>NC_050578.1:85257839-86457839 GCF_011100635.1 Trichosurus vulpecula | reverse complement strand
ATGGGGAAAGGCTAAACAAACTTAATAGAGAGAAGTAAATGGAATATCACTGGCTGAAGAAATGATGAATATGGAGAATACAGAGAAACATGGGAAGACATATGAATTGATGTCAAGGGAAATAAATTGAACCAGGAAAAACAAAATACTGATCACAACAATATAAAAGAAAAGAACGACAACAGTAAAACTTTTCTATGAACACTGCATAATTATAATAATCAAGCTTGGTTTGGCAAAAAAATAGAGCAGAAAATAAAGCTTCTTTCTGTGTAGACTAAAAGTATGGAACAATAAATATACTACTGTCTATTTTGATACACTGGTTAATTTTGCTGAACAGTAGTTTTTGTTTATTTTGTTATAAGGAATGACTCTGGGAAAGGAGAGAGACATTATAAATGAAAATGATGAAAAACAGAAGAAATAATTTTTTAAAAATGAGTTCAATCTCCCAACACTGGGAACTGTTGACCGTTGTGGGGCATCTTTATGTCAAACTCTGGCACTACAATATCCCTTTTCCCTAGACACCATACTTTCATTAAATCAGTCTAGGATAACATTCCTGTTTCTAGCTATCATAATTACTGGTTCATATTGAGTTTGAAGTCCACTAAAACACCCAATTTTTTTTTTCACATGTCTAAGCATGCCATTTATGAACAATGGCACAATGGAAGAAATACTGGCTCTGCAGTCAAGGACTTGGGTTTAAATGTGTCCTCTGATGCTTAGTATCTATATCACCCTGAGCAGGTCAATCAGTCTCCCTGGGTCTGTTTTCTACTCTGTGAAATAAGGGGTTTGGACTAGATGGCCACTGAGCTTCCTTCTATATCTAAATTTATGATCTTTGCCCTCCAGAGCAATAAGTTGATTTCTGAACCCAAATTTCAGACTTTAAATTTATTCCTATTAAATTCTACTTAGATTTGAGCCATTATCCTACCCTATTGAGACTCATTTTGATCTTGGCTCTGTCATATAACATGTTAATTACTTCAGCTTTTTCTCATACAAATGTTGTGAGCATGATATCTGCACCTTTATGACTTGGATAAAAGCAAAGGTAGAATTTTTATGAAATTTGCAGATGATTAAAAGCTAGGAGAAATAGTTGACATGTTATTTTTTAATGGCACAGGGCCAAATGGATAGAGCACTGGGTTTGGAATCAGGAAGATTCTCTTCCTGAGTTCAAATTCAGCCTCAGACTCTTACTAGCTGGATGACCCTGAACAAGTCACTTAACCCTGTTTGCCTCAGTTCCTCATCTGCAAAATGAGCTGGAGAAGGAAATAGCAAATCAATCTAGTATCTTTGCCAAGAAAACTCCAAATAGGGTCATGAAGAGTCAGACATGACTAAAAGGACTAAACAGATACAAAACTACGAAAGGAGAGATGCCTCCAGATTGCCATCCAGGCATGAATAAATACTTTTGGACTCAACCAATTTTAAATCCACCCAACCATTATCATCTAGCCCACACATTCACAACTTGTCCCCCGAATGAGAGACTTTGCCAAATGCTTGGCAGCAATCTAAGTACACTATGTCTGTCACGTTCTTCTGATCTACAAATCTAGTAACCCTGTCAGAAAAGGAAAGGAGGTGGTTCTGGCATGAATTGCTTTTGATGAAGCCTTGCTGGCTCTCAGTGATCCCCAAACTTCCCTTTCTGAATGCTTGCAAGCCAATGATTTAACCAAAATACTACATAATTTTGCCAGGAATCAAAGTCAAACCCGTCAGCCTGGATGATGAACACTAATCTTTCTTTCTTTTCCGAGAAAGGGGGAAATATTTCTTCTCTTCAGTTCCATAGTTTCTTTTGCAATATCCACAATTTTTCAAAGATCTAGTGGTTTGACAGTATCCACTATGGAAGAAAGGTCTTGGTGACTAGTACTTGCTGAGGTCATTGAGATATTTATTCTTTTACTATTTCCTCACTTATCCTGTGTTTCTGCTCCTTGTTAAACATTTTTTAATCTCTCATTCTCAGACTAAAGACCATTCTCTTTGTTAGAGTGACAGAAACTAAATAATATTAAAGAAGTTTGTGCTTCCCAGAAATTCCTTTATTTTTATCTCATCTACAAAGAGCAGCTTCTTCTTCTTTTTTTTTTTTAAATCCCTCCTTTCTTTAATCTTTCTCCCTCCCCTAGGAGAGATAAAATACTCATCATAAGAGTTAATCTTATGTAACCTTTAAGGTCAGTGGTTTAAAACAACCTCATGGGGCAGCTAGGTGGCACAGTGAGTAGAGCACCAGCCCTGGAGTCAGGAGGAGTTCAAATCTGACCTCGGATATTTGACGGACTTATTAGCCGTGTGACCTTGGGCAAGTCACTTAACCCGAATTGCCCTGCCTTCCTCCCTCCAAAAAAAAAAAAGAAAAAACAACAACCTCATGCTATTGTAATGCTGTTATTATTCCCATATTACAGATAAGAAAACTGAGGGTGAGGGCTTAAATGATCATATAACTATTAAATGTATAAGGCAGGATTTGAGGTCAGGATTTCTGGACTCAAAGTAATCTCTGCATTATAGCACCTAGCTGTCAACTACCCCTCCCCCTTTTTGTGTCTTTGTTCTTCACCATCAGCCTCATCCCATTCTTACCTCTTATTCTCCTCATCCTCCTAGTTCTACTAAAATTCCTGTTTTTGGGGGGGAAAGGATGGGCCTTTCTTTCGAATTCATCTTAAGTTACCTGCCCTTGCTTCTCATTTTGTTACATATCTTTTTTTTAAATCTACTGCATTTCATAAGTTTCGTGCTTTCCTTTCAGTCTGTTTAGACAGCTTCCCCATTTCTTCCAGTTGGGTCCTTTGTGTTCATGCTTTTGTAGTTTAATTCTTAAGACTTCACCATTTTTGTTAGGACTGATTTCAAGCTGGTCTTTTCGGTCTTCTTTCACTGGCTTTTCTGCTTACTCTGCTTCCCTCTACCTATGTGTCCAGAGCTCAAAGCTTTCCCCTTATCCCTCTTTTCACTTTTATCCTGAATGATTTTTATCTATTCTCTGTGATTTTTATGGTGTCATCTCCTCCTGACAATCCTCTGTTCTATTTTCTCAACTTGCAGTCTAGCTACTGAGCTTCAGAATTCCATTGGTGTTTGCTAACCATCTTCAGCAACCTGGGGCACCTAGGGGGCCTTGTGGATACAGCATTGGTTCTGGAGTCAGAAGAACTTGAATTCCAATCTAGCCTCAGACCCTCACTAGCTAGGTGACTCTGGTCAAGTCATGGAAACGGTTTGGTTCAGTTTCTCCAATTAACATCAGTTTCTTCACCTGTTAAATAGGAATAGCAGCATCTATCTCCTAGGGATGCTATGAGGATCCAATGAGATAATTACTGCAAAGCACTTAGATTATAATGCCTGGCACATAGTAAACACTAGCACTTAGTATATAATGCCTGGCACATAGTAAACACTATATAAATGTTAGCTAATATTACCTATTACTGGGGCCTCTACATGGCACCATGGATGGAGTGCTGGGCCTGGAGTTGGGAAGACTCATATTCCTGAATTTAAATTTGGCCTGAGACACTCACTAGCTGTGTGACCCTGGGCAAGTCACTGAACCCTGTCTGCCTTACTTTTCCCATCTGTAAAATGAGCTGGAGAAGGAAATGGCAAATCCGCTCAGTATCTTTGTCAAGAAAACCCCAAATGGGGTCACGTAGAGTCCAATACTACTGAAATGACTAAGCCACCACCACCACCACACTTAGCTATTATATTCATTTATATAATCTAGGTAACTCAGCACAGTTACAAGGAGCTCTTTGTCTTCTTCCCTTTTTTTCCTCCACCCCCTCAAATTAGCTCTCTCCAAATTCTCCATTTCTGTAAATGATATTATCATTTTCCTAATCTCCTCCACCTTAGTTTTATCTTTATCCATTTTCTTTCATTCCTAAAATACTTGGGCTATGTCTTATTTTAAGATAGTATGCCAGGTCCTGAGAGAAACACAAAGATGAAAAAGGCATGACCCTATGACCTGGAAGAATGCCCGTCCCATCCAGTCTGTCCTGCCAGATCTTCCTCCCTTAGGACTACTATATCTATTCCTTCTTTCCCATTCCCAGTGCTACTACCCCAAGTTTGGGTCCCTCTCATCTTACACCTTGACTACTATAAAGGATTATAGGATTATAAATTTAGAAAAGAAATGACCTTCAGGTCATCTCATCTAACTTCTTCACTTTTATTTTTAAATTTATTTTTTTATTTTTGGCTTACAACACTCAATTCCACAAGTTTTTGAGTTCCAAATTTTCTGCCCCCTTCCTCCCAAGACAGCATGTAATCCGATATAGGCTCTACATATACCTTCACATTAAACTTATTTACATAATAGTCAAGTTGTAAAGAAGAATTATAACCAATGGAATGAATGATGAGAAAGAAGAAACAAAATCAAAAAAGATAACTTCTTCACTTTGAAGAGGGAGAAACTGAGTTTCAGAGAAGTTATTTGCTCAACCCAGGTAGAGAGTAGGAGAGTGAGGATTCAAACCCAGACCCTCTGACTCCAAATTTAACTATCTTTTCATAGAATCCCTACCCCCAATTTTTCCTAAATCTCATACCCTTCCCTTCTCCCCATCTAGTCTATTTATTACATTTCCAAATCAATCTTTCTACAATAACACTTGGCACACATCACCCTACAGTTCACAAATCTTCGAAAGCTCGCTATTGTATATAGGATAAAGTACAAACTTCAAAGTCCCAAGTCCTTAGCCTGACATTCAGGTCCTTGACAATCTGCTTCCAACCTACTTTATTTCTCTCTTGTCCTCACTGAGAATTCATTAGATCAGGCAGTCAAACTTGTTTCTTGTGGTTCCTGGTTTATCAGCTTTAGCAATTTATTTATGCCCATCCCCCCACTCCTCATTTATATAAATCCTGACTTTCTTGGTAAATGTTTCACCTCTTCTGTGAGAATTTCCCTAGCAGTCCTTCAGCAGTTAGGTGGCACAGTGGATAGAGTGCCAGGCCTGGAGTTAAGAAGATTCATCTTCCTGAGTTCAAATCTGGCCTCAGACACTAGCTGTGACCTTGGGCAAATCACTTAATCCTGTTTGCCTCAGTTCCACATCTGTAAAATGAGCTGGTGAAGGAAATGGCAAACTATTCTAGTTATCTCTGCCAAGAAATGACTGACCAACAAAACCTAGTCCTCCTCTTGACTCCTATTATATTTGCATTCTAAACCTCTCAGTAAAAATATGCCACCTAACATTATTTGGCAGGACCCATCCTAAATCTCTTTATGGTTTCTTTGTATCATCAGCACCTAGGAGTAGTCTCCTGTATATAGTAGTCACTCTATGAATGCTAATGATAATTCTTATTGGAAAATAAAGTTACCTTTCCCACTGAGATTACCTTCCATGTACTCTGACTATGGTTTTGACTACCTAGTTATTTGCATGTTGGCTTCTCCATTAGATTGTAAGCTCCTTGGGGCAGAGCCAAGATGGTGGAATGAAGGCAGGGACTCACCTGAGCTCTCCCCCAAATCCCTTCAAATACCTTTAAAAAGTGGCTCTGGATAAATTCTAGAGTGGCAGAACCCACAAAAAGACAGAGTGAGGAAGATTTCCAGCCCAAGACAACTTGGAAGGTCAATAGGATAGGTGTGTTGCACCAAGTTGAGAGATGAGTGCAATCCAGTGCAGCCCACGTCAGCACAGACCCAGCCCCAGCAAAGCCAGAGCATGCCTCGGGGATCTGAATCACTGGCAGCAAGGAATATTCTAGCCAAATTCCAGAATTATCAGGGCAAGGGGAAAATACTGCAAGCAGCCAGAAGGAAATAATTCAAATATTGTGGAACCACAATCAGTACGATGCACTACCTTGCAACTTCTACCTTAAAAGATTGGAGGGCTTGGAATATGATATTATGTAAGGCAAAGAAGCTTAGTTTATGACCAAAGATCAATTACCCAGTGAAATTAAGCATAATCTTTCTGGGGAGGTGATGGTCATTCAGTGAAATAGGGGACTTTCAGAACCTCCTGATGAAAAGATCAGAGCTCAATGGAAAATTTGATCTTCAAATACAAGACTCAAAGAGAGGCATAAAAAGGCAAACAGGAAAGAAAAAAAAATGTTATTCAATAAGGGCAAACTATTTACATCGCTACATGGGAAGACTATACATAGAAAGAGGGTGTGGGTATAAGTTGACTTTGATGGGATGATAAAAAACCTAATTAAGTGGTGAAAAGGGATTATAATGGGAGAAGAGGAAAGGAAGAGGCAGAAAAGGGTAAATTATATCATAGGAAGAGACACAAAGACATATTATAGTAGAGGGAAAGAAGGGAGGGAGATGAGCATTGTTCGAACCTTACTCTTATCAGATTTGGCTCAAGGAGGGAATAATAGATACCTAACTAGGTATAGAAATCTAATTTTCCCTGTAGGCAGTAAAAGGGGAAAGAGGAAAGAAAAGGGGTGGGGTGGAAGGGAGGGAAGAAGTAGTAACAGAAAAGGGAAACAAAATGGAGGGGGCTGATAGAAGGAGATGGCCCCCAAAAGCAAAACTCTAGTAAGGAGGGAAAGGGAGAAAGGAGAAAGAAAAACATAAACAGGATGGAAAGAAAGACACAGATAGTAATCATAACTGTGAATGTGAATGGGATGATCTCTCCCATAAAAAAGAAGTGGATAGCGCAATGGATTAAAAACCATAATCCTACAATATGTTGTTCACCCTCAGATTGAGGGTGAAACAAGGATATCCATTATCACCACTATATTCAATATGGTACTAGAAACATTAGCTTTAGCAATAAAAGAAAAAGAAATTGAAGGAATTAAAATAGCCAAAAAAGAAACAAAGCTATTCCTCTTTGCAGATGATATGATGATATATTTAGAGAATCAAGTAAAAAAACTACTTGAAATAATAAACAACTTCAGCAAAGTTGCAGGATAGAAAATAAACCCACATAAATCATTGGCATTTCTATATATTACTAACAAAGCCCAACAGCAAGAGATAGAAAGAGAAATTCCATTTAAAGTTACTATAGACACTGTAAAATATTTGGGAGTCTATGTGCCAAAACAAACCCAGGAACTATATGAACACAATTACAAAACACTTTTCACACAAATAAAGTCAAATCTAAATAATTGGAAAAACATCAGTTGCTCATGGGTAGGCTGAGCTAATATAATAAAAATGACAGGGCTATACCAATCAAACTACCAAAAAATATTTTATGGAGCTAGAAAAAATAATAACAAAATTCATCTGGAAGAACAAAATGTCCAGAATGTCAAGGGAATTAACGAAAAGAAATAAAAGGGAAAGTGGTCAAGCCACGCCAGATCTTAAATTGTATTATAAAGCAATGATAATCTAAACTATTTGGTACTGGCTAAGAAATAGAGTGGTGTATCAATGGAATAGATTGGTACACAAGACACAGTAGTCAATGCCTATAGTAATCTACTGTTTGATAAATCCAAAGATTCCAACTTCTGGGATAAGAACTCATTATTTGACAAAAACTACTGGGAAAACTGGAAAATAGTATGGCAGAAACTAGGCACAGACCAACATCTTATACTTACTGATGCTATATACAAACTGGGAGAGCAAGGAATAGTTTACCTGTCAGATTTATAGAGAAGGGAAGAATTTATGACCAAATAAGAGATAGAGAACATTATGAAATGCAAAATGGATAATTTTGATTACATTAAAGTGAAAAGCTTTTGCAAAAACAAAGCCAATGCAACCAAGATTATGAGGGAAACAGAGAACTGGGGAAGAATATTTACAACTAGTGTCTCTGATAAAGACCTCATTTCTAAAATGTATAGAGAACTGAATCGAATTTAAAAGAATGCAAGTCATTTCCCAGTTGATAAATGGTCAAAGGATATGAACAGGCAGTTTTCAGAGGAAGAAAGTAAAGCTATTTATAGTCATGAAAAAATGCTCTGACTATTTATTAGAGAAATGCCAATCAAAACAACTCTGAGATGCCACATCACACCTATCCGATTGGCTAACATGACAAAACAGGAAAATGTTGGAGAAGATGTGGGAAAATTGGAACATTAAAGCACTGTTGGTGAAGTTGTGAACTGATCCAAACATTCTGGAGAGCAATTTGGAACTATGTCCAAAGGGCTATAAAAATGTGCATACCCTTTGACCCATCAATACTACTTCTAGGTCTCTATCCCAAAGAGATCTTAAGAATGGGAGTAGGACCCACATGTACAAAAAATATTCATAGTAGCTCTTTCTGTGGCGGCAAAGAATTGGAAGTTGAGGCGATACCCATTAATTGGGGAATGGCTGAACAAGCTGTCATGTATGAATGTAATGGAATACTATTGTGCTATAAGAAATGAAGAG
The DNA here is from genome assembly GCF_011100635.1 of Trichosurus vulpecula. Lineage (NCBI taxonomy): Eukaryota > Metazoa > Chordata > Mammalia > Diprotodontia > Phalangeridae > Trichosurus > Trichosurus vulpecula. The sequence goes on along the minus strand of NC_050578.1, from coordinate 86,449,411 downwards.
CAGGTGGACTTCAGAAAAACCTGGAAAGACTTATATGAACTGATGTTGAGTTAAGTGAGCAGAACCAGGAGAACATTATACATAGTAACAGCCACATTGTGTGCCTAACTTTGATAGACTTAACTTAGTAATGCAAGGAACTAAGACTACTCTAAAGGATATTTTTTTGCTTTCTCTCTCCTTTTGTTTGTTTCTTTGTTTGTTTCTTCTTTCTCGTGGTTTCTCCCATTGGTTCTAATTCTTCTTTACAACATGACTAATGTGCAAATAAGCTTAAAATGAATGCATATGTAGAGCCTATATGTGGTCTTGGTGTGGAGGGAGGGGAGAGATGTGGAGAAAATTTTTATCTCAAAATTGTATAGAAGAGAATATTGAAAACTAAAAATAAATACATTTAATTAAAAAAGAATGTAAGCTCCTTGAGGGTAGGTTCTGTTCCTGCCTTTCTTTGTTTTCCCAGCACTAGGTATAGTGCCTGGAATATAAATAAGATCTTAATAAATGCTTGTTGATGCATTGATTAACCTTACATATTATTGAATCTCTTGTCAACAAAAGTCTAGGTAAAAGTCTTCTCTAAAAATATATCCCTCAGGAACAAAATCTCTATCAGGAAAAATTGTTTCTAGGACTCCAATTACAAGAGTATCTTCTTTAATGACAGCCTGTACATTATAGAATACACCTCAGAGTTGTAACTGGCATAGGACAAAGAGTGATTTGACCTTGGTTGCTGACAAGGGTCTTCACATATCATCTTTAATTTTCCTGAGATGTGAGCTCAACCATTCCATGCCAGTGCAAATGTACCTGGGATAGGAATATCCTCTGCATTGCTGCTTTCTTCCTACCCTCCAAAACTGCATCTAGCTAAGGACTGTGCCCTGAACCCACTCTTTCAACTGAACAGTCTCAGCTAGTTAAAGTTTTCATGTAAATGTACGGAACAAGAGGAAGTCCTCACATTGTCATCTAGATTTTCTATTAAGGATTTATGGAAAGCAGTGGGAAAGGATAACACAGGATGAGATAAGATGGATTGATGGCCTCTACATAGGTGGAAGGCAATCATACACCCACTGTAGTTTTGAAGTAAGTGTACAATACACACCACTAGGCTATTTCAGCTTTAGGAGGCACACTGATTAGAGCACTGGGCCTAGAATTAGGAAAACTTGAATTAAATGAATCCAGTCTAAAGTACTTCCTAGCTGTGTGGCTCTGCATTTAATCTCTGCCTATCTCAGTTTTATCATCTATAAAATGGGGATAATTATAACACCTACCACTCAGGGTCGTTGTGAGGATCAAAGATTTGTAATGTGCTTTGCAAACCTTAATAAGATATATAAATGTTAGCTAATATTATAAAAAAAAATAGGACTGGGAGCAGTGTAGAACAATCCTTAAAAGTCTAGAGATAATAACTCTTAAGTATAGGCAGATACTAAAATGTCAGAAATATCCATCTCCTTCCTCTTTTTCCCCTTGTTTAAGTGGATAAAGGAGATAGACATCTGACCAAAACTACAAGAATTCTTTTGCTGGTTTTCCTACCCACCAGAACCCCCACTCCATTCTGCTCTTAATGTTGGGCTTCCAAGTAACAGGCCTTCTAAGTACAACACCACAAACACACACACACACACACACACACACACACACACACACACTGCAGATTTATAAAGTCGTCTCTCTTCTTTTTGGCCCCCAAACCTTCACACCTCAAACCTAAACAACTCTATAAGTTCTATATGGGCTCCACAATGCTTAATGCTTAAGTTTATACATATAGCATAGGTACAGGTACAATAGTACTGGAATCCTTTTTGAAATGAATTTGTCAAATGGTATTATTTTAGAAATGCATACAGCTTCGTAAAAAGCACAATACCTAACTTTTCTGGGCACATGTAAAGTTGCTGTAGCAACATCCCAATTGCAAGCTTCTCCCTTGACCATTTCTTCCAGCTGCCCCAACAACCTGTTGTGATCTATGTTTCCATATTTTCCATCTGACATCTCCCAGCTGAGCCTGACAATTACACAACAATTAGCCTTAACTGCAGAGGTGACATTTCTCATTAAAAACAAAACACAACAGAAAGCCTGTCCTTGAAGAATAGAACCTCAAGCCTTTAAGTCCTGCATATCTTTCTGGTGGTATTGGGGCCAGTTCATTCATCATTCCTGATTTGAGCCGAATTTACGTGAAATAGTTTGAGGTGAAAAGTGCTATCCAATCTTAGCTGGTCCCTGAGACAACATGGGATCCTCACACTCCTTCTTGCTTTAACTAGAATTTTTGCCCAAGCAGAAGTGGTCTATGAGGCTCTTTGCCAAAATGACTTAGAATTCCAAATAAGTGGAAGAGGAAGCAGACATCTAGTTCTATTCTGTGTCAACGTTCAAGACACCTTGGTGTCAAATCTACAGACATCTTGATTTCTGCCTCCCACACTCACCCCTTCTGGTCCTGTTAAGCCCTTAATTAATCTCTGAGTAGTAATTGCCAAAGGGCATGGTGGTGGAGGGGGGCACATCCAAAAGATCTTAAGAGGAAGCAACATGTTAAGGGGACACGGGGTCTCTCTAATTAACAACTGACCTGCATACTTCTGAATCATCATCACACCTGTCATCATATGGGGCAGGAAGCTCTTGAGCAGTATTAGTTACACAGGTCTTTGTAGCCACTCGTTCTTCTAGGCATGAAATTGCTGGCATTTTCTCTGTGCCTGAATCTCTCTCTGAAAAGATTTCTTTGGGAACTTCATTTTGCCTGAGATAAGCCAAAGACTGTGGGTCTCCAAAGTGGTTTTGGCTTCTATTCTCCCCAAGGTCTTTTGTGAAAGTCTTCGCCTCAGGAGATGTGAGAGTTGGTGAAAGGCTATATTCTTTGTATCTCTTGGCCTTTCCCCTCCGGTGGTTTAAAGAACAGCTCTCATATTCTGTCAGCTCCTGTTTCTCTCTGGTCCCTAGATGGACAACCTCAATGCTGTTAGAAGTTGGGGACCCATCCAGGTTTCTGGACATCCTATTAGTGCTTCTTCTTCCTCTTCGGGGAAGCTTACTTCTTTCTTGGGCCCTTTGCCGAGCCTGAACCCACTGACTTTCATCTGTTGAAGATGAATCAGACATCTCTTTGTGGAATTCACTCCATCGAGGACTTGAGATGGGGAGGTGAAACTTACTTTTCTTGCCCTTTCTCTGCTTTTCTGCATGCTCATATCTTTCAGAAGCCTCTCTCTTCCTTCGCCTAAACCTCTGTTTCAATTGTTTCTTACTAGACTCCCTACAAGTAGGAGTCAGCACCATGACAGGGGTGGAGTGCTCAAATGTATCTTCTGACAAATCATGCAAGGTGGAAGATCTAAACAATGCAACAGGCAAAGGAAAAGGTGGGAAATGGGAAATGGAAGAGAGCAGTGGGAAAAAAGAGAAAGAAAGATGAAAATGGCAGCATGAACTTAGTTTGTAAACAAAGATCAACTGGAAAGAAAAGGAAATAAATGACTAGTTTTTTTTTTCTTATGTCAATGTTAACCATCGATGATTAGTGTTGGGCAGAAGCAAGGAGCACACATGTGTTAGGATGCACAATAAGAATAATTCTTAAAAAAGGTGGGGTGGGGGATGGAGAAGGATCTCCTGTTTAGTACATACCTACAGATGTCCTGAGTGGATGGGCAGACAGATAGCCGGGACTGGCTTCTGGGAGCTGTTCCTGTAGTAGGGCTGCTTGCCTGTTGAAAGAAGTTAGATAATTTGGAATCTTGGTTAATGTAATACATGCTCGAAATCTTATTTTTTTCCCACATATTTAAAAAGTTGCAGCAAATGTTGCTGCCGGTCATGGTGCTAGCTCCTCAGCTCACGGAACACAGGAAGTTAAGGGTGGTCTGTGTGCAAAATTAAAACTTGTTTGAGGAACTACAGCAGCTGAGAAGCTACCGTTGCCCTTGACTTTGCCCTGGAGGAAGAGGATTCCACAAGTTTCTCTTCTATTTGTTGTAAACTTGGGAAGAACTCTTCAATTTGCATTTGAAACTTCCTGGGGGAGGTCTCCTCCCCACCTTCTTTAAGTTAAAGCTGATCAGAATCTAGAAGGACCAAGTTATCAGATAGTTTATCCATTTACCAAAAGCCTCCTGGATTATTATCAGAGTGGATGGAACACAGAGTCACTGAATTTGATAAGATCTCTTAAAAGTTGGAAGGCTATGATGCCTGCCTGGGCACACTTTGCTCAACTGCCAGCTAGAGAAAAGGCATCATCTAGTTGTTACTGTTTGAGCTGGGTCCCAGGAGAAGAAGGAGCACAACAAATTACCTGGACTGATAGCTCTCCAATAGCTTTACATATATATTCATTCATTTGATTATTGTATCAGCCTGGTGAGGTAAGGTAGGACAAATATGATTCCCCTCCCCATTTTAAAGGTAAGGAAAATAGGGTCTAGAGAGGTCACATGGCTTGTCAGAAGTCATACAATGGGGAAGTAGTCAGAACTGGAATTTCAAAACCAGTCTGATTTGTAGTCCACTGTTGCTTCCTCCCCTTATATAAGGCTGTCTCTCACTATTAACCTTTAATATTTTTAAAGCAATTCTACTAGAAATAATATTAGCTGCTATTTACATAGTAATTTAAGATTTAGAATGTGCTTTATATGCATTATCCCAGTGTACTGGGATTGAATGAACTCTTTGGGGTCATTAGTATATCATTTACCCTTAACACAAAATCCTTAGAATTCAATGGAAACCTACCATGGCCAAGTTAGTTTGATACCCCTGAACAACTCACTAATTCCTTCTTCTTCCTGCCCCCAACAAAATTTACTAATTTCTGGCTTGCTGATTCTCCCCTGTGATCTCCTAGCCTTGAACTCTGACCAATGTTCATCTTGTCCAATAAGATCTGAATCAAAATTCATTTTCTTAAGAAAGCCTTTCTTAAGTGACTTTATTCTACTGGGTGCATTGCTCAAGTTTGTGAATACCAGTTTGCAGTATTGCTTTGTAAGTATGCTCTTCTCAAGATGTTTCAAGTTTTGTCTTTCTCAAAATAAACTATTTCATATTTACCCAGTCATACGTCATAGAATAAAAGAGCTAAAACCAAGTGACTGGACTATAAGTTTACAGACAAAAAACCCTAGAGATAAAAGGAAACTTACAGGTCCTCTGATTCAGCCCATTGACTGTACAGATGAGGAGGTTGAGGCCCAGTGAGAGTGAGATGACCAAGGTGCCCTGGCAGCTAGAGGTAGAGTAAGCATTCAAACCCGGTCCTCCAAATCCAAATCCACTCTTTTAACCAGAACACTGAGGTCCATTTCAAATGAGATGATATTTGTGAAAGCCTTAGTATAGTCCCTGGCACATAATAGGCACTTAATAAATTCTTGTTCTCTCTTTACTCCTACATCTAAATTTAGGGTTATGGCTATGTGTCTATATCAGGGCTGTGTAAAATGTGGCCCTGTGGTCCACAGTGTGATTTATGTGGCCTGCCTACAAGCATAGAAATTTACATAAATGCTTTAGTAAACAAAACCCAAGCTACCGCAGAGCTCTCACTAAAATGGCAAATCAAAATATATTGTCTACTGTTTCAATAAAAACCTAAGGTTGGACAGCCCTGGTCTATATGGAGATGGAAACAAAATAATGAAGCATTACTAATTCACTCTCTATCAATTCTTAATTCTACCTTTGCACTATCTATCAAGCTAAGAAATACAAAGAAAACGCAAATCAAACAAAGCAAAACTTCTCCTGATATCTTACATTCTAGTGGGGGAGAGGCTCTGCAGGAGACTATATAAAAATGAGAACATACAGGATTAATATAGAATAGAAACGAGGTAACCCTAATGGACATAGCACTAGCAGTTTGGAAGAGCAGGAAAGTCCTCCTGTAGGTTGCAGTGCCCAAGGGGGTTCTTAAAGAAAGGCAGAGATTGGCTTTCAGAGGTTGGGAAGGAGGAGGACTCTAGGCATGAGAGACAGTCAGTGTGACTCATGGAGATGAGATAAGAAATGTCAAGTGTGAGGAACAGCACATTCAGGCTAGTATGGCTGGTTTTTAGAGAGCCTGTTGAGTAGTAGAATATAAGAAAGTTGGAAAAGTAAGAAGGGACCAGGGTATTGAGACCTTTAAATGCAAAACAAAGAATTTCATATATAATTCTGAAAGTAACAGGGTATTACTGGAGTTTACTAAGAAGAGGAGTGGGGTTGACATAGACATATGGTTTGGGAGAATCCTTTTGACATCTGAATGGGGGATGGACTGGGTACAGAGAGACTTGATGCAGGGAGACCAATTAGAAGACAGTTACAACAAACAAATGAAAAGGCAAGAGATGGCTGAAATAGGGGGTGGTTGTGTAGAAAGAAGGGGGCATATACGAGATGTTCTTGAGTGTTCTAGAGTCAGTCCATGGCTTACTCACAGAAAGAAGATAAAGGTGACACCAATTTTGCAAGCCTAGATGACTAGATGGACAGTGGTGCTCTCGATAATAATAATAATAGAGGAATTCAAAAGAGGAGAGTGAAGAGTAATGACTTCTGTTTTGGACACAGTGAGCTCGAGGTACCTATGAGACATCCTATGTATTGCCCCACTTTACTGACTGATGGCCTAGTTGTTCTGACTTCTTTTCTTTTTGTTCCAAGTTGACAGTACTATAGTAGAGTCAGGATTTGAATTACTGTTCTACTACTCATTATTTGCATGACTTTGAGCAAATTGCCTCATCTGATTGAAACTCAGTTCCCCAAGCTATAAGATGAGAAGACTGGATTAGGTGGGATTAAGGTCCCATCTATGTCTAAAGCACACGATTTTAGAAATATTCTAGTCCAACAACGCTTGTTTTAGAAATGAGGAAACTAATGGTCAGAGAGGTCAAGAAATTTACCCTAGTTCACACACCCAACAACTGGCAGAATTGAGACCACATTCATTGATTTCAATGCATTATTATTTTCAATGCAATCTGAATAATATTTTCTACATAGTAGCCACCCAATATATATTCAATAATAGTCACAGTTACTCATTCTAGGTTCCTAAAAGACCTTCAAAAAGGATTGAAATTCATCTCAAAGATGACTTATCTAAGTACATGTTATGGCCTCCCCCACGTAAGATCATTAAGGGCAGGAAAGGTTTAGCTGTTTTGTCTTTGTATCCCAAGCACCTAGCACATATATATATATATATATTTTGCAGGGGGGAAGGCAGGGCAATTGGGGTTAAGTGACTTGCCCAAAGTCACACAGCTAGTGTGTCAAATGTCTGAGGCCGAATTTGAACTCAGGTCCTCCTGACTTCAGGGCTGGTGCTCTACTCACTGCGCCACCTAGCTGCCCCACATAATTGGTTTTTAATAAATGCTTATTGAAGTTTGAAAGACTTAAGAACTCTGATCAAGGATGGCCAACCCTAGGGAAAAATAAGTGATGATGAAAAATGCTATCTATCTTCTGCCTAAAAGGGCATGGAATAAATATGCAGAATGAGATATACATTTCTGGACATGGATGCTTTAAGTGTTTTTTTCTTGACTATTCAAATTTTTACAAGAGTTTTTTTTTCTTTTTCTTTTCTGTTGGGTGGAGAAAGTGGGAAGGAGAGAATATAAATGCTTGTTAATTGAAAAAAAAATTAATAAAACATAAAAAATTTGTTGAAGGAATGTTGAATGGATGAATGAAACTTGTTCCCACAATGTATTGGGCATCCTGATATCTAGTCTTGATTTTCGAGGCTTCAGTGGTACACAAATTTAATTCCTTCAAACTTGAAAGGCCTCCACTTTTATAATCATGGCAGCCCTACTATTCGATTCAACCCCTCGTGGTGAACATGAAAAATTAATCTAAACACCAGGGGGAGCTCACAAGTAAGGTCAGGCACTAGGAGCTTTACTTTGTTACTACAGTAGCCGCACATGCACAGTCATCCCTCTGGGGTCAGAATTGGCACTTGAGTATTTTCACAAGGCTTAGGGAAAATAAAAACAACTCTCCCCTTGCCTCTGAGACTATCTGGTTCTGCCCTCAGCTCAGCTTTGCTGAATAAAAATTGTCATCTCTGTAAGGGGAAATTCCTGTCTTTATTTCTTTTTCTGCATGCATTGAAAAACTCAGCAAATAGCCTGGGTTTTGATGGTTATCAAGTTTCTTAATAGGTCCGATGCTTAAGAATTAAAGTAAATGTTCAGGAAAGGAATAATATTCCCAAAATATGGTTGCCATTCACACGGCCTAGAAGGGATTTCTAGTGGAAAGAGGAAATAAAAGGAATGACTAGCCAGAAGGAATACTTGGGTTCTTCCTACTACAGGGTTTTTAAGCCTTCTGTGTTGTGGATCCCTTTGGTAGTCTGGTGATGCCTATGTCTCCTTCACAGAATAATGTTTTTAAATGCATGAAATAAAATATAGAGGATTACAAAGGAAGCTTATCTTCCTTTATAGGTGCTTAATAAATGTTTATTAATTGATTGATGTTGAAATATACATACACATACATGTATGTATGTATATGTATATATTCATGTGTTTCTATATGTATGTGTACATATCTATACACATATGCATGCATGCATACATACACACATGCATAGTGCACAGACCTAAGTTAAGGATTTTTACACTTAAAGAAAGGGAAGGAGAAAGGATCACCATCTTGTTCTTCTTGGATCATAGGTCTCATTCGGTCCATAATTCAAGCTAGGAATATTACCATCTTCCCCGGGATATTGTTATGGTTGTGTTGACATAACCTTGGCCAGCTGCGATAGATTCTTTCTAGCATTTGTGCCATGGTCACTTCCTAACAACCTCTTTCTTCCCACCAGCTAGGGCAGATCTCCCAGAACTTGGGTAAAGCTGTGTAAAACCATCTTATCCAGCAGGTAGGTGTCCTCCCCCCAATTCTTCCCAGTCATTTCTCCCTATAAGTGTGGTCTACATTTTTCAATGACTAACAAAATAGTTTCCCATCACTAAACCTATATGACTACCTTTCAGAGATGTAGGTAATTCCTGCACATCCTAGAAAGACGATTTGGTAAGGCAGGTAGATTGTGTTATGGATAAGTGGTAGACCTGGAGTCAGAGACCTGAGTCCAAATTTAGCCTCAGAAACTTAGTAGCTAGAAGTGTGACCATGGGCAAATCACTTAATCTCTGCCTCAGTTTCCCCATCTGTAAAAATGGTATAATAATAGCACCCGCCTCACAGGATTATTGAAGGTCAAATGAGATAATATTTGCAAAGTGTATTTGCAAACCTTAAACTACTATATAAATGTTGCTTATTATCATTAATTACCTATAAGTTCCCTTCCAATAACAGGTTCTCTCAGGAATTTCTGACTACCTTCTAAGGTCACTGATTGTGTAACAGGAGAGTCAGAGTTGGAACCTGGAATACTCTCTCTCCTGCACTCCTGCTACTGATCTCCCTGGCTTCCTTTAAGGCCAACTAAAATCCCACCTCTTACAGGAAGCCTTCCCCAACCAATCCATCTTAATTCCACTGCCTTTCCTCTGTTGTTTCCTATTTATCCTATATGTGACTTGATTTGTGTATATTTGTTTGCATGTCATTTCCCCCATTAGATTGTAAGCTTCTTGAGGGTAGGGACTGTCTTTTGTCTGTTTTTGTACCCCATAGCGCTCAGAATAGAGTCCACACATAGTAGGCACTTAATAAATGCTTACTGAATTTAACTGAGTGCTTGGCAAGACAGTCAACAGCCTCAGGCAAGGGAGAGAGGGGAATGGACAGAAGAAGATGCTGTCCAAGCTCCACTTTGGAATCTAGATGTATACTCTCAGGCCTGCGTCAGCTTGTAGCAGCAAGAGCACTGGGTCCGTAGAGCACCTGGCTTCAAATCCCTGCTCTGTTAATAATAAATATTTATATGGTATTTGAAAGCCTGCAAACCACTTTACAAATATCTCACTTGACCCTCTTAACAACCTTGAGAGGAAGGCACGATTTTTATTCCCATTTTACAGTTGAAAAAGCTGAGATGAACCGAGGTTCAATGACTTGGCCAGGGTTGCACACTATGGCAGGATTTTAATTCAAGTCTTCTTAATTTAGGCCAGAACTCTATTCACTCCATCAATCTAGCTGCCTCATTACTACTGAAACGCTTTTAAATTTCTCACTTCAATTCTCTGGGCCCATTTTCTCAGTTACAAAGTACGGGGATTAGATGAGAGGACATCCCTGGTCCCTTCTAGCTCTTAACCCCATGATATTCTGTGACCCTATGATCTTACTGTCAAAGCATTCCAAAGATTTGCCTGTGAGGAAATCGACCTCCCTGAGGTTTTAAAATGAACAATCACAATAATTACTTCAACAATAGCTAAGGAAAAAGTATTTCTGCTTCTGCCAATCACATGCTTTGTGGGCACTGGGCATATTCTGTGCTGCCCACCATGATAAAACAAAAAAGATTATATCTTAAGTCACTCATATCTGTGTAGTTTGCTGTTTGGATAGCTTTACAACAACCCTGCCAATTATATCACTAACTGTATGTAATTATAGATTTAAGTGAGATGAAAGGAACCCTGCTTTATAGCATTTGGCTTTCTCTACTACAGCACAATAAAGTAGAAACAGAATTAAACATAGAGCCAAAGGAACTGGGTTTGAATCTTAAGTCTACTACATCTATCCCTTCCACATTGAAGGGTTAGGGGTTCAGCACCCCCTTGATCTGGAAAATCTGCATGAAATTTTTTGGCTCTCCCTTTGTATCAGAAAAGAAATTTTAATTATTGTGGCATTAAAAGATAAAACATGTTGATATTATAATACTATACATATATTACAATTACAATATTACAATACTATACGTACATTTTATGCATTTCTAAGTTTCTAAACTTTTTTTGTGTCATCAGTTGGCCTTCACATATCAGCCACAGCTTGTGCAAAACTCCCCCCAAATTCCCATTTAATTTTGTATGCTGACCTGCGATAATATCGAAAGTGCAATGGGGAAAGTTGTGATGTGGAAGGGATAACTATTTACTGCTTATGTGACCTGAAGTAAGTCATTTGAAGCTCTCTAGGCTTCAACCTACTCACCTGGGAAATGAGAGGATCATAAATTGAGAGCTGGTAGAGATGTTAGGGTTCATCAATCACAGTCCTTTCATTTTACAAATTGGGCAACTAAGGCCCACAGAGATAAGTGACTCATAGGTAAGCGGCTGAGTTTGGGTTTTAAATCTGGGCCCTCTGACTCTAAACCCAGGACCCTCCCATGGAACCTCTGAGTTCCCTTCCAGCGCTCTGTGATTAAGAGATTACGTTTCTCTGCTTGACAGCTAGGTGACTCAGTAGATAGAGCTCTGGGCCTGGAGTCAGGAAGATCTGAGTTTAAATCCAGCCTCTGATACTTTTTAGCTATTACCTTGAGGAAGTCACTTAACCTCTGTTGGCCTCAATTTCCTCATTTGTAAAATGAAAATAGTAACTCTACCTCCCAACTTTCCAGGGTTTTGCTAGGATAAAATGAGCACTTTGAAAATTTGAGAGTACTATAAACAGTTATCCCTTCCCCATTATGATTTTCCCCGTTACAGTGTTGATAGATGATAGGTCTGTGTAAGAATTTTGGGGGAGTTTTTGCAGAAACCATAGATGACACTCAAAGGCCAGCAGACAACACAGAGCCTATGACCAAATACTTCACCCAAATTTTACAATACTCTAAACTCCCCATAAAAGAAAAAGAAAAAACATAACAAAACAGATTTCTCTGGTATGAAGGGAGGGTATAGTGGTAATCAGGTGGGGCTTTTTGCTATTCTTCTGTTAAATGCCTTTTATGATTCTGGCCTTTGTTTGAATGATAAAGTGGTATCTTGTCTCGGAATGTTTCTCAGCACTAAGACTATTGGGAGTCACTGACTGGAAACCCTGTATATAGTGGTACTAGGGACCCAAGTGGGACTTTTCACTGTTCTTTGTTTAAGTGCTTCTGGCACTGAGGTAATCAAGTGCCTCAGGGCCCTGATATGAATATATAAGATCTGAGGTTGGTGTTTGACTTTTGGGGGGTACACTCACTGAAGGGATATGGGTGACGAGACTCTGGGCAAGCTGTTGACACCCCACCCCCCGCCCAGCTTTGTAACCCAGACAGATAGATGTTGGTGCTTCTGGTAGCTATGAATGGTGATTTGAATCAGACAAAGTCTTTCTGTTGATGTTTGTAAGTTCTGTTTGTATTTGCTCTGAAGTTCAAGAGGCTGATCTTTTCCCCCTGAATTAAGTGAATGATATGAGTATATATATTTTTGATTAAACTGAGATTGTTAACCCCTTAACATTGCTTTCCTTAGTAAAGCAGATCAAAGAACCCACGCTGGCAGCTCTTGTTGCTTGTCCTATTGGGTCTTATACCTCAACAGCCACTGCCAGCCAAATTGTTGTTACAAAGGGCCAAAAAATTTTACTCGGATTTTCAAGATCAAAGGCGGGTAGCACCCCTAACGTCCATGATATGGAAGAGAAAAGTGTAAATGCTAGTTATTATCTGGTATGATAGTAGGGTAAAACCTCTTTAATTCATCCTCTACTACTTTTGATGTCTTCTTTTGTTGTTATATTTATTTCAGGGGAGTGTTACAGAAAGAGCAATGACAGAACGGCATTTGACCCCTGCCTTTAACGATTGCAAGTCTGTATGAGCACAGGCAAGTCTCTGGGCCTGTTCCTTCTTCAGTAACATGGGAGCAATACTACTTGAATGAGCTTCCTCTTAGGCTTGATCAGGAGGGTAAAATCAGACATGATGTGCAAGTCACTTTAGAAACCTTCAGCGCTCAATAAAAACCAGGTATTCTAGTCCTTCCTTCCTTAGTTTGGCACTCTACCTTCTACAAAGCCCTTTGCCACACATTCTTATTCAATACTTTCAATCATGGTGTAGGCAAAACAGGTATTATCATTTCCCTTTTACAGATGAACAGGCGAAGATTCAGAAAACCAAAAGTTGTTACTCTCTGTATCCAGCTCCAGGCCTCACCCTCTCCATCCTGTCATTTCCCCAGTCTTCTCCCTTTATTAGCAGGCTCAGTCACTACCTTCCGCCTTAGAGGAATACAAGCACCAGCAGTGTTCCTTTAAGTCTCTGGGACAAATTTTCCCACCCTTGGGCAAATCTTGTCCATCTTATATTCCCTCTGAACCTGGCACAGGGTCCTGAACACAATAGGTACTCAATACATGTTCTTTGTTATTCTTATATTAAATTTTTCTCCCTAAAATGAAGGACTATTTTTCTTGAAGTGCAGCCTTTGTCTTCTTTTAAAGATATTCGGACTTTTAAAATAGACTACATTGTGAAGGGATGGGGCATTCCAATCTGTATGAAACCCTTTGAAGATGAAAATAAGGGCAACTCCAGCTAAACAAGTATTGAGGAAAAACAAATTAAAACCTTTTAAGTGTGTGCCCCTATTCAACAGAAATGTATTGTTTTAATTTACCAGTTGGTACATTATGAGGGCTTCATAATTGGTTCATTCCTTTAATAGGCACAAGATTGATATGGGGGTTGGGAGGGAGAGACTCCACTTGGTTGGATGAGCAGAATAATATGTTCTTTGAAATGGAGCATTCTTTGTAATAGATGTTTATTTCAGATGATTGCATTGTACAGTGCATTCCAATGGGGAAAACAAACAGGAGGCCAGCTGCACTAATTTTATCAGAGTTATTTATATCAACAGCATAATCAAAGACAGTAATTTCAGATTAGGTTTTCTGAGAATCCACTTAGAGGTTGGGCCAGGCAGCCCCTCTTGATGGCATTTCAGTCATGCCCCTGCTCCAGGGACAATGTTATATACCCCTGATTGGCCAGGAAGGTTTGGAGATTAATTATTGTTTCATAGGATTCAACAGCTTTTGCCTCCCTCCTGTCCTTACCATTTGAGATCCTCTCCATTTTGAGAATCCAAAGCCTAATGAATAGAAGTGACAGAGAATAACCACACATAGTCATCATCAAATGCCTGCTCTTCAGGGAACAATAAACACTTCAATAATGCACTGGGGTAAATGACTCTAGAACCTGAGCCTGGGGATACAGTTGGAACAGCTATCGCCTCTTTATTGGTGGTAGTGAAAAAAAGCCTGCTGCAAATTTCATAGAGGTCTCTGGGAACAAAGTAGAAAGTGTCCATGTTTTAGAGAACTGTAGTATAAGAGTATACCTCTTTCAAACTTTGTCGATTTTGCTAATTGAAAGAAGCAAGGACCAGGACAAATCTTTCTTTTATAAAACAAAAACAAACTAAAAAAAGCAGCTTGAAGACATAGCAAATACTGGCCTGGGGTCTTGCTTCCCAGATGCTCATTTGCCTCTGACCAACAAAAGAACTTTGGAGTTAAAAACCAGGGACTTTGAACCCCAGAAGTGCTTTATGATTAGTAGATAAATAGAAATTGCCTGGTAATAGTGTAGTCAGTAGAAACAATGATTTGGTTCCTCACCATAGCTGGAAGAACCAACCAGTTGATTCAAATCTCCCTCTCCCACCTCCCAGCCTCCAAACAACAGCAAAAAACCTCAGAGCCTGGTAGAAAAGTGTCTATACATCTCTGTATTATTACCTACTGTCTGGAAGAATAGGTTTGTTAAAGAGAGGCTATACTTTTCTGCACTACTGCCTAAGAGATTGAGAAGAAGAAATTCATAGAACCTTGTGAAGGGGGAGAAATGGAGAAACTTTTTTCAATCCCAAGCAAAGGGACTCTAACCTTTCTGAAAGAGCACCACAGTGCTTAGCAGAGAATATAAGCAGAGCCTCAAGTGGGAAGTGATAGAAACAATAGCTTCCATCAAGGTGCAAGCCAGCTAAATGGGGGATCAGCCCAGACCAGCCTAATAATGGAGCAACTATGGAGCAGCCAAACTGGGAGAATCCAGGAGCCTGATCTGGTCAGAAGGCCTCCTGTAAGGAGATTAGTCTATACAAGCTACAGAGGAGCATGGCTTAGCAGTGAAACCAACTGTCTGACACAGATTCCATGCTGCTCAGTGATCTTTGTAAATACAGTCCTGGAAAAAGAGAAGGGAAATTGAGACCTGCCATTCCATGCAGAATTATGAGTGGCCCTGGCCATATGTGTGCCCCTGGCCATATGTGTGCCCCTTGTAGTACTTTAATTTTGTGTCCTCTTTCCTCCATGGATTTTGTATGCATTGATGGAAGAATGAACTACAGGCTTGAGAGCAGAATCTTAAGTAATTGTGATTTTTGTTTTGTCTTTTTTTAGGGGACTTGGGAACTAAAAATGTCTTAGGAACCCTAAGAGATGCAGTAGTGGAACCTTCTGAAGAACTCTGCTAGTAGGGGTGCAGAGTTGGGGGAAGCAGGTCTGTAGTGAGATAGTGAACTTAGCGAAGAGGGGGTAGAGGGATTATCACACTACTATAAAATTATTCCAAGTCATTCCTTAGATTCCAGTTTATAGCCAGTAAAGTGATTAGTTCCTTTGATCTGTGCCATGTTCAGAGATGAAGACTATTTTATGTTTGATTGAATCTCTCCTTTCATCCTTTCTCATTTGTGCTCTGCTTTCCTCTTTTATCAAAAAGAAAAGTTGCTATATTGGGTATAGGTTTTTTTTTTAAAAACATAGGATCACAGGTTAGGATCCAAAAATGACTGTGCCCCCGTCTCCCACTTCGTGCCACCTCAGACCTCCATTTTACATATGAACAAACTGAGGTCTAGAAAGGTTCACTGACTTTCCCAAGGTCCCACAGGTAGAAAATAGATGATCTGAGACTTCAAACCAGGTCTCCTGACTTCAAATCCAGCACCATTTTCACATTAAAAAATAAATCTTCTATAGGAGATAATGTGATATCACAGACATTAGTGTACTCCAAGAAAATTGAGGCCATTCACTGTGAGTTCACTTTTCTCCCCTTCATCTCAAAATCTCTTGTCATCACCCTCTGTTCTCTCTTTTCCTCCAGTCTCTGACAAGGTGGGGACCCTTTTTCCTTGCCAAGGTCAATCTTTGATTCCATCCTTGCCCATTTTCTCTGTACCAGATTGCTTCTTCCATCATTTCCTCTCTCTATAATCTTCCATCTCTATGTGTTCCTTCTCTATCTTCAAACATTCCTGTTTTACACTCCTTAAAAAAAATCCTTTATTAGACCCTACTATTCCCTAAAGCCATTCTAAATCTCTTCCCCCCTTTCTTAAAGCAAACTCCTTGAAAAAGCTGTCTATACTTGTTCCTCACCTCTCACTGATTGCTCCTCCCTTTTTAGCCTGACTTCAAACTTCATCACTCAAGTGAAAACTCTTTTCTCCAAAGTTATAAAAGATCTATTTGCCAAATCCAATAGTTTTTTCTTAGATCTCATTCTTCTTAATCTGCTGCATTTTATACTGCTGACTACCCTTTCCTCATCAATACTTTTTCATCCATGGGATTTTGTGACCTTATTTTCTCTCGGTTCTCCTCCTACCTATCTGGTTGCTTCTTCTTTGTTTCCTATGCTGAATTATCAATCATATTGTGCACCCAATTGTAAGCATACTCCAAGGTCCTGTCATTTGCTCATTTTTCTCACTACACTATCTACCAATGACCTTATTAGCTCCAGGGTTTGTCATCTTTCTGTAAATGACTCACAAGTCTTTTTCTGGGGGGAGGGAAATTGGGGCTGAGTGACTTGCCCAAGGTCACACACATAGCTAATATGTATTTGAGGCCAGATTTGAACTCAGGTCCTCCTGACTCTCAGGCCAGTACTCTATCCATTGTGCCACTCAGCTGCCCCAATGACTCATAAATCTATACATCCAGTCCGAGTTTGATGAATTAAAATGTCATATCATCAGTGGCTTATTAGACATTGCTAATTGGATGTCTCAGAGACAACTCAAAATCAACATTCTATTCCCTACCCCAAAAAACCCTGCCATCTATTGAACTTTGTTTCTATTGAGGCTACCACCACTCTTTTAATCTCCCAAGTTCAT
This sequence comes from Trichosurus vulpecula, assembly GCF_011100635.1. Taxonomy (NCBI): domain Eukaryota; kingdom Metazoa; phylum Chordata; class Mammalia; order Diprotodontia; family Phalangeridae; genus Trichosurus; species Trichosurus vulpecula. The sequence continues at coordinate 86,432,333 of NC_050578.1, read as the reverse complement.
AATCTTGCCTTTGTTAACCTTGACTTTTCCCTCTCTGTCACCCTACACAGCCAATTAGTTATTTTATCTTCATAACATTTTTCACCTATGACCCCATCTCTCTACTCACTCAATTACCACATTAGTTCAGGTCCTCATCACCTCTTGTCTAGATTATTGATGTCATCTCTTAGTTGATCTATCTGCCTCAGGTCTCTCCTTCATACAGCTGTCAGCATGCAGAGTTGACCAAATTACTTCTTGACTCCATAAACTCCAGGATGCTTTAAATTGCCCTTAGGACAAAATACAAAAACAAAACAAAAAAAAACAACAAAAAAACCCTGAACAACTGGTCCTTAGTTTCTGTTTCCATCCTCGTGTGTTATCCCCTTTTCCTCATTCAACAATCCAAACTAGATTTCTCTATGCTTCTCACATGTGACATTCCATTTCTCAACTCCATGATCATGCACTGGGCATCCTTTATGTCCTGAAAGGCACTCCTTCTTTACCTTTGCCTCATGGAAAACCTTACTTCCTTGAAGACTCAACTCAAGCATCACCTTTTAGATGAAACCTCCCTGCTTCTCCCAACTGCTAGCATCTTCTCTCACTAACTACCTTGTATTTAACTAATTATATTGATTTTCTATTTATTCTTTATATACTAATGTATGCATTTTTTTTAGTTTTGCTGCACTTTGCTCAAAATTAGACCTTTAAGAATACCAAAGTTTGGTGACCAGATATAAACACCAATATGTTTTGAAAAATGAACTCCAACAAAACATTGTGTATTATGAGACCATTTGCACAGTAAGATAATCTGTGGAAATCAAACACAAACTGAATAGAAAGCAGCTTGCCCCTTGCAGAATGTAACAAATACCTCAGAGTGGTACAGCAGCAGCTAGTCAGAAGTGATCTTAGTTACTGAATTCTCCAGCCAATGTTTGGAGAAGTTATGCACACCACCACACACCTTTGCACAGGTAATTTTATTCTTGCCTGTAGGTGTTGACAGTGCCCATAGACTGCTGCTTGAAATATTCAGAAAACACATGCCTGAATATTGTCACTTTTTTACATCACAATTCAATAACCATTTAACAGTTATAGCTACTAAATACAGGGAACAAAATGGTTCTAATGTTTACACTTTTTCCATGTAAACAAGGTCTTTGTGAACAATAGTAATGAGTTTACTGAAGGCTACAACGATGAAGAATTTTTTTAAATATACTAATCTGATTATAAATGAACTCTGATTTATTAGTCTACATTTACAGACATGATCAATAAAAAGCAACAATACATATACTCTTCTTTGAAAAGAAAATATCAAGAGAGAGATCTCTATGGGAAAATTCACCTAAGGAAAGGGAATAAGAAGCAAGCATTGTATTAATAGAGACTTAAAAGTATAGACATACTTCAACCTCATTTCTGTTTATATACACCAACACTAGGACAGGTTTGTCAGTATTGGGGACCATTTTTACTTGAATTCTAATAGACTGGAATCAATCTTGTAGTACACATAGGGATAACATTCCTGTTGACTGAGAATTAAGTCTGGAATACCCATGACAGCATCAATAATAGGTGTTGCACTACCGTCCAGGTGTTTGTATAAATCATACAATACTCTCAGTTTCTTCACAGTTTTCTTATTAGGTTAAAGTAGCATTGCCTGGAAGTTCATTGGCAATCCATATCTAAAAACAGACTCAACAAAAACTCTTAGTGCTTTCACATGAATCCACGCTATGAAAGCTTCACTGAAATTCACCTTCAGCCACCAAACTACTGGTCCAAACTGCTTTTTCTTGTCAGTGGAGAGCCTGGTCATCTCCTCCTTGTCTGTTTTCATTTCTGCTTCATTATACTGAAAATCATCGACAATAAACTTGTTTTCTCTGGCTTTGTATCTGAACAAGGTAACATTGCACGGGTAAACTACGTTGGTCCTCCAAAAGAACTTTGCTAGACCTTGGGATTACAATCTCAGTCAATGTTTCATACTGCTTAACCCAGTTATTGCAGTTTAATTTTGGAACTACCACCAATAATGTGATGAGATATTCTGAATCAAGGACAAAGCCATCTTTCTTTACTATTTCCACTAGGCTTCTAGTTAATAAACTTCCCACATTCTTCCTTTCCAAATTCTGAAGACTAGCTTTCAGATTATTATATGCAGATGCTCGGGCTTTCAAATAACTGTCAATTTGATTTACTCCTTTGGCAATTGTTTCAGAAATATTTTTCAGGGACTGCTTGGTTGGATACTCGACCATATCCCATTGAAACCTTGTTCCATATGTAGCCACGTCTACTCCATTGGCTTTTCTTGAACTTTATCTCTACTATCTTCTAGTTCTAGACATATATTGGGTCACTTTCTTAATAGCTCCCTCCATAAATGAATTCAGTTTGGCCAATCCATCTGATAATCCAACTAAAACATTCAATGTGCCAACTTTTAAGTGAGGAATGTTAAGCTTTGAATTAGTGGAAAGATTATTACTTTTGGCTGTTGCTCTGTGTAATTTCTCCCATGTTTGCTGTTTCTCCCCAGGAGCTGATATAAGCCAGAGCTCATTCATGCTTATCAAGGAATTTTTTTCCAAAAATAAGATTGATATGGAGGCCCTGGCAAGAAAAAAAAAGAGATAACAAAGGTGGGAAACCTGGGAAGACTTAGAAGCTCAGCTCTCCATCTCTCTGCTCTTGGTCTCCCATAGCCCTAGCACTGACCTACCTGAGTCATGTGCTAAGTTCTGCATATGTTGTTTGGATCAACAGAATGTAAATTCCTTGAGAGCTGTCATTTTTTGTCTTTGTCACTATACAATGACTAGCCCTTAATAAATGCTTTTTGATTGATCAGACAATAACAGACAAACTTTTGGACTTTGAGAGTCAGTATGGTTTAGTGGGAAGAGTTAGAGGATTTAGTTTCAAATCCTGCCTCAGTCTGTACGACCTTGAGCAAATCATTTACTATATCTGGGCCTCAGTTTCCTCATCTGTAAAATGAAGCTGTTGGACTAGATGGACTTTGAGATCCTTTCCAGCTAAAATTTTGTGATGAATATGGTAATAAGAATGAAAGAAATTGACTTACATAGTAGGGAAATGCAAAAAAAAAAGTGAAAGGGATGTTGTCAAGAGTGAGGAGAGAGAGTTGTAAGGATGGAAAGACTTAGAAAGTGAAGGAAGAGGGAAGACATGAATGGAAGAAAAGGAAAGGCAAAGAAAAGAGAAAAAGGGTATTATGTGATATATATATTATGTGGTATACTGACCTAATGAAAATGACTCTGGTTTTTAAAATTTAATGCACTTTATTTAGATTTCCAAGTTTGATATATACTTCAGTTCTAGAGAGAATTGTTTTTGGGAAAACCAGAATCTTTAACTAGTCTTCTTTGCTGACTTATTCCTGAATACTAGATACTCTGAGATTGTAGTCATAGACAGAAGGTGAAGAAGTCTATGTTTATTGCCTTGGAGATGAAGCAACCAACATACCCTCAACTTCACTTCTTAAAAAGAACTGAAAAATCCAAAAATGGAATAGATTGAAAAAAAAACTCCTCAGAGATTAAAAAAAACTAAATGCTGAAGGAATGTAAAACCTAGGGAAATCTATTTTACCCAAAGGTTAATAGAAACATAACACACAAAATGCTGAAAATTCATAGAAAGCCTTTATGCATATATTTTTCAGAGGCACTTGTTTATTAAAAGACTTCAAATATGCTGAAAAAGCTAGAGGGTAATAGTATAAAAGGAAAAGAAGCAAAGAAAGACTGATTCTTTATAATAGCAGTCTTGGATTTTTCTCTCTCCTAAATGTATAATTTGTTTTTATAGTTGTAACATAAAATTTCATTATCATATTAATCTCTGAGTTCAATCTCTCTCTAGTCCCTACAGTCATATTTGTTTATTTATTTATTTGCATCTGGCAAACAAAGCCCTTTTTGTTTAATGTTCTAATCTGTCATTCTTATATTTCCTACACAATAATTTTTAAATAGTGTCAGCCATAAGAAGCCCAAGAAATATTTCTACCACCTCAGGTACCACTCCATCAATCCTGTCACTTTTTGAGAAAAAAAAAAAAAAGAGTTGGCCTGTCTTTGGATGGGAGGGATATAGTAAATAAAAGGTCTTCTGGAAACAAAGAGAGGTACATTTTGCCTTTAATTCAATTATTAGATAATGAATACTTACCAGCTTCTGTTTTACATTGCTTAAGAAATCAGTCACATTAAGACCACCTATGTGAATCATTTTATATGCTATAACAATTCTATTCCTTCATGATTTCCTTAATAGGAACAAGTGACAGAAGCTTTCTGCCTCTAGTATCTCACATCCTTGGTCCATCTTCTTTACCACTGCCAAAATAATCTTAAGGCACAAATCAGATCATGCCATTCCCTCGCTTAAAAGACCTTCATTGTACCAGGCATGGTCCATGCCTATGATTCCTGCTGTTGGGGGAGTCTGAGTTTGATAGGTAGCTTTAGCTCAGGAGTTCTGGACTACTTAGTAGGGTTAAAGCTGATTGAGTATCTGTACTATTTGGCATGAATGTGGTGAGTGCTCAAGAATGGAGAGTCACCAGATGGTCTAAAGAGGAATGGACCAGTTGAGCTTGGGAAAAGAGAGCAGATTAAGTCTTTTAGGCTGATCAGGATTTGGATCGGGGCCATGAATGGCTGCTACACTTCCATTTGGGATAAGATGGGGAGATCCAAGCTCAAACAACAACACCCTTCAGTGATTTCTAATTACCTTTAGGATAAACATAAACTCCTCTTCCTGGTACTTAAGATCATGCACAGTCTGTTTCTGATCTACAATTCCATTCTTATTTTGCATCATTCTCCTTAATGGAGTCCATATTCTAGCCATCCTAGCTATACTCAAAATGATGATCTTCATGCTGATGATTCTCACATCTCTCTATCTAACCCTAACCCCTCTCCTGACCTGTGGTCCTTGAATTGGATGTCCCATAAACACCTTAAATTTGAATGTCCAAAATGAACTCATTAACTTTCCCCTAAAGCCCCTAAAAGTCCTCTTTTTAACTTGCTTACTACTGTCCAGGGTACCACCATCCTCCCAGTTATCCAGGTTTGCAATTTTCACCCCACCTTCCCCACCCACCATATCCCATCACTTGTCAAGTCCCATCATATCTATCTTCATAACGTCTCTCATGTATGTAGCCTTCTCTCCTCTGATACTGCCAGTACCTTGACATAAGCCCTTATCATCGACTATTGCAATAGCCTGCTGGTTGGCTTCTCATCCTCAAATCTCTCCCCACTCCAAACTTATTCATTCAGTGGTTAAATTAATCTCCTTGAGAAAAGGTCTGACACGACCGAACAAATGAACAGCAAAGGGATCTCGATCATTTAGCACCCCAAGTTTGTTGTTATTTAGGGTGCCATCTTTGGGGAGATGGTAAGACATAGAATATTGGCTCCTCTTTACCTTTGCCTTCTAGCCTTCCTTGCTTCCTTCTAGTGTCAGGTAAAGCCTTTCCCAGTGCTTAATTTTAGTGCCTTCACTCTGTGGTTATTTCCAATTTATCTTATATATTTCTTGTTTTTACATAGATATTTTTACACGTCTCTCCCATTAGACTATGAGTTCTTTGAGAGCAAATATTATTTTTGTATGTTTCTTTTTATCTCCTTTTCTTTATATTCTCATTGCTTAGTAGAGTGTCTGGCACATAGAAGGCACTTAATAAATACTTGCTGACTTGATTTGACCAACGTTTAACTTTCTGGGAAAGTCAAATTCAATTTTAATATTCTCTTAACATACTGAGAGGCCACTTTTCAATTCATGAATTCATATTTTCTTATCATCCTCTTCTTTTCTTTTTTTTCATATTTCTATTTTAGAACTGGTAGGTCATAGAATGGGGGTGGTGCTAGTCATGAAGGTAGGCATCAGAAATGAGGAAGGAGTAGAAACAGAGTTTGTTGTTTCATATACATATATATATATATATGTCATCTGCATAGAGATGATACTCAAACCTATGGGAACAGATAAGTTTTCTCAGAGAGAGTATGTAGAAAGAGAAGAGCCAAGTTAAATCAAATAAAAAAGGATTTATTATGTGCCTATTTCATACCAGGCACTGGTACTAAGCACTGGGGACACAAAGACAGGCAAAAAAGTTTATGCCCTCAAGAAGCTTACAATGTAATGAGGGGGAGAGGACCCAGGGAAAAATGTGGACTGGACTATTGTCGATGCACATTTTCCCACATGTAGTCTTTGAAAGTGAAAGAATGGGACTTTGGATATACAGTGTCATCCTTTACACTGTCAGAACTGGATTTATGACAGTCAGACAGAACCATATGGGTATTTGCCATCAGGGCATTTTATCAGCATCCAGTTTCAGTCATAGGCTTCTAGGGTCAAACCAGAACAAAACAAAGTTCCGTGTCTTAGGGAGTAGTATTCTCAGTATTCTAGAGTCAGCATCCTGCTATTGCTATGAGAATCCCATTGCTACAGTGTTATCTAAGTCTTAATTCAATTATATATTATCATCTTCCTGTTCACAATAAGGAGAAAAGTTTAAAAAATAAGACAAATTCCAAGTTAGTTCTCATCCTCAGATGAAGGGAGAGAAAAAAACTCACCCTAGGCTAGAAAGGGTTTTTGCATTAGAAACGTAAGTGCTAGGTTTGTTGACTGAATGGAATATACATAGTTTATGCCACATGAGAGCAATGCTCTTTTTAATTAAATTTTTTTCTATTCCCATTAAACTATCTACTAAGATTATAACACCAGTGGAAGGGTGTTTGATTGACAACTGTGAAGGGAAGAAACTAATATATAAGGGGGCATAAACTAAGTAATATGCCTGGTAGATACCCTGTCTTACCACCAAACTAACATGACTGCCCAATTTAGCATAAAACAGAGTCAAACCTGTAGATAACAACCAGAGGGTCTAAATGTCCTGAATGAGTGGAACAGTCAGCTTGGTTAATACCCATAGCACTTCCTGATGATGACATATCTAATCAAATGAAATTAGTTTCTCATGCAAGTGCTTAAAAGTCTCCATTTTTTCTAATGAAATATTTAAAAATTTCATCACTTCTGGGTGATCCATTCTTATAAAGCCTACCTTATAAATGATTTTATCAAATTTTTCTGTTAATTTGTCTTTTGACCAAGCAGATTATTAGATCTTGGTAAAATGCCTTCCTCAGCAACTGCTACAATGGGATTGTTTCATTTTCTTGCTGCTGTCAAAACGAGTATGACTGATTGATGGATATCCATGGGACATGCTACTGGTCTTTGTTCCAGTATGCTCTTTTTGCGTGACTTTAAGTCTGGGACTGACTTGGTGCTCTTTACTCTGTGGGGTTAAGAATATTGTACTTTTAGGAATCTGCTGAAAGAGTCCTCCTAGGATCATCATGTGTAATGAATAGTCTCATTCAACAACAGAGGAACGGAAATACAAGTATCATTGTCAAGCATTGAATTAAATGGAATTGAGTTGAGAAAAAGAAAAATCACCAAGAAACAGACCTGATCCTAACTGAAATACTGCCCTTCCTTCCTTCCTTCCTCCCTTCCTTCCTTCCACACATTATTGCTAAAACAATCATCCATGAATACAGAGAAAAATAGGAAATTTCTATGAGAAGTCTGTTTCCAACTGTCATTGGCAAGAGAGAAGCTGCACAACCTGGAATGTCATCACCTCTTCCCCCACCACCAGAATCTGGGAAGACTTAGTCAGAACACTGCTCTTTATACTGCCTTAAGAAGTCTTCATTTAACTTTTTGGCATTTAACTTTTTAACTTACTGTTCTGTTCCACTAGTCAGTGTGGTTTCTCCTCTAGTTGCTGCATGTCTTCCGGGGAAGAAATGACATGGATGGGAGAAAGTCCTATATTTCCTTATTAAAACTAGCAGAGGGTGAGTGAGAGGGTAGAACCCAAAAGGGGAAAAGAAAAGGAAAGGAGGAGTTAAAAACAGTAACACTAAACATCTCATCTGTTTCCCCTCCCAAATAAACAAAACACATCCTAAATAATATTTATATTTCTCCAGTGCTTCCCCCCTCCAAGTATTAAATATACAACCACAAACAATTTTGTTCTTTTTTCTACTCCTCTTTCTTTGGGGAAAAAATGTTAAATGGTTTATTTCCTCGAGAGTGTCATTGAAAACTTGTGCTTTCTATGAAATTGAAGGAAATCCAGGAAATTGCTTGGCAGGCTTTGAATACCTGAAGATGCTTTGGCCTTGCAAGTCATGTGATTTCATCTGTTGTGAGCTCCCTATTAAATCTTGGGACTGTTTACTTCTCTATATATTGTTGTTTTGTTAATAAAAGTGTTGACTTACTGTCTGAAAACTGTTTCCTTAGTCAGCAAATTGAGTAAATGGGATTAAGTCAAGGAGATTTCTTTAAACACATCTGAGTTTTCAGATCTCAAACAAGGTATTAGTGTAACCATAATTTCACAGCTAGGCATTCAATGCTGTGCCTAGTGGGCAGATTTCTGACCTGGGGATTGAGAGTGCTAAGTTTAATTTAGCACTGCCAGGGTTTTTTTTTTTTTTAACAACTTGGTCTTGAAACAATTAGTCAGCAACTACTGTATGATGCAGAGTGAGTTAAGAGGCATCGTGTGATTAAAAAAAGAAATTATAGAAGTTGCAGCATTCCTTCTTGCAAACTTGTATAGGTCTTTTGTCTATATGTAATGTACATGAGGACTTGTAGGTAAAAACCAAGGTGGCTACTACCTGTATAAGGCTATAGAAATGGGGGAACCCAATGTTCTATTTTGGGGATATGACAAGAAGTATTTACTACATATCCCAGGTTGCCTGGGCCAGAGTTAAAAATGACAAGATGTTGGACCCACTGAGTAAGGCTGTCAGATGACAATAATCAGCCACTAGCTGAGAACAGAAGCAACCGCCAAATTTGTTTGTAAGAATGAAAAAGATAGGAAATGAATGGAAATAAAAGGGAAGAGACAAAGAGAACAGTAATGACCTTTCTCTCTGTTGCTCTTTTCAAGGTTTATCTTTGTCGCAACCTTATTAGATCTCCTTCTGGCCTAACTTGGGCGTCCATCAGCTTCAAATACCCCCAAATAACCATAATTCTGGAAGACAGACACAAGTATTCGAGCTGATTGCCCAGGGAATCTTTTAAGCTTTGTGTGATTCATCTGTCAAGAACAGACCTAACTTATCTTCCTTTTTGGTGAAATATGTACTAGGTCTAGCACTTTCCTAAGAATAAGTTTTCTTTTAAGCGTAGTATGTTCCATTAGACTGAATGCTGCATTAAAATGAATGGGTGCCCACCACTGAAATTTTCTACTTGGGTTCTGTGCATTGACCTTTATCATAAAAAGAACCATTTTGTATAGCACTCCTAGAATTTTACTACTGCATGCTTAATCTCCTTTAAACCTACAGGAATGTCTAACACTGCAATAGGAGAGAAATTTATGTGCAGAGAGTTGAAAACATTATAAATCACAACAAAGGATGCCAAAGAAAAGGCAATTGGGGGAAGAAAAATGGGTGATTATCAGTTTTTTGTTTCCAAATCTATCCATCAGGGTGATTGATCCTGTAGAATGTTCTATTCATTTCCCAGTGCATAAATAGCATCTTAGGACTTACTAAAATCTAACTCTCATCAGCCATAAGTGACTGAAGCAATTTGGCTAATCCAGCCTTTCTCTGACCCTCATCACTTCCTGCCCTGATAAGCAAGTTTCAAAGAGTGGAATGAAAAGAAAAAGAAAGCGATCTTTTTGCTTAATCATTTACCACATCAGAAACCCCACTGGCATATTGGCAGAACTGAAATTAAGAATACTGGCATCTAGGTCAAATTCATCTGGGGTGGAGGGAGATGCAGAGCACAGAGAACACTCTAACAGTGGATGCAAGCGATCTGTAAGAGAGAGGGGTCTCTTAGAGGGGAGAGGTAGAAGAGTAAAGGTATGCTAGTGGTAAGGGCAAGGCATGAGCATGGTGGTTACCTCAGGGAGGAATGGTGCCTTCCCAAGAGAAAACTCTATATACTTCATTCTAGTTAAGACTATACACCATCCTCCCAATATTAATCTTCATTCTCACAGGGAGAGTCTAATCTATAAAAGAGGTTTAAAATTTCTTCATTCTGTGGCCCATTTCTACAGGACAACAGAAATTTTGGATCTTTGGCTGCCACTGGCCACCGTATAAAAATAAAGAAGACTTCTCAGGATGATGGGAGGAAAATGGTTTTAGGGCCTTCACTCTTGTCCAGTCCCTGGTTACTCAAATTGGTCTCCCTGACTCTAGTTTCTCCAGTTCATTATCTATAGAACTGAAAAGCTGTTACCTAGAGGGAGCCAAGTGGCTCAGAGAATAGGGCCTGGAGTCAGGAAGACCTAAGTTCAAATCCAACCTTAGACACTTACGAGCTGTGTGACCCTGGGCAAATTACTTAACCACTGATTGCCTCAGTTTCCTCAGCGGTAAAATGTGGATAATAATAGTATCTACCTCCCAAGGTTGTTGTGAGCATAAAATGAGATAATATTTGTAAAGCTTTTTGTATACTTAAAGTGCTATATAAACGCTAGCTAGCTGCCTAGCTAAGGTTTGATGATGCTGTTCCTCTGTTCAAGAAACTTCAGTGGCTCAACATTGCCTGTGCTATAAAATATGCATCCTTCTGTTTGGAATTTAAAGCCCTTTATGATCTAGCCCCAATCTATTATTTCTGGACTGATTTTAACATGACTCCGCTTCATTCACTTGAGTCAAACTGCCCTGCCGGATGTTCCTCCCATACAACATTTCATTTCCATCTTAAGGTTCAGCTCATGAGCCACCTTTCACATGAGCCCTTTTCCCATCTCTTACCCTCACCTGCACCCCAGCTGCTAGTGCTTTCCTCACAGGATTGCTTTGTATAAATGTGGTATTTGCTCACTCGCCTACATGTTACTTTCTCCAAGTAGGGTGTAAACACCTTGAGAGTATGGACTGTTTCACTTCAGTCCTTGCATTCCCCAGCCTAGCACAGTGCCTAATAAACAGCAGCCACTTCCTAAATGCTTTCTGAATTGAACTCATGATGGACAAGGAGGGGTAGACAAGAGACATTTCAAAGACAGGAGGAATTAATAGTGCTTGGAGGGCCTTATGGATATGTTGCACACATCAAGGTATGGAAGTGGGAGTAAGGAAAATGTCCAGTGTGGCACAGTATAAGGAATTAGTATAACAACTTTAAAAAATTTAGGTCACATAGGAAAATCTTTTAACCTTTTTTGGTGATGGTTTTGTAATAATCTTTAGAACCTGATTTTGATAGCAGCCCAATTTAATTGATAGAGCATAGAAGGAGCCATCTGGTTGAATTCTGCTTCATACACTACCAATGAGGTCAGAATCAAGTCCCTTACCTCTCTCTGAGCCAAATGGCATCACTTGTAAAATGGGATAATAACACTTGCAGCACTTATCCCGTGGAGTTGTTGTGATGAAAGCACTTTGTAAGGCTTGAAATATTGTGTAAATGTGAGTTACTGTTTATTCTGAGCTCACAGGCAGGAGGTTGCCAGAGCCATTTTGAACATGTTTGGTTGCTAAAATTTCAGTATTAGCATTTATACCTTGGAAGTAGGCAAATGCTAGAGATCAGGGTTTGATTTATTGTTTTGTTGATTGTCTGGATTTCAGAAAGTGATGGAGAAAAAGTTAATGCAGATTAAACTTTAAAGAAGCATGTTGTGCATATATGTATTTAAAAATATAACATTTATGTAGTACATTAAGGTTTACAAACCACTTTCCTCACAAACCACTTCTACCCTAGATGGTGAGTGGTAAAGTGTTACTATTCTTATTTTACAGACAAAAAGGTTTAAAAAAGTTATGTGATTTGTCTACAACCATACAATTAGGAAACACTGGGGAGGTAGGGAATCAACAAGGTAGGTTCCCAATTTCTACATTTGTAACATACCTCATAGGGTTGCTGTGTTTATGTTCTGTCTGCACTGGGGCTTTCGCAGGAAGCTGTTGATTTACAATCAAAGGTCACATAGCTAGGAAGTGTCTGAGGTCATATTCGAACTCAGGAAGATGAGGCCCGGTGTTCTATCCACTGCACCACCTAGCTGCCCTAATTCTTTCAATTCTTTATAGACTATCACATTCTGTGTCTAGTAGCCATACAACAAAACTGGTAGAATATTGGTATTAAAAAATTAAAGTTCAATTGCTGGTGGAATAAAAACTGTGAGAGCTGAATAATATTCTTAAAGAATAAAGGAGTTGGGGACAGAATTGTGGAGGACATCAGTGTTAATGGCAGATGGAATGGCAGAATGGAGAGTTAGGCAGTGTAATAACCGGATAATTCAAGAATCTTGGTCTAACTATAAATTAATCCAACACTCGTATCTTTTGCCTTTGAGGTGATCTGAAAAGAACTATATTTGAGATAGTGAGAAAAGAATTCAATCCTATGACCTAGTTTTATGTGCTAGTTCTGCAGCTTACTGTGTGATCTTCAGAAAATAATTTAAGCCTCAGTTCTCTCACTTGTAAAACAATTGAATTGGACAAGTATACTGGAAATAGCAATGGACTGAGGGGCAGAGGACCCTCCAAATCCCAGCTTGGTCCCATAATAATTGTGTAGTCTTGGGCAAATCATTTAAGCTCTCTGGGCCTCAGTCTAGTCATCTGTAAACTGAGAGGGTTGGATTCAGTGACTTCTTATGCCTAAGTTCTTAATCTGTGATCTTATGATTAGATGATCTCTAAGACTCCTTATAGATCATTCTTCAGTAATAGTTCACAGACTGGTGATGGGAGGCCTGGAGGAATGATGGTAAGTTACAAATTCAACCACTCAACTATTATTTTTCTCATGAATAAACTTTTTAAGCCTGGGGTATATTAGGAGTGATAACACAGAAGAATTATGGGTCAACAATATTGAAATATGAATGCATATAAATAATGTATTTTGATGGTCAATGTTGTAAGAAGACAGAACTCATCAAGCCTCATTGCCTGAGGGCATTAAAGACAAGATTGTGTAGCTAAAGGCCAAGGAAAACTGACTAGGACAGATTAAATATCTTCCTGAGGTCCCTAATAACTTCATGGTTATACTGAACACTAGCTGAGGTTATGGGGAGTGGACAAAGGGCCAAATCTAATAAATCATAGCTGTCTTAAAGTGGAATAGCTTTCTTGGGAGGTGGTAAGTTCTATCTCACTATTGATCTTCAAGGATAGGCTAGATAACCAACTGTCAGGGAGAGAGAGAGAAAAGACAGAGAAAAAGGTGAGAGCAGAGACAGGGAGTGAGGAAGAAGGGAGAGAAAAGGAGAGAGATGAAAAAGTATAGAGGGGAGAGGGAAGGAGAAGTAAAAGGAGAGGAAGAAGGAAAGGGCAAAGGGAGAGGGGAAAGAAAGGAGAGGTAAAGAGATGTAGAGGGGAGAGGAAAAGGGAAGAGGACAAGGGATAGAGGAGGAAATATAAGGGAGAAGGGGAGAAAAGAAATTGGAGAGGGGAGAAAAGAGGCAAGATAGAGTAGAGAGAAGAAAAGACTTTGTTACTTTGTTTCTTTGATGCTAACCATATTGAAACATTACTGTTCTTTCTCATGTGGATAACAGCTGCGAGGGTGGTTCCTTTCCATGTTCTCTTATCCTTTGATGGTCTTGCCTTGCATAGACCTATCCTGAAATGGCCTTGGCCTTGAGGCTTAAACAGGATATAGCTGGCTCTCCACATGTCATTCTGCACGTTCTCAGGAGCAGAGTTGGAGGACCCACATCCTGAGTACACAGCCCAGAGAAGAACAGGCTCAGGCTCAAAGGAAAACCTGGCATGTACCTTTCCCACCAAGGACTATCTCAGAGCTGGCCCTCTACAGTGCCCCTGTGATCTGGAAAATATACATAAAATTTTTTGGCCCTCCCTTTGTAGTACTGAAGAAGTCTGACTTTTTACTTTTTAATTTATGGGTATTTACAGTACCTTATTGCAAAATTTGGGTTAAGTATTTGGTTATAAGCTCTGTGTCATCTGCTGGCCTTTGTGGGTCATCTGCAGCTTCTGCAAAACTCCCCAAAAAGTCCCATTTAATTTCTTATGTTGACCCGTGATATATTGAAACTATAAAGGGGAAAGTTGCAATGTGGAAGGGATAACTGTAGTTACCTTCTCCAGCCTTCTCCCTGCTCTACAAAATTCTCTCGCTACATCATGGCACCCTAGATCTCGCTATACACTGGGAGCATACAGAAATGAACACACAGTACCTCAGAAATGCTTCCGAATCCAATGAATTTATCAAATCTAAAATCCTGAGCCTCTAATACTCAGTGACTAAAACAGATTCTCTCTCCTCCCTGAGTCTTTTATCTCTTCTAATAGCATATTGCTACTAGATGGCTCATCAAAACCCTGGGCTATTAACACAGCAAGGTCATGGCTTCAATGTATTTGCCCAAATAGGACAGTAAAAACCATGAGAGTTGTGACAAAAGCAATCAGCCCAGAGACACTGCTTTGCATTACCTGGCCTTGTCTTGGATACTGAAAACGAAAGCAACAGCACAGCATCACCACCTTAGTATTTAATAGACAATGAAATCCAAAGGTAGTCTTGAGGCTATGAAAGTCTGACTAGAAACAGTTTGGACCAGTAAAATACAAAAAATAACACTGTGATTATACAGCGCCTTACTTCCAAAGAGCACAAAATTCTTTAAGAGTCTGCAATTTTATTTGATTCTACCTCTACCCAGGAGATTGGTGGGTGTAAGTGCAGCTATAACTGAAAAGTTGTTTTTTGTTTTGTTTTGTTTTTGTTGGGAGAGAGGAAAAAAAGTTGGTGAGGGGAAGGGCCTGGCAGTGACATTACTGACAGCCTGAAGGTGGAGGGGGATGGCAGTGGCTCCGAGAAGTCTGGCTAAAGATGCAATGTGAAGAAGAGGATGGGTTCAGCCCACACCCTGTGGTCATTAGTAAGGCAAGCCACACTACGAGAAGGGTAGGATGACAAGTGGATGCAGGGCATGATGGTCAGTGATAGCTGCAGCATAGGTACCATGGGCTGGAGTGTGGGGGGGTGGGGGCTCAAGATATGATACTAGGAGAGAGGTTACTGGGAGTATGTCTCCACCTCCATGCGGGCACCTTAGAAGTAAGTTCCATTTACCTTATTCTAGCTACAACTCTTATTATCAATATATGCCCTGGAATAGGATTCTTCTGCCATGTGAAGATAATTGATTAAGTACAAACATAACTCCGATTCACGCCTATCTTCATGTTATTTAAAATGTGTCATTAGGAGACAGAGTCATTTTTTCTTGCTTGTTTTTCTACACAATCTAATTTCCCATATGGTGATGCAAATGGTCATTGGATTTTTTTATGTCTGAGGGAACATAATTAGACTTTGACAAGCAAAGCCTAAAATATTTGAGTCAAGCCTTTGAAATCCTTTAGGACACAGGCACAGTTTTTCTAAAGTTCTTGATGGAGCCTTTATGTCTGCCCTAGAATGAAGAAACTATGAGGAAAATATATATAAGGGTGGGGATCTACCCTGACAAGAACAGCAAATATTAAATTAGGGGTGTAGAGAGGGTAAGGGTGAGAGTCTACCCCACTCCAAATGAACACAGAAGTATGAACTAAGTGGGAACAACTGCTTAATCAAACTGGGAAGGAGTAGTGTGCTTCCTCCAGCCACTGACATGGACAAAAAACACATGAAGTGTTTTTCGATTGGCTAAAGAGACTCTACCACACCTTTTGAGGTTTGCATACAGTAGCAAGCCAACTGAGATCCAGTATTAGAATGGCAGGCTAGCCTACAAAAGAAACCAGTTCCAAGCAAGCCCATGAGAGGAAAGTGCTTGGAGTGGCAGGAACAGGTAAGGAAGAATCTCTGTCTCCTCCCTCACCCCACATACACTGAGACCAGAGGATGACCTTGTGAACTTCAAAAAGTCCAGACATTTTGGATTCCCCGTGGTCATCCTAGCAGAATGCCTGTAAAAGCAGTGGTTGGATCTTGATCTGCATTGGGAGCTGAAAGCCAATTAGCCTGAGTCAAGGCAGCTTTTGGATTCTACAAAGCACTAAGCGGAATGCTGTGCTATTTGAGGAACTTTTTGAGCACCTCCAAGAAGAGCAGAAAAGTTCTAGAAATAAGACTATGTGAGTGAAAGGAGCTTTCTAGGCTTGAGCCCACTTTCTCCTGGGCTCTCCCCACACTTATGGGAGAAGGTCCCTTCAGTTTGGAGTGAGATATTTGTACAAACTGTTCTTACTATATCATTATTCTAAAAACTTACTTCTAAAAGCTAAGCTAATTAAGCATTAAATAATTAAGTAGTAAAAGCTAATTAGCTTTTAGATATCAATTGATATCAACTTAAAACCAATGGAGGAAATACACTAATAGGAGGTTATGAACTATAATACTAGAGAATTATCCCCTTGTCCCCCAACTCCTCAGAGGTAACCCAAAACCCTGAGGAGAGAAGTAGCAGCAGGTTATAAGTGTCAGGCGGGCTCTGAACCCAAACTTCCTGACCATGAGGGTAAGTGCTACATCTGCCAGGCCATGGTACAACTCATTTAGTATCTCATCCAATGCCACAGAATTTATCTACTTGCTGGAAGAAGCTCCAAAACCAGGAATCCCCAATAACTGTTAAAGAAAATGTCCAAATTTGTGACACAGTAGTTAAATTAATCTTATTATTCCTACTCAGAGGATCTTTCGAATTATTATTTATCTCTAGGTCCTGGATGATGATTATTAAGAGATAAACAAGGCCTGGGCATCCTGATTCTGTAGTACTTCACCAGGAAACTCAGAGAGTTCATGCTGGTAATGAGCAAGAAGTCATGTAATAGGATGAATGAATAAATGAGTAAATGATAAAGTATTACTAAATACTTATTATGTTCAAAGCACTCTGCTAAGTGTTGGGGGTCCTTGCTCTCAAAAAGTTTACTTTCTAAAGGGTGGGGGGGTGACAGCACATAGAGAAGGTTTCAGGAGCAAGTGAGGTGGAAAGGTCTCATACTCCAATGGCTAGAGCAGCAAAGCAGATGGTATCGTGTCTTTTAAAATGTCCTTTCCACTGATAAAACCATATCTGCTTTTGATGCTGATTAATCTGATAGTCTCAAAGACTTTGGTGGAGGTAACCGTCTTATCTGGGTCTTTGGTAGCTGTGGCTAATGATGAGGCAAAGTTCCTTTAGCTGCAGTTGCTAGGTCAAATATCCACAGATGGGAACAAGATATGAACATAGATGTTTAAGACTGGTCCCCTTTGGTTCTTTCTGTTGTACTTAAGAACTAGACTTACTGTTTACCATATAAGCAGCACAAGGGGTGAGTTGATATTGTCATCTGACTGACAAAATGGAGCTCCCATGAACTAGACCTGACCAGGGTCTTGGGTTACAGAGGTCACTACCGCTACAGTCAATTGGCTAGAGTTGTGGATGTCAGTGCTATTGGGGTAAGTCAAGTATTAAAGCAGAGATGAGATTGGAGTGCGTAAGACTGGCAGCTATTGTGATTCCTGTCATCTTGGGGAAGTGGAGGAAGGACTGCTTCTCCCCTGCACTTAACAGGACCTTTGTACATTCAGACCCGAAGCTCTGGTTCACGACATACCCTTACTTACCTCTTTATTATCTTTCCATAATCTGTAGGGATGTTGAGCTTGGGAACTTTCCTTATCACCCCAAAGGCCTGAGAGGGCAAATGGGAAAAAATCTTGGGGAGACAGCTGGAAGTGGATGAATCTTCCTATGAACTATAATCTTTTTCCCTTTCATTTTTGCTAAATTTAATCAATAAATTAAGCAAAAAAAGGATTTAGTAAGCACCTACTGTGTGCTTGGTTCTGGGGATACAAAAAACAAAAAAATGAAATAAGCCCTTGAGGAGATGATATTTAATTGCAGAGACAAGATGTACATATATAACTATATACATATCTTTTTAAAGTATATAAAATATAGCATATTAAGTAATATATTCAAATTGAGTAAATAAATATATAAAAATAAAAAACATATACAAGGTAGTGAAGGAAGGGGGAGGAGGGAGCACATTCTGGCCATGTAGGATGGCCAAGGCAAAGGCAGAGACAGAGAGAGAAGATGAAGAGACACGTATAAACAACAGGGAAAAGGCCAGTTTTTCTGTACCACAGAATGCAGGAAGGGGAGTAACATGTCATGATCTTGGATAGATAGTTTGAGGCCAAGTGGATAAAGGCTTGAAAAATCAGAGGCATATATATTTTATGGTAGAAGTAATAATGAGCCAATTGAGGGAGAGACATGGGAAAATACTTTGGCAGCTATGTGGAGAATGGATTGGAGTGGAGAGTCACTTGAGGCAGGCAAACCATTTGGGAGGTTACTGCAATTGCCCAGGACAGGTTTGGAATTTAGCTAGGGCACAACCTAAACGTTTCAAGGCTGAGGCCAGAGAGGACATTTTGAGAGCTTCTCCCAAGAATGTGCCAGAAAAACTCTGACAAGACCATGTGCTTGAGTAGAAAGCCATCTGTTGGACAACTCAAATAACATACCCCCAAATGGATAATTAATTCAGTTACTTTTTTTGGAGGCTTAAAGATGGCAGCACAAAAGCCAGTTTGGATCGCGTATACTACTGAGGTGTCCTGGTCTTACTAGCATACAAATAAAGTGTTTTATATATACATTATATATATATATATATATATATATATATATATATATATATATATATATATATATACATACATATATACTTATATATACACACACGTATATATGTATATATATGTATGTGTATGTGTATATGTATATATATGTATGTGTGTGTATATGTATGTATACACACATATATGTATATATACATGTGGTATATATGAAAATTGTTTGAAAGAAACCAGGAACTCATTTTCAAAATGCAAGCTACCCAGTCATGCTCGATTATTTCTGAATATATTTTTGGCATTATTTATTTATTTTTTTAAATATTGAGCATCTTGGAGTCCCCTGGTCCATTGATCAGAACATTGGGCTTCTAATTATGCTCCTTGCTTGATGCATCAGGTTTCTGAAGGCAAAGAATGAACAGAAGGAAGCATTTCTGCAATTTTCTCTCTATAAATAAAATGGCATAACCAAGCAAGGCACCCTATTCAAAACATTGCTTTGGTTTCCTTTAAAATAAATGGCCCCTAAACTTATTCAATTATTCTGGTCAGAGACAGAGTTGCCATCTTTGAAAAAGAAAAACATTTAAAAAATTTCTTTATGTTTTCCAAGTGACTTCTAATCACCCATTAGTTGTTCATAAATGGAAGATGATAGGCACAGGTGAAGAGTTGTAATGCTTCCTGGAAAACACAAAATCTTTGAAGTGAAATGTAGTCTCAGAAAGGCAGTTGGACATCATTTGCAAGGAGTTCATAATTAGGAGTTCATAGAAGGCAGAAAAACATTTTTATAACCTATGTTATGTATCTATATACCCTGATGTATATGTAGCACAGTGGATAGAATGCCAGGCCAGGAGTCAGGAAGACTCATCTTTATGAATTCAAATTTGGCTTGAGACACTTACTAGTTGTGGGCAAGTCACTTAACACAGTTTATTTCATTTTCCTTATCTGAGCTAGAAAAGGAAATGGCAAACCACTCCAGTGTCTTTGCCCAGAAAACACCAAAGGAGGTCATGAAGAGTCAAACATGACTGAAATGACTGAACAATAATAATATATATGTGTGTGTTTATGTATATATCCACATATGCATACATATATATGTGTGTGTTTTATACACATATCCACAATCACAAGGATCATTTAGTTCATTTTTTTTTTGCACTATTTGGTCAGACAGCCAAGGCTATTTGCAATTAAAACAAATCATCAAGAATGACAAAGAGAAAGCAGAACTATTTTACTCCATCTTTGCTGTCAAGGAGAATGACCTTGAAACTGGAAACAGTCAAATAAACATGGTTAAGAGGGAACAGAAACATATGGTAGATGAGAACCTCTAACTGCTAATCATATCTAAGGGTAACAAAAGAATTTGCTGATATGGAATGCAGAATATACTCTCAATAATCTTCAAAACACCATGGATATAGAAGAGATTCCAAAAGACTTAAAATTCCTAATTTTGAAAATGATGGAAAAGGTAGATCCTGAAATTACTGATTTGTAGCCTTAACTTTGATCCCTAACAAAATTCTAAAAACGAATTTTAAACAGATGATTCATGATCACTACAAAGATAAAAAGAAGTGTTCACTAGGAGGTTCTCTCACTTAATCATGACAAACTAAACTGTTCTGTTTTATTTTTCAGTTGTGTCTGACTCTTCATGACCACATTTGGTGCTTTCTTGGAAAAGATACCAGAATGATTTGCCATTTCTTCCTCTAGCTCACTTTACAGATGAGGAAACTGAGGCAAACTGGACTGAGTGACTCATTCAGGGTCACACAACTAATAAGTGTCTGAGGCCAGATTTGAACTCCTAAAGATGAGTCTTCCTGACTCCAGTCCCAGATGTCTACCACCTAGTTGCCTGACAAACTAACCTCATTTCTTTTTAAATGTGATTGCCAGATTGGAAGGCCAATCTAGCACAAACAATGTATTTTGATTTCTGAAAGCCATCTGACAAAGTTTCCCACAAGAATTTTTAAAATTAAATTTTCTTTTTTCAATCAACGGAAATCTACCTTCTCTCTTTCCTAGTCTCTCCTCCCCATCGAGGAAAAGAAGAAAAGAAAAACAAAACTGCTTTTACAAACATGCATGGTCAAGCCAAACAAATTCCCATATCTTTATAGCACTCTTGCATACAAGGTAGAAATTGTCAGGTGGATTAAGGTACAATCAAGTTGCTTCATAGCTAACTGGACAGCCTCATGCAGAGTATTTATTGACTAATTAATTAATGCCATCCTTGACAAAAACCTCTGGTGGTAGCCTTTGGAATTTTATCTTAGTTCTGTACTGTCTAACTTTTTAAAAATCAATTTCTCAAAGTCATAAAATACATGCTTATCAAATTTGCAGAGATAACCTAAACCTGAGAGACACAGCTAATCTATTCTATGACCAAGTCAAGATTTTGAAAGATTTCAACAACTGGGAATAAAGTATTGAGTGGAACAAGAGGAAATTCAACAGGGGTGGATATAATGACCTGCATTTACATTTAAAGAATCAAGTATATTAAAAGTACCATTTTAATGTCAGTTCATGATGAAAAAAACAAGTGTTTTAGTAAATTCCAAGTTCATGGCATAAAATGTAAATATAATATTCAGAGGAATGGAGATAAGTCTGCCACAGTCTGGACTACTCACACTATCTGGAGTAACGTGCACAACTTTAGTAATCATGAATGTCCTTCTTATGAAGGACATTCATGAACATGGAAATTTTCCTGGAAAAGCAGCCAGGATGGTGAAGGGAGAATGTGCAAAAAGGCATATAAAAGTGGTTGTAACCACCATTGGTGAACTCAGAAAAACTGAGGAGAAAGGAAGATGCGCTTTGGGATTTGGGGTGGTCCATAGCTGAGGTACTCAAGCTTTTTTGTTTTGTTTTGCTTTTTGTTTTTGTGCTCATGGCACAGCATCCTTTACTGTGAGGAATTAAGACATGCTGAATGTATGAATTGGACAATATAGTCGATATGTGCATGTGAGATTTCCCTTTAATGAGAGCAAATGTTTTTGTTGAGCTCTTCATAATTTTGAGGTCTGGCGTGTCTTGATGTTAAAGCATACATGAAATAGGCACTTTTTTTGAGAATACCTTATTTAGACTACCTATGGTTATCTTTGGTGTATGTTGGATAAATAAAAAATATATTAAGCCATTATTCACAAATTTTCCTTTATCTGCTATAATGTGATATTTAAAATGTTGTGGCACATCTAGTCAAATACACAATGTGACCTTTGGGAACTACTGAGTCACAGGCTATCAAGGAAACTGAAACACTTGTGTCTTTTCTTCTGTCTCAGTTCCTACTTTCCACCTCCTTTCCAATGACCTTCTCACCTTAGAGAGACCTTTGCCTCCCATACTCTTCCTTCAAGTAATGAGCTCGTGCCACACCTACACTAAGTTCTCAGACCATCCAGGCTCTTTTCTCTCTCAGTTTCATTTCTGACTCTCCCAGCTTGGGCCAGCACATCTCCCCTCCCCCTTTCCAGCTTCTTTTTATGTGTTATGTTTCCACATTAGAATGTAAGCTCCTTCAGGGTACTTTATTTTTGCCCGTGTTTGTATTTTTGTATTCTCAATGTTTAGCAGAGTGCCTGCTATACAGTAAATACTTTATAAAATGTTCTCTCTCTCTCTCTCTCTCTCTCTCTCTCTCTCTCTCTCTCTCACTTTCTGGATGTGAATTGCTATTAAAGTGGTACTTATACAATTGATATTAATTCTAGAAAAATTCTGGAAACTATCATTAAAGGAATTGCTAGTAAGCGTTTGTAAAGGTAATCATTTTGAGTTATAATGGGTTCATTAAAAACAAATTATGTCAGATTAACTTCATTTCCTGTTTTGATAGGGCAACTCAACTTGCTGATAAAGGGAAAGCTATACATGCAGTACACTTGGAATTCAGTAAGGCATATAACTAATTCTCTCATGATATCCTTGTAGATAAGATAATGAGATGGGTTGAATGATAATACAATTAAGAGAATATGGAACTGAAGGAACAACCATACTGAGTGGCAATTAATGTCAATCTGGAGGGAGGTCTTTAAGGGAGTGCCACTGGGCTGTCATTGTCCCAATTCTGTTTAACATTTTTATGAATGAATAAATGAAGTAATTATCATGCTATTTTTTGATAGCTGATATATTAGATAGCAGCATTGTATCCAAAAAGGCTGGAAGAATAGGTAGAATTTAATTAGATGAAATTTGATCACAAATATTGTGGATGCAGGACATGTCCAAAGGCCCTTGGGGGCAGGGGGGGTTAGTGGACTGCAAGTTCACATGATTCAAAAGTATAATTAGACAGCCAAAAGAAGTTAATATGACTTTAGGGTGTGTTAGCAGAAGTATCAGGACCAGAAGAAAGGCTTCTATCCTCACTAGGCCTCCTCCAGAATTTTGTGCTGAGTTATTGGCATCAAATTTTAGGGACATTTACACATACATTCAACAATAAGATGGTGAGGGACTTTTGAATACTTTGACTGCTCTTATATTCTCTTATCCTACAACTCCTCTTCTTCAAGTTTCAATCCCCATGTCCTTCAACCAATCTTCTTATGACAAAGTTAAAAGGGTAGCAAATAAAAGAGGAATTATAATTTGTGTTTGGGTTCTAAGCATAGAGCTAGGAAAAATGGACAGAAGTTATGTGTCTTGTAAGGTAGTGTTACCTCCTGGGCAGAAATGCTATAAAGGACTTTCCTGCTTTAGGCATTGGCTAGACCTATGAGATCTCATCCCAACTCGAAATGAACCTGCTAAGTGTGATATGGAAAAGACTTAAAGGGACCACAGCAATTTTCTTTACAGGTCTGAATAGCTTTCCTACAGAAAAGGGGGCATTTTATTCTGAGTAATGAAAAAGACCAGAACTAAGTAAAAGGGAAGCATATCTCATCTCACTATAAACAAGAAATTTCTTTAACAATAAGAACTATCCAAAAATAGAATGCTCTGCCTTGCAAGATAGTGAGCCTGGCAGTAGTAAGTGTATTCATGTAGAAGCTTTATAACCAGTTGACAGAGGTGACAAAGAGAGGATTACTGCATCTGTAGTACCCATGTTCTGGTCATGAAGTCCTGCTAAGAATCAACCCTGTCTCACTGTTGCTGTTAGCCCTCATTGTCAGGGCTACAGCATACTGTAGTCACTGGTATTGATATTTGCCCACACCAAAGTGGATCTCCTACTAGAGGGGAACCCAACATATGTGTCTAGTTTCCCTCCTCTCATGGAATGAAGAAAGCTTTTTGCTTATGACCACTGTTATCTCTTCAGTTTAATTTTTTTTCAGAGTTAACTGTGGTTGTGATAACCTGTGGGAGCTATTTGGTATTTTTAGAGTTAATAGTTGTTGCAAAACTTCTGTGACTCTTTGGTCACTTGTTCTCAAGGTTGACAGATTTAAATACTGCTGCTGTCATTTTTGGGTGACCTTGAGCAAATCATCTTATTTTCCTGAGTCTCAATTTCTTCATCTGTAACATGAGGGGTTTGGTCTAAATGATCTTGTGAGTCATTTCCACTTTAAAAAAATTTTTACATATATTCTGATGAAAAATCCATACTCTCCTCACAGATAAACATCTCTGTAGTGCCTTCAACACTCCAGTAATGTAATTTCCAGCTCACTTTTTGCCAGTGCCAACATTTGCATTTGCAGTGCCCCTGACTTTCTTCATTCCGTTCTCATGTACCTTTTGCTAGGTCTTTGACATCTTTTTCTTTCCACACAGGCCATGCCCCTCAAAAGTCTGTGCTTTGGTTCCTTTTTCTTTGTATAGTCAAGAGAATCATAAATCATACCAAAAACCGTGTTTTGCCACCACCAAAATGTATTCTGGATCCAAAGACAAAAATGACATCTAGTGTTGTCTGGTAACACTTGGCCAGTTTTTCAGTCTTAGGCATTGAGGCCTTCTTAGAGTGAAGGATATCTATCATCATCATTTTGTGTTGAATAAGTCTATTTGTGATGAACATCCTGGTTCTGGTCATAGTGTCATTTAGGGTTGAGGCTGGCTCCTGAAGCAGCAGAGTGAGGAGGGTCCTAGGACTAAGATCCATATCTTACTCAATTGGTCAACATCCTTCACTGTTTGGAAATTTTTTCCTCTCTGTTAACAAACATAAGTTTTTCTTCCTTCATCCCCCACCCACCCCCCAAGAAAAAAGAAAAAGCAAGACAAAGCCCTAGCAACAAACATACAGTCAAGTGAAACAAAGTCCCACACTGGCAACCTACCTGCAAATCATCTTTCTGGGTCTCAATATTCCCCAGTTGTAAAATGAGCATGATAATCCTTGAACTCTCAACCTTACAGGGTTGCTGTGATGAAAGTGTTTTGCTACATCACCTGCTGTTTTCCAGGTAAATCATGGTTTTCCTGGCCTTAGTGAAACACCACTGCAAAAAATACCCTTCAGTCAAGTTTCATTTGTTTAACAGTCATGTTATTGAATATATAGTTTTCTAGTGTTTTAAACTTTGGTTTATTCTTATTCACCCAGGAGATGCTAGTTGATTTTCCAAGTACAGAAGGGAGGAAAGTCAATATGACTTTTGTACATTTTGTTGTACCCTTGGGATTATTCCAGTACATTGACTTTAAGTTGGCTCAAAGGTAGCCGAGTTCTATGACAGTGGCCATGGGGGAGTTGAGTGAACTGAAGAGAACTGCAATATGGATAAATATGGAATATTTGGAATACGGAATATTGGAATATGGATAAATAAATGCTTCTGTCCTGCTCTATCCTAGTATAATCTGGATCATGTACCACTGGAGATCTAGGTACCCATGACCATCCTTGGGCTCTGTGCTGCTGGGGAGTGGCCTTGTGCTAAAGGCTACATGGGGAAATTAATTTTCTAGTCAGGCACAAATCAAAAGACAAACTCGAAGGATATTTGCATTGTATCATCTAAGCAAAGGGCCCTAAAGAGGTAGGCAGAATATGGAGTCAAAAGAAAAAATTCCTAAATTTTAGAAAGGCTAGGGCTGATAATTCTTAGATATAATGGATATTTCACTCTATCAGAGGAGATTCAATTAGTCTGGCAGTCCTAATTCTCATAATCATGTTCATTCTTGCTGTTTATAAATTAATAGTTTCCCAGCATTATTCGAAATAGAGATGTTAACTTCATAGATTTAAAATTTCCCAAGGTCACTACTCCTCAATCCCACTCTAGTGCCTATCCCTTTGAAGTTATAGGTATTGTCTTTTCCTTTTTCCAATTTTCCTAGTCTCTCATCAGTCCTCCATGAATTCTCAAACTCATAGCCAATCGATCTAGCAGTTAGAGACACTGGAACACAAGGGATTAGGGCTTCCAGGTGAATATCACTGCCTTCTATCTACTCCCTGCCATCTCTAACATATCCAGCTCCTCTTTCCTCATACATCTAAAAATCAGTTTGTTTGTTTTGTAGGGATCTTTGATTTTTCATCAGTGTGAAAAATTTCCATTCTTGAAATCCCCTCTGCTGATGTAGAGAATAAATTCATTTACAACTTTCAGTCTTAGAGAATTGCTTTGGGCACTGAGAAATTAAGGGGCTTACATGCTTCATGGCCACAAGCGTCACAGGCAGGACTAGAATCCAGGTCTTTCTGATTCCAAAGCCCACTCTCCATCCATTCATACTCCTCTAATCATCAGTACAGTCATAAATGAATACCTCCACAAATGGAACTCCACAATTCCTTGCTTTCCTTTATTCCTTACAGTAAAACATGGTATTACAATCAGGTCAGCGAACCACTTGCGTCTGCTGCCTTTGGGTTATTATGACAATGTTATCAAGCCTGCCTGATTATAGCAGCCTCTGTCGTGGCATTGTTTCTACATTTAGGAAAAGCTGATGGTAAGCATTATGATTAAATAAAACGGAATTTGCCCTGCATCTTTCATCAAATTAATTTTGTTATATCCTCCATTTCATTAAGAAGAGCACTTTAAAACAGGTCAAGTGTAACCAAGACTAAATTGAAAATGCATTATTCTATTTTGGTAGGCCCTCAAAGCTGATACATATTTAATGCAATTTCATTTGGGAGTTCAAATGTCAGGCAGCCTCCTTTAAGGAAACAAATGCTTCCAGTCTCTCCCTCAGTGATTTTATAATAAACATGAAGTAGATCTTCTCTAGCATATCCTAGAGACAAAGTAAGATATTTGTCAGAGTCCAACAGAAAAAAGTCAACCCTAACCCATCTGTCAGACATGGTTGAGTGGGGACTGTGCCTCACTGAGCCTTGCTTAAAACAAGGGATGCCTTGTTTCTTTCTAAATTTCTTTGGTCAGTACCAGATTTCTGGAATTATGGAAGTTTGAAAGGAGTTAAGATTTTCACTTTTCTGTTTACCTCAGATACTAATGATGTTATTTGTCAGGAGGCTTTGTCAGCTAGACAACCATAGTTTTGTTAACTGTAAATGCTGCTCTTTGTAAACATCATAATTTTATTCAGCAGCAAATGATACCTTTAAAAATGATGAGCATTTTATTTCTGCAATTTTCTTGTTTTTTTTTTAATGACTACCCAGGCCACTAAATCATAGAGCTGAGGTATTAGTATTTAGCATCTTTATAGATAGATTGTCATCTGTGTTTCTATGTATATCAAGAACTGTTCAAGCCAGTATTGGGACAGACTTCTAAAAATCAACGAACTTTATCAAGCAGCATGGTACAGTAGGAAGGTTGTTGGATCTAAAGCAGCTGGGATCAAATCCCAGCTCTCCTACCAAGTACCTATGTGACTGTGGGGAAGTCATTTCAGTATCTTCATTTATAAAATGAGTGTAGGGAGTTCTGCATAGATGTCCTCTACAATTCTCTACAACTTTAAAACAGTTGAGCTTTATATTTTTACTTCCCTTACCCACTGAACTGAGAGTTTATTACCTTTAAATCAGGGGCGCTTAGTCTTTTTTTGTGTTGTGAATTTGGCACTCTGGAAAAGCCTATGGACCCTTCTCTAAAGACTGATTTTTGCTTGTGTTCATAACTGAAGGAAATACTAAATCTCAGTGAGAGATTAATGGAAATAAAGACAATTGTTTTCATATGCAAATTTACTGCACCCTGAAATTTATCTATAGACTTCTTGAGGGTCTGTAAACCTTAGGTTAAAGTTTTAACCTAACCTCTTTTTTAGGACCTCTGTTGATGTAGAGAGAGGATTCATTTATAACTTTATATATTTAGGTTTCTAACTTCTTTTAAAGATATGCCAAGTGATCTCTGAGGTCTTTTCTATCTCTTATTCTATAATCCTCTGATTAACCTCTGGACTTTGATTTTAAGGCCTTTGATCTTTGATCCTGACTCCCATCAAATCTCTCTCAGGTGAAAACCTCTACCTTCTTTAAGTTATTTTGTTTGCTACAGACCTGTATTTAGTCAAAGTGAAGAAGTCCAGTTGTGGCTATGCTCTCCATTGATATAGATTAGCAACTCTTTATAGCATATTCTCAGAGAGTTGCCTGGAGGAAAATGAGGATTAGGTGACTTGCTCACAGTCATAAGTATATGGTCCCCAGTATATTAGAGGCAAGATAAATGCAGGTATTCCTGACCGCAAAACTGGTGTTATGGCCACTATCCTGCTCTGCCTATCCTTACACTCACCGCCCACCCCACCTCCAACTCCCCAAGTTAACACTATCTAAACACAGCATGACACCATCCTTTTGATTTGGAATTTTCCTGGATGAAGAAATATGAGGTATATACTTTTAAGTGAGAAGTGTTGTATGGAAAGTTTCTGTCTTTCTTCCTCCAGTAAGAAAATGTGATTCCTATTTCTTATGCAGAAATATAATTGCACTGTGCTCAAATTTTCTATTCTAAGCCGCTTTCTGCTCCTGCCAACAATCTCAGCAAACGTATCAGTACAATAAATCCTCCATGATTCAGAGGATGATTACTGAGTTTGAATATTATTTCCACGTCTCTGTCATTCCCTTCTGCGTCTTGTCATCTCATCAGAGGCTAGGTAAAGAAAAGGACTTGGTGTAAAACTCAGGTCTGCCTTATGTTAATTAGCAACTGCTCTTGTAACAACTTGGTAGGTGAAGAAATTGAATTAAATGCCTTAAACCAATTATTCTAAGAGTATTGGATTTGGAGTGGGAAGACTTTGACTTGAATATTGTCTCTGCCACTTATTAGCTATGTGATCATGACCAAGTCACTTCTGTTCTCTGTGCCTCAGTTTCTTTATTTGTAAAATGAAAGAGTTGGCCTCAATTCTTTCTAAGGCCCTTTCTAACTTTAAATCCTATGGTTCATTTATGTCTTTCCACTTATTCAATTAGCAGTTGCTTGCTTTTCAATATGGTGTGCTCACTCTGGCCTTAAAATTGGGTTTTTGTTGGTTGATTGTGCTACCATTTCTCATTTCCTAAATGTATGGGATACCAATCACATACTTTCTTATCTTATTCCTTATTTAGTTGTAAAACTTCTTAGCTGTTTGACACCCAATAACTCTACTTTCTATCTATGTAATCATTCCCACATTAACACCCTATAGGCTGGCTCTGGACCTCCCACAATTTGTCCTCTCAGAGGTTACAAATAACTTCATTCTTGTCCAATATTTTCTTAGTTTCCATGATCTTCAACCTCTCTACAGCCTGCCTTGAAACCTCTCCATGGCTCAAATGATTTTTCATTTGCCAGTGTCCTTTGTCTAGTTCCTTTTCTGTCTCTCTTATGGGATCCTACTCCTCTTCATCCTTCTGCTTCCATCAAGGGATATCTCTTGGATCTCTTTCCTCAGCCAGCTGCTCTTCTCTTTTTATTCACTCATTCTTTGGTTATAGGCACGTTCTGGTTTCAAAGATCACCTTTCGTGGATGATTGCCAAAGCCATGTGCCCTGCCCTGGGAGTCTAGTTGTTTATTTCCAACCCTCTCTGGGACATTTTCTGATATCTCTCATAAATAAATAATTAATGAGTTCAAGAGACATCAGCATAGTGCATCATATATAATGGGCACTTAATAGATGTTTGTTCAAATGAATTAATAGAACTGAAGGAGTCACCTCTAGTACCACTAAAAATCATTTCTGCTAGTCAACTACCTTATTTCTCTGGGCACAATAAATAATAATTCACCTTTATGTAGACTTTTAGTGCTTGCCAAGCCTTTTATATTCATTATCTCATTTGATCCTCACAATATCCTTGTGAGACAGATATTATTATTAATTATTATTATTATTGTTTGTTGCTGTTGTTATTTCATTAGGGCCATTGTGATTCTTAAAGTACTCCAGGTCAAAAAACTTGAAGTTATTTTTGAATGATTCCCTCCTTTATTACTTGCATCTAATAATATGTTGTCAAGCACTATTTATTTTTCTCTCTAACTAGACAGTGAGGGACATGAGGGACAGAATCCATTCATATTTGTTTATATCCCCCATAATGCCTAGACCAGAGTAAATGCTAAAAAATGCAGATGGATGGCTTTTCTGTGGTAGGGAGAAATTTGATGAACAGAAACCTCTACATTTTTGGGACTTTCCTGTTAATCTCATGGCTTTAAGAAAGGGCCCCCAATCCCAATTTTCTATTAAGTCCTTTCTCCTCATCCCCTTAATATTATCTTTTATATATCCTCACCAAATTATGGTACCAAGATAAGATTTGTTCCGGTGAATGACTATATATCAGAAAAAATTGTGTCCGCTGGGTCTACTTCTTATTACTATCTCTTAAATTATTCACACACTGCGGAAGACAAATCAAGAAAAAGAAATATAGGATATGCAAGATGAAATGTTCTTCCCTACAGCACATGAATCTTTGTATAAGATGACCATGTATGTCATGATGGGGCCCTGGGAAAAACCCACTCACCATAAGAACAGTCATGGGTTTGCAGACTCATAAAACATTTTTTTTTGTTGCTTTTTGAAAGCTGTGTAGTTTCTTGAGGAAACAGCCTTTGAAAAAGTCAGACATACTTCCCACAAGAAGTTGTTTTTGGTTTCAATATGTCGATCATACTATGGATTTCTGCTCCTGTATTATACAGATGCACGGAGGTATTAGCAATTCTGGAGGTATTAGCAATTCTGCAATATAGACATGTTTTCCATTTAATGTTAGATGTGGCACAGTGCTAGGAAATTTGATTACATTTGTGATATTATTTTAAGAGGAAGAAGACTAGAGTTATGGAAAGAACACTGAACCCCCGGGTTTAAGACCTGTCTCTACCAATGACTTACTTGGTGACCTTAGGGAAGTCACTTAACTTTTCAGTTTCATCATCAACAACGTGGAGATCACAGGAGTTTACATTGCGAGCTGGAATTAATCAAATAACCAATTAGCAAACATTCGGCAAACTACTGTGGGGCAGATCACTGTGCTAGCTACTGGGGAAGCTGATACAGACCCCCAGTCCAATCCCCTGATATTGGATTCAATATTATAATAATAATATCAACAATAACAATAATAACTAGCATTTATATGATGTTCTAAGGTTTGCAAAGCACTTTAGAAATATCACCTCATTTGATTCTTACAAGCAACCCTGAGAGATAGGTACCATAATTATCCCTGTTTTTTTACATGAGGAAACTGAGTCAGACAGAGGTTAAGTGACTTGCCCAGGGCCACATACCTGGCAAATGCCTGAAGTCACATTTGAACTCAGGTTGGCCTGACTCCAGGTCAACTGTTCTATCCACTGTGCCACCTAGTTGCCCCAATGAATACTTATAGAGGACTTGCTCTGTGTCAGGCAATCGGGCTAGGGAATCAAAGCTAAGGAAGAAATAGTCCCTGACCTGGAAACAAACTTACTTTATCCTCAATGAGTAACTGGGCCTTAACAAAGTTAAGTGACTTGCCCAGAGTCCCTCAGGTAATAAATGATGCAAACTCTATTCCTCTCCTTCCAAATCCAACATCTTCCATTGTATGACACTACCTCGGATGATGATACCTGTCCTGCCTATCTCATAGGATTGCTATCAAATAGCTGTAATGGTAAGAAAGGTGGGACTTTTTTTTTTTTTTTTTTACTGTTTTCTCTTTTGGAATGCTGAGGTAATCAGGTGCCTTTGATGAGTCTTGCCTTTGTTTCTTTGATTGAATCAAGAGTCTTTGATGACCTGCTTAAGATCTGTGTGCTTTTGTTGTTGGTCTTTCACCCGCACAATAGCTGCTAGCAACATTGTTGTTACAAAATGGTGTAGTCAGCAGGATCTACAGATTAAAAGGAAAGTATGAAGTTTCAGGGTACTGAGATAGTGGTTGAATTTTTTCCAGTTATTGGGTTGCTCTTTATACTTGTGGTAGCTATGGTTCTGTGGAGCCCCAGAGGCCACAAGGAAAACAGGCAAGTAGCAGTGACAGGAGTGATTTCTTGGGTGCCTAGAGCAGAGGCCCTGGGAGATAACCTCTCCTTCCCCTTCCTACTCCACTAGCACTCTAGAGGAGACAGGCCAGAGCCCAGACTGTGGGAGGAAAACAAGCAGAGGTTTGTAGGAGGTGGGGATGGCCAGAGCCAGGGCTTGAGTGGATTAGCTTGGTTCTGGACTGTGCTGGAAGGGTAAATGTCCTGAGATTGTATTGTATGTGGAGCCTTGAAACAGGAGCGGAGAATGTCCTTCATGAAGACTCAGTAGGAGCAGTTGGTGAGGTGAGACAACAAGCAGATGGCTGCCGACTTACTGACCCGGCTGGAGTGGAGGACTGCCTGTGTGAGAACTTTGGAAAGGTGGGAGGGAAAGCAGTGAGTTGGCTGCCTTCGAGCCGACTTTGGTGAGTTGAGAGCAAAGGCGGAGAACCGCCTACATGGGGATTTGGGCAGAAGCCAGGAGCAGCCAGAAAGAGCTGGATGACCAGGAGCCCAGGATCTTGGAGTTCAGCCCTGGGGCAAGATGAAAACTTTTGCAGCAAGGCTCTGAGTGTGCTTTTCTGCTTCCTTCTCCTGGTTTGGGACCCAGGGGAGGGTGGAATTGTCTATTTCTATGCCTTGGACCCCCCAGTACCCCACCTTGTTGGCTTTGTTGCCAAGCTGCCTCTCAGGACTAGGAAGCAGCGTGCTGGAGCAGTGGGGGGAGAAGGACACATCCCCAAGAGAATTTTATTTGGATTATTTTGTTTGTGTTGGGACTTTGTTCATTAAAGCATGCTGGTACCTGAGAGTACCAGGAAGAAGCCTGCAATGGCAGTGTGGGGAGAAGGATACACCCTCAAGAAGGACTTTACTTGGACTCTGTGTTGACTGAAGAAATTGTGATTTGCTGTGACCTGGGGGGTGGATGGTATTTATACTGTAAAGAAGTATTTTGGGGGATGATACTGAATGACATGCTTTACTATACTTTAGTTCCTTGAATGTGACTGCAATGTATAATGCTTCTATTTGTTCCAGGATCCATGGCCATTTAGATTTTGTAAGGCCAAAGATCCTGGAAAGGGGTGCAATATGTAATGGTAATCGGGGCAGGATTTTTTGCTGTTCTTCTCTTTTGGGATGCTAAGGCTATCAAGTGCCTTTAATGAGTCTAATCTTTGTTTGAATGGGGCGGGTAAAGTGGGATCTTTTTGTTTTGGAGTGTTTCTTAGCACTAAGGCAATCAGGAGTTATTGATTTGAAACAATGTATATGATATGGTGCTAGAGATGGAAGAATGTTCCCACACTCTAAATGCTAAGTTGGCCCCAGCCCTCAGGGTCCTGAACAGGGTATAAGAGCTCTGAGGTTGGCATTTTGCCTTTGGGGGTACACTCATTGAAAGAGTGTTGGTGACAAGACTCTGGGGAA
This sequence comes from Trichosurus vulpecula, assembly GCF_011100635.1. Lineage (NCBI taxonomy): Eukaryota > Metazoa > Chordata > Mammalia > Diprotodontia > Phalangeridae > Trichosurus > Trichosurus vulpecula. Next base: position 86,398,651 of record NC_050578.1, on the reverse strand, counting down.
GTCGTTGAAACAGTGCCCTCCTAACCCCAGCTTTGATAAACCAGATGTTGGTGATTCTCTGGTAACTATGCACTGCTATGGATAGACTGGTTTGTGTTATTTGCTCTGTTTATATCATGTATGCTTGTGACTTCTGTTTGTGTTTGCTCTAAAGTTCAGGGGACTGATCCTGGCAGCCCTTCTGCACGCTGGTGTTATTGGTCTTACATAGCCACAGTAGCAGCAAACTACATTGTTGGTATACTTAACTCTTTCCAGGACTGTAAGTTCTAGAAGGGTAAGGAATATGACTTATTCAAACTTTGTAGCCCACGATGGGGGAAGACATAAAGAGAGAGGACATTCCAGGAAGATAGCATAAATGAATAGTGTCATTATCACCACTGTCATCACAATGACGCACAAAGTAAGGCCAACGGAACTTCCTTCTGTGTAATGCGGCTACCTTCGACATACTTTCCCTTCTGGTGGGCTGCTGGAATAATTAGCAACTTGGAAGGAGCTCTGAAGATCGATAAATAAGCTATCCTCCATGCTGAAATAAAAGAAAGCTTACCTTCTCTGATCAAACTGCCAAGTATATTTTTATTTGTTACCTGATTTCCCCTATAATAGTATCACAGGTTCATAGACTTAGACCTAGAAGAGACCTTAGAAACCGTCCATTTAGTTCAAACCCTTCATTTTACAGATGAGGAAACAGGGTCTTGGAGAAATGAAATGACTTGTCAATATTCAGCAATCAGTAAGTGGCAGAGCCAGAATTTGAACTCTGGCCTTCAACTTTGGCACTCTGATTCCCAATTGTAGTATTAATGTGATCAGAAATCTTCCCTACCCATTCAATAGGCCTCAGGTTGGAAAGCTTGATTATATCTGTAGTTGTAAGTAGGCCTAAAGCTTCTACTTACTAGGTACTAAGCTGATTTGGCCGTGAAGCCCTCAGGGCCCTAAGGGGAGTTACTAGGACCAGAGCCAATGGTATGTGCACTGAGTTCTAGTCAAACATAAATTCAGCCAATCAGAGACCTGAATTCTAGCCAATCAGATGCCAGTTAGCACTGTATATAAGGAGAGCCCAGAGTGTGAGAGAACCAGAATTGAAGAGGTACAGAACTGAAGAGAGCAACAGAACTGAGAAGACATTGAGGCAGCAGAAATCAAGAGGGTGCTGAAGAGCAGACACTGAGAGAGCCAGCATCTACAGAGCTGCAGAAGAGAGTGCTGAGCTGAGAGTTAGGATTCCTGAGTGATTGTTTACAGGAAGGCCCTAGCAGGGGGGAAGGTTACAGGATGACTTGGTTTCTTGCTATAATACTATTTTATAATTTCCTTGCTGTTACATTGAGGTGGACTTACTAGTTTTGGAATATAATTACTGCTATATCAAATTGGGGTCATCAGTCTTGGGATTTTATCCTTTGGAGTCTAAATAAAGGTTATACTTCCTCTGCCTTCTACCTAGAGAGTTTTTCATACTTTGCTATTCTGAACCACACAGGCATGTCCATGATCATCCTCGAGGTCATGAATCTTGCCTTACTGATACACCAAACCAGTGTTACTGAATCATGTTCCCTCTCTAGAAGGTAAGTTCTGAAGTAGGTAAGGCTAAATTGGATTGGGTGTCCATACTAAATATGGTATAAATATGGTGATCCTCTTGGAGAATGGAGGACTACTGGGTTGAATAAGGCAGGGAAAACTGGATCAGATTGGAAAAATGGAAGAGGCAAAAACTTTCCAGCTGATCAATACTAGGATCAGGCCTGTGAGTAGTCACTGAACTTCAGCCTAGGTGAGAAAGGGAAATTCTTTCTCGAAAATAATATCACCACCACCACCATCACCACCCAAAACAAAACGACAACAAAAAATGATACGAGTTCTTTGAAGACCATTGACTGTTTATATGCCTGGCACTTTGAACAGTGTCTTGCACAAAGTAGGCACTTAATAAAATTTATTAGATTGGATTGGGCCAAGTCTTCAAAGGTGTTCCTAGAGAGAAAGCTGTGTTATTGATTGCAGCTACAAAAGTCCTGGCATCCACTTAATTTATTCTTCCCATCAGGGGTGGCAACAAGAGAAATGTATCTCTGAAATCCATTCCTCATTTTAGCAGGAAACAAGGGAAATAACCTGAATGATTTTTATAATCACTTTACATAGCTGATATTTTTAGACCACTCCTCCAGAGTTTTAGTTGTGTGTTTCTTTCAGCTGTGAAATGATAAGTTGATAAGGGGCAACACATGTCTCTGTAGCAATTAGCAAAGTGGAAATGTAACGATTCTTCAGTTAATTTGATCAACAAAGACAGGCTAATTGAATAGTTTATGTCTAAAAATAGATTTGTTTTGGCCTGGATTATCCACTTTTACTTCCTATATTAATTAAATTAGTTAGATAATTGTCAAATCTCCACTTCATTCTAGGCTGTGTAGACAGAGACCTAAAGTGGAAGATATGAAATGAAGCTAAAATTTAGAAGAAAACACCAAGTTTAGGAATCAAGAGGAATAATCGAAAGAAACAAACAAAAAACTCAAACAATAGGGAAACTACAAAAGTTGAGGTTAGGTGTATTGTTAATGTATTTTTGTTTAATTTGAAGATCTTCCCATCCATTAATAGGCCCAATGTGTCCTGCTTAAGTCACATGGAAGCCTAAGTTACATGAAGTCTGTGGTGGGAGGAGCTTGCCAAATGAGTGGAACAGAAGTGGGTGGAGCAGAAAGTTAGAGCACTAAGAGCAGTTAGAGCTGGAGGGTTTGTGATACCCTCTGATCCTGAAGAAGAGTATATATACTCTGAAGTTAGAATTTTGCTTTGGGGCTCGCTCATGGGAAGAGTTTTTGTGTGATGTAGCCAGACGAGAATCTGGGTAGCCATTGTCCCCTGGCTTTGAAAAATCCAGATGTTGGTGCTTCTCTCTCTCTGGTGACTATGTATGTCACCAGATATACATAGTATATATTGCTATGATCAGACAGTTAGAAGGCCTGTCTGTTGATTTGTGTTAACTTCTGCTTGTAATTGCTGTTTGTGTTTTCTCTGAAGTTCAGGGTGCTGACTTTTCCCCCTGAGCTAAGTGAGTGATATATGGATGTTTAATTAAAATGAGATTGTAAACCCCTTTAAGTTGCTTTCCTTCAGAAAAGCAGATCAAAGGACCTGTGCTAGCAGCCCTCCTATGTGCTGGTGTTATTGGCCACAGCAGCTGCTAGTAACATTGGTGTTATAGTAGGGGAAGGGATAAAGATATGCACAAAAAAACATGGATATACAAAAGAAATAAAAATAGAAAATTTTAAAAAAAGTAGTTAACATAGGGAAGATAAGAAAAAATGATAAAACAGAGATAAATTTCTTTGTAAAAAACCTTTTTCAGATCATCTGATAACAAGAATAAATTGTTATCGTTATCCCTTGTTTGAAATACTATTACAATGACCAAGGGCAAAATTTCCTCTAGTTTCTAGTGTCTCTAACAATTTTGAGTTTTATTTGAGTTACTCAGACCAAAATATTTCCATTCCCTTGGTCTATCTGCTGTAATTTTACACCTAATAGAACTAAATATAGCCTACTGTCATGAGAAGGAAAAAAAACCCTTTAAAATGTGCAAACTGGAGGAATTACTGATGTCTATAAATTAGAATTAGTGGGAGGAGAATGCAGTAATGTTGTTGTCAGTGCAAACTATCAAGTTACTGGGTCACAGAATAAAGACGTATTTTGGACTGGATAAAGGGTCAAACTCAAAAAAAGTTGTCCAAACCCCTAATTTTACAGATGAGGAAACTGAAGTCAAGTGTGGGGAAGTAACTTGCTTAAGGTCTAATGTTGTTCATCCTTTGTTTTCAAAGAAGACCAATGACATCACAAGATGATGTCTTGACTCATGTGTGAATTGAATTTAAATGAAGCAGAGTTGCACAAAGTCATCAGCCTCACTCTCTCTTGCAGAGTCATTGAAGTCTAGTGGCAAGACAAAAGTCAGGACAATTGGCAATGGCCTGGGATAACTTTGGCATCTTTGAAACCTGATCAAGCTCTAAGAGCGCCACAGAACCTGTTTCAACTGCCTTTATGGCCATTCGAACAAATTGTTCTTAGATGCCCATTCTGCCAGGCGATGTTTTCACATGCTTGGGGTAGACCAAGGCCTAATAGTAAATTAGTGGCAGGGTCATGACCACAAGCATTTACCTTATGAGACTGTGAATTTTGTTTAAAATCTAGAATATCAACATCCACTAAGACAAGAACCAAGAGACATGTTTCTAGGCAATTGGTCTGTGTCACAGGTTCCCAATAGGATTCTTTTTTTATCCAAATGCTCCCATTGGCTGATGGCATTGTGTAAATTTTCATCAAAAGTGCAAAGCTTCCTCAATAACTCTATGGTCACTTAAAAGAGATCGAACCATTAGTATCAGGAAAACAAAATCGAATATGAAGTATAACAATTATTCTATAACGTGAAATTGGATGTGTTTTGGATAGTTACATCGGATGGACAATAATTTGGGCCCAGAACTGAATAAAATGAAGACATTGGGCTAGGTTGCAATGGGGAAATTGAGTGATACCTTCAATCATCTTAAGATACTCATACTTTAACATAAGCACATCTCTTGGAAATCAGTATCATTCCAGTAATGCTATATGGCTTCCAATTATGGAACACCATGAACTTAGAATAAAAATTGGAGGTCAGTGAAAGGACAGTAGAGAAATGTGTGGTAATGGGATTAAGCTATATATAGCCAAGATAGCATGGGCACGTTAAATTGTATAAAAAAATTAGGGAAAAAGATGACCAGAAAAGGAAGTGGTTTAGAAATGTAGTGATCATGAGGGATGACAGATGAACAGTTAGAGTGTCATACTGAAACACGTGAGATATTAATACAAATGAGGGCTCAGTAGCTCCTCTTTGAAGAATTTATATTTAAGAAAACTGATGATGAAACACGTCTTCTGCCTCTTAGCAGAGAGGTGATGGACGAAGGGTGAAGAATGAGATAATGACTTTCAGACATTGCCAATAGGTTGATGTTTTCTTTGATGATACTTTTTTTGTTGTTACAATGGTTCCTAAGGGGTGTGTGTGTGTGTGTGTGTGTGTGTGTGTGTGTGTAAGGTAGTGAGTAGGAATAGAAAAACAATCAAAACATTTTAAAAAATAGAAGAAAACTAAGCTAATTTCAGATAGGGATAAAATCAATTTTGTTACTATTTTGTTAAATTTACTATACACTTAAAATAGCATATAATAGCCCATAGTTTCCTATATGATCCCCCTTTTTGTATACTGAAATATTTGTTTTTGATGGTAAATTTTAAGTCCATAATAAAAAAAATTTAAAAAGAATTTAGAAAAGGCTAAAATCTCATAGGATATGAAGGAATGTGGCATTCTACAACTTTGTATGGCCATACTGAGATCTGAAGAACCTAAAGTACCAACCATGCCAATCAAATCTTAATTCTTCCTCTCAAGTGCCAATTATTTGAAAATTGCACATCATTGATAGCTGCAGCACTCAACAGTCTCTGAACATACCTACCTATAAATTAGAACTACCTACATCTATCTAGCCCAAGTTTTACCAAGTGCTCTCCTTACTACAAGTCCTCTTATAAATAGGTAGCATAAATGTTATTAATCTTACTTCAAAGGAGAGAGGCACCAATATGGAGTAGATAGAGGACTGGGAAGACTTGCCTTCAAATTCGGCTTCTGACATTAATATTAGCTGTGTGACTCTGGACTAGTCCCTGAACTTCTGAGTACCTGGGCATTGAGGCATAGGTGAGATTATGATCTGCACTGAGGAACAGAGTTTTCTACCCTGACAAAATTGGAAATCCTTCTCATAATGGAATATAAATGGGGAAACGGGAGCTCACGGAAGTGAAGACAACTACCTAAGGTTTCATAGTTAGTAAGTAGCAGAGGAGAGATTTGAACCTCATGAGATCTTTTAAATTTCAGTCAGGCTTTCCCCCATTATCCGATGCTGTCTTCCCATGGTGGTAGTGGTGGTGGGAATGGAATAGTTTATCTTTAAGATCACTTAGAGTTTCAAATTCTATGATCCTTCTCCCAGTTAAATAATGCTTCTAAAAATTATACTCCAAAGAAACCTTGTGAACTTGGTTGAACTCAGCAATATTCAAAGGAAACAACCACCAATACGAGTTGGATTTAAGAACCTAACTTTAGGTGGGGTAATCTAGGTAGATGGGGGTCATAGCTGTCCCAACAGTATGAACAGACAGGAGTCAATCCTTAGTGCTGACAGTTAAAATAGATAGCTGCCCAGAGATTGGATAAATAATTGAACTTGACCTTGATTAAGTCAACATGCCAGCAATTTGTACTCATGTCACACCAGTAATTCATTGCGCTCAGCATATACATCTGACAGAATGAAAAGCTGTCTTAAGTAAAATCAGACTTACTTTGAAGAGAATATTTTCCCCTATAGAAGATGGTTGTGGTTGTGGTTGTTATCCTTCCTGCTCGAAGAAGACCAAAATGATATCCTTATGTTGAAGTCAAAGTACAGCATGTCTGACTGAGGATGATCAGACCAGTACAAAGTCAGAAGGTTCTACTCTAGGTCGGGCACAAATAGTTCATATGAACATTTGGGGTGGAGGTGTTTATAAATTTGAGCATCTCATGTATCTACTGTAATTCTGTTTTGCTCATAGAAGAGTATAGAGGAATGAACTAGATGAAAGCTGACTTTTACTTTTAGGCACTGTTGATACACAGAAGCCAATAAAAAAAATCCAAGAAATAAGACAGATCACACAAATTGAGGGCATGCCCATTGGGAAATGGCTGAACAAAATTATGATATAAGGTTATAATTGTGATTGTGATTATAGCACAGTGCTATAAGAAATGACAAGGGGGATGGTTTCTGAAAAACCTGGCAAGACTTTTATGAACTGATGCAAAAGTAAAGTGAACAGAACCAGGAGATCGTTGTACACAGTAGTAACAATGTTGTAATGACGATAAACTATGAAAGATTTAGCTACTCTGATTAAAACAATGATCTAAGACAACTCTAAAGGACTCATGATGAAAATGCTATCTGTCTCTAGACAGAGGATTGATAAACTCTGAGTACAGATTGAAGCATAGTGGTTGTTTTTTTTATAGACAGATCACAGCAACTGTGTTATTTCTTCACAGTATTGTGGAACATGAAGATTCAAAGTAGCACAGTAGAGAAAGGTACTGGTTCAGTGTCAGAGGACTTGGGTTTGAATTCTAGTTCTCTACTTACTACCTACGTGACCACAAACAAGTTATTTAACCTCTCTGGGCCCAAGTTTCATTACCCATAAACTGAGAGTTTTGGACTAGATGACCACTGAGTTTCATTGGCCTCTAAATCTAGGATAACTATAAGAACATGGTAGGAAACAATCTTGTATTGTTCTAAATATAAGCCATGCTTTCTGTCAAACCTGATTTGCACAAAACCCAAATATAATCTAAGATCAGTGTTATTTTTTCATTATATACCTATGTGAGTTGTTTTCAGTTCAAAGAAATCTCACTTGAGGCCTATGACCTATATTCTTGGTGGCCCATATCTGAACCAATGAGAGAACATAGCAGAGTCAATAGAGAGCTGGTCTGGAAGCTGTAAAAACCTGTTTCAAGGTCTGCCTCTAGCACGTGCTAGCTTTATGAACCTGAACAAGTGACTTAACTTCTTCATCCTTTAGTCTTATAGAGTTGTGAGACCATGAGGTGCAGAAAAGGTGCCATCCTGCATTGAGAGAGTTTCTCACCTGGGAGTTTCCTATAACAACAAAATCAAAAGTCTAGTCCCTATCCCTATATTTGAATGAATGTAGTATTTGCAGGCCCTGAATTGTGCTTTGTACAAAGCCTGAATACAATATAAATTAGTTCTAATCTTTCATCATATACTCATGTGATTTGTTTTCATTTCAAAGAAATTTAATTTGAGGAATGTGGTCTATATCTTTGGTGGCCTATATTTGAGCCAATGTATATATAGGCTCAAATGTGTGCTGCCGAAATATACATTAGTTTGTATGATGCCTGAATGCATTTGTTGCAGCCAATTTGAAGATGCATGGGATGATCTCATTAATTTCCAATTCTCAATTACTTTTGTTGCTTCCCATTTAAATTCATTGATTAATCACTCCTTTTCTCTCACTAATTTTCAATCTTTCCTTATCCACTAATTTCTTCCATGTTGCTTTAAAACGTGTTCAGACCTTTCCAATACTTAAGGAATTTTCACTTGACCCTTACCATTCGCTTAGCCCAGGGCTGTCCAACCTTAGGTTTTTATTGAAACAATAGACAATATATTGTGATTTGCCATTTTAGTGAGAGCTCTGCGGTAGCTCAGCTTCATTTACTAAAGCATTTATGTAATTTTTTATGCTTGTAGGTGGGCCTTATAAATCACATTGCTGGAAGCAGCCGCATTTTGGACAGCCCTGCCTTAGACCATCATTTTCTTTTTACAGCCAAACTCTTAGAAAAAGCTACTGTATTTGTTGCCTCTATTTTCTCACCTACCACTCATTTCTCATCTCTCTACAACTTGGTTTCCATAGGCATTACTCATTTGACATGACCTTTTTTCAGTACTCATCCTTCTTGACCTATATGCATGATTGGACTCTCTTGCTTCTGCATTTTCCTGCCACTACATAATATTAGTTCTCTTCCTAAATGTAGGATTGAATCTTCTTGGTTTCCTTTGGAGAATCATCATGTACTTCTTCCCCCTAACTCTCTTTTATCTTTTTATCTTCTCTCTCAGTGATCTGAGATTCAATGCCTCCAATTACTCCTGAACGTACATTACAAATCCTGAACTCTTTCCTGAGCTACAGTCTCAGGTCTCCAAATGTAGGTCCCATATTCACCTCAATGCTGACATATCCAAAACATAATTCATTGGTTTTCTCCTTGAACCCAACCCTTCTCCTAATTTTCCCATTTCTGTCAAAGGCTCCACCCACGTTTCCAGGTTCATACCCTAGGAATTATCCTTGGTTCTTCAATCTCACTTACCACCCAAAACCAATCAGTCCATTCTTGTGGATTCCACTTCCTCAGCTTCTCTGGTGTTTGCGCCCCTCTTTTTATTCACAATGCAACCAACCTAGCTCATACCCTCATTACTTCTTACTTGGCCTAGTGTACTAGTCTCCTAACTGGTCTCTCTATAGCCAGTCATTCCCTTCTCCAATCCATTATATGCACACTTGTCAAATCTAGGTTCCTAAAGCACAGCTCTGAACATTTCATTTCCACTTACAAGAAATTTTAGAACTCCCTGTTGTTTCTGGGACCAATGCTTCTGCTTGACATTTAAAGTCCTTAATTCACAACTTGGCCTGTCTTTCCAGGGTAATTACATATTACTTGCCTCATGAACTATGAGCTCCAGCCAAACTGATGTACTTACTATTGCTCACTCACAGCTTCCTATTCTGCCCCTGGGCCTTTGCATAGATTCTTGTCTTCTTTTTCTTTCTTTTTTTGGTTTTTGGAAGCAGTTGGGGTTAAATGACTTGCCCAAGGTCACACAGCTAATAAATGTCTGAAGCTGATTTAGACTCAGGTCCTCCTGACTCCAAGGCCAGTGCTCTATCCATTGAGCCACCTAGCTGCTCTGCATAGGTTGTCTTCTATGCTTGGAATTCACTCCTTCTTTGCTTCCACTTCTCCAAAAAATTAACCTCCCTTGAGATTCAGCCCTATTGTCATTTCCTTTCTTTTCTGATCCAACATTGTATTATATTATTATTATGTGGTGGTGGTGAGGATATAAATGCTATATTTCCTTATCTGGGAACATCTGGAATGTCTCTAGAAGAATAGAAGCTTGTTGAGGGCAGGGAATATTTCATTCACAGCACCCAATACAATGCCTAGTATGTATTAAGTATTTTAATAATTGATAGAGTGGCAAGTCAAACTTCTCATTTTGAAGGCATTTAGACTGAGAAGACTGATGATTGATTAGTCCTAGGTACAAAGAAATCAAGGTGGAATTTCTAATTCAACAGCACATTAAATACCTGTTTCAAAGATTCATTACTCATATTGGGCAGAATGAATTCCCCAGATATCACCTCTTTGGAATTCCTATACCTTGACCTGGCTGTAGGCTCTTTAAAAAAAATTTAATGGTACCATATGGGCAGTTAAAGACAAGGCAACTTCTAAAAATGCATGGCAAATAATGCATCCCATATCAGTGGATAGAGCACTGGACTTATAGTCAGGAAGCCACCACACCTCAGACATTTACTAATTGGGTGACATTGGGTAAGTCAGAACCTCTCTGAGTTTCAGTTTTTTCATCTAAAAAATGTTGATAATAACAACACCTACTGCACAGCATGGTGCGAGTCAGATGAGAAGATGTATGTCAGGCACTTGAAGAGCTTACATAAATGTTAAACCTAAAAGAGCTATATAAATGTTAGATATCATTATTATTATTATTTTGTAGATCTGAGGATTTGGTACATTTCCTGCAGTAAGATTAGAAGATTTAAAGTGCTCACACAGTCTATGACAGGAAAAAACAAGCTCCAGGAAGCAAATTTTATCTACTTCAACAGTTTCCAGTTTGACACCCTATTTGATGCTACCAAAAAGTGATCAAATGAGTAATTGAGCCTTTGCAAAGTAAATGAAATCCTTGAAACACTTTACAAAATGATGGAAACAGATTGAAATATCATTTTAAGATAGAGGATTTTTTTATAGTTTAGCTATAACTGAGTTAAGGACTATGACCCGCTTTTAATAGAAACTCCCCACTCCCCCACCCAAAAGTGCTTTCAGATATTTATGTTTGTGTGTGCTAGACGATGATTTGAATTGAAAATACTGTTGCTCCTGCCTCATGACAGTTTGCTTGTTGAATTGCTTGCAGTGTTGAATATATAACAAACTAAAACTAGTTGGAAGCAACAATCCCAAGCTCCCAAAGAATCCCCCAACTCTAGCTAACTTTGCATTGTGAGAAAACCCATTTGGAAGCCATAAGTGTGCTCTCTAAAGAGGAACAACTATCAACCCTGCCCACAGAGACCTTTTCAAGCAAAATGTTATTCTCTGATAAACCCTGCCTAGTATTCATACATATACTGTGACCATTCCATATCAATTATTTTTAGCCTCTAAGGTTCATCTGTGGCTTTTTGTTAAGGTTCAGTATCACCCAAGCACCCTGATCCAAATGGAATAACAAAAAAGTATAAGAAGAGAGGGAAAGATAGCCCATTTCTACCCAGGAGTACAAGGAAGAATATAAACAGGAAATAGAGCTGTGTTTAGTTTAGGTTTTACTATTACAGCTGATTAGCACACCTAGAAAGAAACACAATGGAAGCTCTGCCCATACAGTCCTGGGATGCTTTTTGTTCTCATCTAATAAATCATCATCAGAACTTATTACATGTATTGACTATTTTATAAACTTCACAGAAATCTCTTGGCATCATTTAAAACCACCATACTTCAACAGATGGGTGATCTCACTGATGGAGTTTTTCTTGCATGGCTAGTAAGGTCAAACTCCCTTGAGTGATTATCAGTCTCTTTTAGGAGATCTTCAATCTTCAGGAGCTTGATGCAATTAGCACAATGTTACACACCAAAGGGAGCACTTGGAGGACTTTACATTCTATAGTTAATCCTTCTTTCGTCCTGACATTGATTTGAATATCCTCAGCGACAATGGCAAACATCTTAGACAGTCATGTATCTGTTTTATGCCTTGCTTGACATGAGTAATGAGAGGCTTCCACAAAGTTATCTCTGTTGTGTCTATCAAGGAACTTTTGATGATATTCACATAATCATGGGAGAAACCTTATTAGTTATAAGCCTTTACTCATGATAATCGAAAATAAGCCTCATTTTTATTCATTCACCTGTTAAAGACACAATAAGGCTGGGAGGAAACTTTCAATGCCTTGTAAATCCATCCCTCTACCTCCAGACACAACTAGGCTTAATATTAATCAATAAGCATTAAGTGCTTGCTAGGTTCCAGGCGCTGTGCTAAGCACTGGGAATACAAAGAAGAGAAACAGTTCCTGCTCTCAAGCAACATATATTCTACAAGATGCTGGATACATGAGGGTTAACCTATTACTGGAAAGGCCCAATTTGTAGCTATTGTCCCCAGAGACTTTTCTAAGAAAAATGTTAGTAGGCGATAAATGTTGCCTGTACCTACTAAGCATATTCTGACAAGCTCACACCGGTTGTCTTCAACCTTTGTGGCTTTTGGCCAAGTCTGTATATAAACTGCCTATTATTAGAACAATAGAAAGGTAAGTGGGAAAATAGAAAACTATACGGCATGATCGGAAAAAAACACTCGACCCAGAGCTCAAAGCAACCGAGTATCAGTTCCAGCTCTGTCACTTACTGGCTGTGAATTTTGATAAATAACTTTACCTTTTAGACCCTCATTTTCCTTGTCTGAATAAATCAAAAACATTAAGGCTGAAACAAACCTTTGATGATAGGATGATAGGGTTCAGAGCAAAGAGAGCCTTTAGAAATTATCTAGTACAGGGGTTCTTAGCCCTTTTTGTTTTGTGGATCCCTTTTGGCAGGTGAAATCTGTGGACCCATTTTCACAATAATGTTTTTAGAAGCATGATATAAAAACACAGAATTAAAAAGGAAACCAATTATACTAAAATATGATTGCCAAAATATCTTTTATAAATGTTCATGGCCTCCATTGAAAAATATTTTGACAGTATAATCCCCTAATTCTGCAAATGAGGAAACTGAAGTACAGGGAGATCACTTAGCTAGTTGGTGGCAGCTGGGTGGTGCAGTGGTTAGAGATCTGAGGCTGGAGTCAGGAAGATCTGAGTTCAAATATGGCCTCTGACACTCACTAGCTATGTGACCCTCGCCAAATAACTTGACCTGCCTACATTACTTTACTCAAATGTAGAATGGGGATAATAATAGCACCTGCCACTCAGAGTCATTGTGAGGATCAAATCAGGTAATATTTGTAAAGCATTTAGCACAGTTCTGACACACAGGAGGTGGCAGCAAGCTCTCTTCCCCTTTCCAAAATGGACATTATCATGCTCGTTTCTTGCCTCTCAGGGAAGTGCTCTATCTTTGTAATAGCAATTTAGATTTGAAGATCTTTCCCACCCATTAATAGGCCATGTGACCTGCTTATGTCACAGGAAGTCTAAGTCACACGTGGTGGGAGGAGTTTGCTGAGAGGAAAAGGAAATTGTGTCACAGGAAATGCTGAGAGAGCAGTTACAACAGAGCTGAGGGAAAGAGAGCAGACGTGTGGTAGCTGTGAGTGATTGTTTTGTGGGAAGGCACCAGCAGGGGGTGGATGGTTTTGGGATGGAGTGGTTCTCTGTTGTGATGTTGTGGACTTATATGTTACAGGATCTGGTTCTCTGGTGTCTGAATAAATGGTTCACTTCTTCTACCCTCTATGTGGAGAGGCTTGTATATTTTGTGGTACAGAACCACATAGGCTTTTGACAATTATCATGATACAATCCTCTAGCTTGAAATATTCTGAGAAGGTTCTGGATATTCCTATAGTATGGTTATATGTGATGGTGTTTGTAAACTAAAAAAGAAAAGTCATATGTGTAAATAATCATTATTTTTATCAAACACTATCATTACCAACTTCCAGAAGTCCCATAACTTGATTGGTAACCCATTCCAAGACCAAGTGACTATTACTGTCCAACTCTTTTCTCTTTTTGCCCAAGCTAAATCCCTCATGTTATAATTCCTGACATTTTCACCTTGTTCCATCAACAGAGGGAAAAAATAAATTGGACATTATCTTATTTAAAACAACTCTTCAAAGTTTTGAATATCAAATATATTTTCACAATCTCTTACAGATTCCTTTAACCCTTAAGTCTTGCTTCTGCCCCTTAGCCTTTTCTTCTCAAGGCTAAATAATTCTATTTCCTTGAGTTTTTCTTCACAGGTTCTATTTCCCAGCTTTCAGTATTAAAGGAGAAGCTCAGCGTTTTAAAAGGAGTTTAAGACTCAGGTGTTGACAGCAGGATAATTGGTTGGGAGACTGAGGCCTAGACTTAAGTACTCTTCTCTTGGTTCTGGTGTCAGAGTAAAATGAAAACTTTCATTTTTTTCTTTCTTGGTTGTCATTAACCTTTAGGATTTTTGAAAATACTTCTTCCCCATAGATAAGCCTTTTCTTGAATTCTCAAACACATGAGAAAGCTACTAGCTTATTTTCTCTTTTATGAGTCTTTTGCTACCAGACCATTTAGAGAAGAAAGGTTAATGAGGACAGGACCAACGGACAGAGGTAATGATATTTTATCTGTAAAATGAAAAGGCTAAATGAGATAATATATCATGTCTCTTCTAACTCTAAAATCTTATGATTCTAATAGAAGAAGTAAACATTGTAACATAATAATGGAAGCTTAATAATTAGTGTTTATCCTATAAAAGTTGAGGAGGGAGAGTAGACAAAGGAAGTTTTGCTGCTGCACCTATGCCCCAACCCACTGGAATTTTCCAACTTGCTCACTTCCTTACCTTGTGCGAAGGATTGATAAGAATCTGATAGAATGCTCCCTCCCCACTCCCCAGCTCTATCTGAACTAAGTGCCTCATAAGTATTGGGCTGAAGATGACAAGGAAAACTATTTTATTCTTTCAAATCATGTCTCTGAATATTGTAGAAAACAACAACACTACAGCAGGACCAACTTAAAAACCAAAAACACTGACAAAAGGAAAACACCTACACAAGAACAAATGATAACCATGTATGGCAGTACATTCCATAGCATTGCTGGGAATATTAGACCGAAATAAACAAGCAAAGAGAGTCCACCTACCTTTGATATGTTACTTGATCGACTTGCAGAACGTCCTGGGGATTTGTCATTCTGGAAAACAAAATTAGAAGAATTATTTAGAAATGTATAACCTATACTCTGTCTCTCCTTTCATCTTAGAAGAAGAGACAGCCTTGCCATGCTTCTAAGTGGTCTAAGATTCTGCTTCTGCATATTCTTGCTACTATTTATTTAGGATCGGTAAACTGAATTTATCTTATTATTCCCAGTGTTCTTTTTAAAAACCGTGGATTGGGAAAGAATTTTATAGACAGTTTCTCAGATAAAGGTTTTATATCTCAAATATATAAAGAACTTTCTAAAATCTATAAGAATATGAGTCATTCCCCAATTGATAAATGGTCAAAGGATTTGGATGTTTTTTAGATAAAGAAATCAAAATGATTTATAGTTATATAACATGCTCTAAATCATTATCAATTAGAGAAAGACAAATTAAAACCACCCTGAGATATCTACCTATCAGATGGGCTAAAATGATTGAAGGAGAAAGTGACCAATGTTGGGGGGAATATGAAAAAACTGGGGCACGTTCTCTGTGGGTGGAATTGTGAACTGATCCAACCTTTTTGGACAGCAATCTGAAATTATGCCCAAAGAGTTATAAAACTGTATACTCTTTGACCCAACAATACCACTATTAGGTCTAATTCCAAAGATGATCAGGAAAAAGGAAAAGAACCTATATGTTCCAAAATACTTAGAGCAGCTCTCTTTGTGGTGGCAAAGAACTGGAAATTGCAGGGATGCCCAAAAACTGAGGAATGGCTGATGGTGATGGAATACTACTATGCTGTTAGAAATGATGAGCTTGATCATCTTAGAAAGACATAGCTAGACTTGCACAAAATAATGAAGAATAAAATGAGCAGAACCAGAAGAACATTGTATACAGCAATATTGTTTTAAGAGAAACTTTAAGCAACTAAGTCATTTTGACTATTATAAATACCCCAAATATCTACAAAGGACCCATGAAGGAAGCTGCTATCTGCACCATGAGAAAGAACTGATCAATGGAAGTATGTATAGAATGATTTTACATATGTATACATATTTGTGTCTAAAGGTAGCCATTTTGGGGGGGAGGGAGGGAAGAAAAAAAGGAAAAAAAAGGGAAATTTATGTGGTAACTTCATAATAGATTTAAAAAGAATAGCAAGTTGTACATAATAGACTTGCAGTTTCATATGCAGTTATCTTTTTATTATACTATGTTATGGAAATGCTTGTTTTATTCCACAAATTAAAAATAAAATAAGTAAACATTAAAAAAAACCCACAGGGGATGACACTCAATTATTCAAGTCATCCAGAAACATTCCAGGTGTGCCCACTAAGTGTTGAGAACGATATATTCTTTCCCCAGGCTTTTGAGGACAAAAACCCTAGAACTGTAGAGTTGGAGGGGACCCAAGAGAAATAAAATGTATGGACTCTGCCCTTGAGGAATTTCCAACCTGCTGGGGGAGGCACAGAATGTACGTACTGGGAAAACCTATTCTAGTGATTATATCTCAACAAGTCACCATTTTGCAAATAAGAAACCTGACTTTCATGTCAAATCAAGACCTCCAAATTATAGCAGTGCTAGTAGATATATGAAATTAGAGAAAGAGCATGTTTGGATCAGGTACAGAAATCCAGGTTTCAAAGCTAACGAGAGCTTGTTCTTGGTAAATATTTATGTTTTTATTTTTAAAAATTTATTTTAGACTTAAATACTAAAACTTAAATACACAATAAGAAAAGAAAAAAAAATTGCCATGCGCACAGCAGAACATAAGAGAGGATTCAAAATATACAACAATAAATTTCCATTTCAAAAAAGCCTATATAATAAATACTAAGCATTGTATTGAAAGCTGTCCATCTTTGCTTTCTTGTTAATTTTTTCTTTTGTTCTCTGCTGTGCACTTTTTCCTTTGTTCCCTCCTCTCCCCCCTGCCCCTGCTGAAGGCTACAATTAAGCATGGATACACACTTATGTATACACACATGTATACACACACGTATTGGTCTTCCCCTCCCAGTCTGATTTTTTTTCGAGTTTTGATTAAAGGGGCTATCTCTTGATTAACTTTTTAAAGAGGCCCATTCAGTGAATGGGCATTATCTCACTCTCTCAATGCATATATACACACACATATACATATACATATTTATATATATAATATATACACATGTACACAAAGAAGAAAAAAGTTATTTACTTTGTTTTCATGTCTTGAAAGGAGTTGTTAAGATGTTCATAGAAAATAGACTTTTATTGATGGAGGCTATTAAGGAAATAATGTCTGTTTAGCGTGTATGTTCATCTCCAGCTGTATCACCAGGAAGTTATGAAGAAATAAAAGTTAATTCCATTCTTGTGACTGATCTCCATCCATAATAGCATGTTGTACAATGACATCAAAATTCCCAGTGAGAGGGATTTCTCACATAAAGGGTAAAGCCCAGCATCACTATGTAGTGCCTGAGATTCCTTAAGCAATGGGGACATGAAGACTCTTAGAGAAAAGAGTAACCTGCCTAGGAATAATGGCATCATGGGCTTCGGACTTTCCTGTGTTCATGGAGTAGTCACACATAGTCATTAATGTGCAATTAATGGGCCACTATGTCAGAATGAGACTCCACAAAGTACCTTCAAGCAGTGCTCATTAGAAATTTTTAGTAGAAAAGAATTGGGTGAATCAAAGTATTTTCATGAGTTACAAACTCCTGTATATCCTTTAAAGCCCGGCTCAGATGCTGCCATCTACTAGAAACTGCCTGGTTTCTCTTCCAGGCCTATCAGAACTGCTCTTTCCATAGGCATTAGCTATCTCCTTGCCACTAAATCCAGTTGTTGGGGGTTTTTTAAAAATGTATTTCTAGACCTCCCCATAATATTTACATAGTGAATCACCTTCTCCCCCCTTATATCATTCTCCTTCCTTGGCTTTTATAATATGGGATTTTTATGGTTCTTCTCCTAACCCTCTGACTACTTCATCTCTTTCTTTTTCATGGTTTCTCATCCTCTTCCTGTACTATAAACGTAAGTGTTCTCTAAGGTTTTCTCCTATGCCTTCATTTCTTTTTAACTCTGTACCCTCTCATTTTGTTATATTAACTACTCCTATAACTTCAATTGGCACATCTTTATAGATAATGTTTCAAAATTTGTATCTCTAACAACATCTTATCCCCAAAACACTAGTACAATAATTTGAGCTGCCTTCCAGATACCTACTTCTAAGGTATCCTGTTGGAACCTCAAAATCAAAATGTATAGGTTTTTCCCTTCCCCTATACTTTTCTATCCCTTGAATATTTCTGTTAATGGCACCATCATCGCAGGCTCATAACCTGTTATCTTTGACTTGAGTCATCTGTGATTCTTTCTTTTCTCTCATCCCCTACCCTCACTCTCAAGTCCTGTTTTTTTTTGTTCCACAGTGTCTCCGTCTGGCCCCTCCACTCTATTTCTACTGCAATGAACCTAGTTCAATCCTCAAGAGTTTCTGTTGTAATAGTCTCTCTGCCTTCAGTCTACTTCACCTCCAATCTATTCTTCCATTAAAGCTTGAGTAATCTTCCTAGGGCATTGTTGTGATCATGTCACTTCCATCCAAGCACTTTCACTGGCCATCATTATATCCCGAAAAAAGCATCAACTCCCAAGTCTTGCATTCAAAGCCTTCCATAATTTGGCCCCAACCTATCTATCTAGTCTTGTCTCATATTTTATACTTTATCCTCTAGCTAGACCATCATCTATCTCCTCCCCCCATTCTTTTTCAGCCCTTTCCTATCTGCCTCTTCAAATGAATTAATATACGTAAAGTGCTTTGAAAACCTTAAAGCATGTGATAGATGCTAGTTACCATCATCATTACTACCTTTGCTCATGTCATATTCCATTGTTGGAATGAACCCCCTCCCCCAGATCTGCCTCTCGCCCTCTTTTAACGTAGTTGTCTTTAAGTATTTTAAGGTCTATCATGTGAAGAAAAGACTAGACTTGTTTGATTTGGCCTGCAAGAGCAGTGGCTGGAAGCTGCAAGGAGATAAATTTAGATTTGATATAGTGCTGTCTAAAAGTAGGATGTAATGCTCCCAAAGGTGGTAGGTTCCCCTTGCTGGAGCTCTTCCAACAGAGTCTTGATGACCATTTGTCACATACATCTCTGTCACAAAGATTCCTTTGAGGTATGGGTTAGACTAGATGGTCACTGAGGTGACTTTTAACTCTCAAATTCTGTGATCTTTCAAAGGCCAACCGAGAATCTCTTTCCTGAAGCCTGTCTTGACCCCTGCTTCTCTCCCAATCCATCGTCCTTCACCAGGTAAAACTGAACTCCTTAAACTCCTAGAGTCAATTAGGCAATAGCCTGGATACCAACTTGGAGTCAGGAACACCTGGGTTCAAATTCTGCTTCAGACCTTTAATACCTGTGTGGACTTAGGTAAGTCACCTGTCTCAGCCTCATTTTCCGCATCTATAAAACAGAGATAGTAATAGAAATCACCTTAGAGGGTTGTTGTGAGGATTACTTGAGATAGCATATGAGAAGCACTTTATAAACTATAAAGCATTATATAAATGCTAGCAATTCTTACTTCTACTCTACTTTCTACCATAGTTATTTGTATAATTGTCCATATACATGGATTTGTAAGTCCTTGGACACCACAGACTCTGTCACATGTGTCTTTGTATTCTTAGCACCAAACAGCACCTTACATATAGTAGACAAATAATAAATGTGTGTTGAATTAAATCAAATTTTTCCTAAACCTTCCCAGCTGGTATTTTCCCCCTCCATTGGCTTAGATGTGCTTTGTCCTTTGTTCTTGAAGAGGACCATGACAGGGAAATGATGACTTACAATTGAATTTGATTTGAGTGAGGGAGGGCTGTGCAAAGTCACCGACGTCACTTTCTCCTCCAGAGTCATCTGGTCCAGTGGCCAGATATGGATCAGGATGACTGGAGATGGCCCAGAATGCAGTGGGAGACCTTGGCTCTTTTAAGCTAAGGTCTTTTCAAGTTCTCACTTTGAGTGAGGCAACACTCATTCAATGAATAGGCCTCTTTAAGAAGTGAGTCAAAGGATGGTCCCTTTAATTAAAAAAAAAATTAACCTGGGAGGAGAAGACCCTTAGGGTTGCTGGCCAAAAGAGAAAGTTCCTATTTACATTTACTCTGAGCCAGGAGGGCCCAAAAAATAATGATTAAGTGATGCTTGGGCAGGGCATGGACCTCTTGTATAAATTGATATCTGGCCACTTGACCCAGATAGCTCTGGAGGAGAAAGCGAGGCTGGTGCACACCCTCCCTCACTCAAATCAAATTCAACTGCAAATCATATCATCATTTCCCTGATATTATGGTCCTCTTCAAGAATGAAGGAAAAACCACAACCTGTAAGCAGGCTGAGCTAGGCTGCTGGGGCCCCAACTGTCCAGTTCCAGTTGTGCAACTCAGCTAGTCATCTCCTCCCCTCTTTACCCTCCCCTCCCCTCTCCTGGGATATCATGCGACTACCTGTGGGTGTTCTGCCCAAAGGACCGTAAATTTTGGTAGCCGTTAAGCTACCTAGTTAACTTGGAGTTTACTGGCTAGATTTCTTTCTCAAAGACCAAGTCTTAAACATAATTCACTCTGGATCTCATTGATTGCCCAAGCATCACTTAAT
This sequence comes from Trichosurus vulpecula, assembly GCF_011100635.1. NCBI lineage: Eukaryota > Metazoa > Chordata > Mammalia > Diprotodontia > Phalangeridae > Trichosurus > Trichosurus vulpecula. The sequence continues at coordinate 86,377,997 of NC_050578.1, read as the reverse complement.
AGTTATTTTTTTGGGGGGGTCCTCCTGGCTCAGAATGAATGTAAATAGTAACTATTTCTCTTTTTGCCAGCAACCTGGAGGATCTTCCCCTCCCAGGCTGATTTTTTTTAATTAAAGGGGCCATCCCCTTGACTCACTTCTTAAAGAGGCCTATCCACTGAATGGGTGTTGTCTCACTCAAAGTGAGAACTTGAAAAGACCTTAGCTTAAAAAGACCAAGGTCTCCTGCTGCATCCTGGGCCATCTCCAGTCATCCTGATCCATATATGGTTACTGGACCCAGATGGCTCTGGAGGAGAAAGTGAGGCTGGTGACTTTGCCCAGCTCTTCCTCACTCAAATCAAAGTCAATTGCAAGTCATGTCATCATCTCCCTGACGTCATGGTCCTCTCTGAGAATGAAGGACAAGCCACAACCACAATCATAAATCTTGATCCCAAATTATTTTGTCTTATAATTATTTATGTGTCATATCTCCCTACTAGACTATTAGTTCCATAAGGACTGTGTCTTAAAGTGCCTAATACAGTGCTTGGCACATAGTAGGTACTATATACACATTTATTATCTTCTCATTCTCCCCTTATCTGAACTTGCTATCTCTCTGAGCACTGAGAACAATACTCAGCAAATGGTAGAAGCTTAATAAATATTTAGTAAATTAAATTAAACTAATTCTAGAAAAGGCTAAACACTAGGTGAATCTCCCATTTGTCTATGATATCACCAAGATTTAATTCCTCTCTGAGTCTAGTAAATAGTAATTGTGTACGTGTTAATATTTGAATGGATGGCGATTTATGAATGAATCTTTAAGTATGTGTATACTATGATATAAGAACATAAATAAACATAAAATAAAGACCAGGAGTAGAATTTATTAGGGAAAAAGGAGCAGGAGTAGTAATCATGACCTTGGACAAAGCTGAGGCTAAAATAGATTTAATCAAAAGAGGAAAATAGGGAAACTACACTATATGTCAGCCATATTTATCAGCTTTGTTTTAGGACTATTTAAAATAACTGACAGTATAAGGTTGGAATATTGTTGAGTTGGTAGACTTGGAAAAATATGGAAAGACTCAGACTTATGAAGGAAGAGGTTATCTACCCTCAGAGAAACAGAGGACAAATAAGTGTAGTACAATCTTACATAGATGCATATGAATGTATATGTTTATGTATGAGTATGATTATAGATATCCAAGTACATGTATGTAAGTGTATGTATGTATGGGCATGTGTATGCATATAAATGTATCTTTGTGTGTATATGTCTATATATCTATGTATGCATTATATATATATGTGTGTATATGTTGTCTTTGAGTAATTCACGATTTTCACATATTCACATGCAATATAAAAGTACATGACTTGAAGATGCCATGGAAAGGATTAACAAAAACATGTGACTGCAATATAACTCTGTTTTACACAGAAACAGAGATGTAGAGCTTAGAAGGGACCTTAAAGCTTGAGCCCAAGGCCCTCATTTTTACATACAATAACATCTCAGATTTCTAGGGTGTGGCATTTGGAATAGAAAGTTCATGGTGATACAGACAGGATAAAGGAATGTGATAGGTGAAAGGCAGTGTAATATGGTGAAAAATGGGCAGCTAGGTGGCACAGTGGATAGTCCTGGGCCTGGAGTCAGGAGGACCTGAGTTCAAATGTGACCTCAGACACATACTAGCTGTGTGATCCTGGGCAAGTCACTTAACTCTGTCTCAGTTTCCTCATCTGTAAATGAGTTAGAGAAGGAAATGGCAAATCACACCAGTATCTTTGCCAAGAAAACCCCAAAAACGGTCATGGAGAGTCCGACACATCTGAAATGACTCAACAACAACAAGAAATAGTGGAACAGGTGTTAAGATTGGGTTTGAGGAGGTCTGGTTGAGTCCCTTCTTTAAACAGCTGTGTAACCAAAGCTAAATCATATAGCCATTTGACCCTCAATGTTCTCATCTGTAAATTGGGGGGTGGGGATGGGCTTACCTAAAATCAAAGGGTTGTTTGTGAGGACTTTTTATATATTAAGGCACAATAAAATGTTAGCTGATATTAAAGTATAGTGCTGTATACAATCTAGTAACCCATTCTGCTCCATACTTTCCCAACTCAAAGAGAAAGTGAGGTCATGCTTATATCTAGGGAGGATGATCATTTGTAGGCGTCTTTTACTTGTGTATGTCTAGCTTATCTTCTAGAGGGGAATTTGAAAGAGGAAGCATTATATAATATGTACACAAAATGAATCATTATAAAGATATGCAACAGTCCATCAAAGACTTGTGATTTCACTGCTGTGGGGACTCACCATCCTTTACACAAATCATAATGCAACGCTTTACAAATATCTCATTTGAATCTTGCAACAGCCCTTGGAGTAGGTGCTATTATTATCCCATTTTTTCAACTGAAGAAACTGAGGCCCAGGATCACAGAGCCAGAAAATACCCGAGATCGCATTTGAATCCAGGTCTTCCTGATGCCAGGACCATCACTATATCCACTGGGCAACCTGGCTAGCTCTACTTGCACTTAGTAGATGAGATTTAGAGATCTGTTTGAGGTTTAGAGAGATTAAATGACACGGACATGGTCACAAATAGCTAGTCATTACCTGATGTGGCACCTGAACCCAGGTCTTACTTTGAGGACAACACTCTACCTGTAATACCATGCTGTCCCTATGAATTGCTTTAGAATTTACAGAGGATAGCTAGCATCAGTGAATGAATGAAGCATTTATTATGTACAAAACCTTGTGATAAGGAGGAAGGGAACAAGCATTTATTAATTACTTACTGAGGGCAAAGCATTGTACTAAGCCCTTTACAAATATTATCTCATTTGACCCTCACAACAGCATTGCTATTATTAGCATGTTAGTAGGTGCTATTATTATCCTGATTTTCCAGTTGAGGTAACTGAGGCAGACAGAGGGCTATAAAAAAAAATACCATCCCTGATCTCAAGGAGTTCACATTCTAATGGGGAAGAAAGACCATATGGAAGGTTTCAGCTCTAAGTCAGGTGGAAACGTTCCATGATTGTTAGGATGCAGAGGGAAAGCAGATGTTAATGCATCTTCTCTAATGGCATTTCCACTGTTAAAATCATATAAATTTCTGATGTTGAACCATTGGTCAGTTCCAAGGACTTTAGTGACAAGACTTTTATTTTCTGGGTCATCAGTAGCTGTGATTGTAATCATAATAATAATAATTAATAATGATAAAAATAGAACTTTATAGTGCTTTAGGGTTTATAAAGCACTTCATACATACAATTTTACTTTATCCTCCCAACAACTCTGAAGGAGGTGTAATAATTATCCTCCTTATATAGATGAGGAAGCTGAAGTAGGCATGAATTTAGCTCTTCTCAACTCCAGGTCTAGCACTCTAATAATACTCCATCTAGGAGGAATTCTGAATAAAATAGGAAAATATCATCATAATGATATGACATGCTGGAGTATAGAGAGACATTGCCATATAGTCAGAAAGACCTGGGTTTGAATCCTCCCAATACAGCCTATGGGACTGTGGAGAAATCCTCTAACCTCTGAGTGCCCCAGTTAACTTTCTAAGATTAAGTTACAGAGGAGATACCCATCAATGGGGGAGGTAGTTGCTGTATCACGAGTTCTTTACACTTATGATATCACAGGTTCAGACCAAGGAAAGGAAAAAAAAAGATGATTACATAGTAAAAAAAATTATTATATTCTGAAAAGGTAATTACATATAAAAGATGATTAAAATACAATTCTTGCTACAGCTTCTAGTCACTGGCTTTATCATTCCTTATGCACAAGATATTTCCTAATAGGAAGTCATATTTTGAGGATATTGCATTAACTCCTAAATCCTCGGGGTTATGATTTCCCATTTGCAGAGACATGGAAAAGGTATATTGATAATATAGTCAACATGTGGGAGCAGAGTGGTATCTTAGAACTCACAGTGAGGGCTACAAATTTCCAGAAATGTTTTGTTCCTCAGTAAAAGCTTTATTATTTACTTGTGAGTTGTAACAAAAATGTTACTTGCAGCTACTGTGGAGGTGTAAGGCTAGTACACCAGCACACAGGAGGGCTGGTAGCACAAATTCTTTGATCTGCTTTTCTAAAGGAAAGCAACTTTAAGGGGCTAACAATCATACTTTAATTAAATATACATATATTATTGTTTCAACAACCTGGCTAGCAGCTTCTGTGGGGGTATAAGATTCACCCACAGCCAGCACCCAGAAAGCCGCCAACAGCACAGGTTCTTCTGATCTGCTTAATTAAGGAAAGCAGAGTGAAGGGGTTGACAAGATTACTTTTAATTCAGCATTCAAATATCATTCAGTTAGTTCAGGGGAAAAAGCCAGCACCCTGAACTTCAAAACAAAATGCAAACAAATTAAAAACATCAACAGACTTAGTCTGATTCAAATCCCAACACATAGTTACCAGAGTTCAACGAAGTTTCAACATCCGGGTTTACAAGCTGGAGGGCTCCTCAGCTACAGCTGCCCAGAGTCTCCTCATCAACACCACCTCCAGAGCCCCGGACAAAGGGCTCTGTCCTCCCTTCTTATAGGGCTTCAGACATCATCAAACATCGTCTGAATCACCAGAGCTCAGGCTCTGGTGATTGGTTCTTGAGTTGGCCCATCCCCTTAGGACCCTGGGAGGTTCACATCCACATGGATTACGTTAACACCCAATGGGGTTTGGGCCTGGGGCTTAGCACCTAGTAAAGCTCACTGAGATAAATTGAGTCACTCAAAGAAAACAAAGGCCATTCTGGTTACAATTATTCACTTAGTTCAGGGGAAAAAGTCAGCACCCTGAACTTCAGAGAAAACACAAACCTAAATTACAAGCATATATTATATAAACAGAGCAAATAACACAAATCAGCAGACAGGCTTCTAATTCTGTCCATAGCAATACATACATAGTTACCAGAGAAAGAGAAGTACCAACATCTGGGTTTTCAAAGTCAGGGGGCTCTTTAATGGCTACCAAGAGTCTTGTCTGGCCAAATCACACAAACACTCTTCCTATGAGTGAGCCCCAAAGCAAAATGCTAACCTTTGAGTAGATATACATTTCTTCAGGGTCAGAGGGCATCACAACCATGTGACTCAAACTCATGCGATGTAGGCTTTCTTGTGACTTAAGCAGGTTATCAAAGACTCTTGATTCAATCAAAGACTCTTGATTCAAATACAAAGGCACTTGATTGTCTTAGTGCTGAGAAGTACTCCAAAAGAAAAAAACAGCAAAAGTCCCACTTTGCTTGCCATTACATGAGTGTAATGCTTTTATAGTTCTTCTGAACTATAAATGTTCCTCTATTAATAAAAAAGGTAACTCATTTCTTTAGCATTTTAAGATTAAAATTTTTTCCTCATAATAATACTGTGAGGTAATAAAAATATTTTTATCCTTATATAACGAATATGTAGGAAGGCAACATGGCATCAGGAATAGAGATCTGGCATCAAAGAGAAGAAGATCTGAGCTCAGGTACCAACTCTGACATAAACAGGCTGTGTGATCCTAGGCACACTATTCAACCTTTCAGTGCACCAGGCAGCCCCTTAAGTTTATGAGTTGTACAGAAGGTGCTGATGTGAATTGGCAAAGGGAGTTTCCTCACCTGGGAGCTCTTGATGCCAATGAAATCACAAGTCTAAGCTTTACCTTGATTCTGGGTAAGGAGCCTAAGGCTCAGGTAGGCGAACTGATTTTACCAGAGTCGCAGAGACAGTTGATGCCAGAGTCTGGATACATATCTGTAACTCTACAATATGCTTCCTGATTTGAGTCACCTGAATTTGTCAGTTCAGTTCCCAGAAATGAAAATCTAAGCATAAGAAATCAACAGTTTTTCTTTTCCCAGAGGGAATAAAGGATCTTGATCTTCCCTGTTATCACAATTGACTACCAGACCCACTTTTCTCTGCTGGAAGACATCCAGAGCAATCTGTTCAATTTACCACTAATTAATTGGGTAGCTTGTCCCATTACTATTTGCAATGACGCATTCTTCTTTGTAGATGAGACAAATATGGTTGTCATACCTCATTAATATCAGTTTATTTTTTTCCACCTTGGATTAAATCGAAAGCTATCTCAAAAATCGCAGATACCCCAATTATTAGGAATTGGGAGGGGGTGATGGTTATTGACATAAGTGTTTGAACAAACAAGAATGCTTGAAGTGTCTCCATCACTAGCACAGGAAAACCAATCACCAGTGTCAGGTATTAAAATCTTGTTTACAACATGTGACAAAATGGCTCTCTGACATCATGATTCTGTAGCCTGTGCATTTTAACCAGTATTAAGAAGTATCGCATTTGTTCTGTGGTATTAAAGTCAAATGTTAGGAAAATGTAAATTAACTTAAGAAGTACTTAACTTGTATACTTTTGGTCCTTTATTACCCAGGTTGAGAAATGTCTTTCTAGAAGGTTTTTTTTTAATGTTTGTTTTGACTTCAGGGGCTATATGGCTAAAGTCCTAGGTTCTCTGGATATGGACATAGTCTTTTTGAAAAAAGCCTTTGAGAGAAGTCAGAATCTGAGAGCCACACACAACAATCCTGTGAGGCTAGCATGTGATGTTGAACAAGTAAACTAACAAATTACGTATACAGTCTAGCTATTGGTCAGAAGAAGGTTTGGAAAAAGTTGATCAGGTGAAGAGAGGAGAAGGATAATTTTTTTCTGAGTGAGGAAAAGACATTTATAAGACTTTATAATACTAGCTACATAAGTCTATAAGAACTTTCCTCTCCTATTCTGCTTATCCATTAGTTAAGAGAAATAGAAGGGGCAAGCAACTTGGAAAGGTAAATGGAGATGAATGTAAATAGGAAGTTGTAGTTCTTTGTGAGGGGGAATTAAGTAGTAGAGGAAAGCCTAAGTTTTTGGGTGAGTAGCCCTGAAGTCGATGTAGCTGAACCTATTTACCTTCTGCCTTAGCAGTAATTTTGGATAAAAGAAGTATGATGAACAAAGGTAAATTGAAAGAAGCCTCTATTCTGGAGAGAAAATAAAGGTTGGATTAAATTGAGAATGATTATAGTTAATGATTAGTGAGAAAGATAGCTGTATTACCCCAACAGTTGCTTAATTTCTCTGACTAATTTCATCATTTCCCCATCTGTAAAATGAAGATAATAATACCCATAGTACCTGTCTTGAGATAAGCAACATAAATACAAATTTCCTGTTTCTATTTCTAAATAACAAATTATTTGATAAGAAAGCAACACTGAATAGAAAGTCAAACTTGAAGATTTAGGTTCAAATCCGATTTATGACTGGCTCTGTGACCTCTGACAAATCACTTAACCTCTCAGTGCTCTAGGGCTGGACAGCTCTCCAAGAATATAAATTATAGAATGGCTGCATGTGTCAGTACAGGGAATTTCTTCCATGGGTATTATCTATATCAATGAAATCTGGACCCAACTCCCCCCCCTCCCAAAAAAAGACAAGTGCTAGCCTCACAGGATTGTTGCGTGTGATTCAAATGCTTTGTATACCTTAAAGCATTACAAATGTCAGGTATTGATAATAGTAATTGTACCTACATGGCTAAGTTACTTTAAATTTTGCTCTAAAATATTTTCTGGTAAAGATATTCTTTAATGTATATGCTTAGCTCTTTAAATAAATAATTACTATTTTCTGAATTGGTGGAGGAGAAAAACATCTTATTCTACTTCATTCTGTCTGTCAGTTAAAGCTCAATCTGGCTCCTACCTTTCCATTCTTTATACACTCACTCCCTTCCATGCACTCTAAGATCCAGTTGCACTGGCTTACCAACTGTTCCTTATTCATGACAATTCATTTTCCAAATCAGTTCATTTGTACTGGCTTTTCACTATGCCTGGCTTGTTCTCTGCTCTCACCTCCACTTCTGAGCTCCCTTCAAAACCCACCACCTACCAAGGAGGCTTTTTCCAGTTCTTATATCCATTCCCTCCCTAGAACCTTTCCTCTAAGATTACCTTCCATTTACCCTTTATCTAACAGGTAATAGTTTGTCACGTGTTGTCTCCTCCATTAGAATTGGAGCTCCATGACAGCAGGGACCAAGTTTTTGGTTTTCTTTGTATCCCTAGTATTTAACAAGATACCTGGCACATAGTAAGTGCCTAATAAATGCTTGTTGATTGATTGATTAGAGCTAGAAGTAATTTTGAGAATGCCAATTCCTTCATTTTACAGATGAGGAAAATGAGACTCTGAGAGGTGAAATAATCTGCCCAAGGTTAGACGGATTTTGACTGGTAGGCAGGATTTAAATCTAAGTGCTTTGATTCCAAATCCAGTATTCCTTCCGTCCTACCATGGGAAATGTAGTTGTTTAGAGCACAAGTCTATAACCAGTCAATGTATCATTTCCAATTTGTGGAAACACGTTGATAACTGGCCTTGCCCAAAAAAGATAAGAAAGAAAATAACTTTATCAGTCCTACCCTTTCAAATTAAATTTATGAGATGATTACAAATTTCACAGACACAGAATTTAGTTACAAATATTTATTCACAAATGTCTTCCCCTAAATTCCTATTTTATTGCCTCATCTTGATAGGTAGGTGACCCTCATTCCCAAAGGGTATGTTAAGCAACATTTATTAAGTGCCCACTAGGAGGATCCCAAGCCACACTCATGACACTATTGGTTCTACCCACTCTCTGATTTCTTTACTTCCTTACTCGTTGCCTTAGCCCCAACTTCTCCTATCCCTTTCGCATTTCCCTTTATGTAAAATCTCCCCTCCTGTTAGAATATAAGCTTCTTGAGGGTAGGAACTGTTTACTTTGCTTGTATTTTTATCCCCGGTACTTAGCATAGTGCCTAACATAAATGTTCTGTCTGTCTGTCTGTCTCTGTCTCTCTCAATGGTGTTGAGCTCAGATAGAAGCAGGGTCCCTAAAGTGGACATAAGAATTCCTGTGACAGGTATGTTAACTTAGAAACCAACATAGATATATTATCTATGTTCTATTTTAATTTTATTTATTTTGTTAAATGTTAAAATGTAAGATTCCATTTTAATCTGCAGGTCTCATTGTAGCCTCATGTTTGATACCTCTTATCTCACTAATGATTTTTGGATATGGCCTCAGAATGGACTGATGTGCCATGGATCAACCTCCCAGGTATGAAAAGGCTCATTAATTTTTTTTCAGAAAAAAATCACTCATGAAACCAAGTGTTAGGCATGGCAGGATTCCAATTTGCATCAGTTAAAGGAGTGCCAGACCAATGAAATTTTATACTTTTGAAATATTAACAAATGAATTATAGCATGAACAAAGGCTTTGTTTATTTACTAAGAAGGCCAAAACAGTTCTATGATATAGGAAACAACAAAGAATTTAAAGGTCTTCAGTTAATATTTTTTCCCCTCCTGATTCAAGATAGTCATGCATTTTCTCTATAATGCATATCAAAACATCGACTGCCTACAACTAAATGCCATTCCATTCTGAAAGTTTTGAGCAGTCATTCATGAATGAAACTTAAAAGGAAAGTAAATGCTTTTCTTTTAAAGGGGCATTTTCTTTCCAGTACTGAACCATGTCAAGCAGAGTTGGATTTCACTGAAAAGAAAACAAAAATGTCAAATGATTGTAGCAATGTGATCATGGAGAAATTGCAAAACCTAGTAAGAAGAAAGATGAGGTCTAATTCACACAAAATTATGAGCATTAAGAAAGGAGTTAGTCTGGAGGCCGCTAGGTGGCACAGTGGGTAGAGCACTGGCCCTGGAGTTAAGAGGACATGAGTTCAATTCCTCCTCAGACACTTGACACACTTAGTATCTGTGTGACCTTGGGCAAGTCACTTAACCCCAATTGCTCTGCCTTCCCCTCTCAAAATAAACTTTTTAAAAAATATTATATATAAAAAAAGAAAGTGGTTAGTCTATGTAATTAGCACAGATCACTCTGGTTACTCTAAGTTGTTATGGATGTATACATAAGTTGTATACCAAACAAATTTGTCCACCTCTCCCAGAAGATAGGTAGTTTTGGTATTAATCTTTCCCTTGTTCAGTCTGTTGAGTCATATCTGACTCTTCATGACCTCATTTGGGGTTTTCTTGGCAAAGATACTGGAATGGCTTACCATTTCCTTCTCCAGCTCATTTTACATATGAGGAAATGGAGGCAAACAGGGTCAAGTGACTTGCCCACGGTGACATAGCTAGTAAGTGTCTGAGGTCAGATTTGAACTCAAGTGTTCTTGATTCCAGGACCGAGCTACTGCAAGCTTTCTCTTAGAAAAACTATTGACTTCAGGTTATGTATATATCAGGAAATATAATAAAAGCCTATTCTAGATGTATGAGGCACTAGCTGTTCTATTCATAAAAGGAACTTAAGGTGAACTTTAATACCAATTTAAGCTTAGTTGGATGGATGGCTAGAAAAATGATTGGATTAAAATTGTAGACTTTTTGTGCTAAAAAGTAGAGGGGTAGAAGTGAGAAGATTTTTTTTCTGCCTTCAGACATGTTCAAGAGCTCTGGTGTCAAACTCAAATAGAATGGGGCCACTAACTTTTTAACTTTTACTTTAACTTTTACAAAAATTAAAAGGAAGCAAGAAGAAAAGGACCACCAGCAAAATATCATGAATGTGAGTCAGATTTCCTCCTCAGTTTCCAGCTTCTTTCGGGTTCAAATTCTACACCAAACCAGACCTACTCTTTCATTGTAACCTTCTCATCTACCATGAGACATCTCGGTTTTATGCAAGATTCAGGCTATTTCAAGGGTTTGAACTTTATTCCCATAAAATATGGTCCTCTAGACCAGAAGATTCAAAGACAGGGCTCCAGATTAAAATATAACTTGGAAATATTTAACAAAATAAATACAAATACAATAGAACACAAATAAGGTTAATATACCATTTTCCAAGTCAATATGCAGTCTGAATATTGTCTTATGTACCTACTTATGAAACAACCTGCTTACTCCAGTCTTTGGACACTGATTTACCTCCCCAGACAAGCAACTTGCCACTTTGCTGTGTGCTGTGAACCCAGTTTCAGAGCAATACTGACAAAGCTCATGTGGGAAGCCTGAGCTAGGGAAGATTTCCGGAAGAGGCATGAGCTAGTTTTTGTCCAAAGACACAAAATCCAAATTGATTTCTTACTCCCCTATGATGAAGCACAATTCAAGTACTCTCCTCAGCCCACAAATACAATCTCCCCCAAACTCCTCACAGATCTGAACACTGAATGGGCAAATTCTTGCTCCCTTTCCACGGGTGCATTTAGAGACCACCAAGCAAAATCAATAAACTCTGCTGATAGTTTAGTTTCTTAAAATAATTCCTTTGGAGCAAAAATAAAATAATTCATTTTGGGGATACAGGTTGGAGATTAATAGTGAACTTAAACTATATTCCCTGAGTTCCAGGCTATTTTCTTTTTCTGTGTTGAAGCCACTGTCATTGTATAAGCAAGGATCAGCATCGGCTTATACTTCATGTTCATATCAGATTTTTATCAGTCAGGTAAGAAGGCTCCCTCCTGCTTATTGATGTTTTCTTGGAACTAATAGTAGTAGTCTTAGTAGTAATACTGTAGTAAAATAATAGCATGCACCCACACATTTATTAAGGTTTGCCAAGTGCTTTACATATATTATCTCATTTGATCCTTACAACTATTCCATAATGAAGGGGCTATTATTGTTCTCATGTTATAGCTGGGGAAACTCAGGCAGATGGAAGTTAACAGACCCGCACAGCTAGTGTCTAAAGTTGGGTTTGAACTCAGGGCTTCTGGACAAGTCCAGCTTTCTATTCCCTAGGTCACCAAGCTACCTAGCATCATTAGTTCCTTACTGCTGTTTGTCAGATTTAGAATTGAGGATGTTGAGAGCTCACCTTTGCCCAGTCCCAGATAGCAGAGAGCCTGGCCAACATTCCTGTCTGAACAGCCTATGACATCCACATGGCTAACCATGGGAAGAGGTGGATGATAGCAGGAAGAAAGGGAGCAGCAGGTAGAGGATGCATGGATGTGGTGTGAATATAGATAGCATCAGTCATCTCCTGGACCCTGGGAAACAGCACAAATATGCTTGTGGAGCAGTGAGGTGACCTCTGGGCTTCAAGAAACACATTTGATGAAAATGAGAATGGCAACCCAGTGTTGGGCAAAGCATTAGAGTGCTTCACTGGGGCCAGGGGAAGGTGGAGAGAGAGTACAGGGTACGGATTTCCACAAAATAAAGGAGATCTCATTTCTAGGAGGAGGAAACGCGTCCTCAAGATATCAAAGCAAGGCCTCAACAGCCTTCTACTAGGCATTTCTCTGCTGAACAAGCTGTTTGAGCAGAATGTTTGTAAGCTTCCCCATTCAAAAATAAACATCTTGGACCTGTTGCTGAGACTGGATATTGCCACCAGAAAATGCCCTTTCTTTTTCTATCACAAGCACTTTAATGATCACATTTTCCGTTTCCAAGCGTCAAGGAAAATTCAATCTGTAGACCTGATTTTTCCCCTGCACCAGTAGAGAAAGAAATCTGGATTTCTCCAGTGGTGTCAAGAAGGTCTGCCTCATTCCGTTGCTTATGCCTGCAGCGACTAAACCATTACCAAGCCCCTAATTTCTCTCTCCCTCTCTTGTCACACAAATCATCTTCTCTTCCCTTTGTAATGCATGTTTGAGGAAAGGTCATTCCATTTCTTCCTCAGTCCTCTAAGCCCAGCTCCACAGGATATTTAAGGATATAAATTAGATTTGCCTAGTCAAACAAACTAACTGAATACCTATGACTAGCCACAGAGCCCAGTCCGGAGGAATCACACAGTCCAAAAGCTCTGGCCTTTTCCTCCCTGGAATTGGCTCATGACATTATCTCAGCTCTCTTGCTGTGTGACATTCCCACATAAGGTCTTAATTATGGTCTCAGAACACCATCCCTAATGAGGAATGAAGTTATAATCCCAAAGACAATGCAAGTTATTCGTTGGGGGAAAAGAAATGCTTGGTTTGACTGCATTTTATTGAAAATAAGATAAAGATAATAACTCACACTGACACAGAATTTATATTTTACAAGTTTTATGCAAAGTACTTTCTCACAATAGCACTGTGAGATAGGCAGGTTGTCAGGTAACCAACCAACAAGCATTTATCGAGCACCTACTGTATGCAGGGCACTGTGCTTGACTCTGGGTATACAAAAATAAAAAAAAAACCACACAGTCACCTCTCTAAGAGCTTATTCCATCAGCAAAAGCAACATGTGCATGTATAAACATCTATAGAATAAAATACAAATATAAATAAGTATGAGTAGCTAAATACGAGGTTTGTAGGGAAGAAAAAATAGCAAATATTATTACTCTCATTTTACATATAAAACAGTTATAGAAGGAAAAGTACTAACTATACTGTTCAAGGCTGAACTACATTATAGAATCAGTCCCACAATGGTGCCAGAGGAGCTTTTCTGGTCCCTGCTCTTTCTTTCCTTCACTCCAGATCAATCTTCCCTTAACCCCTCTCCTTGTGGGTCATGGTCACAGGATGGCAGATATTGGCACAAATGGCTCAGTCTGGTGGGGGACAATGACATTGCTGGAGCATCCTGACTGTCTCTGGACCCTCACATGGTTATACAGCAAGAGTGACAGCATGGTGACCCAACCAAGGTCATGACATGAGAGCCCTCAACAAAAAGGCAATGTTATCATATAGTCCTTGAAGAGGGATGGGGGGCAAAATTCTTGTTTGGCTACTAAAACCATCAGTAACTCATATTTTTAGAGTAAGTTAATTTATTTTTATTTTTTATTTAATATTTATAGCTCATCATCATGATTTGACAGCTTTATTAAAAAAAAAACCCAAAACTCCAAACTACTTAAGAGAAATACTAGAATAAATTCATTCTAGGCATGCGCTGATAGAAATCATGTGAATGCAATTTATAAGTGATTTTATTCACTAATAATGATGCATGGATATAACTATTTTACTTTCACTACATGAGGACAATAAAGTCCATGTGGGATAAAATCCCATATAAAATCTACATCGTCAAAAATGTTTTAAATCATGAAGTTTCAAACAAAAAGACCAACCCTGAATTGACATGGGTCATTCTATCTTGTTCCACTGAGGTACAGTGTCACAAATGCTGAACAGTATCAGAAGACTCTTTAAATACAAAAATTAGAATTTTATTCTATTCAATTACAATTTAGATTTAACATAGACAATCCCCTCTATTGCCAACTAGCCATTTTCAATTTCAATTCAGTTCTGCAAACAGTTATTAAAGCATTCAGCACATGTACAGAGCACACACCTTACTGTTTTATGCTTCGTCTAATGATGATCAGAGAGCCACTGAATGAAATTATCTCCATTATACCTTTGAAACAATGTGGAATGATTTTGATGTATGTACCAAAATCATTTTGGAAGAGAGACTTAGTATGTCACTTTACTGAATCAAATGCTTCCCATAACTAACAAACAATAAGCACAGTATGATCAAGTGAAAAATGGTAAAGTTGTGGTCCACTGTTGCATATCACTTATGAAATCCTGCTTGTTCCCTCCTAATGTCCTTATTGAGGGTGTCCCTTATTCCTGTATAGATAGTCTCATAAAAAATTTTGTATAGATGATAAATTAGGCTTAGTCTTGTGGATGTCCTCACAACTTTTAAAGGAAAAACTAGCCTGTCTTCATGGGGGAAAAGGGGCTAGCTCATTACTCCCACCGCAGAGGGTCTTACCAAATTCTTCACAGAATTTCTCTTTATTCTTTGCAACTGATGTTTAAATAGAAGCTTCAAATATTTTCATGATGGTGTAAGAGAGGTCATCAGTAAAATGTATGAAAGGAAAAAAAGGTAGATTCTTGATGTGACAAGGATGCCTGTCTAGCCTTCTGACTATTCACCAGATAGACAGATGTCCTTGAGATATCAGGGGACCCCAAGGAAGGGCTATATTGTCTAAAGGCTCCATGTAGCAAACTAATGGGATTTTATTCATTGGACAAGAATGTCCAGGCACAGATGCATTATTTTCTTTATTACCGAAAGTAACACTAAACCAATGAGATCACAGAAAGACTTTAGTATTTGCATAATGCAAGGAATCATGATAGATTCTTTAAAGCTTAGCTGGGCTCTTTTGGAGTCATATGAGATGAAAAATTATGGAGTTCCTAAACTTAAGAGGACTTTATAATCTACTGAGAGAATGGGTGAGAGAGAGGGATACAATGAATACAAATATACACAATAAAACTGGACTGTTCCAAAGAAAAGTCCAGAAAAAGTGCTATTTTATTTATTTTCATTTTTGTCTTTTTTTTAAAATTTTCAAAATTTCTATTTTTAAAGTATTTAGGTAGATTGTTTTTTTTAAAAAAATGATGCTTTCTTTATTCTTTTTAGTTGCATGTCCAATTTATTTATTTAGAGCTGCATATTTCACTCTAATGACTGCTTTGGCTGTATCTCAAAGTTTTTGATATACTATCTCATTGCTGTAATTTTCCTTGATGAAATTATTTGTTTCTAAGATTTATTCTTTTACTTAGCAATTTTTAGAATTAAAATATTTATCCTTTGATTACTTTTTAATTTTTTTCTTCCAATGCTCCTTTCTGACCATAATTTTTGTTATGTTATAGGCAGTAAAGGAAGTTTTGTATATTTCATCACTTATTTATGAATTTTTGATGCCTTGGTGCATGACTAGTTTCTGTAAAGGTGCCATACACAGTGGGAAAATATGCGTATTCCTTACTATTTTTATCCAGTAATCACCATACAACTATCATATCTCACCTTTCTAAAGTTCTACCTAGATTCTTAACTTTTTTATTTATATAGTTTTTGATTTGTCTAGGTCTAAAAGAGATAGAGGACAGCTAGATGGCACAGTGGATAGAGTGCTGGATCTGGAGTCAGGAAGACTTGATTTCAAATCTAGCTTCAGACGTTTACTAGCTGTGTGACCTTGGGTAAGTCACTTAAGCTTGACTGCCTCTGTTTCCTCATCTGTAAAGTAAATTGAAGAAGAAAATGGCAAACCACTCTAGTATCTTTGCAAAGAAAACCCCAAATAAGGTCATAAAGAGTTGGACATGACTGAAATAACTGAACAACAAGAACAAAAGGAGACATATTGAGGTTCTCAACTATTACAGTTTGGTTATCTATTTCTCCCTATAGTTTATTTAATGCTTCCTTCTGAAACTTAGATACTATATTATCATTCATCTTTAAATCTATATCTATATCTATATATACCTGACTCCATCTATCTATCTATTTATATCTCACTTATACATACACACACACACACGTGTGTGTGTGTGTGTGTGTGTGTGTGTGTGTATTTGTATTTTCACTTCATTTCAAAGTTTCAATTCAGCTCTGGTCTTTTCATTGATAACACAAAAGTACTCCATTCTATTAAAGTTCAGTTTTTGACTAGGGTTCTCTGGTGTTTAAACTCTTTTCTTGTTGGTTATTTGCATTAATTTTTTTTTATTTGTAAGCTCTTGATTTTGGCTATGACAGTCTTAGGTGTTTTCATTTAAGAGTTTCTTCCATGAAGTCACTGGTAGACTCTTTGTATGTTTAATTTGCCTGTAATTAGTTTTCTTTTATGATTTCTTGATATTCGGTAATTTTTTTTGGTTTAGTCATAGTTTTAATGGCTATCGATTATTTTTAAATCATCTTATAGTTTAATCTATTTTTTCAACTTTTGATTTTGCTCCAACATTGCTTATTGTTTCAGGAAACAATTTCTATTTGGTTCATTCTAATGTTCGAGGAACCTGGGGAAAGATTTCTACTTTATTTTAAAAAATAATAGTTCTTCATTGTTTTTGGTGCCTTTTCCTGTTTATTTCTGTTTTCATTTCTTGGAATCATATTTTTTTGTTCTGACCTTCTGGAATTCTTAAATGTATTGGGGAGAGTAGGCCTTAGTTGATCTTGTCCATTTTGTAGCCTGGGTACTCTGGATGGATGGTTGATATTGGTCTCTTTTTGCTGCCTCAGTGCCTGAGTTCTGTCTCTTTCCTGGTAGTCCACTGTGGGTTTAGGCCTCAACATACCCTTCTTCTTTCCTCTACAGGATCTTCAATTATAAACGGCCATTTTTCCTGGGAGTTGGGGTATGTGTGGGGAAAGGTAGGAAGAGGCTTCATGCCTGGCACATACTAAGTACTTAATAAATGTCCATTGTTGATAAAGGTGGTGGAATTATCTAAATTATATCTTAAAAGAGGGGAAGGATTTCAACAGATGGAAAAATTCATTTAGTTATTCAATAAACATGTACTAAGTCCTTAGTATATGTAAAACACATCGATGTTTGGCAAGCCTGAATTTCCTAAGAAGGCCTTGGCCTTTTTGATAATCTACCTGCACTTCTATTTCATCTTTCCAATTTTTAATTAGTATATTTGTTTTTTTACATCCCAGTCATTTCCCAGTATATTACCTGAACCCTCTTCCCTACATTGAACCCTGTCTTTTAACAAAATAGTTAATCCAAACAAATTGAAGAAGGAAACTGGTAGCCCCCATTTCTCTAAGCTTTATCGTTTTTGCTTATTTTATACACGTATATGTATATATACAGGTATACACACATGTATAGTATTATATTTTATACTAAATTTTATTCTATGTTTTATTTCCTCCAAAATCATAATTCCTTGCTAATAATCTCAGTTCTGCTGTTTTTTAATGTTGCTTTTTTTGTGCTAATGTTCTAGTCATCGTAATATTGTTTTCCTAGTTTTGCTATTGCTTCGTACAAGTATTCCTACATTTCTTGAATTCATCACACTTATTATTTATTATGGTATTAAACTATTCCGTTGTTTTCATATACCATACTTTGTTAGACATTTACGAATTCATGGGCTTCCAGATCTTTGCTATCTCAAAGAATAATTCTGTACTTTACCAAAAGAGGATGGAAGGATAAGCAGCATTCCTGCTCATTCTGTCTAGGCTATGGGCTTGCAATTTCAATCTCTTTTTGGTCCTTACCATCCAATAAAAGGTTAGAAGGAATGTACAACCTTCCATAGACACAAAGCTATGGGGCATGTAAAGAGTTAATGTTTCCAGCCATTCAGATGCCAGGTTTTGACCTGACTGAACTTTAGTCACAGTGGAAATTACCAAGTGTAATGAAATGCACACCTCGTGAACGAAAAGAACTTGCATTAATGACTACTCCTTAAACTCATTTGAATTCCACTTAAAGCAAAAATAATCTATAGGGATAAAAGTAATAAAATAGGGCCCAGATTATCTGCTGAGGAGCTGCGGCTTCAATATCAGAAGTTGAAAAGAGAAGAAGACCTTTGACCACAAGCAGATAAAAAATATATCATAATGAATTTCTACCACATTTTCTTGGATTAATAAAAATCAGGACTGCCTAGATCATGAGCTATAATAAAATAGCATGGGGACTATTCTAGTTTCACAAATGCTTAACCTTCACTTATGAAAGTTAGAAAATAGATTTTTTTTTTTCTCAAGAAGAAACAGGAAGGATATATACTGGTGTTTAGGCAGAGAATACATTGTTAATATTTCATCATTTATTGCCGATAAGAGTTATATGGTTGTGTCATCAGTTTCTCTGAAATCCTTTTGAGAACAAAAAGCAGTAATCACTTTCCCCAAGAGTCACTCGGTTAAAGTCAAGTTTTGAACTGCACAGAAGAGGTGAATACAATTCAGATTGGGTAAGAAATACAAGTAATGGGAAGTCAGCAAAAATCAGAGTAGGGTTTGTAGGGATACTTGGTTTCAGACTAGAGGAGAGGTTGTAGGTAATCTCTGTTAATTTCATTTCTAAACACTATTATCTTTGCCCATGAGCAAGACTGGGGAATGTATGCCATGCATTTGACAATGGGCATATGTACTTTTTAATTTGAAAATAGCCCTTAGGATTGCAGGTAGCTGAAAATTTCATTTATAAGAGAAAGTCTAATTCTGACTTTTCTCAGCTGGTGAAAAAAAAAATTTGGAGTGAGGGGGAAAATGTGGACCCATGATATCATAGGTGTCAAGAACTCCTGGTATGAAAACTTTGTTGATACAAATAATCAATCTTTCCTGTAACTTCTGGTCTTAAGAGTGTTGAGCAAAGCACTGAGAACTAAAGTCATTTGCCAATGATCATCCCATGTCTAGGAAGTAAGGTTTATAACTTGAACTCAGGTATTCCTGATGCCAACGTGGACCACTGTCTATAGCAACATATTATCTTGTAAATTTAACTTATTCCTAAGTGGCCCAAAGAATGAATTCTAGAGGCGCTTATCATCTAACGATAGCTTACATTTGCACATCACTTCAAGATTTGCAAAGCTCTTTATGTATTATCAATGAAGGAGAAACACACAGTTAAAAAAAGATGCTGATGTTGAAGTGAATTCTAGAATACCAAGTAAAGGCAAAGATGAGTTATGGACCAAGAGCCACCAAAAAAAATGGCTATAGAAAACTTTTGAATCTTAAATGGCTTAAAGAAAGCTAGCCTTTTAGTGAAAACAGATTGATTTGCTGCTCTTTATGGAATCAGTCTGTAGGATACTTATTGTCAATCGTTATGTTACAAGATTTCTCTTAAGCCCTTCATAGTCCATAGCTGCCACATCCCTTTTTTATTAAGGTTAAGCAAGTATGAGTTACCTAGCAGTCATATGCAGAAGAGCTTAGTCCAACCTGCCCATCTACTCAAGAAATGTGACTTGTATGACACTCTGTCAGGTCTGAAAACTGGATTGCAATTCCAGAAATTCAGCAATAGTCACTATAATGGGAATTTCCACTCAGACATTCTTTTTAGACTTTGTTTACCCGTAGATGTTAAATAGAACATGCACCATTAAGGATAATCTTTACAAAACAACTCTATCAAATATTTTAATTTCAATGCCCCCTCTACTTCAGTCCCCTTTTAGGAATCTTGAAAACTGTAGTAAGGATTTATTACAGGTAAGGGGTAGGAAGCAGTAAGACCTAGGAAGTAGTAAGACCTAGGTAAAGGTTGGATAGGATTAAATGAGGAGCAATATCTATATTTGATAACATTTAATTAGAATTCATCAGCCAGGTAGTTGCCTTATAAAGTTAGCCTGAAGGGAAAAAAAGCTCACATTACATAAAATGAGAAAATAACAGATAGAGTTGGAAAAAAAGTCTCAGGAGGCAGTAGTTTATTTTCACTTTTTGATAACTCTAAAGCAAGGCTGGTTCTCAGATGACAGACACACTGTCTATGCCTGGGTCTGAAGCTGAAGCCTTGTCCAGCTTTGTAACAACCTGTCAGAGCTGGTACTCTGTTAGCATGGTATTTGAGAACCAGCTTTCATCTCTATGACACTTTATTGTTAATTAAGGTGGGACTTTTTTTTTTCTGTTTTCCATTTCGGAGCACTGAAGTAATCAAGTGCCTTTGATGAGTCTGGCCTTTGTTTCTTTGACTGAATCAAGAGTCTTTGACCAGTTTAAGAAACAAGAAAGCCTAGTTCACATAGGTTTGAGTCGAATGGTTGTGATGCCCTTTGACCCTGAACAGGGTATATAAACTCAGAGGTTAGCATTTTGCTTGGGACTCTCACTCACCGGAAGAGTGTCATGTGATTTGACCAGACAAGACTCTGGGTAGCCACTGGAGCCCTGTGGCTTTGAAACACAAGATGTTGGTGCCTCTCTCTCTCTGGTAACTATATAATTCTTTGGTCAGACAGCTAGAGGCTTGTCTGTTGATAACTGTGTGTGTTTGCTATTTATATTGTCTCTGTTTGTAATTTCTGTTTATATTTGCTCTGAAGTTCTGGGTGCTGGCTTTTCCCCCTGAACTAAGTGAATGGTATACATATGTTTAATTAAAGTGAGACTGTTTAACCCCTTAAAGTTGCTTTCCTTAGAAAAGCAGATCAAAAAATCTGTGCTAGCAGCCCTTCTGTGTGCTGGTGTTGTTGGTCTTTCATCCCCGCAACAGCTGCTAGCAACATGGTTGTTACACATGCTCCAGCACTGGGAAAGGACTTTGTTTTCTTGCACCTCCAATTTCTATGATTTTCTAATTTGAGTTGGTACAGTTCTTACCCATAACAATTAGTTAATTGCTGTCTCAAAGGACCAACTTAAGTGAAGGAGCAAATGATTTAAGTTTTATGTGCCCTGCCTTCCATATAGGATTTCTACTGTTGGGAACCTATCCCTCTCCCACCATGGCCCCATTACCCAGTTATCACCATGGCCTGGATTCTACCCTCCCTCAATTCCCATGCCACCTGGCACATAGTAAGCACTTAATAAATGCTTGTTGCCTTGATTTCTGGAGGTAACTCAGAGCCTTGATCCTCTCTGACTTTGGGGGCCCACTATCCTCTGATTGTTAAACAGTATGGTTGTTAAACATTATTATTGGAACTCAGTAGGAGTGCAGTAGAAGAATCAGGGAATGAAGTTATTTACAGACTGGAGGCTTGGTGATTACTGCTAATAACAACTAGCATTTACATAGCACTTTACGGTTTGCAAAAGGCTTTATATTCATAAGATCATTTGAACTCCAGACAGAAGGCCTCAATGTGCCCTTCTAAGCTCTTGGGCTATTGTGCCCATGTACTGATGCCATCTGAACCATGCCACTAATAGACACTTTGTTCCTCAGTTAAGGAGGGCTTCTTTATTTTCATGTTCTTTTGGGGTTAGAGAGCATTGATGATCAGGAAAGGTAAGATGATGCACCTAACATCTGCTAGGCATTTGGATGGCCCAGAAAGAGAGTTTTAAATGTGGTTACCTATTTAAATTATTTATGAAGTACCTGCTGTATTCACATGACTGGATGTGTCCCTGGGTAGACAAAAGAAAGAATAATCCCAGAAAGTTTTTTTTTATCAAATAAAGAATCATAGGTTTAGGGATCATTTGGGGTCATTTAGTCCAACTTGATTTTACAGATGAGGAAACTGAGGTTTAGAGACACTAAGTGATCAGTCTAAAGTTACACAGGCAGTAAGTGAAAGAGCTAAGTTTTCAATTCAGAACATAGGGCTCCAAATCCAGAGCTCCTTTCCACTGTACCATGCTCCCTTCCTAGGAGGAAGGGCATAGATACATTAAAAAATATATTAAAACTTATGCAAACAAAACAAAACTCAACAGAAACTGAATAGCTATATGAATAGGGGTAGGGATAGGGGCTGAACCTGTAATTTCACTGGTACAGGGAACTCTCTCAACCAACGTAAGTTGGTACCCCTGCCACAACTTCCAGTTTGGGAGTTGCCTAGAGCAATGAGAATAAAAGGAGCCTGTCCAGGGTCTACAGCCAGTATGTGGAAGGGGCAGAAGTTGAATATACAATTGTAGGATATATGTCAATACTGAAGTGATAGTAAACAGATTAGGGTTGTGTCAATCAAGGGAAAACTTTAGGTAGAAGGCAAACCATGAGTAAAGTTTAGAAAAAATGTTTAACAGTTTTCTAAATATACCACTTGTTGAAAGTTAAGAGCAGCAGCCAAAATAAAATCCCAGTACTTCCTCATGTTGTACACTGGCCTTGCTGATAATGCAACAAAACCACAGTGATGGTTTATTTTTGGCAGAGGAGCATGTGACTTCCTTTTTTCACTCAGTTCCCCACCTGAGTGAGCCATGGGACACCAAAAATAGTGTTTGCTTGCCCATGTGATGCCGCTGATTCAATATGTATGCATGGTTTTGTATTATGGTCATTCTGGCCAGCCCAAGCAAAGTTGGTTTACCAGTGCTCATTCCAAGATTATCAGTCCTGGCTCCAAATGATTCAGAGAAAAGTCATTTAAGGCAGCTGATTGTTATTCAGGATTTGCACCCACACCAGCAGAAAGAAGCCTAATAATGACATAATAGAACTCTGCTTGGTGTTGTTTTTCACTATATATTGTGCACAATTTTAATCACACTGTGACATTAAAAAAAGTCATGTTTTATTTCTTCCACATTCACAATTGATAATTGTGGCCTAATGATTTCTCAGTATCACTGGCCAAAACCAACTGGTACTAGGAGGGTTGGGCCTGGAAATTATTATTAGGATAATTTACATATGTTTAGTTGCCATCTCTATTGCACAAGGTCAATAAAAGCATTCCAAATAAGACAAATTTACCTTTAAACCAAGTGATAATATTTTCAAATTACACTTATGCTTCTTTTCTGTGACAGATTCAAGATAGGATCTGGGCAGTCCATAGAACACTGCTTTTCTGAAACCAGCAGTATAATGGATAGAGTACTGAATCTTTAATCAGGAAGATATGAGTTCAAATCCAGCCTCAGTCACTTCCTGGCTGAATGAGCCTGAGCATATCACTTACCTTTCTTAACCTCAGTTTTCATCTGTAAAATAGAGTGAAAATAGCACCCATCTTACAGGGCTATTATGAGGATAAAATGAGACAATATTTGTAAAGCACTTTTGAAACATTAAAATGTTATATAAATACCAGCAATTGTTTTTTTTATTATTATTAGAATTACAAAATTGCAGGGCTGCAAGGTTTTCAGAGACTATCTAGTCTAACTCTTATGCGAATAAGAATCCATCACTAGTGGTCATCCAACTGATACTTAAAGATTGCCAGTGAAAGGGGAACAATTGCATCCAAAGATGGCCCAGTCTGATTTTGGATTAGTCAATGAGGTAGCAAAGTTTTCCTTACATAAAGTCAAATTTTTTTTCTATAAATTCTACCATTTCTGTCCTCTGGTGTTAGGAAGAACAAGTCTAATGGCCCTGCTGTATGACTGTCCTTGAAACACATACAGATAGTAGTCATCCTTCTCTTTCCTTCTAGCATATGGTCTCCCATCCCCCAACCTCCCTGCCCCTTCTTGCAATGGCTATGCCAAAGATTAACTTTACAGGCTCCCTTAGCCAGTCTTGCTACTTAGTTGAGATCAACATGGCATGCATTTATCAGGCTAATATACTTCAATGTTAAGTCATCATTTACTTTGTAGTTAAGAACATTTTGGGACAATGGAGGATCCCAAGTCCACCTTAGGACATAGGCTGGTAACCTTACCACAATCTAGCTTCTCCTCTGTGGGACCTACAGAAATGCTGGCATCACTGGAACAGTGGGCTTGTACACCATGCTTGTAGCAAACACCCTTCAATGAAAACTTTTCCATATCCATGCCATATTCATGTTTTGCCACATTTTTATCATTAATCTTCATTTGTGTTATATGCTTCAGAGTCTCCAAAGACATCCTATCTGATCCTTGTAACAACCCCTTGAGGCAGTCAAAACAGGTATTATGACCTTTGTGTTGCAAATGAGGCAAGGAAGTATACAGTAGTTGTCATCTTCTCCAAAGGAGACACAAATGGGAAGTGGAAGATCCAGGACTTGTAATGGCAAGCAAAGTGGGATTTTTGCTAGACTGAACGTGCCTCTAGTTTTAGCCAGAGACTTGTATGTGCATTGAGTTCTAGTCAATCAGATGTGCATGAATTCAGACAATCAGAGATCTGAGTTCTAGCCAATTAGATGCTGGCTAGAACTGTATATAAGGAGAGCCCAGAGTGTGAGCAAAGCAGACATCCAGAGGGCCTTGAAGAGAAGATATCGAGAGAGCTGCCAGCATTGAGAAGAGAAGAATGAAGAGAACAGAAGAAGAAGCAGACTCGGAAGAAGAAGAAGAAGCAGCCTTGAGCTAAGAGCTGAGAGGAAACTTAAAAGTGTTGGGAAGAGCCTCCAAGAGCACAGAAACCTTTGATGGTAGACACTTGCTGAAGGAGCCTTTGAACTTTAAAGGCAAGTGGAGCTGTAGGGCAGAGACCTGCCCATAAAAAGGAGACTTAGCTGTCAGGCAGGAGCTTGGAGTGGAGCAGTCCCCATGAGCTGGAGCCAGGTGCAAGAGCTGGGAGCTGCTTGTGTGTGAATCCAAGCGAGAATCAGGAGTGGTTGGCGTACAGAGTAGGCCTCATGGGGCTTGGAGGTCAATTTTGGGTCAAGATGAAAGAGGACTTTACTTGGATCCACAAGTACTTTGGGGAATGCTACTGAATGCGATGATATATGCTATGCGCCGTATGCCATACTGAGTGATAGGAGCTATATGAGATAAATGATATACTTTGCGTAAGGATATTATGTTATGAGATAATATGAATAAACAGTTCGTTTTACTATGTGATTTGACCCCTGAAATTGATCACAGTGGTGGTCCCAGGCTAAGGTCTTCCTTAGCACAACACATCCTAAAGGGGTAGCAGAAAATACCACACCATCCACACCAGGTCACAGCAAGAACAATCTCCTTAATCATTACCAAGCATCCAAGTAAAGTCCTCTTTCATCTTGACCACAGTAAGTGACAACTTTCAAAATACTTATTGATTAGTTGAGAGAGGACTTGTAGGGTCTCTTCTACTTCTAAATCTTTGATTCTATAATTCTATAGCTAAAGGATTTGAGGAGCATATAAAGGATTGGCCATCAGATTCCTAGCTTAGTTTGAGTGCTAGAGTTACTGGAGGTTGAGGATCAGGCTTGGAATGATGTTCTCTGTTCTCTGTCACTTAGCAGGGAATTATGACCTTTAGCAAGAGGGTTCCTTGCAGACATAGATGAAGATTGGGCTGTCAGACTTCTCTTGGGAGGTAGCAACCCAGCTAGGTAGGACAAATCCTTGTAAGCAATAAGGACTCCTTGATAGTATATTCAGGCTCACTGACTATAATTATAATAATCATTCACACTTACATGGCACTGTAAGGTTTACAAAGCACTTTCCAAAAACAACTCTGTGAGGCAGGAACTAAATATATTATTAGTTCCATGTTACAGATGAGAGACTAAGACTCAGATGAGTTAAATAACCTGGCCAGTTTCATACGATAACTGTTGATGCCAGGGTTCAAACCCAAGATTCTTGACTCTAGATCCTGTACCTATTCTACTATATCATCTTCTCTCACCAAATATTGAAGACAGTGTTTGTGTGCACCCTGGTTAACCAAAGGTGCTGAAGGGAGTTCATAAGGGTGGCCAGACAACACAATCCCCTTAATAAAAATATTTGTTCTGTAAAATTTGGACTCAAAAGGTCACACCTAAGGACCTAGAAGGTCACATGCCCTTGAGGCTGCAGTTCCCTACCCCTGAAGGATGATTGTCCCTTTCCAATAGCCATGTTGACCAAGTTTTACCTTCTAAGTAAATGAAGGTAAAGGGAAGTCTTGGCATTTGTCCAGTTAATCTGACCAATATAGTCAGCTAAATTATATGAGTTGTAATTTAAATACTCAAATGGATTTTGTTTGCCCTAAATTGGTTTGGCTGAAAAACTAGCTCTTAAAAATTCATTTCAGCTTAACTGATATTCACCAAATGCCAACTGTGCTATATTTGCCCATTTAGCAGGGTTCTAGGCTCTGCAGGGAGATTTAAAAAATATATGGGATTATCTGACAGTAAGGGCTTTAATGTGCTGTTGGCAAGGCAAGGCTTATTAAAGGAGGGATGGTTCTGTACTGCTATCATCAGGGAAGCCGTTAGAGGAATGAGAACTTGAAATAGGCTTTGGGAAATGGGTTGAATCTAGAGAGGCCAAAGGGAATGCTTATAGTCAAAGGGTAAATATGACTTAGGCTTATTTATTAGTTTAGATTTGAGAGTGGAATGAAATGAGACTTGTAGATCATCCGACAGTGGTTCTTAACCTCTTTTGTGTCATGGATCCCTTTGAAAGTCTAGTTAAGCCAATATATCTATTCTCAAAGTAATGTTTTAAAATGCATAAATTTACATGATAACTTTGTTGTGTATTTTGGAGGAAATAGCAAGTTGTACATGGCAGATTTGCAGTTTCATGTACAATCATCTTTTTTATTGTACTGTTTATAGAAATGCTTGTTTTGTTCCCTGAATTAAAAATAAGATAAACTAAGTAAAAAACAAAATGCACAAATAAATAAAACATATGAGATCACAAAGGAAAATAATTAAATTGAAATATTATCATCAAAACATTAAAAAAAATAAAAGAATGACTCAGTCATAGCAGGGAAAAGGTATTTAGCAAGGATACAATATTGGTTCTGGTAGGCTTGGGTCATCAACATCCAGAAACAAAGTGTGTTGACTCACACGGAAGTAAGTCATTGCTCAAGTCTAAGAGACATTGACTTCTTGTCTTTTTTATGTGCTTAGGTGAATGGGAAATATTTTCCGTGTCTATAGTCTGAGTCAATTAAGGCTTGATGAGTGTGTCAAGGTCTCTCAAGAGAAAAATGGGGGGGGGGCACAGAACCAAGATAGTGGAGTAAAACCAGAGACTTGCTTGAGTTCTCTCCCAAACCCCTCCAAATACCTGTAAAAATGACTCTAAACAAATCCTAGAGCTACAGAACCCACGACAGAGTGAAACAAATCTCCTGTCCAAGACAACCTGGAAGGCTGACAGGAAAGGTCTATCACGCCAGGCTGGGAGCAGAGGTCAGTCCATCCTGGGCTGCATTGGCACAGACTAGGCCAGAGCAGGCCTCAGGGGACTGAATCACTGGCAGCAGTGGCAGTTTCCAGACTTCTCAACCCACAAATGCCAAAGAGAAAGTAGAAGGTCAGAGGAGAAACTCTGTCAGACCTGGATGAGAGAAGAACATGATCTGGCCCCAACCCAGGGTGGTGGCAACAGCAACAGCAGCAGCAGCAGCTACTTCTGAAGCTCTAGGCCCACAGATGGTGGAGGGATCAAGTGGATGACCAGAGGGGGATTGCAGAGATCTCTTTGCTGGTGTGGAGGAAGGATTCTCTTGCTTTGCCCTGCTTGGATCTGAGTCACAGTCCTGGGTGACGGTCCTAGGGTGAAGAGGAACAGTGGCGTGGCAGAGCTTGTGGTAGCTGTGGAAAGGGAGTCCTCTTCATAGTTCCAAGGCAGAAAAGAGGTCACTCATAGACCAGAGCACAGGCCAGGAAAAGAGTAAGCACCTCTCTTTTGATCATACCACCTTAGAAGAACTGAAAATTTAAAGGTGCCTAGAAGTATCTCTGAGTACAGCTGTGCGAACCCCCTGAAACTTGGGACAGAGCACTCTCCACTTTGGAAGCAGAGTCCTACCTTGATGAAGAACCCAAAAGTCAAGTATTTGGCTGAGAAAATGAGCAAACAGCATTAAAAAACCAGGCTATAGAATCTTACTTTGGTGACAAAGAAGATCAAAACATACAACCAGAAGAAGACAACAAAGGCAAAGCTCCTACATCCAAAACCTCCAAGAAAAATATGAATTGGTCTCAGGCCATGGAAGAGCTCAAAAAGGAGTTTGAAAATCCAGTAAGAGAAGTAGAGGAAAAATTGGGAAGAGAAATGAGAGTGATGCAAGAAAATCATGAAAAACAAGTCAACAGCTTGCTAAAGGAGACTCCCCAAAATAGTGAAGATAATAACACCTTAATAGTAGACTAAGTCGAATAGCAAAAGAGGTCCAAAAAGCCAGTGAGGAGGAGAATGTCTTTTTTTTTTGGCAGGGCAATTGGGGTTAAGTGACTCGCCCAAGGTCACACAGCTAGTACATGTGTCAAGTGTCTGAGGCCAGATTTTGGATTTAGGTCCTCCTGACTCCAGAGCCAGTGCTCTACCCACTACACCACCTAGCTGCCCCAGGAGAATGTCTTAAAAAGCAGAATTGGCCAAATGGAAAAGGAGGTCCACTGAAGAAAATAATTCCTTAAAAATTAGAAAGGAGCAAATGGAAGCTAATGACTCTATGAGAAATCCAGAAATTATAAAACAGAACCAAAAGAATGAAAAAATGCAAGACAACGTGAAATATCTCATTGGAAAAACCACTGACCTGGAAAATAGATCCAGGAGAGATAACTTAAAATTATTGGATTACCTGAAAGCCATGATCAATAAAAGAGCCTAGACATCATTTTTCAAGAAATTATGAAGGAAAACTGACCTGATATTCTAGAACCAGAGGGTAAAATAGAAATTGGAAGAATCCACTGATCACCTCTTGAAAAAGATCCCAAAAGGAAAACTCCTAGGAATATTGTAGCTAAATTCCAGAGTTCCCAGGTCAAGGAGAAAATAGTACAAGTAGCCATAATGAAACATTTTAAGTATTGTGGAAACACAATCAGGATAACACAAAGTCTAGCAGCTTCTACACTAAGGGACTGAAGGGCTTGGAATATGATATTCTGGAGGTTAAATGAGCTAGGATTAAAACCAAGAATCACCTACGCAGCAAAACTGAGTATAATATTTCAGGGGAAAAATTGATATTTAATGAAATAGAGGACTTTCAATCATTCTTTATGAAAAGACCAGAGCTGAACAGAAAATTTGACTTTCAAGTACAAGAATCAAGAGAAGCATGAAAAGATAAACAGGAAAAAGAAATCATAAGGGACTTACTAAAGTTGAACTGTTTGCATTCCTACATGGAAAGATGATATTTGTAACTCATGAGACCTTTCTCAGTGTTAGGGTAGTTGAAGGAAATACACACACACACACACACACACACACACACACACACATATATGTGTATGTATACACATACATACAAATATGTATGTATAACACACATACATATATGTATATACATACATATATATGTATATATGTGTATGGATAGGTAAGTAGATAGATAGGTAGATAGATAGATAGAAATAGACAGAGGGCACATGGTGAGTTGAATATGAAGGGATGATATCTAAAAAATAAAATTAAGGGGTGAGAGAGAAATATATTGGGAGAAGGAGAAAGAGAGAGGTAGAATAGGGTAAATTATCTCACAGAAAAGAGGCAAGAAACAGCTGTTACAATGGAGGGGAAGAGGGGGGAGGTGAAAGGGAATGAGTTAAACTTACTCTCCTCAGATTTGGCTTAAGGAGGTGTAACAACAATGTTACTTGCAGCTACTGTGGCTCTGTGAGGCCAATAACACCAGCGCACAGGAGGACTACTAGCACAGTTCTTTGATCTGCTTTTCTAAGGAAAGCAACTTTAAGGGGTTAACAATTTCACTTTAATTAAACATATATATATACATATACATATATATATATATATATATATATATATGTATATATATATCATTCACTTAGTTCAGGGGGAAAAGTCAACGCCCTTAACTTTAGAGCAAATACAAACAGAAATTATAAACAGAGCAAAATTACACAAATCAACAGACAGGCTTCTGTCTGACCACAGCAATATGTACACTTACCAAAAAGAGAAGAACCAACATCTGTGTTCTCAAAGCTGGGAGGGGGCTCCTTAATGACTACCCAGATTCTTGTCTGGCCAAATCACATATACAATCTTCCAATGAGTGAGCCCCCAGAAGAAAATGCTAACCTCAGAGTACATACACACTTCTTTAGGGTCAGAGGGCATCAAAACCATATGACTCAAACCCATGTGACCTAAGCCTTCCTGTGACTTAAGCAGGTCATCAAAGACTCCTGATTCAATCAAAGACTCTTGATTGAAAGAAAGGCAATACTCAAAGGCACTTAATTGCCTTAGTTCTGAGAAGCACTCCAAAACAAAAGACAACAAAAAGTCTCACTTTACTTGCCATTACAGGAGGGAATAACATACACACTCAGTTGGGTATCTTATCCTACAGGAAAGTAGGGGGAAGGGGATGGAGGTGGGGATGATAGAAGGGAGGGTAGATTGGGGGAAGAGGTAGTCAGAAGCAAACATTTTTCAAAAGGGACAGGGTCAAAGGAGAAAATAGAATAAATTGGGGGTGGAATAAGATGGAGGGAAATATAATTAGTCTTTCACTATATGACTATTATGGAAATGTTTTGCATGGCTACACATGTATAACCTATATTGAATTGCTTGCCTTCTCAATGAGGATGGGTGGGGAGGGAAGAAGGGAGAGAATCTGAAATTCAAGGTTTTAAAAATAAATCTTAAAAATTGTTTTTACATGCAACTGGGAAATAAGATATACAGGCAATGGGGTATGAAAATCTATCTTGTCCTACAAGAAAGTAAGGGGGAAGGGGATGCACATGCGTGTGTGCATGTGATAGAACAGAGGGCAGACTGGGGGAAGGATCAATCAGAATGCATGCCATCTTGGGGTGGGTGGTAGGGGAGAGAGGGGGAGAAAATTTTAAACTCAAAATCTTGTGGAAATGAATGTTGAAAACTAAAAATAAATAAAATAATTTAAAAAATAAAAATTTAACTTTAACATACAAAAAAGAGAAAAGTAGACTAGCCTGTATTGGATAGGGGCTTAACAAATGCTAATTCAGTCCACATGGCAGGAACCCAGGATACATTGCTCCTATTACACTTGAATGAAATAATTAAATTCAATGGTTCTCATCTATAATTATTGGCCAAATAATGTCTCTATGTCTACTTTATTTTGTGTTTCCCCTGATAATTGACTTTGTCACTTTTGACTATGTTTTGCATAGAGTCCGTTAGTTCTACAGCCTCTTACAGTGATGCTAGCATTACACACTACTCATAAGTGCACAAAAATAGCATAGCAGATCTAAATAATTTCTCCTGTTTGTCTATGTGGAAATTGCAAAAAAAAAATCTTGACAAAGGCAGTGAATTCATTGTCAAAGTTAGAGATATTGAGGGAGAAACCAAGATGGCAGAGTAAGGCAGGAACTTGCCTGAGCTCTCCAGAATTCCCCTCCAAACAACTCTAAAATAATGCCTCAAAATTAATTCTGGAGTGGCAGAACCAACGAAAGGAGCAGGTGAAACGATTTTCCAGCCCAAGACAACTGAGGTCAACAGGAAAGGTCTGGAAACTAAATAATCTAATCCTAAAGAATGACTGGGTCAAAGATCAAGTCATAAAAGTAGTCAATGATTTCATTAAAGAAAATGACATCAATGAGAAAACATATCAAAATTTATGGGATGCAACCAAAGCAGCACTGTGGGGGCAAATTTTTTAATCTTTAAATGCTTATGTAAATAAAATAGAGAAAGTACAGATCAATGAATTGGGCATGCAACTAAAAACCTAGAAAAAGCAAAAATTGAAAATCCCCAATTAAATACCAAATTGGAAATCCTGATAATCAAAAGAAAGATTGATCAAATTGAAAGTTAAAAAAAAAAAACAAATAACAACACTGAATAAATAAAACTAAGAGCTGGTTTTGTGGAAAAACCTAATAAGTAGTTAAATCATTGGTTAATTTCATTTTTTGAAAAAGAAAGAAAAAAAATTACCAGGATCAAAAATTAAAAGGGTAAATTTGCTACCAATGAAGAGGAAGTTAAAGCAACTATTAGGAGCTATTTTACTCAATTATATGCAAATAAATCTGACAATTTAAGTGAAGTGGATGAATATTTATAAAAATATAAATTGCTCCGATTAACAGAAGAGGAAATAGGATACTTAAATAAGCCACCAAGGAACTCTCTAAGAAAAAATTCCCAGGGCCAACTGGATTCATAAAAGCAGACCATACCAAACATTTAAAGAACAATTAATTAATTGTTAAATATAAACTATTTGGAAAAATAGGTGGAGTCCTATGACATTCCTTTTATGACACAAATAGGGTGCTGGTGTCAGGAAGAGCAAAAACAGAGAAATAAAACTATAGGCCAATTTCCATAATGAATATTGATGCAAAAATTTTAAATAAAATGCTAGCAAAGAGATTATAGCAACATACCATAAAAATCACACACTCAGGCCAGATGGGATTTATCCCAGGAATGTGTGACTGACTCAATATTAGGAAAATGATTGGAATAATATACCATATCAATAACAAAACCAACAGAAATCATATGATTTAATAGATGCAGAAATTTTTTTTAACAAAATGTAATAACAATTCCTATTAAAAATACGAGGGAGCATAGGAATAAATGCTGTTTTCCTTAAAATGATAGGTAGTATCTATCTAAAACTATCAGCAAGCATTATCTGTAATGGGGAGAAGCTAGAAGCCTTCTTAATAAGATAAGGTGGGAAGCTGAGATGTCCATTATCACCACTATTGTTCAATATTGTGCTAAAAGTGCTAGCAATAGCAACAAGAGAAGAAAAAGAAATTAAATGAATTAGAATAGGCAATGAGAAAACAAAACTATCCCTCTTTGCAGATGATATGATGGTATGTTTGGAGAATCCTAGAGAATAAACTAAAAAACTAGTTGAAATAATTAACAACTTTAACAAAGTTGCAGGATATAAAACAAACCCATATAAGTCATCAGAATTTCTGCATATTACCAACAAAGTTCAGCAGGAAGAAATAGAATGAGAAATTCCATTTAAAATAATGGTAGACAATATAAAATACTTGGAACTATGTGAAGACAATTACAAAACATTTTTCACACAAATAAAGTCAGATCTAAACAACTGGAAAAATATCAATCGCTCATGGGTAGGTTGAGCCAACATGATAAAAATTACAATTCTACCTAAATTAGTTTATTTGTTCAGTGTCATATCAATCAAATTACCACAAAATTGTACTATAGAGTTAGAAAAAATAAGAATAAAATTCATCTGGTAAAACAAAAGGTCAAGAATATCAAAGGATTCAATTAAAAAAAAATGTGACCTAGCTGTATCCGATCTCAAACTGTATTATATAATAGTAATCATGAAAACAATCTGATACTGCCTAAGAAATAGAGTGGTGGATCAGTGGAACAGATTAGGTATAAAAAACACAATAGTAGATGACCAGAGTAATCTAGTGTTTGATAAAGCCAAAGACCCAAGTTTTGGAGACAAGAACTCACTATTTGACAAAAACTGGTGGGAAAACTGGAACACATTTTGGCAAAAAACTAGGTGTAGAACAATATCTGACACTGTATATCAACATAAGGTCAAAGTTGGATACATGATTTAGACATGAAGGTAATTATCATAAACAAATTAGGGGAGCATGGAAAACTTTACATATCAGATCTATGGTTAAGAAAACAATTTATAACCAAACAAGTATCTATAGGAGCTCTTTTTGTTGTGGCAAAGAATTGGAAATCGAAGGGATAACCATCAATTGGGGAATGCCCGAACAAGTTGCAGCATATGATTGTGATGGAATACTATTGTCTTATAAGAAATGATGAGAAGGATGATTTCAGAAAAACATGGAAAGATTTATATGAACTGATGCAGAGTGAAATGAGCAGAACCAGGAGAATACTGCACAGATTAAACAATATCGTATGATGGTCAACTGTGAATGACTTAGTTATTCTCAGCAATACAAAGATTCAAGATAATTCCTAAAGACTTATAATGAAAAATGCTACCCACTTCCAGAGAAAGAACTGATGGAGGCTAAATGCAGATCAAAGCATATTCTTTTTCACTTTATTTTTTGACTTTTTTTTTTGTCTGCTTTTTTTCCCACAACATGACCAACATGGAAATATGTTTTGCGTGATTGCACATGTATAACCTATATCACATTTTATTTACCATTTCAGGGAGTGGGGGAAAGAGAGAATTTGGAACTCAAAATTATTAAAAAGGAATGTTAATTTTTTTTGCATGCAACTGGAAAAAATATTATTTAAAAACAAAGCAAAAGAAACCAAAACCAAAACCCAATTTAGTGCTATCATTTTAAGGGAAGACAATTTAGAGTTTTGAAGATAAAACAAAAAACATAGCATCTACTTTATGCTCAAAAATAAAGTCAAGAAAAAATTAAAAATTCTATGCTAAAAAGCCTTGTCAGACAATCTTCTTATTGGTTAAATCCCTGATAATCCTACTATCTCTTCCAGACTTATTGTCTGGAATATTAAATACAAGGGGTTGGCAGCATTGAAGATCAGCAACCTTTGAGAGCAGGTCAATAGTGTAGACTAGAGGTCCCTACCAGTGGAGCTCCTTAGCCTAGGATACAACCTGCTAGCAACTGTATTCAGGGAGTGAGAGTAACTTGTAATATATTAAATGAGGGCTGGGTAAGGAAGGTCTACTGGTGAGAATGAGTGGTCCTTATTCTGCTTGGCAGAATATATACAGTTTTAGAACATCTTGGAGTACGGGGCACAGAGAGAAAATAACTTGAGTAGGCTGTTTGGGACACTTATGCTGCCTTCCCTTCTGTGGTTGTGCCTGTCTTCTTGAAGCACTCAGTCACTGATTAAGCTCCCAGAAAGAATTTTCTTCCCTTCTTTCCCTGCCCCACACTCTACTCCCCAATCCTCTACTACCTTCAGGTAATATTTTTTAAAAGTTTTTATTCTTTTCAACTAATAAATATTTTCCACTCCTTCCCTCCTCCAAACTCCCATTGGAAAAAGAAGAGCAAAAAACTTTATAACAAATATGTAGAGTCAAGTAAAACAAATTTCTACATTGGTCGTGTCCAAAAATGTACATCTTATTCTGCATCTTGAGTCTACCACCTCTCTTTTGGGAGCTGTGCGGCATGCTTTACTATTGGACCCCTGGAAATATAGTTAGTCATGGTACTGATTAGAGTTCTTATTCTTTAAAGTTGGCTGTCATCTTTATTTTGTTTTACTATATAGATTTTTCTCCCAGTTCTGCTCTTTGTACTCTGCATTAGTTCAAAACGCAAATCTTCCTAAGTTTCTCTGCAACCACTCCTTTCATCATTTCTTGTGGCACAATAGTAATCTATTATAGTTATATATCATATCTGTTCAAAGTAAATGCTGGGGCTGTTTTTACTACTGTGTGGATCTGGTGGAAGTAGCCAGGGTAGGGCAACAGGGCACCATTTGTGATCTGGGAACTTAGCTACAATGCAAAGCGGACTTTGTACTTGGTGTTTCTGTTTGTTTTAGTCTCTTCTCCCAGACAATGAAGTTTTGTTTTTTTTTTCAGATTCTAGACCAATGTTTCGACAATCCAGCCAACAGCTGTTGTGGGGGTGAAAGACCAACAAAAGCCCAACAACAAGAATGCTACCAGCACGCTGCAAAAGCCCAGGTTCTTTTGATCTGCTTTAGTAAGGAAAGCAACGTTAAGGGGTTGACAAGCTTACTTTAATTCAGCATACAAATACTATTCATTTACTTCAGGGGAAAAAGCCAGCACCCTGAGCTTCAGAGCAAAATATAAACAAAGTACAAACATCGACAGACAGACCTTGCCTGATTCAAATCCCAATACATAGTTACCAGAGTTTAACAAAGTCCCAATATCCGGGTTTACGAGCTGGAGGGCCCTTAGCCACAGCTTCCCAGAGTCTCTGCATCAGTGCGAGCCACCAAGAGTGAGAGCCCTGCACAAATAGCTCTGTCTTCTCCTCTTATACCGTTTCAGACGTCATCAAACGTCATCTGAATGACCAGAACTTAGGCTGATTGGCTCTGGAGTTTGCACCTCCCCTTAGTTAGCCCCACCTTGGGCCCCACCTTAGTTACCAATCCACACCCACATAGGTTATACACCTAATAGGGGGTTTGGGCCTGAGGCTTAGCACCTAGTAAGACTCCAGGAAATACACTGAATTAATCAAAGGAGACAAAAGTCAGACTCTTCCAGGGTACTTGGTTGAACTGAGTGCTAAGAGCCCGTTTTGCTTAAACACAACCAACAACTTTAGCAAGAGGCACCTGGGTTCCTGACCTAAGAACTAAGAAGCTCATAAGAGAGCTGAATAATAAGCAGTATACTATTATAAAATAGAAATGCAATTTTGGAGCTCAAAGGAATTTTAATAATGATTGTCTTCCCTCATTTTACAATTGATTTCATTCATTCTCTGGTTGAAGAAGCTCCAGTGACTCCCTGTTACCTCTTGTTGGGTATTTAAATCTTTTGCTATATATCTGGATTTAACCTTCCTTTCTAGACTTATTGCACATTGCTCCCTTTCATTTACTCTCCCTCCTAGCCAGATCAGCCCATTTGTTGCTCCTTGTACATCATATTCCATCTTCCATCTCCGGGCCTTAAACATGCTGTTTACCATGCCCAGAATATGCTTCCTCTTCATCTCTACCTATTAGAATCACTACCTTCCTTCAAATCTCAGTTTGAGTGCTGGCTGCTACAGGAGGCCTTTCCTGATCCCTTAGTTGATCCTCATACTCCCCACCCCTACCCCAATTACTCTGTATCCACTTTATGTATACTTACATTAACTTTTCTGGGTAGGTTCCCCCAATAGAGTAGGGACAGCTGTTTCATTTTGCTCCCTGAATACTCATAGGGTCTTTCATTTAGTTG
This sequence comes from Trichosurus vulpecula, assembly GCF_011100635.1. Taxonomy (NCBI): domain Eukaryota; kingdom Metazoa; phylum Chordata; class Mammalia; order Diprotodontia; family Phalangeridae; genus Trichosurus; species Trichosurus vulpecula. Next base: position 86,340,676 of record NC_050578.1, on the reverse strand, counting down.
AACAGGCATTTAATAAATAACTACAGGATGAACGAATTTAAGGCAACTGAAGCCTGGAGAGAGAAAATAACTTGTTTCAAGTCAAAAGGTGAGTTCAGTAAAGGTCAAAGTTGGAACTAGAAACCAGGTGATCTTCCCACTTCCCTAAGTTTCTTTTCAGCTATCTCTCCTGTAATTTTCTGTCTGAATCTGAGCAGCACATTGAAAAAAAATCATATACCACTGTTCTTCAAAGGCAAAGGGACCTCTCAACTGTTATCTTTTCCTTCCAGAATAACACACCAAAATCCATAAAAAATTTAGAGATACGTTTTCTGATTTAAATCTGACACAGATCGAAACCAACATCTGTGAAAATATAGATGACAATCTCTTTTTAAATCCTGTTCCTGTTTAAATCAGGACTATCAGAGTCTGACCCTTGGCAGCTAAGGTAGTTCTCTAGCCTTGTCCCTAGAAGACAACCTGGGGAGCCAGAGCCCCAGGGATTGAGGAGGCATTATGGCCCTCTTGACCTGACAAATTGTTCCATCTTCCCCAAGGATTAAACACTATCGACTAAGCTTCACTCGGTGGACTCTTGGGATAAGGGAGCCCAGTGTCCTTTTAGAGTTACTCCCTGGAAGGATGCAAACTACCCAACAAAAGGCAGTACCACCTAAGGAAACTTCACTGACTCAACTCATTCTCTACTGACCTTGTGGTACAGGGGAAAGATCACTTGACTTGGAGACAGGAATGCCCTGAGTTCAAATTCAGCTTCTGTCACCTAAGAGCTATGTAACTTAGAACAAGTCACCTAAACTTTTTGGGCCTCATTTTTCTCATTGGAAAACTGGAGATATTAATACCTACAAAACCTGCCTCACAGAGATGTCACTGGCATCAAATGAGAAGCCAGGCAGAGTTGTAATTGATGGACCTGGCTCTTACAAACTTAGGAAATCTCATTGCTAAATGTTCATTGTTGGCAAACACTATGAATCAGGGCATGATTTGTTGCTTTGTTAATTGTCTAGACTTAATAAAGTTATGGTGAAAATTTTAATAGTCCAGATTAAAGTGTACTGTTTTTACTCAGAAAGCTGGTTGTTACATTTACTGGCATACTCCTAACTATAAAGGGCAATAGATGGAGATTAGCCTCATCTTTTAAACTTCCCAAAATGTGCTCACTCACTTCCTGACAGAGAGACAAAGGATTTATATGGAGATTGAGACATGGGCTATATGGGAATCTGTTTTGCTTAACTGTGCAAATAGGTAACAAGGGTTTTGCTTTACTTGGGGGTGGGGAAAAAGGGAGAGGTAAAAGAGAGAAAAAATAAATGCTTGATAATTTAAAAAATAATTTTTAAAAGATAAATAATAATTTAAAAAAAACATCTCACATCAACAAATGAGGATCAAGCTTTTTTATTCCTCTATTATCTGTACTTCAGGGCTTCAGAAATGACAGTGAAAACAATTCCTTGGGGGAATTCTTTCAACTAGAACTTAGAGGTTACAGTCAACAGGACAACACTGGCCACTACTTAGGGGCCTAATCCATGGGAAAGGAGAGTTGGAAATGAATGCTGGGGAGCTGGGCCATCAAGCTCTTCTCCAGAGCAGATGTGACCCTGCATGAGACCAAAGCCAACTGTAGGAATTTATCCAGGTCATCTCCCCTAGCTTAACACCACGTTCTAAAGTACAGCTGTCACCCACAATCCCTCTTTTTCTGTTTTTTTTTTCTGGAGAATAGGTTTCCCTATATCAGTCAGAGTGGAAGAGCAGCTGTCACTCATGGTCTTATTCCACTGCTGTTTCTTGTGGGTCTTTTAATTTCCTGTTTTTCAGACTGAGGTCAGTTTGCTCCTCTTTAGTCTGCTCCTGAGGTTCACCATATCGGTGCTGGATTTAGTGCATAGACATTCTATGGGCTTAGTCTAGTGTAGCTTAGGACTTCTGAACTCAAGGGATTCATCAGCCCTAGTGATGCTGGCAGCAGATTAATACAAGCATGTACACTACCATGTCCAGCCTCTCTCCTATGTTTTATGAAGAGAGTTATCTTAGGACATTTACCAATGCTTCAATTACTATTTCTTAGGCCCTAAGAGGCACAGGAGAGTACGTTTTCATATAACAGTGACTTCTTCACAGTGAGGTGTCATGTCATGAGCCACCTGGTACATTGCTATTAGCCACTAAAATACAACCAGGAATGCCTTTACATGCTTAATAAAGAGATATTTCTTTCTTATTGGAAGTGATGTTTTAAGTACAGTTTTATGTCAGATGATTAATGTTCTCTCGCCTAACAATCCTTTCCAATGTGATAGCAAAAGCAGGCTTTTCATTTCCCTGCTCAAAGAGTGTTGATGTACCCATAACACAAATTCAGAAAGGTTCAGGTGGGCAAAAGGGCTAAGACTGGTAAGGATACAAAGCCTGCAGAATATTTATAACCTGCTAGTTACCTTTTAAATAGTGAATATCCATAACTCTGCCTCACTCCCATCTTCCCTTCCACTAGCTTCTATCTGAATAATGTCATTCACAGAATCTGATGACTGGAAGGGACCTCAGGGGCCATCTGGCCCAAGTGATACATGAAAGGAATTCCTACTATAACAGGCTCCCAGAGTTAGGAAAAACAAAAGAGAAATCCTCTCATCTTCCATTCAGGCTTTTCGCCTTCTTCCAGATTCCTATCATGTTAGTAATGTTTGCCCCAGCCGAAAGATATCAACTTGTCACAGTGCTGGGGGGCAAAGAAAAAGAAAAAAGTCTTTCATGTAATGCTCGACAAAATACAATTTTACAGCATTTTGATTTTCATTCCTTGGCTCTAAAACTTTACACCAAGAATAATAATTTACTCATTGAAATATTTCAAAGCCTTCTATAATACATGAATATCAATGGCCTTGATTCTATACCTCTGTGGGTAGAAATCTTCCCTTAGTGATGCTTTAAGCCTGAATTGATATTAAGTCTAATGTCAGGAGAGAAAATGACAGCTCAGTAGGATGGTGTCCTATGTGGGATTACATGGAGCTGTCCTGGAACACAGTCGAATGTATGATTATTTACAAAAGCAATGAGGTAACATACATACGTATATACATACACACATATTATCTGTATACACGCATGTATACACACATATACTTCTTTATAGATACATAGACAGAGAAACAGATTATGTACAGACTTACAATTTTATTTGTATAAGAAATTCCCAATATGGAACCTCTCTTTGTTGGTATAGATCCACTATGCATCTGTAACTTACAATCTTAGAGCTCGCTGGGGCTTTAAGAAATTAAGCGATATGCTTAGGGTGGTGAAACTAATAATGATAATTTTAATAAAAATACTTAACATTTATATAATGCTTACTACGTACCAGGCACTGTGCTAAGCACTTCACAATTCGATCTTCACAATTATTCTGGGAGGGAGGGAGGTAGGCACTATCATTATTCCCTATTTTATAGATGAGAAAACTGAGGCAAACAAAGCTTGTGACTTTCTGAGAGTTACGGAGCTAGTAAGTATTTAAGGGTGGATTTGAACTCAGGTCTTCTGACTTCTAGTCACTATGCCACCTAGCCGTCAGGACTTGAAACTAGGTCTTCCTGACTCTAAGGCCAGTCCTCTTTGCCAGAGCACTAGGTAAGGAAAGTGATACTTACATGAGGAAAAAAAATCCAACTTGACAAAGGAGGACATTTATATTCTTGACCTTTATTAAAGTCTGAATAGCAGTAATGTAGATAAAAATGTGATAGCAGGGCAATGAGGAAGTTATTTCAAAGGACACCATATTCTTTATTTTAAAAACACAAAACTCAAATGTCACTAACTTAAGATTTCCCCCCACTAATAATCTTCACGAACATGTTTCAGCTTTAAACAACTAAAATACCACAAGAGATATTCAGACATTCAGAATAAATACTTGGGAGAAAGCCATTCTCTCTTAGAAGTTTTATGTGCTACTTAATCACTTAGGTTTTTATGCACTAATGCCAGGAAATATTTTTTTTATGGTAAAGATTAAAGTATATACATTTCTCCAAAATGGTACAGAAAGTTTTACTCCTATTACATAGGACTAATTTATTGCACATTTCCCTGTGGCAAAAATTATCTTTTATATGCACCCTTATTCTTCCTGTGGCCCAGGCATACATCCTTGGAGTTATTTTCATCTTTGTCTCTCCTTCATCCCCCATGTCCAAGCAGTTTCCAGATCTTGTTAATTTTACTTGCTTTGTACAGTGACTTCAACAGGCTTCTAACTGATGTGAATTTAACTATATGGAAAAAAATTATAATTGCAATAGAGCAGGCAATTCTACCTGCCATTCAGTGAACAAATCCTCATTTTCCTTGAGGAGAATGGGAGAAATGAATATATATATGTCTCCCACCCCCAACTTCAAATCACTCAAAAGACAGAAGGAAGGGAAAGAAAGGAGAAGGGAGAAAGGAGAGAAGAGGATTCTAGGGAGAGAAACAATGGAAGGATACGAGGCAGCGAAGGGGCTGATGGTGACTCTTCCGATCTCTTTCAGCCACATTTTAGGTTCTACCTGGACCCAGGGAGCCTTTGGAGCCAATTCTTATCCAGAAGTTAGATATCATACTGGTTCGCTTTCCTTACCACATTGTTCCAAAATACTAGAGGCTTTCAAATACTATTCATCTTTAAGATCTGCTCTAGAGAGAGGGTAATTTTTATTAGAGCCAGTTACTGATTTTAAAACCTAGGTCTTGCTCAATATGCTACTCCATTGTGTTGGTTACATTTGCCCCTTTCTCTATACTCCTTTGGCTACCACTCTAGTCCAGGACTTTATCATCGCTCACTTAAACTATCTCAAATAGGCTCCTAATAGGGCTTCCTGTTTCTAGGGACTTTTTTCTTTAGTCTATCTGCCACGTAACTGTCAAAATAATAAAATTAAAAATACTAAAATATAATAACAGAACAAATAAACATATAAATAATGTTAGTAATATAAACATAAATAATAATCAAAATAATCTTTCCAAAGCAAAAATCTGACTGCATCACTGCCTTGCCCCCCAAATCTTTAATAGCTCATTACTCTCTCTGAATGTAACACATGTAGTGCTCCTCCATACTTTTCACTCTCAACTTTGCTTCCTTGCTGTGACTGAGGTGGAAACAATATGGTAGGCCAGCAAGAGGAAGAGTGGGGAGGGCAAAGAAGAATGGAAAACTGAATGGGAGAGTTGAAGTTGAATATGCCCATCAAATGTTAGCTGCTGAGGGAGCAAGTATGACAAGTGGGATGGAAATGACAAAGTGTAGGGAACGACAAAGCAGCACTGCCAGGTGGCCACTCAAGAAGTTAAACAATAGGCAAAGCGATGGCCAACATATGAGGAGTCTGTCTCCATCCATGGGTCCACTTTTGTCTACACTCCAAAAAGGAGCAATTTATTGTCCCGTACAGTCTGCCCAGGCAATGAGTCAGGTGTACTATGAAGCAGCTGGAGAGAAGGGTCAGAGGTCCCACTCAGTGAAAGTGGTTGGAGGTAGGATCAGTGCCCAGGTCATTGTAATGTTAATGAAATAAGAAGATCTTCCCTGTTCATTAATAAGCCCATCTCACCTGCTTTGAGCTGTGGCCCAGCTCACAGTTGTGATACATCCTGAGTCACAGAGCCCATTACAGGAGCGGGGCCTACTTGTAGGAAGGCTTTCACATCTTTTGGTACTAAGTTGATTAGGCACTGAGTCCCGAGAGTTGTGATGCCTTCTGGCTCTGAGAAGTGTATATATACTCTGAGTTGGTATTTTTCTTTGGGGGTTTGCTTATGAGAAGGACCTTTTGATTTCTCAGTCGAAGCTCTGAGTAGCTGTATGTTCAGACCCCCTTCCCCCCCACCCCCAACTGCTCAGATGTAAAGCTCTCTCCATCTAGTGGTGTATGTAAAGTGTATAGGAATATTGCTTTGATCAGGAAGTCAGAGTCCTGTCTGTTGGTCTTTTGTGCTAAATTGCTTTGCTTGTATTTTCTCTGTATTTTTCTCTGCTTACATTTTTTTCTGACATTCAGGGGGCTGACTTTTCCCCTGAACTAGTGAATATAATTAAAGAAGATTGTTGATCCCTTTAAAGTTGCTTTCTTTTAAAAGTAGCTCTAAGAACCTGTGCTAGCAGGCCATCCTGGGTATGCTAGGGTGCTTGCTGTTACAGTCATGAGTTCCGTACACATTGACCTGTGATGAAACTGTGAGCAGATTATTAGCTTTGGGAAAACTTGTTAGCTCTCAGTAGGAATAGGAGATGGGAGGTCAGAGTCTAAGCACCTGAACTGTGTTTTGAAAACTCATGGGTCTGGGGTGACCCTATAGATTATTCGAGGAATGCCTAAGCTTGAGAGAGGCTATGGGCATGTAGATTGTCTGTTGGTAGACTTAATATATTAGACCTTATTTGTTTGGCTTCTATGTTGATAAGGTTAAAAAAACTGTATACAGTCAAGTCATATTTGTTTGGTCTACCTCACCATGCTATCTATATTCAAAATGATTAGAGTCCATTAAAATATAGCAAGGGAAGAAAGAGGCTGGAGTCTCTCAGCTGGTTGGGGCTAAAGCAACAGATTAATTAAAAACCCTGAGCTATAGATGAGCCCTGCCACTCAGAAAAGACAGAATTAGGTGGACAGGAATCTCCAGCTCTCTTCTGCATTTCTTGAGATCACACTTTGATAATGCATAGAATGAATTACTATCAGGGAGAGTGTGGGATTGTCACACTCCAGGATTGCTTGGACAGGCAAGTAATCCACAGGACCTCCTGATGTTTTAAATAGGAACCCTGGCTCCCAACTTGGCATTAAAAGTCCTTAAAAGGTTGGCTCCAGCCTAAGTTTCCAGACCTGTTTTATATTATCCTACTTTACATACTCTGAGTCCCAGAGAAAGCAGCTTCCTTGCTCTTCCAGCATTCCATCTCTGGCCTCATTTACACTGATTTCCTGAAATGCAGTGTTTCTTCAACTCCATCTCTAAGAACATCCCTTCTCTTCAAAGCTCTGCTCAGGAACTATCTTATACAGGTTGCTATTTCCTCTCTCTTCAAATTGAGATTGTATATTTACTGTAGAGTAGGAAGGGATCTTGGAGATCTGGTTCACCATCATTCCTCTTTTTTTTAAGACTAAATTTTATTTTTTAAATCATAGAAATTTATTTTCTTTCCTTCCTATCCCAATTCCTTGTGACAAATATATAGTCAAGAGGTGGATGGTGTGCTTCTTCCTCAGTTCTCGATGGAAGTAAAGTGATTTTCCCAAGGCCACAAAGGTGGTAATCATCAGAGGTGGAATTTGGACCCAGCTTCTCTGATGTTGAAGTTCTTTCTACTGTGCCAACCAAATTTATTTGTATTGCTTGAGAATAGGGAATTTTTTCCTTTCTATTAGTATCCCTACTTAGTGCATCTCACAGTGCTTTGCACAGATTTAAGCACTTATTAAATGAATGTTGAATTAAATGTAATATATTTCCTTTCAACATGTCCTCCAACATTAATCAGAGTACTGAAGAAATAATATGTGGCAATACTTGTAATAGATTTTTCCACATCAGAGCTACCTCGTGCTACTTACTCACTAATATGTAAATTGCTTGGCAATTTTAGACTGCCTTTATGATTACATGAGGATCTGATTTGCTCTCACTTGTGACTAGAGATTTGCTAATGGATTTGCAGTGAATGACTGGTATTAATAAAGCTAGGTGATTCAGGTAAAGAAAAGAAAAACCTACTACAGATATTGCCTTTTTCCTTAGGCACTACATTGTCAGCTAGACTCATATAGCAGGAAGGGATATAACCAATTAGTTTTGGGAATGAGAAACTATAGAAACTTTGAGAATTACACTGGAGGTCTAAATTTTCTTCCTAATTTTTCATCATCTTTCCAGCCCTATTATGTCCAGAACATTGTAAAAGACTCTTTGTGAAGTTTTGCTTTGAATCAAAGAAAAGTGGGAAGTAGTTTCTTCAAAGTGATCCAGCCCAGTTTTCACTTATCTTTTACTGTCTCCTTTAAATTCAATTCAGTGAGCATTCATTATATACCTACAATGTACAAGGCACTGAGTAGAGTTATTACTAAGGTGGGGCAAACGAGGCTGTGACTCAGGTTGCTAAAATTTAGAGAGACATGATTGTATTTGTATTTCTTTAGCAGACAGAAACAATAGAATTCAGGACCTAGTTCATAAAAGGTCCGGTATATGCCCCCATGATCTCCCGCCTCCCAATTTTAGTGTTTTCCCAGGCAACAGAATTGTTCATTTCAGCTCTGACTAGGTGCTAGGGTTAGAAAGATAAACAACTTACAAACTTACCTTGAAGAATTTTATATTAAGTTGGGGAAAAAGGTAAAATGTAGTTTTTAAAAAAACAATGCAATAGAAAAATTGTTCAAGAAACACTGGAGGAAGAATCTTTTGCATGAACACGTCTCAAGGTAGCTAAAATAAAAGAAGATATCTTTGGGGAGGGGTGGGAAACATCTTTATACCAAATATCTCTGGTAAAAATCTAATATCCGAGGTCTTCAGGTGATTGACAGAACTATATGACACAAGATTCCCCCAATAAATAAGTACTAAAGTACACATATGAACAATCTTCAAAAGAGGAAAGGCAAACTATGGACAACCATATAAAAGATGATTTAAATCATTACTATGACAAGAAAGAAATTAAGGCAATTCTGAGGTTTTACTTCATAAGCTACCAAATTGGCAAAGGTGATAAAAGACACAAATAGTCAATGTTGGGAGTATGGGAAGACATGTTTAAATAATAAAGAGCTGCTAGAACTATGAATTGGTTTCTGCGTTTTCTAAAATGTGCAGAAGAGAATGGAAGGAAGTTCAGAAGGTAGCAAAGACAATAAGGCTGGTTTGTAAGTAATATGTGGGATAAATCATATGCTTTACAAAAATCAAGCAGTATAAAATGGACTCATGGTAGCATATACATATTCTATTGTGTTCTGTTTATTTAGAAGTGCTCTTTCTGGGCATTTAAGCAAAGAATAAGAAAAAAATGAATTAATTTTCAGGAAAAGAGCCTGCTGTATGCAAAGTACTGTCTTGGGTGCTTAGGAAGATAAAAATTCAGATAAGAAGTGGTCTCTACTCTTAGGGAGCTTATAAATAATTAGGGAGATGATAAAACAGTATCACATATAATAAGATGACTGTATCAGGGAAGTACAAAACAAACTATTGTGTGAGATCCAAAGGGAACAATTCAGGGAATCAGGAAAGGCTTCCTGGAGGAAGAGACATTTGAATTGTGTCTTTAAAAGACAGGAAGGAATTCAAGGGGGGAAGAACTGTGATGACACTAACTTGAATTCAACAGACTGCAACTGGCCTGAGACCTTGAATGCTTCAGAAAACATTCCTACCCTTTAGGTAGGCTTACTTGACAGCAAATTAAAAAAAAAAAAACTTTCTCAACAACACAGTTCTATCCATGTTCTTTCTATTTCCAAGACTTTCTTGGCTTTTTATTTTTTATTATGCTCTAGTTACCTTCACCATAAGGTTCTTGTCACCATGATAAATACCATAATTTTTTTTAACAAAAACATGATGAAAGAATTGTGGGGAATGAGAGATGCATGAGGGAGATGTCCTTTCTGTTCCTATTGTGAACATTTATGTCCCCAGTACTTTCTATTTTTTTGGACTGGGTCTGTATTTCTACTGGTTCAGGGAACTCTCAGTGAGAAAATTCCCTCTACCAATAAAACTGGCACCTTTTATTCCAAGAGAGTGTTTTAAGGGATTTCTATAGGCTTATACAACTAGTATATGTTTGAGGAAGGATTTGAAGCCAGGCCTTCCTGATGCAAATGCTACTTTATTGACTGTGCCACCATACCTTATCTTATTGAAAAACCTCTGAGTCCCCACAAATCACAATATGTTACCCAATTTAATCTGGAAGAAGGCATGATAAAAAGTATTATCCATATTATGACTGATAACACCAAAAATGGTAGGGATTGAGATGGGAAACATGGTATAACCTGAAGAACACTGCATTTTGAATCAGATAATCTGAAAGGGAACCCCAGTCCTACAACTTATTACCTGTGTGAAAATGGACAAATTTCTTAACCTGTTTGGACTCAGTTAAATTTAAATAGCATTTTCTGGTTTTAAAAGTGAACTTTCAATCCATTATCTCAGATATTGCTGTCCCCATTTTATAGGAGAGGAAACTCGGGTTCAGAAGGGTAAAGTGACTTGTGTATGGTTGCCCAGTTGATAAATGCCAGAAGCTGGATCTCTTCTGATTCTATGTCCAGATTTTTTTTTACTATCCTACCCTGTTCCTTAACAAAAAGGAAGATAATCTCTCTGTTTTTGCTCTTCCTCATTTAGTATCAGCACCATATTTGTGTCATAAAATGAATTTGGCAAGACTCCTTCTTTGCCTATTTTCCCAAATAGTTTATATAGTATTGGAATTAATTGTTCTTTAAAAATTTGGTAGAATTCACTTGTGAATCCATCTGGTGCTGGGGATTTTTTCTTAGAAATGGCTTCCTCATTGAGTAGCTTCCTCAATTTCTATTTCTAAGATGGGGTTATTTATGTATTTTATTTCCTCTTTGGTTATTTAAGACAATTGATATTTTTGTAAATATTTATACACTTCACTTAGATTGTCAGATTTATTGGCATATAATTTTCTTTAAGTTCCCTTTCATTGGTGGGTGATTTTACCCTTTTCATTTTTCTTCTTTTTTTAAATCAAATTAACTGATAACTTATTTATTTCAATGTTTTTTGTCATAATATCAACCCATAGTTCTGTTTATTAGTTCAACGATTTTCTTACTTTCAGCTTTATTAATCTCTCCTTTGATTTACAATATTTCTAATTTGATGTTTAACTGGGAATTTCTAATTTGTTCTTTTTCTAGTTTTTTTTAGTTGCACGCCCAATTCATTGAACTCTTCTTTCTCTATTTTACTGATGTAAACATTTAGAAATATATATTGTCTCCTAAGTGTTTCTTTTGCTGTATCTCATAAGTTTTGACATGTTGTCTCGTTATTGTTATTCTCATTAATGAAATTATTGATTATTTCTATGATTTGTTCTTTGATCCACTCATTCTTTAAGATTAGATTATTTAATTTCCAATGAAGTTTTAATCTCTTTCCATAGCCTTTTATTGAATGTATTTTTATTGCATTATGATCAGAAAAGGATGCATTTAGTATTTCTGCTTTTCTGCATTTAGTTGTGAGGTTTTTTATTTTTTTTAATTTAGTTTTCAGCATTGATTTTCACAAGAGTTTGAATTACAAATTTTCTCCCCATTTCTACCCTCCCCTCCCCTCCCAGATGGCCTATATTCTGGTTGCCCTGTTCCCCAGTCAGCCCTGCCTTCTGTTACCCCACTCCCCTCCCATCCCCCTTTCCCTTCCTTTCTTGTAGAGCAAGATAAATTTCTGCGCCCCATTGCCTGCGTATCTTATTTTCTAGTTGCATGCAAAACATTTTTTTTTTGTTTTTGAACATCTGTTTTTAAAACTTTGAGTTCCAAATTCTCTCCTCTCTTCCCTTCCCACCCACCCTCCCTAAGAAGTCAAGCAATTCAACATAGGCCACATGGGTATCATTATGTATAACCTTTCCACAATACTCATGTTGTGAAAGACTAACTATATTTTGCTCCATCCTAACCTATCCCCCTTTATTGAATTTTCTCCCTTGGCCCTATCCCCTTTAGAAAGTGTTTGTTTTTGATTACCTCCACCCCCATCTACCCTCCCTTCTATCATCTCCCCCTTTTTTTAAATCTTCTCCCTCCTTTTTTTCCTGTGGGGTAAGATACCCAAATGAGTAGGTATGGTATTCCCTCCTCAGGTCAAATTTGATGACAGCAAGATTCACTCATTCCCCCTCACCTGCCTTCTCTTCTCTTCCTACAGAAGTGCCTTTTCTTGTCACTTTTATGCAAGATAATTTACCCCATTCCATCTCTCCCTATCTTCCTCTCTCAATATATTCCTCTCTCATCCCTTAATTTGATTTTATTTCTTTTAGATATCTTCCCTTCATCTTCAACTCACCCTGTGCCCTCTCTCTCTCTCTCTCTGTCTGTCTCTCTCTCTCTCTCTCTCTCTCTCTATATATATATATATATATAATATATATATGAATATACACATACATATATACATACATACACACTCACATATACATAAAGATATATATATATGTGTGTATATATATATATATATATGCATATTCCCTTCAGCTACCCTAATACTGAGGTCTCATGAATCATACACATCATCTTTTCATGTAGGAATGTAAACAAAACAGTTCAACTTTAGTAAGTCCCTTGCAATTTCTTTTTCTTGTTCTTTTTCTTGATTACCTTTTCATGCTTCTCTTGATTCTTGTGTTTGAAAGTCAAATTTTCTGTTCAGCTCTGGTCTTTTCACTGAGAAAGCTTGAAAGTCCTCTATTTTATTGAAAATCCATATTTCACCTCAGAGCATGATACTCAGTTTTGCTGGGTAGGCGATTTCTTGGTTTTAATCCTAGCTCCATTGACCTCTGGAATATCGTATTCCAAGCCCTTCGATCTCTTAATGTAGAAGCTGCTAGATCTTGGATTATTCTGATTGTGTTTCCACAATACTCAAATTATTTCTTTCTGGCTACTTGAAGTATTTTCTCCTTGATCTGGGAGCTCTGGAATTTGGCAACAATATTCCTAGGAGATTTCTTTTTGGGATCTATTTGAGGAGGCGATCAGTGGATTCTTTCAATTTCTATTTTGCCCTGTGGCTCTAGAATATCAGGGAAGTTCTCCTTGATAATTTCTTGAAAGATGATACCTAGGCTCTTTTTTTGATCATGGCTTTCAGGTAGTCCAGTAATTTTTAAATTATCTCTCCTGGATCTATTTTCCAGGTCAGTGGTTTTTTCAATGAGATATTTCAAATTGTCTTCTATTTTTTCATTCCTTTGGTTCTGTTTTATAGTATCTTGATTTCTCATCAAGTCACTAGCTTCCACTTGCTCCAGTCTAATTTTTTTTTTTAAATGCAATTTATTTATTTAACATATTTGGTTTTCAGCATTGATTTTCACAACATTTTGAATTACAAATTTTCTCCCCATTTCTACCCTCCCCCCCACTCCAAGATGGCTTATATTCTGGTTGCCCTGTTCCCCAGTCAGCCCTCCCCTCTATCACCCCCCTCCCCTCTCATCCCCTTTTCCCTTCCTTCCTTGTAGGGCAAGATAAATTTCTACGCCCCATTGCCTGTGTATCTTATTTTTTAATTGCATACAAAAACTTTTTTTGTTTTTGAACATCTGATTTTAAAACTTTGAGTTCCAAATTCTCTCCCCTCTTCCCTTCCCACCCACCCTCCCTAAGAAGTTGAGCAATTCAACCTAGGCCACACATGTATTATTATGTATAACCTTTCCACAATACTCATGTTGTGAAAGGCTAACTACATTTTGCTCCTTCCCAACCCATCCCGCTTTATTGAATTTTCTCCCTTGACCCTGTCCCCTTTCCAAAGTGTTTGTTTTGATTACTTCCACCCCCATCTGCCCTCCCCTCCATCATCCCCCCGCCTTTTATTTTTTTTTTATCTTCCTCCCTCTTCTTTCCTGTGGGGTAAGATACCCAACTGAGTATGTATGGTATTCCCCCTCAGGCCAAATCTGATGAGAGCAAGGTTCACTCATTCCCCCCTCACCTGCCCTCTCCCCTCCTCCCATAGAACTGCTTCCTCTTGCCACCTTTATGCGAGATAATCCACCCCATTCTATCTCTCCCTATCTCCCTCTCTCAGTATGTTACTCTCTCATCCCTTAATTTCATTTTATTTCTTTTAGCTATCTTCCCTTCATCTTCAACTCACCCTGTGCCTGCTCTCTCTCTTTTACATATATATATATATATATATATATAAACACACATATATATATACACATACATACATATACACATAGATATATACATACATACACATTCACTTATATATATACATAAACACATATATACATATATATACATACACATACATATACATATATATATACATATATATATACATATACATATATATATATATATATATATATATATATATATATATATATATATACATGCATATTCCCTTCAACTACCCTAATACTGAGGTCTCATGAATCATACTCATCATCTTTCCATGTAGGAATGTAAACAAAACAGTTCAACTTTAGTAAGTCCCTTGCAATTTCCGTTTCTTGATTACCTTTTCATGCTTCTCTTGATTCTTGTGTTTGAAAGTCAAATTTTCTATTCAGTTCTGGTCTTTTCACTGAGAAAGCTTGAAAGTCCTCTATTTTATTGAAACTCCATATTTTGCCTTGGAACATGATACTCAGTTTTGCTGGGTAGGTGATTCTAGGTTTTAATCCTAGCTTCATTGACCTCCGGAATATCGCATTCCAAGCCCTTCGATCTCTTAATGTAGAAGCTGCCAGATCTTGGGTTATTCTGATTGGGTTTCCACAATACTCAAATTGTTTCTTTCTGGCTGCTTGCAGTATTTTCTCCTTGATCTGGGAGCTCTGGAATTTGGCAACAATATTCCTAGGAGATTTCTTTTTGGGATCTATTTGAGGAGGCGATCGATGGATTCTTTCAATTTCTATTTTGCCCTGTGGCTCTAGAATATCAGGGCAGTTCTCCTTGATAATTTCCTGAAAGATGGTATCTAGGCTCTTTTTTTGATCATGGCTTTCAGGTAGTCCAATAATTTTTAAATTATCTCTCCTGGATCTATTTTCCAGGTCAGTGGTTTTTCCAAGGAGATATTTCACATTGTCTTCCATTTTTTCATTCCTCTGGTTCTTTTTTATAATATCCTGATTTCTCATAAAGTCACTAGCTTCCACTTGCTCCAATCTAATTTTTAAAGTAGTATTTTCTTCAGTGGTCTTTTGGACCTCCTTTTCCATTTGGCTAATTCTACCTTTCAAGGCATTCTTCTCCTCATTGGCTTTTTGGAGCTCTTTTGCCATTTGAGTTAGTCTGTTTTTTAAGGTGTTGTTTTCTTCAGTGTATTTTTCAGTATTTTTTTGGGTCTCCTTTAGCAAGTCATTGACTTGTTTTTCATGGTTTTCTCGTATCCTTCTCATTTCTCTTCCCAATTTTTCCTCTACTTCTCTAACTTGCTTTTCCAAATCCTTTTTGAGTTCTTCTATGGCCTGGGGCCAGTTCATGTTTTTCTTGGAGGCTTTGGTTGTAGGCTCTATGACTTTGTTGTCTTCTTTAGGCTGTATGTTTTGGTCTTCTTTGTCACCAAAGAAAGAATCCAAAGTCTGAGACTGAATCTGGGTGCGTTTTCGCTGCCTGGCCATATTCCCAACCAACTAACTTGACCCTTGAGTTTTTCAGTGGGGTATGACTGCTTGTAGACTAACGAGTTCTATGTTCTATGTTTGGGGGGGAGGTGCCAGCTCTGTCAGAGCCGCACTCCTCCTTCCCCAAGGACCCCCAGTCCAGGCTGGGCTTAGATCTTCAGCAGGCTGTTGCTCTCCTGCTCTGATCCGCCACTTAATTCCTCCCACCAGGTGGGCCTGGAGCCGGAAGTAACAACAGCTGTAGCTGCCCCACCTCCGCTGCCCCCGGGGCTGGAAGCCGAACCTTGAACTCCTTCCACTCCCACAGCTTTTCCCACTAACCTTCTCCGCAGTCTTTGGTGTTTGTGGGTCGAGGGGTCTGGTAACTGCCGTAGCTCACATATTCAGGGCGCTAGGGCCCCCTCCGCCCGGCTTCTGGTCTGGATCATCCACGCCGCTCAGGCTGGGCTCTGCTCCACTCCGTTCCCAGCTCCCAGCTCCCAGCTCCGTGTGGAATAGACCTCACCCAGAGACCATCCAGGCTGTCCTGGGCTGGAGCCCTGCTTCCCTCTGCTGTTCTGTGGGTTCTGCCGTTCTAGAATTGGTTCAGAGCCATTTTTATAGGTTTTTGGAGGGACTCGGGTACGGAGCTCACTCTAGTCCGTGCTTACCAGCCGCCATCTTGGCTCCGCCCCCCCAGTCTAATTTTTAAGGTAGTATTTTCTTCAGTGGTCTTTTGGACCTCCTCTTCCATTTGGGTAATTCTGCCTTTCAAGGCATTCTTCTCCTCATTGGTTTTTTGGAGCTCTTTTGCCATTTGAGTTAGTCTATTTTTTAAGGTGTTGTTTTCTTCAGTATATTTTTCAGTATTTTTTTTGGGGTCTCCTTTAGTAGGTCATTGACTTGTTTTTCATGGTTTTCTTGCATCACTCTCATTTCTCTTCCCAATTTTTCCTCTACTTCTCTAACTTGCTTTTCCAAATCCTTTTTGAGCTCTTCCATGGCCTGAGACCAGTTCATGTTTCTCTTGGAGGCTTTTGATGTAGGCTCTTCGACTTTGTTGACTTCTTCTGGCTATATGTTTTGCTCTTCTTTGTCACCAAAGAAAGATTCCAGAGTCTGAGACTGAATTTGGGTGCGTTTTAGCTGCCTGGCCATATTCCCAACCCACTAACTTGACCCTTGAGTTTTTCAGCGGGGTATGACTACTTGTAGAGTTAAGAGAACTATGTTCCACATCTGGGGGTATGCGCCTGCTCTGCCACACCAGCACGCCTCCTTCCCCAAGAACCCCCAACCTGGACTGGACTTAGATCATCAACAGGCTCTTCACTCCTGCTCTGATCTGCCACTTAATTCCTCCCACCAGGCGGGCCTGGGGCCGGAAGTAACTGCAGCTGTAGTTCTGTAGCTGTCCCACTTCTGCTGCCCCTGGGGTGGTGGCCTAACCGTGAACTCCTTCTACTCCCGCAGCTTTTCCCACTAACCTTCTCTGTTGTCTTTGGTGTTTGTGGGTTGAGAAGTCTGGTAACTGCCGCAGCTCACTGATTCATGGCGCTAGGGCACGCTCCACCCGGCTCCTGGTCTGGATGGTCCGTGCTGCCCACACTGGGCTCTGCTCTGCTCCGCTTCCCTCCGCTCCCAGCTCCATGGGGGATAGACCTCACCCAGAGACCATACAGGCTGTCCTGGGCTGGAGCCCTGCTTCCCTCTGCTATTTTCTGGGTTCTGCAGTTCCAGAATTGGTTCAGAGCCATTTTTTATAGGTTTTTGGAGGGGCGCGGCGGGGAGCTCATGCTAGTCCCTGCTTTCCAGCTGCCATCTTGGCTCTGCCCCCAGTTGTGAGGTTTTTAATCCCCTAATACATGGTTAATTTTTTGTAAGTGACATGGTATATTCTTCTCTATTCCCATGCAATTTTCTCCAGAGGTCCATTATATTTAACTTTTCTAAAATTCTTTTCACCTTCTTAACTTGTCTCTTGTTTATTTCTTTATTTTTTTGGTTAGATTTATCTAGTTCTGAGAGGGTAAAGTTGAGGTCTCCCACTAGTAAAGTTTTATTGTCCATTTCCTCCTATAGCTCATTTAACTTATCCTATAACAATCTGTATGCTATTCCATTTGATGTATATATGTTTAGTATTGACATGACTTCATTATCTAAGGTGTCTTTTAGAAAGACATAGTTTCCTTCCTTATTTCTTTTAATTAGATCTATTTTTGCTTTGTCTGAGATCATGATTGCTACCCTGCTTTTTTATTTACTTCAGCTGAAGCATGATAGAGTCTGCGCCAGCCCCTTACCTTTACTCTGTATGTGTCTTTCTGCCTCAAATGGGTTTCTTGTAAATTACATATTGTAGGATTCTGGTTTTTAACCCACTCTGCTATCCACTTCTGTTTTATGGATGAGTTAATTCCATTAACATCCATTTTATTATTACTAACTCTGTATTTCCCTCCATTTTATTTTCCCCTGTTTATCCTTGTATCTTTCCTTTCATCTGTCCTTCCTCACAAGTGTTTTGCTTCTGATCTCTGCCTCCTCCAATAAATTTCCCTTCTCTCAGTCCCCTCTGCTTCCTGTCAACCTCATTTCCTCCTACTTCCTTATGTGTTAAGATATATTTCCATACCCAACTCAGTATGTAAGTTATTCACTCTTTGAGCCTATTATGATGAAAGTAAGGTTCAAGCAATGCCTTTCCCCATCTTTCCCTCCATCACAATAAATTACAATAAATTACACCTCTTTTATGTGAAATAATTTACCCTGTTCTACCTTTCCCTTTCCTCTTTTCCCAGTGCAGTCCTCTTTCTCAACCATTAATTTTACACACACACACACACACACACACACACACACACACACACACACGTATAATTCCATCAAAGTCAACTTATACCCACACCCTCTGTCTATGTATACTCCTCACTTTCCTAATAGTGGTAAAGTTCTTAAGAGTTGCAAGTAGTGTCTTCCCATGTAGGATTGTAAGCAGTTTAACCTCATTGAATCCTTTATGATTTCTCTTTCCTCTTTACCTTTTTATGCTTCTCTTGAGTCTTGGATTTGAAAATCAAATTTTCTCTTCAGCTCTGGTCTTTTTTATCAGGAGTGCTTGAAAGTCCTCTATTTCATCGAATATCTATTTTTTTTTCCTCTGGCAGATCATACTCAGTGTCACTGGGTAAGTGATTCTTGGTAATAGCCCTAGCTCTTTTGTCTTCTGGAAAATCATGTTCTAAGGCCTCTGATCCTTTAATGTAAAAGTTGCTAAATCCTATGTAATCCTGACTGTGGCTTTATATTTGAATTGTTTCTTTCTGGCTGCTTGCACTATTTTCTTCTTGACCTGAGAGCTCTGGAATTTAGCTATAATATTCTTGGGAGTTTTCATTTTGGGAGCTCTTTCAGGAGGTAATTGGTAGATGCTTTCAATTTCTATTTTATCCTCTGGTTCTAGGATGTCAGGGCAATTTTTTCTTGATGATTTCTTGAAATATAGTGTCTTGGTTCTTTTTTGGATCATGGCTTTCACAGGTAGTCCAATCATTCTTAAATTTTCTCTCCTGGATCTATTCTCCAGATCAGTTGTTTTTTCCAATGAGATATTTCACATTTTCTTTTATTTTTTTAATTCTTTTGATTTTGTTTGATTATTTCTTGATGTCTCATGGAATCATTAGCTTCCATCTGCTCAATTCTAATTCTTAAGGAACTATTTCCTTCAATGAGCTTTTGTATTAATTTTTTCCAATTAGCTAATTATATTTTTTAAGGAGTTATTTCCTTCAGTGAATTTTTGTACATCTTTTTCCCATTTTTGTGCTTCCTTTACTAAGTTGTTGACTTTTTCTCATGATTCTCTTGCATCACTCTCACTTCTTTTCCCAATTTTTCTTCTAGCTCTGCTATTTGATTAAAAAAAAAACACAATCCTTTTTGAGCTCTCCCAGAAGTGCTTTTTGGGCCTGAGACTAATTCAAATTTTTCTCTAAGGATTTGCAAGTAGGTGTTTTGGCAATGTTGTCCTCTTCTAAGTTTGTGTTTTGATCTTCCCTGTCACCATATTGACTTTCTATGGCCAGGTTTTCTTTTCTTTTGCTATTTTATTTTTATTTTATTTTGCTATTTATTTTTAAAGTTGGACTTTGCTGCTGTGGTGGAAGGAACACTGTCACCAGCTTCTCACATTGAGGGCACTGTGCCTTGCCACTGTCCGGCTAGCTGGTCTGCTGCACCAGAGCTTCTCCACTGGCTTTCTGGGTCACGGCTTGCTGCTGGTTTGCCTGGACACTACCTGGGGTAGACCATCCTTCCCTTTTACCCAAGTAAGAAAATCCTTTCCTACTGACCTTCTTGGGCAGGAAAATTGTTTCACTTCATCCTTTTTGTTGGTTCTGCCACTCCAGAATTCATTTTGAGGCATTATTTTATAGTTGTTTAGGGGTGATTTGGGGAAAATTCAGATGGTTTTCTCTTTATTCTGCTACCTTGGCTCCACCCGTTATAATATCCTTTCTAGTTCCATATTCTATGAGCCTAATAAAACCTCTCAAGAATCTTTGTGTCTTATTTAGTAAACAAGCCAACAATTTGAATTAACTAATCATTGACTCTAGTTCTGTATCTTCAAATTCTCAATTTAAAAGTGCTACTATGGATATAATTTTTCATATATGTTAAATTCTTTATTCTCTGCCCTAATAAAGAACACTATATCATAAAAAGCACCCAAAGAATATAATTTACACAGATCTATTATTTCTAGAACTATTACCCTTAGCCCCTTATTTTGTTATTGTTGTTGACTCATTTTTTCAGTCATATCTGTCACTTTGGGGCTTTCTCATCAAAAATACTGGAGTGATTTGCCATTTCCTTCTCCAGCTCATTTTACAGATAAGGTAACTCGCTTAAGATTACACAGCAAGTAAGTGTCCGAGGCCAGATCTGAACTCAGGAAAATGAGTCATCCTGACTTCAGGCCCAGCACTCTATCCACCTGCCTGCCATACAGTTTTTTTATACAAGTCCATTTACGGTATTATCAGGAAGCAGGAGGAAGAGAACATGGTTCTTATAAAGTCCTGCTTTAAAAGACTAGAGACACTCACATACAACCATCCAGTAACTAACTGAGAATTCTCCTTCTACTCTCACTAAAGCAAAGGCAGAGGGAGGGACTGTTGGTGGCTGCTAAGCAACAAAATCCCTGTCCCCACTCCCCCCCCCATCTTCCACACACATCCATTAGGGGAGTGTTGGGCTGTTTTTTTTTTAGAGGATCTCATACTTCTTTCCAAAGTGGATGCTCTTGGATCCACTAATTAAAGGTGATCTTGTTTTAGTTTTCAAAGAATCTGTGGCCTCATCAATGTGGGTTTCCCTCCAATGATACAGATAGCAAGGCATGAAACCAGATTTTATCCATTAAAACAAAAGAAAAGACATATACAGGTGTGGGCAGTTTGAGGCATAGTAGACAGAGGGTTTGTCTTGGAGTCAGGTATCCCTGAGTTTTGGTCCTCTCTTGGATGTATATTGGCTGTGTGTGACTCTGGGCAAGTCCTTAACCTCTCAATGTCTCCCGAACTCTTTAAGACCATATATACAAGCTGCAAAACAATTTCTCATCTACAATAATAGCAGGAGGACTTCACCAAGAGCTCTTTATAGTGGTAAATAGAGGAGTGGGGTGGTGGTGGAAGTGGAGAATTAGTGTCTCTAGGAATGGCCTTCACCTCACTTTTGCTCTCTCAGCCTCTTCTCTTTCAGTGTTTCTTCAGCCTGGACCTCTCTTATTTTCATAGAAGGGAGAAAGGGATAAAGGGAAGCCCCTGAGGCACAGTTAGCAGGTGACTCCTCCTCAGGGAGGCAAAGAAAGAGGAAATTGTTCACTTGAGAGACCAGCTTGGGGAAGTCAGTTTGACACACCCAAGTTACTGCTTGTCAACATCCAGGCCACTTAATCTACAGGCATGTTTAAATCCATCGGACATCTCCACAACTTTGGCCTTTGCTCATACTTGGCATCCCTCTAGTGGATCGTGAAAATCTATTTCTCACAGAATGATTTGTTTATGTTGAGATTTTAATGCCACAGTTTGAACTTTCTTATTTAGACTGGTAGAAAATCCAAAAAATGTAACAACAAAGTAGGGCTTTTCACTGGCTAGGGTAGACAGCATGGGCTGAACAAGTGTGTGTCTCCATCATTACTAGCATCACTGACATTTATATGCTATTTTAAAAAAAAGTTTGCAAAGTGTTTTATATACATTATCTCCTTTAAACCTCTTAACCACCTAGCAGAGAAGGTACTAAAGGGATCATTATCTCCATTTTACAGATGTAGAAACTGAGGCTCAGAGAGCTAGGACAGTTAGCAGATAGAGCACTGGAGTTAGGAAAATCTGAGTTCAAATCTTGCCTCAGGCACTTACTAGCTATGTGACCCTTGGCAAGTCAAATCATTTAATCTTTCTGATCCTCAATTTCCTCGTTTGCAAACTGGAGACAATAATAGTACCTAGCTCATAGAGTTATTGTGAAGATCAAATGATAACATATACAATGTACTTTGTAAACCTTAAAGACTATTTAAATACTATTATTCTTACTATCAATCCTATGAAATACTAATGGTAACATAGCTACTGAGTGTCAGAGATGGAACTCAGGTCTTTCTAATTTTCAAGCCCAGTCCTTTAACCAGTATGTACTTTGTCTCCTTTTGGAAAGGGAGATGCTTATATATCTATATGTATATATCTCTATCTATCTATCTATCTCTATATATCAGGTTATATAAGCTATCTGTAGTGTGATTCTTCTACCATGTACAAAATAGTGAAATGGGTCCAATCTTTCCTGTCAGAGTCCCTGACACTAAGTGTCCTGTTGATCCAGCCCCTTCTCTACTCAACCTATGTCACAGCCATC
Source organism: Trichosurus vulpecula (assembly GCF_011100635.1). Lineage (NCBI taxonomy): Eukaryota > Metazoa > Chordata > Mammalia > Diprotodontia > Phalangeridae > Trichosurus > Trichosurus vulpecula. The sequence goes on along the minus strand of NC_050578.1, from coordinate 86,318,277 downwards.
TGGATAAAAGGCCATACTCTTATATGTCTATTTTAACCTTTTCACTACTCCTACAATCCTCCCCTCACCAATTAAAACTTACTTGTCTCATGTCCTATTCCTTGATGTCCTGTTCTCAGTCAAGGGATAAAAAATTAATCTAACAAATTGATTGTCTTCATGTGTTAGCCCTCCAAAGTAATATAGTAGGTCTTAACTCATAATGTCCAAATTCAAACATCTTATATGACCAGATAGCGGTGGGGATAATTTGGAGGTGGATGAGCCTCAAATTTCTCCTGTAAGCTAAATAAAGGTCTGATCCCACACAAAAGGTAGGTGGACCAACAATTAACAGAGACTATTCTGTACAATGGCCACTAGGTGGCACAGTGGATAGTGATCTGGGCTGGGATTCTAGAAGACCTAATTTTGAATCTAGCCTCAAACAAGTATGAGCTGTATGACCTTAGGTAAGACACTTAGCCTCCACCTGCCTCAATCCTTTCAACTCCAAAATGGTGATGATAGCACCTAACTCATGGGATTATTTTGAGGACCAAACGAGACAATATTTATAAAGTGCTTACCACAGTACCTGGCACAAACTAGGTGCTTCATAAATGTTTGGTTTTTCCTTTTCCCCTTCCCTCACTGTCTATATCAAGAAACAAAAATTTTGAGGTCATTCACAAAAGCTCATTCCAGAAACAGTCAAGTCGAATGCATCAGAAAATTATATTTCTTTTATATGAAAGAGATGAAAGGGCTCTTTCATCATATCATATATCAAGCAGGACAGAAAAAGTGGCTTTGGCTTCGGCTTCATCATCTAAGGCCAACTTTATTTCAGGAACTATTCTCTCTTCCACACTGATGTAAATCCAACGTTACTCCTTCTACCTTAATCTTCCTGAACTATGGTAACTTCTTTCTCTCACACTAATGTTTAACTGACTCATCTTCTTTTATTATATTATGGTCACTTTGAGTAATGTTTTCTGGATCCATCCATACATACATTGAAGGTATATAGAAAAACAAGCCTTTAATGAACCTTTCATTGCCTACCTTTGGGAAACAATATTACAATTCACTAAATCTTTATTTAATACCTGCTGCATATTACATTGCATTAAGCTGATAGTTTGAATTGCTTAACTTAGCTAGTTAAAACATGGTATTAATGATAAAACAGTGATATATTGTGAACTTTTGGAAGGCAGAGAATTCTGTATTGGGTGGGGGTGTGGGAGGCAGTTTGTACTCTACCAAAATTCCTGGCTGGCACTTCAATAGACACAGATCTGGCCCTGGATCCAGGGGGATTTCCCTTGGATTTACACATGGATATGTGGTATTATGAGAGAGAAAGAGGCCTGAATATGTTTATGGTATGTTATGGGAGGGAGAAAAAGGTGAAAGGGGACAGGAGAGACAGAGAGAATAAAACAGAGAGAGAGGAAGAAAAATAAGGAGAGATGAATGGGGGAGGGGGGAGGGAGTGGGGGAGGGAGGGGGTGAGGGAGAGAGAGAGGGAGGGAGAGAGAGAGAGCGAGCACATGGATACAGAGAGTGGTAGAGAGCCAACTGTAGTCATCTTTGGTGCCACTCGACAGTACTGGTAACATAACTTCCTAACTCTTGCTCAGGATAAACACATCACAATTACTTGAATTAATTTAGTGCATCTCCTACTTATGAAAGGTTTGTAGTGTCTTTTTTCATTTATGGGATATTACAGGTTACATTTCAATGAAGAAAAATTTCTCAAATCCGATAGGATCTGAATAGGACTCTAAAAGCTGATAGCTAATTTCAGAACTTTCCAAGAAAAAATGATAGTATGAGACAAAAAATGAAACCAGATTTTACATAATGAGGAAGATAACTGAAAGCATCTAGTTGGTCTAATCCAATATTCTACTGGGATCATTGATCTGGCATGGAGAGGATTGGCTCTTCCACCTGACCTGTGTGATATCCCTGGAAGATAAAACTTAAAGTGATGCTCTTTCCTCCCTGGAAAAAAATTTTCATATTTCTGATCTTTTCTGTCTAGAGTAACATACTCTTTGTATATCTTGACATTAGTACATGTTGTGGTTGCCAGCAGAAGTAAGTTCTTTGAGGGCAGAGACTGTTTCTTTTATGCCAGTACATTCCTAGCACCTTGCCCAGAGAAGTTGTTAAATAAATGTTTGTCGAATTGATGAGTTGAATTTAACTTCTCAGAGGCATATTTTCCTAATCTGGAAAAGCTGATGTTTACATAGGGCTTTAACTTTTGCATCCTCCCACAAATAAGTGAGCAGAATTTGACTATTTAGAGATTAGTATTTGACTGAACTGAACCTTTCCTTCCACCACCCCACTCCTCTTATTTTTAAAGTAAGATTTTAGCCTGGAGCTCAGACACATAAAATAGGTGCTGTGGATATGAAGTGTAAATTCTATTTAGTTTTGTGGTGTATCATGACCCTTGTTCATTTACCAAACAAATGCCTCACATTTATTCACAACATCCAGATCAGTTGATTGATTTTGTCAAAGCTGCTCATAACTTCCAGCCCTGACTCAATGTCTCTCTCTCTCCCTCCCTCTCTCTTTCCTTCCTTCCTTCCTTCCTTCCTTCCTTCCTTCCTTCCTTCCTTCCTTCCTTCCTTCCTTCCTTCCTTCCTTCCTTCCTTCCCCACCCCTCCTTGGCATATATCTATCACAAAATTCAGCTGCTCTTTCTTAAATGTCAGAAACTTAACTGCTTTTTTTCTCCCCAAGAAATACCCTTGACTTGTTTTAAGGGATTACCTTGAGCACATGAATTCTTAAGACAGAGGCTGATGCATAATTAGAGGGGATAAAAAAATCTCTGTGATATGTAAGCTACACGATATGGTCTATTATTAAGGATTCATTAAATGTTAACTTCATGGCTATAAAATGCAAGAATAAACTTAAGTGTGACTTCATTTGCCTGCCATTCACTTTACTGTGACCCAGAAACTGTCCCCAGATACGTAGATGAGAACAGTATTAGGGAGCAGAATATCTGAGTGTTTAGAGACAAGTGTTGGATTGAGTAATGCTAAGAGGTATGGGGGAATGCTGAGGTTATTATTATCATCACCGGCTGACAGGAGACAAGTGACTATCTGGGGAAATGGCTTAATAACTTTAGCCTAGGGCTAACCCCATCGTGGTTTCCCTCCTTCAGTAGACTGAGTTGACATCATAAACACAAGCTACTCCTGGTTTGCCTCCCACAGATAGTGTTAAGTGATCTTCTGTCAACAGAAGGTCTCTCATATTTATAAGAATCTGGCAAACAGGTACAGAAAGTGTATTTGCGAACAATATGTATCTTGTATCATCACTTAGATTTACTCAGAGTTGTACTCCAGCGTAATTTTGGTTAATAGCTTTAGCTTTCCCTAAGCTGGATGCAATGAATTATGTAGAAAATCCTGAACACAGTCTTTCCATAATTTATCAACCTAGATTTGAAAGCTCCTCAATAGTATAGTGCCTGGCACATAGTAGGTGCTTTATAAGTGTTTGTTGATTGATTAGCAAATTAATACTGATTTCATGAGCTCAGGATGGGTTGTTCAATACCTGGATTTAAAAGAGTCTGAGTAAGGATTTGGTTTTTGGACTTAATGGGAGGTTAACTTTTTGGCAAGTGGTGCATAGGTTCCACCAAGACTCCAAAGACCCCATGCGGTAAGGAACACAAATATTACTGTTTCCATTTTATGGTTGAGAAAACCAAGGCTCAGAAAGTTTATATGGATTGACAATGATCCTTTAGCTATACGGAGGAGAGCTAATAGTCCTATAGTTTAAACTACTGAGGAAGAGCTATACAGTGGGGAAATGGAGTCAGAGAGCCAGGGCTGGAATCCCAGCTCTACCATTTCCTAACTTGGAACTAACTTGGGGAACCTTGGGTGAGTTACTTCTCTGGGCCTCTGTTCATCTGGAGAAAGAGGAGGTTGGATTAGTTGATTTCTAAGGTCTCTATGATCCTATGAACATCTTTCCACTCCCCAAACTCCATTGCACGAATAACAACTCACATTCATATGGATTAATTTTAGAAAATTGATGATGCATTTACTATGTACAAAACACTATGCTAAGAACCGAGGCTACAAACAGAAGCAGAGACAATCCCTGCTCTAGAACTCACATTTTAATGTGGAAGACAACATATAAAGGAAATTTCAAGTCAGATGGAAAGGCCAGTGATCCTTAGTGTGCAGCAGCAAAATAGCAGATAATAATACATTTCTTTATATTATTTTCAATGATAACCTATTTCCACTCTGACACTGACCTCTTTGACAGTGATCAGGACTTCAGTCATGATAACTTTGGTTTCATGTCTTCAGTAGCTGCTGCTAGATCTCTTCTCCTCAGGTTGCTTTCTACATAAATGGCCATGGAGGTCTGGCTGGAAGTAGGCCCAGTGGTCAGGAGATGCTGCTATTCCCAGGGCTCTTAGGATCAGATTCTGGGCTATATGCTTAGGGGTCTCATGAGGAGCTAGGGAGCAATAGTTTGAATGCTCAGGCACAAAGCCCTTTTCTTTTTCCTCCTCCTCCTCTTTCTCCTGCATCTCCTTTTCTCCCCTCCTCCCCGCAGCTTGCTACTTCATTGAAGCTGGCTTTCCTGCCCTATGACTTGCAGTTGGTGGGGATGGTTGGCCCCTTCTCCATGATAATATACTGTTAACCAAATAATTTCTTCATAATATCTGTGTAAGGTACATAGTGCAAATAATTTCTCCCCTTGTATAGATGAGGAATTGGAAGCTTGGAGGAAATGACAGAGCCGGAATCTGACCTCACCACCTCCAAATTTAAATCCAGGGTTCTTTCCAAATTATCCTTTTTTAACAGAAGAAACTGCATCAGGGAGATTAAGATTGCCAAAGACCAAAATCCAAGTCTGTCTCTTCATAAGATTAAAACAGCTGGTATTTATATGGGTGAGGAAATTATATATATATATATATATATATATATATGTGTGTGTGTGTGTGTGTATATATATATATATATATGTATACACACACACATATATATACACACACACACACACACACATATATACATATGCACATGATATATATGTATAATCTCATTGGACTCATATTAACCTTTGAGGTAAGTGTTATTATCCCTCTTTTATAGCTGAAGAAACCAATGAGAAAGAATTGGGATCACACATTTGGGTAATGAAAGGAGTAGAAGAAGGAGAGGGAAAAGGGTGGAGGAAAAAGGAGAGGGATATGGAGGAGGTACAGGGTGTTCCTAAAGTCTGGACACATAGGCAAAAATGAATTTTTTCAAGAAATGAAATGAATGAAATTTTCAACAACATTTTATTTAGTTGGAATATTAACAAATAACATCTTCAATATGATTTCCATCACTTGTGATGCAAAGGTGAATGCGCTTTGCAAGATTCACGTGAACTCCATGCAATAACTCCACATTGCTGTCAATTTTAGCACATTCATTCTTCATGCATTCAATCAAGTGTGTTGCATCTGCGATTTTCATTGAGTACGCCTTCTGCTTAGCATACCCCAGAAAAAGAAGTCAAGGGGGCTAAGGTCTGTTAATATTCCAGTTAAATGAATAAAATGTTGTTGAAAATTTTTGCCTCTGTGCCCAGACTTCAGGGACACCCTGTAGAATAGGGGTAGAAAGGGAAGGGCAGGGTACAGATTTCACTGTATTTTACTTCATGTAGAACAATATATATGTATATATATATATATATATATATATATATATATATGAAGCATATATATATATGAAGCATATATATATGAAGCATATATATATGAAGCATATATATATATATATATATATATATATATATATATATATATATATATATATATATATATATATAAATATTTAATGCTGTGTTAGTTCCATAGAAAAATGCTAGAGCTGGGATATTAGCTGAATGAGGTAACACCAACATTTCTAGATTTATGGTAGAATTCAGTTACAATCTATTAATGATATTGTCTTCAAACAGGGTATGCTCATACAGTACAATTCTGCCTAGAGTGGGTTCTTCCTCTCTCCATTCCTTTTTTGGGGAGGCAACTGGGGTTAAATGACTTACCCAGGGTCATGTAGCTACTAAGTATCTGAGACTGGATTGAAACTCAAAGTCTTCTTGACTCCCTAGCCAGTGCTCTATCCACTGCAGCACCTAGTTGCCCCTTCCCATACCTTTTAATCCCAACATTGAACATAGAGTACTTCCTTTGATATTGCTGCCCTCTACAGGCTATTAGCTAGTTTTGCCCAAACATCACCCTTAAGGAAGTCTCCCTTCAGTTCAAGCAGCATATCACCATCCTCAGGTATTATATATAATATACAGTAGTAGAAAAAGCCTGGTGCAACAGTCCATCCCCAAGATTGCAGATGGCAGCAATCACCTTGAATAAGTGCCCTTTGCTGAGACATAACAATTTGAGGGATTTGGTTTTTGCTCTGTCACTGGCAAAGTTCCTATTTTTCTCTGCCTATTTAAGTTTCACACTTTTAGCACAGACAATGAGGACACCTGCCCTGATGTGACACTATTGTTTTAGGCAGGTCATCCAGAAAGAAATATAAAATGAACAGCAGTGCAAAGAACCAATTTTCCATCTGAAAGAGGAGGACCTGGGAGGTGAACCAATCTGTTCTGCTGGGCCATGCACCTAACCAGAGCCTCTGAACCTGGGAATATAATAAGAGTGTCTGGGATGGGAAATTAAATGACCAATACAAGTAGGAAGCAGCGTTGGCCTGCTGTTAACAAGCAGGCTGACCCATGATAAGAAGGAAATTTCCCCCATTAGGAAGTGAACACTATTTTTAACTGTATGATTGTCATGGAATACCAGTTGTTGAAGAATTAAAGGGTCATTCAAAGGACAATAGAGAGGCTCATGTTGGGCATAAGCCTGATGAAACACACAGCAAAGGAGAATGGCTTAAAGGATTTCATTAGAGAGAGTAAGACCAGAAAAAAGATGGGCTGTTGGTATAGTGAAAGTGAGGAATAAACAAACTGATGGGCAGATTAAATATTTCACTGGCATCCATGCAATGTCTTTAAAAAGAGTATCCATAAATATCCATCCATCTCATTTCATCTAAGTATTGCTTTTATTAGTCAATTCCTACAAGACAGAGTACTGTATAAAAATTAGCAAAATCATTCAATTCAATAAATATTTTTATCCAACATTTATTAAAAATATTATTTTCATCCTCAGATATGTTATCTCTTTTTTAAAAAATATATTTTATTCCAATGTGTTATCTCTGAAGATATAACGACCGATATGATATAGGCCCTGCTCAATAATCAAATGGAATGTAGGACAAAAAGGATTAGAAAAAAGGAAAGGTCTAAGCCAAATCCTATGAGTGACATTAGGAAAAAGAGGCTATTTTCACCTGGGCAGGGGGTTGTGAACAGGGTAGTTTTCATGGGAGGATGAAGTGGATTTGGTTCATGAGTTGAAGGAAGGCAGAAATTAAGAAAAAAATTGAGATGATTATGGCAGTGGAAAGAAGGGAGTGGTATAGACAAGTTTGTTCCTGGCACAGAAGGTGACATGAGGAGAAATGCAGAAATAATGGAGGAAAAGATAAAAGTAGTGGATGAAGAGTAGTCCAGTTTGGCCAGGTATATACAATATATCAAGGAGAGTAATATGAGTTAAGGCTGGACAAGAGGATGGGGGAGGAACTATATAGAATCTTGAATGTCAGAATGGAAGAACACCTCTAACATTCTAGATGGCCACCCTATTACAAACTTAAGGGAAGACAAAAAGGACTCAGACAGGATGACCAGCTATCAATCTGTATTGTTGGAGAAATAACCACATTGATGAGATCCCAAATTTGAGTGTTTAATAGATTTTCTTGACCTAAGCTTATCCCTTCAGATCTGTGAGGGAGTTCTGACTTTATTTGACCTTAACAAAATTTGGTTCCAAACACTAACTTTCATGAATGAGAATATCTTGGGGGATATGAATAGAAACTGAACATACTCAGAAAACTCATTAACCTGACAGTTTACACTAAAATTTCTACGGTACTATGTATTGGAACACACTCAGCATGATTTCAGAAAATGGCAGTAAAAAAGGATACACATGAAAGAAAGGTTAACTCCACAAAGATGGAAGAGAGGGGAAAACAAGAATACAAAAATATGAAATGAAAACAAGGTGGTGAAGAGAAGCCATGTGAACAGTCGTGTGTGTGACGCTCTGAGTCAGGAAAGACATGGGTTCCAATCTCAACTCTGACACTTACTAGCTGAATAACCCAGGGAGAACCATTTAACTTCTTTCAGCCTTGGTTTTTTCATCTGCAAATTGGCATAATATTACTTCTACTACTTGCCTCACAGAGCTGTTGTGAAGATGAATTGAGACAATTTAGGTTAATGCTTTGTCCCCTAAATCTACAATATCAGTATGAAGAGTTATAATTATTTTAAAATTTAAAATCCTTTCCATTAGAGCTTCAAGTATCATAAACAGGAAGATAGGTCTGGTATGGCTTGTGTATCTTGGCTGTGCTGAGGACTTTAGAATTATCCTTGAGCTGGAAATTATAGTCTGGTTTCTGTGTTTCCCTTAAGCTGAAACCTCATTGACCAGAAATTCCATGACATGGATTTTTGTTAAATGTAAAAATTCTGTAGCTTTAATTCTCAGGGGAAAGCTGTGGGGTAGGTAGGAGAGGAATGGTGAAATTGTTTTAAAGGGGCTAACTACATAATTCCATTATCAACAAATTTCTTAGAAGTACAAAGATCACATTTGATGTGGGCAGTCTTCAGGTGCAGGAGCAGCACTTGGCTCCATTCTGTCCCCATGTCTAATCGCAGCTTTCTTTACTCATAATCTAAACTCTAAGCTTCTTAAGGCTAGAAGTTCCCCCTTCTTTCCCACCCAGTGGTAAGCTCTAATTATAGTAACTGGTTTTGCAGAACTACATTTCGTGACAACTTTCATTAACAAATTTAAGAATCAGTATATCAAAAGGCTTTGAATACATTCAGCAAAATTTCTGTTCCTTTGGGGGAGAGAGGGAGAGAAGACTGAAGAAAATATTGGATCACACAATAATTTGCATTATGTAAAACTTTGAAAAATCCATATCTTCATATATATATGTGTAATACATACATGTGTGTATATGTATACTTACATATATTCATGTACACACATTACATATACACACATATACATACACACACACATATATATATGTATATATATATATATATACACACACATACACACGGAGACAGAGACAGAGACAGAGAGAATTTAATTACCTTTTGTTATTAGCAGCACATGGTATAGAATAACAATTCCCAAAGGTGTGGTCCAGGGACCTTTGGGGACCCTGAGACCCTTTCAGGAATCTGTTAGGTCAAAACTATTTTTGTAATAATGGCAAGATATTTTAATTTCTAATACAGTAAATACTGATAGATATAAATCCACATAAACAAAGTCTCTGTGGGAGGTTTCTCAATAATTTTTAAGAATTTAAAGGCATCCTGAGAGCAAAAAGTTTGAGACCCACTGGTGAAGCAGAGTAGAATGACAAACACCTGGGTTTAAATTTCTTCTAGGACATATAATGGACATTTCTTCTAGGACATATATATGATCCTGGACACTAATTAGAAAGTTTGCCCTTAAACACTATGTTGAAAGATGTTTCACTATAACTTCTGCCTAAAATCAGGAATTAATTATGTTGTTTATGGGTTTCCAGGTAACAGTACCTAATATATCATTTTCTATATATTATCTCACTTGAACTTCATAATGACTGGGGTGTGCTGGATCTGGCTCACAATGGCTCATGAGTGCTGATCATTATTTTTGTCAGTACGAACATTTACACTTGAGAAATTCACAAATGTTAGAAATCTGGACTTGATTTATTGTTTTGGTGATTGTCTAGACTTCAGAAGATGATGGTGAAGATGTTAATAAAATAGATTAATTTTAAAAGTATGGTTTGAGTACATTTTTTTCTCCCAAAGAGCCAGTGGTTTAAAAATTTATCAGCCCACCCCAATAGCAACCCTGTAAGGTTGTTATTGCTCTTGTGGAGATGTTTTAGTCATGTCCAACTTTTTGTGAGCCTGTTTGGGTTTTTCTTGGCAAAGATAGTGGAGGGGTTTGCCATTTTCTTCTCTGGCTCATTTTACAGATGGAGAAACTGATGCAAACAGGATTAAGTGACTTGCTCAGGATTACGCAGCTAGTAAATGTCTGAGGCTGAACTTAAATTCAGAAAGATGAGTCTTCCTGATTTCAAGTCCCGGGCTCTAAGTTAATTATTACCATTTTGCATATGAGGAAACTGACGATCAGAGAAGTTAAGTGATTTGTCCCTGGTTACTAAGTTAGTGTCAGAGAGAGGATTTCTGATTTTTCTGGTCTTTCCGATTCAGAGTCTAGCACTCCATCCTCCATTTAGCATTGTTTCTCTAGTTTTTCTCACTCTTGCCTCTGAAGCATTTCAAGCTCACCCACTCTGCCCAAGTGTGGTAGGGGCAGAGGAAGAAAATTTGATGCCACTGAACACCTTCTGTCATCATTGAGCAGCACTGGAAAAAGTTATGACAGGCTATCTCACTAAATGACATACGTCGTTCCCCGCTGTAACTTTCACTCTTCTGTATCACATCCCTCTTCCTTGACAGCCTAACAAACTACTTTGACAAGTTGCCTCACAGGGATGCTGGGAGTATTCATTAGCTATTATCTGTAAAGGTCTTTGTCAAATATTTTACTATTGCTTTTGAAGCAGTTTTAAATCAAAATCTCTCTTATTTATTAGTGTCAGCAACATAAAAATATTTTTCAGGGGGATAATTTCCATTAGTTTTTGGCATATAGGTAAGAATATATAGAAGCTCAATTTTTACAAATTCTAAGAAAATTCTTTTGCCTTTGAACTACATACGTTCTTTCATCATGCAAACATTTCCTTTAATCTACACATTTCAACAGGTGTTGAGTACAGAGTAAGACAATTTAGCTTGTTTACTGGCCCTAAATACACCTGTTTTTAAATGTGGTCAATTTTTGTTTTTGTAAGGGTTGATAATTCCATTTATTCCAGATTAGAATCTGCCACCGTGGCTGAAGAGCCACGTTTGCTGAAAATGAATGATTTTTCGGTAGTTTTCACAGGCAGCACATCTGTATGCTGGTTGAAAAGTTAATTAAAATGTGATTCCATCTGGTGGTCCAGTTGGGAATGCCACTATTCTGATTTAATCTACAGTGAGCTGAAATGAACCTTGCATAATCAAAGAAAGTAATGCAGTGGGGGCTATGGAAGTGTAAGCTAATCAATGTTGCACATAGTAATTTTAATCTGTTTTTCTGCTGATGAAAATGATAGTAGTGGGGAAAGCACAACTACTTTATTAATTTCTCTTAATGGGAGAGTATTTTTCAGCTTTCTTCTATGACTTTACACAAGATGGTAGGCCTATTGAACATTCAGCCCTATTCTCCCTTTCATATTGTGGTAATGATAATGATAAGAAAAATATTAATAATTACATTATACTTTACATATACACCAGAAGGGGAAGTGACATTTTGTTTATATTCAGCACATCTTCCAGGCTTCACAAGAGAACAATCACCACCAACAACCTCTTTATGACATGCTTGAAGATGCTTACCCTTATTCTCTGTAATCATGATGTCTAAATCACTACTGGAGCATCCTGAATTCTCTAGTAAAAGTTGCAGGAAATGCACCTCCTCTGAAACCCATGTTGACTATAATAAGGGGGTTGAAATCTTACATCTTCTTGGAAAGTCTCAAGTACCAAGAAGAAGATGTCAACAGAGTTATAGGCCAACCTTTTCTGTATACTCTTTATGGTCCATCATGGGGATGACAACTACCTGGTTAAAAAGAGTGGTGCTGTGGGAGTTATAGCCCAGAGGTTCACATATGAAACTGAGATGGAGACAAAAACTAAATTAACTATATTTTCTTGAGGTTTTAATGTAAAACATGTTGCTCACATTTCATAATATATGGTATTTCTTTTTCCTTCCTCCCTTCCTTCCATATCAAAGCTTGTCTTTTAGGAAAATCTGGTGTCAAATCCCAATTCTGATACATAGTAGCTGTGTGACCATGGGCCAATCATTTATTTTCTTAGTGCCCTAAGCAATTCTCTAAGACTATAAATTGCAGAGATGGCATCAGTCCGCATTGGTAGAGGGAGGTGCCTTACTGGGAGTTCCCTATATTGATGAAATCACAGGTCCAGTATCATCTCATCTGTAATAGACCATGCTTAACTCAGGCCATGAGCCTCAGGTTTAGACTGGAATGAAAGGAGACACTTGTAGAACATGTAGAAGTTCACAAAAGGAGCTTTACCTAGCCGTACAGAAGAAGGATAATCAAAGAGCCACAGAAGAGGAAGAATGTTGGGCAAAGATATCGTGTTGATTCAGCTGAGCAGTAACAATAGTTAGCACCCTCCGATGTTTGCAAAGCACTTTAGAAATATTATTTCAACTTTCCTTCACAACAACCTTGGGAGATAGGTAGTATTATTATCCCATTTTACAGATGAGGAAACTGAGGCAGGAGTTAAGTGATTTGCCCAAGGATACACAGGGCTGAGGCCATATTGAACTCACTTCTTCCTAACTTCAGGTCTGATGCTCTAGTCACTGTGCCACCTAGCTGTCTGAGCAAAGCTTCCCAAAGATGGTCATGTTGATGGTCTATCAAAGAAGCATGAGGGATGATCCCCTAACTCCTTGAGTATTGGCTTTTTTATTCAGGCTGGCAGGAAGCTAGTTAATGACCTCAGCCATGGTCCCTTGAACTAATCAAGTCTGGAGGGCAGTTTTAATCCCTTTTAAGGACAAACTAGATTGAATTGCAGGAGGTTGGGTGCCCAGCCCACACAGGAGACGACTCTGGAAGATATCCCTGGAGAAATATGGATGTTAGAAAGATGAATCTCTGCTTCAACATGTAATGGGACACTATAGCCTACGATGAATTGTTGATGGCCACACAAAAGGAATTACAGAGGTATGTAGTGCATAGGCTTTAACATGTTTAAAATGTTACAAACTAAGAATTATTCAGGAGAACCACTATAAAGTGTGTCATCAGAGAAATACATGACCATAAAAAAGGTGGGCTGGTCACATTGCAAGAGTGAGGGATAACACACACATATGTGTGTATGTATGTATATATACACAAATGCATATACATACATACACACGTATATACATATACACATAGACATATACGTACACATATATCCATATCCCATAGGTGACATTGGTATACATGATGTCAGTCGAATTCAGGGAGAGCCCTTAGCAGACTGCAGACTTGAATAAGCGATAATTACAAAATCACAGAGCTTGAGTTGTCATTGTTATTTGTTTTTCAGTCACGTCCAACTCTTCATGACCCCTTTTGGGATTTTCTTGGCAAAGATACTAAAGTGGTTTGCCATTTCCTTCTCCAGCTCATTTTACAGATGAGGAAACTGAGGCAAACAGGGTTAACTGACTTGCCCAGTGTTACGCAACTAGTAAATGTCTGAGGCCGGATTTGAACTCAGGAAGAGGAGTCTTTCTGAGTCCAGTCTCTATTCACTGTGTCACCTAGTTGCCCTTACAGAACCTGAGACTTGGAAGTAGAGGTGTTATGGAACAGTTTGAATCAGCTCTATGGAGGGCTGATTGTTAAATTTTCAGTGTGAGAATTCATACCTCAGAAATTAGCAAACATTATGAATCAAGACTTAATTTATTTCTGATTGATTGTCTACACTTGATAAAGTGATAGAAAAATTAATAATGCAGATGAAATTTAAGAATGTGTTTTGTTACATTTAAAAAACTCTGGAGAGCCAGTTATTAAACAATTACTGGCATATCTCTGCTTGGAAGGTTCCCTCCACCCCCAAGAATCCTCACTACAACAAACCTGACACAGGATCATTCAGTTTCTTCTTGTAACCCAATTAATTATGGACAGGTCAAAGTTTTGGTAAGTTTTTTCTCTGATATTAAGACCAAACATACCTCTTCCTACATATATATGTGTACATACACATATATGTATATATTTTTTTCATTTCAGTAAGTATTTATTGAGTACCTACCACATACAAGCACTGTGCTAGGTATTGGAGATGCAAAGTAACAAGAAAACAGCTGGTCCCCAAGGAGCTCACATTCTACTGGGGGATAAAACATGTACATAGACACAAAAAAAGCAAGCATAAAATCAATAAAAAAAATGATGTAGGGCATAAAGAACTGGGGACATCAGAAACGTAGGAGGCGCCAACTGACATAAGCCTAGAAGGGAGTGTAGGATTCCAAAAGGTGGAGGTGAGGAAAGAGGATGTTTCTGAAATCTGTGCCGGCTTTTACAGAGACATAAGAGAGATGGGAGGTTGTACATGGGGAATAGGGAGCAGGTGAGTTTGGCAGTATGGGATGGGAGAATAACATGACAGGAAATTAACATGAGGTGGTTAATATGAAATTAGTCAGGAAAGGAAGTCTGGCGGCATGTTATGAGGGTCTTTCCATCCCAAATGGAGCAGTTTTCTGAGTAAGGGAATGAGTAGATAGACCTTAGGAATATGGATTTGTCATCTATGGAAAAGATGGATTCAAAGAGGAAAGACTAGAGATAGGGAATCCGATCAGACTCTTGAAATAGTTAAAACTAAAGGTGATGAGGGCCTGAACCAATATGGTGATTTTATAAGTGGAGAGGATAGGAATATAAAAGATATTGTAGAAATAAAACAGACAAAATTTCACAAGTGTGAAGAAGAGTGGAGAATGACTTAGAGATTGGACCCCAGAGTGACTAGAAGGATGGTGGTACCTTCAATGGAAATGTCAAAGTTATGAAGAGGGGGCCTTAGGGAAAAATATGAGTTCTTTTTTTTGATACAAGTTTCAGATGCCTATGAGGTATCCTGTAAGTAGTTATATGAGACTGGAGTTCAGGGGAAAAATGGTGACTGGATACATACATTCTGGTGTATGTGTATAGAGGTTATAACTGAACACATTGGAGCTACTGAGATTGCTAAGAATGTAAATATAGTGACAGAAAAGAATAGGGTCCAGAACATCATGATGATTGGGAAGGAACCAAGTACCAAGAAAGAAAGGCCAGACAGGTAGGAGAACCAGTAGGGAACACTGCTGTGAAAATCCTGGGAGGAAAAAGTTTTCAAAAGGAGGGGGCAGTCAAAGCAAAATGAAAAAAAAAAACCGAAGGAAGGTCAAGAAGGATGAGGACTGAGAAAGGCTATTGGGTTTAACAATTAAGAGGTCCTTGTTGACCTAGGAGAAAATAGTTTCAGTCCAGTGGTAGGGTTGGAAGCTAGATAACTGTAACACATTTAGAAGTGAATGGAAGGTGAAGAATCAAGTTCTTGTAGGAGTTTGTGAAAATGAGGATAGAGATTGGAAAATAGGTTGAGAGTATGGCAAGATCAAGTGAAAGTTTCTTCTTTAATGGAAAGAGACTTATCTGGTCATAGTTTTAAACAAGAAAAGAGACACTGGATAAACAGAAGATAATAGAAAGAGGGAGGATGTTGAAGGGATAAGTTTCCAAAAGAGGCAGGAGGTAATAAGGGATTAGATGGATTCTCCTGGTGGAGGGGAGGTGATGATGAGGTGATTTACGATCTGGACGTGGGAAGTAAAGAGATTAATAGTCTTTCCTGTTTCCCCCTGAATTCTAACGTCTTCCCTCTACTGATTATTTTCAACTTATCCTGTATATAGCTTGCTTATACATAGTTTGCATGTTTTCTCTCCCATATGAGATCCTTGAGGCTCCTTTGCCTTTCATGGTGCCAGGTACATACTAGGTGTTTAACCATTTATTGACAATAGTAATTCTTTGTACAGATTTATTTAGAGAATTATTGAAGTTTTTCAATTCACTTTGTGTGTACTCTCATTCTATAGACACATTAAAACATTTAACATTGATTCTCAGTGAGGCAGTACAAGGTAGTGTGTAGAAGCTAGTCTTGGAGCCAGTCTCCTGCTCTAATGTTAACATCTAAGTTAGATCAATTTCTTTCTCATACAATTCAGCTGGAAGACATTGAATTCTTCCCCTGACCATTCCACAAATACAATGTGGTGCTTCAATATTATCCACGATAAGCAGAACACCTAGCTTATTTCAAACGTCAAAGAGTAGAATAATGTCCCCAAGATTTATTCCTTAAGAGCATTCACAAAGCTTGAAATAGGATGCTATAAAAAAGTTCTTACAAATGTTAACGTCTGAACTATTAAAGTTGTCTCACTGCTACAACCTATTGTCTGCTTGGGAGATAGGTTTCCTCCTCTATCTATACTTTCCTGATGGTTGCTGGTAATACCATAATCAGAATGTTATCATAATGAGAACATAAACAGCTATTTTATAAGCTTACTGTAGTCTTCTCTTCATTATACAGTAATAATGCATCTCCCAACTGTATATAACAAGGCTATAATTACACAGAATGTTCTAGGGACACTATAAACCACAAGAGCAAAATGCAAGTAGTTTGCTCATGTCATCAGGATCATAAAATTGGATGGTACCATTCTGAACACAATTTGCACATTCGAATTTTTTTTTATGTGTGTAGTAAAAGAGAAATCTCAAACTGGGAAACTTTGTGATTCTTGAATTGTAAATCATTCAGGATGGCAGTCTTCTCTCTGATCTGCAGTGCAGATCTTGACTTTACTCACTGCTTTCCCAATGAAAGAGATTGAGAAAAAGGGAGGCCATAGGAAATTGTGCTATTGGGGAATGGTGGTGGTAAAGAGTTCTACGAACTATATAAGCCAAGCTGCTGGCTTCAAAGGCTGGGCAGAGTGTATCTGAGCCTTGTGGAATGGAGAGATACTTGGGAATTCTGGTTGTCTCTGATAGTTCTAGAGCAACCTCTATGGAGCTGAACCAAATCCAAAACTGGCTTTGAAATGTTTTTTTGTTTGTCCTTTGGACTCCTACAGATCAGATCTTTCCTATAATGTCTTCGAACAAATTTCCACCTCAAAAGAAAAGGAGGGTAAAGGAGTAGATTCCAATCAAAAAATAACCTAACTTATTGGAGGCTAGGGTAGCATTTGCTCATAGCATGAATGCAGAATCATAGATTTAGAGCTGGCAGGGACTCAGGAGGCATCACAGTATAGTAGACAGAGCACAAGAATGTCAAGAATATTTGGGTTCACATTTAAACTCAGACATAGTACCGATAACATTAATAATAGCTACCATTTATAATGTGCTTTAAAGTTTGCAAACTGCGTTATCTATGACATTTGATCCTCACAATGACTCTGTGGGGAATGTGCTTTTATCATCCCCATTTTGTACATAGAGAAACTGAGGCTAAGGGAAGTTATCTGCCCAGGGTCACACAGCTAGTAAATGCTTGAGGCCATATTTGAGTTCAGGTCTTTCTGACTCCAAATCCAGCACTCTACATGATGCCCTACCTTGCTACCTTGCGACTGACAATCTCTCTGAATCTCAGTTTCTTCATACTCAGGGGACTGAAGTAGGGATCAAATGTGACAACACATATAAAATGCTTTGACTATCACTATTCTTAGAAGTCATTTAGGTGACACAATGAATAGAGCACTGGCCCTAGAGTCAAGAAGACCTGAGTTCAAATCTAGCCTCAGACATTTGACACACTAGCTGTGTGACCTCGGGCAAGTGACTTAACCCCATTTGACACCCCCCCCCAATAAATAAATAAAAGTCCAAATCACTCATTTTACAGACTAAAAAATTGAAGCTCAGAAAGGTTAATTCCTTTTTTCTTTCTATCTACATGATGCCTCCATGATTAGAATAACCTCTTCAAAAGAAGAAAGAAAACACATTCCTTAGAATTTTTTTAAAAAATTGCTTTAAATAGTATTTTATTTTCCCTCACAATTACATATTAAGAAAACTTTTAGCATTCACTTTTAAATTTTTCTGTTTTGTTTATTTTTTATGGAAAGGGGAAGGCAAGGCAATTGGGGTTAAGGGACTTGCCCAAGGTCACACAGCTAGTGTGTCAAGTGTCTGAGGCCATGTTTGAACTCAGGTCCTCCTGACTCCAGGGCCAGTGCTCTACTCATTGCTCCACCTAGCTGCCTCTTAGCATTCATTTTTACAAGATTTTGAGTTCCAAATTTTTCTACCTCCCTCCCCTCCCTTCTTCTGAAAATGGTAGACAGTTTGATATAGTTTATTCACATGCTATCTTGTAAAACTTATTTTCATATTCATCACAGTTGTGGAAGAAGAAACAGATGAAAAGGGAAAAACACTAGAAAGAATAAGGTAAAAAAATATGCTTCAATCTGCATTCAGAGTCCATCAGATGTAGATAGAATTTTCATTAATGAGTCCTTTGTGCTTTTCTTGGATCACTGTGTTACTGAGAAAAGCTGAGCCATTTATAGTTGATCATTACATGATGTTGCTGATACTGTGTACAATGTTTTCTGGGTTCTGCTCATTTCACTTTGCATCAGTTTGTACAAGTCTTTCCAGGTTTTCCTGAAATGTGTGTGTTCATCATTTCTTATTTCATGATAGTATTCCCTTACTTTAATATACCACAGCTTGTTCAGCCATTCCCTAATTGATGAGCATCCCCCCTGTTTCCAATATTTAACTATCATGGATAGGGCTGCAATAAATATTTTTGCACATGTATGTCCTTTTCCCTTTTTAATGATCTCCTTGGGATACAGACCTAGTAGTGGTATTTCTGAATCAAAGGGTATGCACAGTTTGGTTGCCCCTTGAGCATAGTTCCAAATTGCTCTCTAGAATGGTTGAATCAGTTTTCAGCTCAATCAACAATGCACTAGTGTTCCAGTTTCCCCACAACCTCTCCAACATTTAGCATTTTCCTTTTTTGTCATATTTGCCAATCTGATTGCTGTGAGGTGGCATTTCTCTAATCAAATGTGATTTTGAGCTCTTCTTCATATGACTATAGATATCTTTGGTTTCTTCTTCTGAAAACTGCCTGTTCATATCCTTTGACCATTTATCAATTGGGGAATGGCTTGTATTCTCATAAATTTGACTCAGTTCTCTATATATTTGAGAAATGAGAACTTTATCAGAGACATTGGCTATAAAGATTGTTTCCCAGCTTTCTGCTTTTCTTCTAATCTTGGTTGCATTGGTTTTGTTTGTACACAAGCTTTTTAATTCAATACGATCAAAATTATCTATTCTACATTTCATAAGGCTCTCTATCTCTTGTTTAGTCATGAATTCTTCTCCTCTCCATAGATCTGACTGTAGACTATTCCTTATTCTTCTAATTTGATTGCATCATTATCTATGGTACCTTTTAGCAAGATGCAGTTTCCTTCCTTATCTCTTTTAATCAGGTCTATTTTTGCTTTTGCTTTGTCAAAGATCAGGATTGCTACCCCTGCTTTTTTTTAAAGTTCAGCTGAAGCATAATAGATTCTGCTCCAACCCCTTACCTTTACTCTGTGGGTGTCTCTCTGCTTTGTTTCTTATAAGCAACATAGTGTAGGATTCTAGTTTTTGATCCACTCTGCTATCTGCTTCCATTTTATGGGAGAGCTCACCCCATTCCCATTCAGTTTTGATTACTACCTGTGTATTTCCCTTCATCCTATACTTCCTCCTGTTTGTCCTCTCTCACCTTTCACACCTTTCCACCTCACCAGTGTTTTGCTTCTGTCTAGCACCTCCCCTGATCTGCCCTCCCTTCTGTCAGTCCCCCCCACCTTGTCCCCTTTACTTAATCTTTTCCCCTCCTACTTACCTGTCAGGTAAGATGGATTTGTATATATATCAGATTGTGTATATTGTTCATTCTTTAAGCCAATACTGATGAGGGTAAGGTTCAAGCAATGTTCATTGTCCCCTCTCCTCTTTCCTCTTCCACTGTAAAAGGTCTTTCTCTCCTCTTCATGTGAGATAATTTACCCTATTCTACCTCTCTCTTCCTTCTGCACCCATTGTACTCCTTTTTCTCATCCCTTAATTTTTTTATGTCATTCCCTCAGATACACCTTATACCCATATCCTCTGTCTATGTATATTCCTTTTATTTGTTCTGTTAGTGAGACCATTTTTAAGAGTTACAAGTATCATCTTCCCATGTAGGGATATAAACAATTTAGCTCTATTGAATCTCTTATGTTTTCTTTTCCCTTTTTACCTGTTTATGCTTCTCTTGGGTTTGATATTGGAGGTCAATGTTTTGGTTTAGTTCTAGTCTTCTCATTATGAAGGCTTGAAATCCTTCTATTTCATTGAATGACTATTTTTTCCTTGATGTATCATGCTTAATTTTGCCAGGTAAGTGATTCTTGGTTGTATTCCTAGATCCTTTGCCCTCTGGAATACTGTATTCCATGACCTCCAAGCCTTTAATGTCATAGCTGCTAAGTTCTGTGTGATCTGGATTGCGACTCCCTGATATTTGAATTGTTTCTTTCTGGCCACTTGCAGTATTTTTTTCCTTGACTTGACAGTTCTGAAATTTGGCTATACTGTTCCTTGGGGATTTTATTTTGGGATTTCTTTCCTGAGGTAATCGGTGGGTTCTTTCAATGCCTATTTTGCCCTCTGGTTCCAGACCAGCAGGGCAGTTTTCCTTGATAATTTCTTGAAAGATGCTGTCCAGGTCCTCCTTTTGATTATGGCTTTCAGGCAGTCCAATGATTCTGATATTGTCTCTCCTGGATCTATTTTCCAGGTCAGTTGTTTTTCCCATGAGGTATTTTACATTTTCTTCCAATGTTTTATTCTTTTGAATTTGTTTGATTGATTTGCGATGTCTCATAGAGTCATTAGCTTCCACTTGCCTGATTCTAACTTTTAAGGTGTTATCTTCCAATTAGCTTTAGTACTTTCTTTTCCATTTGGCCAATTGCACTCTTTAAGGAGTTGTTTTCTTCAGTGGATTTTTGTATCTCCTTTTCCATTTGGACAACTTTACTTTTTAAGCAGTTTTCTAATCTGTTGACTCTTTCTTTCCCTTCATAATTCTCTTGCATCATTCTCATTTCTTTCCCCCCATTTTTCTTTTACCTCTCTTGCATTATTTTTAAGCTCTTTTTTGAGAGCTTCCATGAGTTCTTTCTAGGCTTGAGACCATTTCCCATTTTTCTTTGGGGTTTTGTCCATAGGTGTTTTGACATTGCTGTCCTCTTCGAGTTTGTGTCTTGGTCTTCCCTGTTACCATAATAGCTTTCTATAGTCAGAGTACTTTTTTGTGATTCTTTTGCTCACTTTTTTTTGGCAGGGGTGGAGGAGGAGCCTTGATTCTTTCTTTAAAATTTGATCTCTGCTCCCAGGATAGAAGGGTTCTGTCTCAGGCTTCTTGTGCCAGTGGATGCAAGCCCTGGCTGTTTATCTGGTGTTGTGCTGATGTTGCCCTGAAGCCCATCAGGGACCCTCATATCTGGTGCTATGTTGAGGGTGGGGGGTGGGGGGTTGGCTGGGCTACTGGAGGCTATAGAAGTCTGGTGGCTTATCTGGTGCTGAGCTGGGGTCCTAGTGGTCGTATCTGGTGTGTACTGAGGCCAGGTAGGATTTTTTTTTTTACATTTCCCCAGGGCTACACTGAAGCAAGTGGAGGTCTGGTCCCTGGATGGTACCTGTTTGCCCTGGGCTATGCTGAGTGGAGATCCAGCTGCTGGAAGATGCCTGCCTGCCTGGGGCTGCATTGAAGCACATGGTGTTTCTCAGAGCTGGAGTCTATAGATTCCCCTGGTTATGCTAATGCATACCAGAGTGGTATTCTGATGTTGGCAGGACCTCCCACTGGTTTGCTGAGTTGGGGTTTACTCCTGGCTTGCTGGGATGCTTCCTGTCCTGGAATGAGCTATTTTTTTGCCTCAGTGAGATGGGCCTCTCTTGCCAATCCTCCAAGTCTCCTAGGCTAAAAGACCATTCTGACCCATCTTTCCACTGACTCCACTATTCCAGGATTTGTTCTGAGGTGCTATTTTATGGTTGCTTGGTTCTTTGCTGCTCACTCCACCATCTTGGCTCCTGGAAGTTTCCCCATACTCCTTAGGATTAGAAGTATCACTGTGCCTTATCGGATTTTGAATGGGAGTTTGGGGGAGCAAGAAGCTTCAAAGGAAATTCTACAGGGCATCTAGACAAAAGATTTTGTTGACTGGTGTAAAGTTAAACAGCTGACTAAAAGTAGAGCAAATCTTCGGACTCCAAAGACTGTGTGTATTTGTGTGGGTGTGGGTGTGGGGGTGTGGGTATGTGGGTGTGTGGGTGGGTGTGGGTGCGTGTGTACACGTGTGCACTTGTGTTTTTCCAGTGGTACCATGGTGGCATTTGCCGGTGGCCAAGATGGATAGAAATGGTATATCAGGTGTGAAGATGCTCTCCCTTATGGTGACCCTGAAACCTTCCTGAGAGTACATTAAGGTTGAAACATGGATTCCCAGATCAAATGAATCTGTGATCAAATGTGATCAAATGAAAATCTAGAGGAGCAAATTTTAGGCTAATCAGTGTGTTAAGAATTTAATTTAACAAGGAGTTTTAAACTACCTCTACATACCAGGTATGGTACCAGGCTCCAGTTGACATAATGACAAAAAAAAAATTGTCTCTTCCCTAGAGGAACTTGCATTTTATTAGAGGAATCAACAGGTTGACAGATAATGAAATACATAACAAAGCAATTGGGGGAGGAATGATAATGGTAATACCTAACAGTTTAAAAGCCCTTAAATTTTACAAAGTACTTTATAGAAATGATTTCATTTACTCCCCAGAACAAGGGGAAGGAGAGGGAAGGGAATAAGCATTTATATAGTACCTACTACATGTCAGGTACTACGCTAAGTGCTTTATAAATATCATTTCATTTGACATCCACAATAAGCTTGGGAGGTAGATGTTATTATAACCTCATTTTACAGCTAAGGAAATTGAGTCTAAGATGGCTTATATGACTTGTCCAGAGTCACACAGTATTGGAGACAGTATTCAAACTACATCTTCTGACTCTAAGTCCACCATTCTATACACCGTACCATTTAGTAGCCTAACTAGAAATGGAATATCATAAGGGAGATAAATCACTTAATCCTAAATTTTTAAAGCAAATTCTATTACCAATGAGCATCAACCACCATTTAGTAAGTTCTTTACTGTGAGCCAGTCATCGTACTAAGAGCTGGAGTATATGAAGGAAGAGCAAAAACAATCTTTGTCCTCAACAAGCTTACAATCTAAAGGGGGAGAGACAGCATGTACATAAATTGGTACAAAGTACATACACAAAATAGATACAAGATAGCCTCAGAGGGAAAGACAACAGAAGCTGAGGGACTGGTGTTTGAGCTGAGTCTTAGAGGAAGCCAAAGATTCTAAGAGGTGGAGGTTAAGAAGGAGAGTACTTCAACCATGGCAGATACCCAGTGCAATGACATGCAGGTGGGGGACAGAATGTAGTGTGTGAGTAACAGCAAGTATGGCTGAACCAGTGAGTACATGGAAGGTAGTGATAGCCAAGAAATCTGGAAAGAGGAAAAAATTGTGATGAATTTAATGCCAAAGTCTTTCTATTTGATTCTAGAGGTAATAGGGAGCCACTGAAGATTACTGAGTAGGATACATGATGTGGTCAGACTGGTACTTTATGAAAATAATCTTGGCAGCTACATAGAGAACTAACTAGTGCAGGGAGAGACTTGAGGCAGGGAGACAAATTTTCAGGCTGTTGTAATAATGCAAAGGAAAGGTGATGGGGTCTGATCTAGGGTGATGGCAGTGTCAGGGGAAGAAATGGGGACCAATGAGAGATAACAGAGAAAGAAATCAGAAGATCTGCAAACCATTGGGTTGGGTCGGGTGGGGTGAGTGAGAATTTGTGTCAAGGGTGAGAATGATATAATGAACCTGGATAACTAGAAGAATAGTAGCATCTTTGACAGTAATAGTTAAAGTTGGAAGAGGGATAAGTTTGGAGAGGAAGATAATGAATTTTTTTAGACATGTTGTATATGAGATGGGACATTCAGTTCAAAGTGTCCAACAGGCAATTGATATGGAACATGTAAACAAATGACACAACACAGGAATTAAATGTTTAATGAATGAAAAATCACTTATTAAGCACTTACTGTGTGTTGAGTGCTATGGGAAGAAAGAGGAAAGCAAGACCACTTTCTCTCTGAAGGAGCTCACATTCTAACAAAGGAGACAACACATATAAAAAGGGTCAACTGGAAGTTAGATAGAAAGTTTTATTCCATAAATTAAAAATAAAATTAAAAAAAATTTAAAAAGAAAGAAAGAAAAAAACCCATGGTCTTTAGGGTGCAGCAGCAAAGCAGGTAGTAATGAATTTTCTTTAATGCCATTTCCACTGAAAAAATCACGTCCACTTCTTAATGCTAAATGTCGAATGTTAAACTATTTGACAGTGCCAAGGACTTTGGTCACAAGAACCATCTCTTACTGGTCTTGATCTTAGTCTGGATAGTCTAAGCCACTGGCTTCACAGCAGTCCAGAGGAGAAGGCTTTTTCTGGATCTGCATCCAATCAGTCTCCTTGGTTCAAAGGGATACAGGCACTTCACTGCAATTCCTAGGCACATTTATTTCTCCATAAAGTAGCATTTAATATTTTGGACTATTTGCCTGTGTTTTGCTGGTCTTGCTGGATACCTGACTTCTTTTAATAGGCTGTAAAGGTTGGAGTGTTAATTTCATTAGACTGGTAATTGGAATAGTCCAATTATCTATGTCTATGAAGCAAACAAAGTCCCTATATTGTTCTACATGCCCTTAGCAGAACATCAAAAGATTTCACATCTCCTGTTTTGTCTCTGTAATGAAAATTATCTTTACATCTGGATAGGAACAGCTAGAAAATCCCCTGGTCTGCGTCTGTGGCCTCCCTGTTTAAGGTGTCATGGCAACAGCTCCAGAGTGCGTGTTTGGTATGCCAGAAGTCAATAAAGCCAAGGCTGTTCATTTGGTATGCTTTGTTAGGTCAGGGGTAAGGTCATGGCTGAAATTTGATTACAAATAAATACTTCCCACACTCTATGATGTCTTGCCACATGGACATGCTGGCACTAGCTTCACTCATGTCATGGTGGCTTGGCTGACCAAATTTTACCTTCTGCTGTCTGGCTGGCTACAAATAGACAATTTGCTTTATATTTACTCACATAATGTTCCTTAAGACTGCGATTATCCTCACAAACTGAAAAACACTAATTAAATAGGAAATGGTAGCAGTTAGATCTAGTCAAGAGTCTTTCTTATAGGAAATTTTATTTATTATATTTATGTGAACACTGTCAGTGTAGCCCGGTGGATAAAGTATCTACCTTGGAGTCAGGAAGACCTGGGCTCAAGCTGGGTGACCTTAGGAAAGCTACTTAACCTCTTAGCTCTTGAATCAACTAAGACTACAAATTACAAAAGAGTTGTGGAATTATCTTGATGGGAAGTGTTTCCATAATGGGAGATCCCAATGCCAAAGACATCACAGGTCCAGATGCTCCCTCTCTGATTTTTTATGAAACTCCATACACTCAACTGATTTTTACCCAAAATCTGATATAGCCCATCTTATTATCCATAATCCTAAGGACCAGTAAAATTTAATTGGTAACAGGTCACACTAATCATGGAGACATCATGGTAAGTCACAAAGAAAAGGATTTCGCATCAGGAAAGAACTAGGTTTAGATTACTGCTGTTTTTTGCCTGTTTCGCCTTGGGGAATATACTGGAACTTGAGATCTCAGATCAATGTAGTAACCTATAGTGACTTCAGAGGACCAGTGGTGAAAGCAGGGCTCTGGTCTCTTGGTAGGGAGGTGCAGGATTAGAGATGTGGAATGAGATGTGTATTTTTTGAAGTGGCTAATTTATTAAGTTGTTTCGTTGGACTCTTCTTGTTACAAGGGAGGTTTTGAGGGGGGAGGGGTTATAACCTTGCGGAAGGGGCATTTATGTGAAAACTTGTGTATCTATTTCTTCATCTGCAAAATAATAATGATAATACTTGTACTACCTCCCTCACAGGGGTGTTGTAAGGGAAACTGTTGGCAAACCTTCAAGTGCTATAGCAGTATGTATTCTTATTGTCCTCATTGGCTTAACCACTCTCTGGATTTTCCTAGGTCTCATTTTTCTTAAACGGCTGAAGTCACAAGACCCTTTAACTGAGGGAAACAGACTAAAAAAGGTAAAAGGGCTATGATACAGATAATAAGAGTTCAACCGAGGCCTCCAGGGGAAGATTTTCCCCCCTCTGTCTTCTGAGTCCTGAATGACAGGTTTAAGATTGCTTTTTGGCTTAATTTATGTTCTAGGTTTCTTTTTATGATTATCAATGAGTTTTCACATGAGTATGCAATCATAATAAGAGTCAAAACTGCAGCAATTTCCTGACAAGTTATAAAACAATAAAATATTCCTAAATGGTATGCCATATAAGACTATATTTTTACATCAGAGGTACAGTGACATCTATGAATCATTTAGGCATTATTTCTGAGATCTTTATACTCTGCTGGAAAATCAGAGGAAAATGCATAATGAAAATACTATCCAGAGACAAAAGTGCCTTTGGTAGGCGAATCCAAAACCTAGAAGACCAGGAATACTATTGTGAATGGAGAGAGGGTGAGGGTTAGTTAAAGGAAGACATATTCAATTCACTCTACCCCTCATCAATGGCCCCTCAACATTGTGTACTGTGTAGGTTTACATATGAGACCGTTTGCTAATATGAAAACATCAAAATGGCTTGCTACAGCTACCTAAAGCAACCATTTCCTCCCTGCCCTGCCCAATCCTGTAAAACATCTGGCCAGCATATTTTTCCTTCCATTCTTTAGAGTTAATGCAAGACAGCAGGGACTGACATTTAGAGGATGAAGAAGAGTGCTAACTATCTTGAAAGGACAAGGAGGAAATCATTAATAATAATAGAAGAGAAAATTAAAACAACTCAGAATTTTCACCTCATACCCACAAAACTCTGGCAAAAGCATAAATGACAAAGTAGTAAATATTGGAGGAATTGTAGGAAGATAGGCATGAATACACTCTTAGTAGAGGTATGAAGTGATCCAATCATTATGGAAAACAATTTGAACTGTATGAGAAAAATTTAACTTTTGACCCAAAGATCTCACTACAAGTCATATACTCTAAAAAGGTCAAATACAGAAAGACCCCATATATGTGAAAGAAGTACACTGGAAACAAAAGAGGTTGTCCACTAGGGGAAAACTGAACATACATATGAGTTTAATAGTATTGTGATGAAATGAGATGAAAATGAACAACATGGGAAACATGGGAAGACACATGAACTGTTGTATAGTGAAGAAAGGATAACTAGAAAATAGAATACAACAGTGTTGTCACACTCAAATAGAAAAGGGTCGACTAATCCATGCATAGGGATCCCTGAAGGCTGCATATTGACTTAGTTTTAAAATGTAATATCTATGTTTTATTGTATTATTTATTTGTTAAATATTTCCCAATTACATTTTAATCTGGTTCAGGCAGCACTCCGGAGTGTTGTTGGCCATGTGTTGCTTGCCATTGTGACACTCCTGATATACAAAATGACTACAAAAATGTAAATGAAAACAACTCTACAAGCCCACTGAACTAATATTTGCAATGACTTGGCTTGATCCAGATGAAGAGATGGTGACACATACTTCTCTTCAATGTTGTATATGTTTCCACACAAGATTTATATCAGGTGGGCTTACTCAATTGTTTTTTATTTGGACAAGGGAGGGTTCAATGGGGATGTATATTTTAGTATGTGACTGTGAGGTAAAACACAAGATAAATCAATATAAAATATTAAAAGTCAATAAAAGGAAGGAGCTCATATCTTAACTTTGTCAGATTTTTCTGAGTTTCAGAATAGTCCCACCTTACTTAGAGAGAGGCTGCTACCAACTAGTGGTTGAGTTCAGCCACTTTAGTTATCTTGGGGTACTCTGCCAAAATAGTATACTGCCCCTTTCCCAAGGTATAAATTAAATGCTAATGGTTTTGCATAAAATAGGTCTTCCATATTGTAATAGAACCCAAAAGTTACCACATCTGGTCAAGGCTTAGTAAAATATTTTTAAACAACTTTGTTCTGTTGTGAAAATTGCCATTTCTCCAAATGCCTTGTACTATCACTTCCCATCATTCTTGCTTTTGCTGCACTGTTTCTGGAGAATGTATTTTATTGGGTTTTGTTTGGGTATTTGATAGGAAATTCTCTGGGGTCAAAACAAAATTTATCAATGCTCATTTATAAGAATGCTAGCACTCACCTCAGTGTATAAACACTTCTTCCCTAGGTAATTTTCTTTTCTCTTTCACTCTTTCCCTTTCTTTCTTTCCTTCTTTCCTTCCTTCCTTCCTTCCTTCCTTCCTTCCTTCTTTCTTTCTTTCTTTCTTTTTCTTTCTTTCTTTCTTTCTTTCTTTCTTTCTTTCTTTCTTTCTTTCTTTCTTTCTTTCTTTCTTTCTTTCTTTCTTTCTTTCTTTCTTTCTTTCTTTCTTTCTTTTTCTTTCTCTCTCTCCCTCTCTCCCTTCCTTCCCCCCTCCCTCCCTTCCTTCCTTCCTTCCTTTCCTCCTTCCTTCCTTCCTTCCTTCCTTCCTTCCTTCCTTCCTTCCTTCCTTCCTTCCTTCCTTCCTTCCTTCCTTCCTTCCTTCTTTCTCATCGTTTAGTCACAATTGGTTGCTTTTCTCTGATAGCTTCAACAAAGCTGATTCTGCATTTTCAGTCAGGCACATTTTGTTCCTTAGTAAGTGGTTGACTTGACATTCTCTATTCCCAACATCCCATGCTTCCTGTGTCCATGCTTTTATATATGCTGTCTTCCATGACTGGAATGTTCTCCTTCTTCTCCTTCACTGCTTGAAATCACTAGTTCTCTTTAAGGCTTAGCTCAAATACCACCTCCAACAAGAGACATTTTCTGATTTTTCCCAGGTGTTAGTTTCTCCACTCCAAATCTGTTAGCATTTATTTTTGAATAGATTTTGTATTTCCTTATCTATGTACATTTTTCTTCTTCTTTCATGCTACCCTGCAGTAAAATGTAAACCCCTCCATAACAAGGACATATCTACCTCACATTTTTTTTCAGTTACTCCCTAATGGTATCTACTTCATTTCCAGGCACTGTGCTAAACACTTTAAAATATTGTCTTATTTGATCCTCACAACAACCCTGAGAGGTAGGTACTATTATTTTCCCCATCTTATAGTTGGAGACACTGAGGCAGACAGAGGTTAAGTGACTTGACCAGGGTAACGCAGCTCACATCTGAGATCATATTGAATTCAAGACTTCCTGACTTAGGGCTCAATGTCAGCTAGTTGAATAGGAAGTGAAAGGGGTATGCACATTTCTTAGTTTTGCATGGCACCTTTATGAAAACTGACCGTTTGCTAGGGCATAAAAATTTATTAAAAAGAATTTTAAAAGTATTGATGACAATAATACTTTTGGGATGCAGCCCAAGTAGTCCTCAGGGAAAAAATGTACTTCTAAGCACTTTCACCAAAGAAAGAAAGAATAGATCAATTAATCAGATTATCAATTAAGAAAAGACTACAAAAAGTACCACATTAAAAAAACATAAATATAAAAACAAAAATTCTGAAATCAAGGGAGAGATAAAAAGAAACATACCCATGCGCGTGCGCACGCACACACACACACACACACACACACACACCAGCTAATGTTGGAGGAGATGTTTGAAGATAGGTATACTGTATACACTAACACCTATTAGACTGTAAGAGGTAGGGACTTGTAGTATCTGGTACAAAATTAGTGACAAATAAGACAAAAATTGCTTTAAAAATAATTAGGCAAGCTATTGACTAATTTAGTTTTAAAAAAGAGAGAGAAAGCTACAAAAATAAAATAAGTGTTTCAGAATAGATGAAGAAGATACAAAGAACTTGCTAGAACTCATTTTCCTTTACATGTTGATAAAACTGGCATGTTAATTGAAATGGATGATACCTGTTAAAATATAAACTATTCAGACTAATACATTAAGAAATAGAGAATTTAAAGACTTTAATCACAGAAAGTCAAACTGAACAAGCAATAATAAACTCTGAAAGAGGAAAATACAGGCCTAGATGGATTTACTATAGTGAATTCTAACAAATATTTCAAGAAAATTTATCTCAAATATTATATAAATCATTTACAAAATCAGGAAAAGAAAGAAGTCATTCTTCTAAACTCTTATGACAAATATGTTTTAAATGTACAAGTGAGGGAGGATAAGAGAAAGGAAACAATACAACACTAATTAATATGTGTACAATATGGAATAAAATAATTGCAAAGAGGGTATAGCAACATAATGAAATATTATATACTATGATGAGGTTAGTTTTATACCAATAACGAAGGTTTTATTAGATATTAAGAGCCCTATAAACATAATAGATCATATTAACAATGAAATAATAAAAATCACATGATTATACCAAGAGATGCAAAAAGTTTTTGAAAACATTAGCTTATGTTAAAATAAAAGGAACAGTAATAAAAGGAACTTTCCTTAATATGGTAAATAGTATCTAATTCAGAGAGCAAGCTAACTGTAATGGAATAATGCCAGATGCCTTTCCAGTTAGAGGAGAGATAATGCAAAGTTACACATACTGGCATACTATTACTTGAAATAGTTCTGGAAATGCTAGCTATTGTAATAAGATGTGATAAAGAAACTGAAGGAATATACATAGAGAAGAAATGAAATTATTGTTATTTTCAGATGATGTAGGGTTTCATTTAGAGAAACCTAGAAATTCAACTAAAAGCTAATTAAAACTATTAGTAACTTCAGCAAACTAGTAGCATATAAAATAAACCCTCAAAATTATCAGCTTTCTGCGTATTACTAACAAAACCCATCCAGAAAAAGATATTAAAGGAAATTCTATTCAAAATAAATACAGAATAAGACATATGAAAATAAGTACAAAACACCTCTTAAAAATAGAAATAAAGGAAAACAAATAATTGGAAGCATACTAATTATTCCTCATTTGACCCTAGGAATATAATAAAAATGACAAAACCACCTATATTGATTTACAGGCTCAAGGCCATATCGAACTACCAAAAGGTCTTTTTATAGAACTAGACGAAGTAACTACAAAGTTAATCTACATGTACAAAAGGTCAAAAATCACAAGGGACATAATGAAAAAAATGGAACTAGCAACTCGAATTATACATAAAAATATCACTAAACTCTTCATATCCCTTGACCAGTGATATCACTACTAGGTCTCCCAAAGAGGTCAAAGAGAGAGGAAAAGGCTCCACATGGGCAAAAATACTTTAAAATGCCCCTTTCTGTTGCAGCAAAGAAATGGGGGGAAAAGGGTTTCCCACTATTTCTAGAATGGCTGAGATTCATGAGTGTAATAGAATATTACTGAGCCAAAAGAACTGATGAAAATGATGGATTCAGAGAAACATGGGAAGATTTATTTATATCTTAAATGATACACAATACAGTAAGCAGAACGAGGAGGGTAATTTACATGATGAATCAGTAAAAAACAAAAACAAAACCAACCCAAAACATTTATGTAGCACTGAATATGAGTTATGCACTGAAGAAACAAAAACCAGCAAGAAATTCCCTGCTTTTAAGAAGCCTACATTCCCATAGGGAAATACAACTTCTACAGGGGCATACTAGCCAGGTAGTGCTGATTTAATCACTGTTCTCAGAGGTGGAATTAGAAGTAGATGAGGTACAGAATGTGTATGTGTGTGGGGTGCCTTTGGTGGCATGGCACAGAGATAGTTGCAAAATGGCATTGTTTATTTCAGTGCAATTTAAATAAAATGAAAACCCACCAAATCCTAGCCAAAGGTCATTGAGGTTGGAGTATTATTTCTGGGCAACAGAGGACAGTGGAGTTCAATGGAAAGGCATCAAGTTAGCCACAACAATATAATGGGAAAACAAATCTAAAAGACTAGAATTCTGATTAACACAATCATGGTTTAAGATGACTAATGATGAAGAATGGTTTCCCAGATAATGGACTAGATGCAACACACAATTACAGATCTGGGCAATGTGGTGATTCATTCTGCCTGACAATAGTTGTTGGTTAAAGGATGGGCTTCTTTGGGGAGGAGGGAGTTGGTGGGTAGTGATGCAAAAAATGAAAGGGAAAAATCCCTGGCATCATTAAGATGTTAAAACTTTTAGAAGTGAGGAGTTTAGAAAGGGATATAGATAAGCAGGGGTATATTATGGCTATTCATGTTCAGTTTAGTATACACTTAAAAACAAACTCCACAACAGAAGCTCACAGTTTGATAAAAAAAAATCGTCTATTACTTGTATACTGAAATGGTCATGTCACGTTTGTTAAGATGCATCACTTGAGAACATGTATGATCATGAAAAAAAGGCAGGTAGCTCATGTAATAAGAATGGAAACAACTGATGGAGAGCTTAAGTGTTAGAATGGGACCTTGGAGATACTAAAATTATCAGAGGGTGGAGTCTAGCTTACTGGGCAGGTCACCTATGGAAGACTTACGGCAAAATATGGAGCAGAATTCTAAAGAACTGGAGAATGAACCAAGGTGAGAGAAGCATGCAGAGGGATGAGACCACAGATCTACCCAAGAATTCAAGTATTCCTTTTCCTTTGTGTTCTAAGTTCTGAGTTATAAGGAAGCTCTTCCTGCTCTTGCTTCTTAAAACACTCTATATTTTGTTCAACAACCAAGACAATGTTTTATCATATCTATTTCCTTTGTCTATAATGAAGCAGAAGATAAAGAGATGTTGATACCAAGGAATTCTCCTTTGATTCTTTCTCCTCAAATGCAGGTTTTTCTCACAGACATTTTTTTGACAACCATTCCCTGTAATTTCCCTTCTTTGCATCAATTTTCGAGCTAAGAGCATGCTTAAATTACTATACATACAGTGGCAGAAATAACAATGATGGTTCACATTTATACAGCACTTAAAGGTTTGCAAAGTGTTTTATATGCATTATTTCACTTGATCGTCACAAAAATCCGGTGACATAGGTGTTACCTATTTTACAGATTAAGAAACTGAGGCTCAGATAGGTTGTATTTGCCAAGGCCCCACAATTAAGAAGAATCTGGAACCAGTTTAAGCTTCATGTCCATCATCATCCCTTATCCCAAGTAATGGTTTCAGCTCACAAATTTCTCCAGATCCAAAATTACCAGAACTTTTTGTTGGTAATGTTTAGACTTGTAATTTCATTGGTGTAGTGAACTACCAGCGAAAAAACCTTCATTACCAATGACATCTCCAATTGCCTATTAGACCAGATTCTTGAAATGTACGTCCTGTAGACATCTTAAATTCAGTTTGGGACTACAAAACTGACCTCATTATCTTTCTAACCAATACCTTCTATTTCCTAACTTTCCTATTGCTGTTAAAGGGTTTATAACCACTCATCCTTGATCTCTCTCTCTCTCTCTCTCTCTCTCTCTCTCTCTCTCTCTCTCCCAATCCAATGGATTGCCATGTCCTATGGGTTTACCTTCACAACATTTCTTCTTTCCTCTGACAGTGCCATCATCCTGGTGCAGTTTCTTATAACCTCATGCCTGGAATATTACAGTCTATGACTGTTAAGTGGCAGAACAGAGACACAAATCTCTAAGTCCAGTGACAGTTCCACTATCTCATACGATCTCTCTTGAATAATCTATAACGGAGGTCTCTAAGGTCAGAAGGTGGCACCCATTTTCATTATCATCATCATCTTCTTCATCTTTATCACTAGTATTTTTTTATCATCCTTTATAGTTTACAAAACTCTCTTGATATGTTATATCATTTGGTCCTCACAACAACTGTAAGAGACAAATTATTATTTCATCAGTTTTTAAATTTTTGTTTTTGTGCAAGTTTTATAATATACTTGTTTTATAATATACTTTATAGTATACTAGCATAGTAATGCTAGTATATATTTTATAAATAAGTTACTTGACAAGTACTGGAGATAGGTACTTAAATTTTTTATTTAAAGGGGTGTGTTTTCAAAGAACTTTGGAAATATCTGTTTTAGCAGATGAAACTTATGGCTACTAGATAAAATTTGCAACGACTATAGTTTTGGGGGTTCAATAGTAAACCTTAAGGAATGTGGTATGGAAGAGAATGCCTTCCTCAAGGAAGGAGTCAGGAGACCTGAAATCTGGTCCTAGACTCAACACTTACTGGCTTTGTGACCTTCAGCAAATGTCTAACCTTTATGAACTTTAGTTTCCTCAATTGTAAAATAGGGATATCGTCACTTATCCTACTTATCTTAATTAGCTGTTCCCAGGATCAAGTAAAAACATATGTGAATATATTTTGAAAGTACTAAGTCAAACTTGAACTAGCAAGCAAATTATTTTTTTTCAAATTAAAACTGATTTTTGAGCATATGGAAGTAGGTGGAGTCATAGAAGACAGATATGTATAAGGACCAGGACACTTGTACTCAGATAAAAGATTTTCCTTGGAAAAGAAAGCCAAAATACAGTGATTTAAAACAGTTGAGCTTAATAACAAAGGGATAATAAAACTTTAAATCATAAGATCAGAGATTTAGATTAGAAGAGACCTTAGGGGCAATCTATTTAATTTATAAATCAATCAGCATTTATTAAGCAACTTTTACCCACCTAGCACTGTGTTAGGTGCTGGGGATACAAAGATAGAAATTAAATAGCCCTTCCCTTGAGGAGTTTCATTCCATGAGGAAATCAAGGTCCAGTAAGGCTGTCATTTGTCAAAGATCACATCACTAGAAAAAGAAAACCAGGATTTAAATCCAGGTCCTTTGATGCCAAAGCCTGTGTTCTTTCTACACACAAAGTATTTGTGAGTCTTTATATCTTGTTTAACCTTCTAATACACTTTTAAAAATATATTTCATCAATTGATCAACCAACAAACACTTATTAAGTGCTTACTATGTACCTACTGAGACTACTATGTGTTGGCGTAGTGGGCATTCAAATACAAAGGTGAAAAAATTCCCTGCTCTTGAACACACAGTATAGCTGAGAGACAACATTTGCAAATGAAGCTATCTAGAAAACAGATATAAAATAAATAAAAAATTCTTCAAGGGAGGCATTAAGTATCTATACTTCTATTTTAGTGAAGAATTATGTTTTTGTAGAGCTAATGCATGACTGTATTATGACATATTTATGTACTCTCAGTCCAACCATTATGTTTATAGTTAGGTCCATACAGCCTAGTATCTGAGAGGAATTAGTGAACTTTTCTGGGATAGTTCTACAAAGATCCCATAAACACTTCAAATTATAATGTAAGTAAATGGATATTGTAAGAAAAAGGTATCACATAACCCCCAAGGCCCCAGTCTAGAAATGTATGGATGAATTTGCCAAATGAAACTTTCTAGCTATTTTCGGAAGTCCCAGGAAAACACTGTTCTCATTCCTCAGAGCTACAAGGTAAATACTCTAGATGGTTTCCCAGGAGGAGCTGTTTTCTTGATAGATATAGGTTTTAGAGGGATTTCTTGGTCCAGACTAGATTTCATCCAACCAGGGAATTTCTGGCATGGAAACTCCCTTAAATTAATGTCAGCTGAAACTTCTCTGTAGCTCACAGTTTTAGAGAGTTGCCTATTTTATGTGATGTAAACGCTACTAAAAACTGTGATAACATTCTTCTTTTCTCCTACTTTACTTCGGACAATTAAGGGAACAAAAAGTTGGGTGGCTACAATACAATGGGAGAAGTTCAACTAGTGATTTCATACTGGTTAAATAGACCTGGCTGATGTGCACAGGAAAAATTCTAAGATTCCTTTTTGTTCTTCAGACTGTACACTTTGGTGCACATGATGTAACAAAAAGATGACCAGGGAAGTCTCTACTCCCTCCCTTGTATCCCTTTTTGATAACAAGGGGGTTAGAGGTTGGTTCAGTTCACACTTGATTTGGATATTCTAGTTTTACCCTGGAGATTTCTCTCTCTCTCTCTAGGTGTGTATATGTAGGTATATGTAGATATAATATATTGTATATATACATGCATATTTGTATGTATATACACATGTACATATACATGCATATTTATACATGTGTGTAGAATACACATTTGGAGAGATTGGCTTTCACTATACACACATATAGTTTTCAATATATATGTGCACATCTCTCTCCTCTCTCTTTCCCTCTCCCTCTCCCCTTTGAGGGTGTTCAGCCCAAAGTAAGGTAAATTTTGACGGCAAAAAGCTACCTACTTAACATAGGGTTTACTGGCTAAATTTTTCCCTCGAGGAGCAAGGCTTAAACTCAATTCACTCTGGATCTCATGGATTAGACAACAATAGATCCCCACCCCAGCACCACTTAATGGTTATTTTTGACCCCCCTGGCTCAGAGTGAATGTAAATAATAACTGTTTCTCTTTTGGACAGCAACCCTGAGGGTCTTCCTTCACAGTCTGTTTATTTTTGTTAAAGGGGCAGTGCTTGGACTCACTTCTTAAAGAGGACTGTTCACTGAATGGGTGTTGCCTCACTCAAAGTGACAACCTGAAAAGACCTTAGCTTAAAAGGGCCAAGGTCTCCCATTGCATCCTGGGCCATTCTAGTTGTCCTGATTTGATATCTGGCCATTGGACCCAGATGGCTCTGGAGGAGAAAGTGAGGCTGGTGACTTTGCTCAGCCCTTCCTCACTCAAATCAGTCAATTGCAAGTCATGTCATCATCTCTCTGATGTCATGGTCCTCTTCAAGAAGGAAGGACAAACCACAACATACTTTATATTTATATACGCATACTTGTGTGTGCATATATATAAAAACTGTAGTGAAAACCAATCTCTATACTTGTTGTAGTAGCAGTTTAGATTTGAAGATCTTTCCCATCCATTAATGAGTCATGTGACTTGCTTACATCACAGGAAGCATAAGTCACATGTGGTGGGAGGAGCTTCCTGACAGGAAAAGGAAGTTATGTCATAGGAAATGCTGAGAGAGAGAGAGAGAGAGAGAGAGAGAGCGAGAGAGAGAGAGCGAGCTGTTATGGCTGTTAATGGCTGTTGTGACTGTTAGAGCTGAGGTAATGAAAGTCGACCTCTGATAGCGGAACAGACTGTGACAGCTATACTGTGAGTTTGTTTTTGGGAAGACCCCAGCAAGGGGTCAGACAGGTTTTGGGATGGTGAAGCTCCATGTTGTGATATTATGTATCAAATGCTTCACTGCTGTGATGGATTGGGTAGTTGGCTTATGGGATATGATTCTCTGGTGTTTGAATAAATGGTTTACTTCTTCCACCTTCTATGTGGAACTATATAGAACTACATAGGCATTTTGACAATTATAATCTACATTGTTATCATTGCCTTACTGATACACTTTTCATCCAACTTCTGCCATATACTAGGGAATCGATGTTGTTCATCCACTTGGTCTTTACTCTTTGAATGATCAAGCAAAATTCTGTTGAATAGTTCTAGGAGGCAGCATAATGTTCTAGAGTACAATGCTCAAACAATATCATTTTTAAAAAAGATCAGATGGAGGATCTCACCATCCACTAAGAATCTCTTGGACTCCCCTGAATCTCTTCTACATAGTGGTGAATATATTTGGCAAGTGTATTTCTCGCAGTTTGGTGCCTAAACTCTCACTGTGATGTTGTTGAATAAGATTATCTCAAGAACATTTAATATGAAATGGACAGTGAAACAATAAACAGAAGAAAAACTGAAAGATTTACAAAGACTTAGAACAAATTGCATTTTCCATCAAGCTCTATAGAGGTGTTCATATAGCTTCTACCTTCACAGTTCTGGATAAATGCTTGTGGGGAAGTAGCAGTAGCACTAAAATGAACAAATACAGGATGCATTCAAGGTCAGAAAATTAGTGTGGCTCATTCCTCATCTGTTCTTTTTTTTTTGTTTCAGAACTCAGTTGAGATAAACTCTGTGCCCAGAAGTATTTAAATTGGTACTTTGGGGCTCAAGAAGGTGC
The DNA here is from genome assembly GCF_011100635.1 of Trichosurus vulpecula. NCBI lineage: Eukaryota > Metazoa > Chordata > Mammalia > Diprotodontia > Phalangeridae > Trichosurus > Trichosurus vulpecula. Next base: position 86,280,048 of record NC_050578.1, on the reverse strand, counting down.
TTCCTATTGGAAGAGAAGACCATCATGATACTGAACTTGAGAAAGAATGAGTGGACAGCAGGATGACAATTTTTTCTATTCAATTTCTCCTTAGAAGCCCAGGAACAGACTGGTAATTAGTTTAAATTACATCTATATGTGCATCACATTGTACTAGATGTATATGCTAGATATGCTCTATATATTGGCAGTCTCTGTCTTCAAGGTGCTTATCATCTATATGGAATCCGGTATGCATTTAATAAACTAGAAAACTATTCAACATGCTCTAGCAGTGTGATTTGTCTAGCTTGCTGAGGCTCATTAAAATAATTATTTGTGGGGCCTACAAGTAGAATAGCTACATACAAAGACTACAATCAAATGGGTTATCTTTTGGACCTACTGGAGTCCATCCCTATTTTTTTAAGACTGATGCAACTATTAATGTGGAGAGACACATGGATCATAAAGATTATTGTTATTAATAATTACAAAAGCATTAATAATAATCATAATAACCAGCATTTTATAGCACTTTGAAGTCTGTACAGTGCTTCACATATGTTAACTAACTGAAACCCTGCTGTGTCCCATATCTTATGGGCATTAAAAAAGATGGAGCTTTGTTCTGGGAGAAGTTTGAAGTCATTAAAGGAGCCATACAGTTTCCTGAAGCTAACCTAGCCTGCTTTCCATTTCCCATTTAGTTCTTTTTTTTAATGTAAAACATTTCCATATTGGTCATTTCGTCCAAGAATACTCTAATAACAACAACAAAAGGAATGAAACTGAAAAATAGCATGCTTCAGTCTGTATTCAGACCAAATCAGTTCTTTCTTTGGAAGTGGATAGTATGTTTCATCATGAGTCCTTTGGGATTATCTTGGATCATTGTATTTCTGAGAATAGCTAAGTCATTCACAGTTCTTCACAACCAGCTCTCCCGGTTCTGCTCACTTCACTTTGCATCAATTTATCAAAGGCTTTCCAGGTTTTTCTGAAATCATCCTATTTGTCATTTCTTATACCACAATAATATTCTATCACCAGAACTCGTTTAACCATTCCCCAATTGATTATCATTTCCCATTTATTTCTGAATTTAGCATAGACATCTGTATTGTTTGTCCTAGATTTACATAGTGATTGTTAATCTCTTTAGTTTGTCTGTCCAACTGCATGACATAAACCGGGGAACAGACAATTTTCATTCACTTAATCTTTGGCGTTGCAATGTACCAGGGCTAGTGTAGAGTTAACAACTCAAATCAATTCAAATAATTCCATTCAATCAAACAAACACATCAAATCCATTATTAACCACAGGTTTTAAAGAAATAGGACATCAGTTTAAATAATAATAGCTAACATTTGTATAGCGCTTACTATGTGCCAGGCACTATGCTAAGCTACTATTTCATTTGTTCTTCATAACCCTGGGAGATAGGTGCTATCATTAGCCCCCTTTGCAGATGAGGAAAGCAGAAGTAACTTGCTTAGGGCCATAGAGCTGATGTGTCTGAGTCCAGATTTGAACACAAGTCTTCCTGACTACAGGCCCAGCACTCTAACTACTGTGCTACCTAGCTTCTTCTTGTGTATTATACAATGGAAGGCATCCTAGGATTTTCAAGTTAGGTATAGTAAGGTCAGGTGGAATGTCATGTTGATGTCCCAGGTCAGAAGAGAATCTCTGAAGGAGGCAAGATTTTGGGAACTAACTGAAGGGCTGGGTGACTTGGTCACAGAGAAGGAAAAGAAAAGCAAGGTTGAGATGTAGCCTTTGAAAAAGTTCAAGATGAGAGAAGAAGCTGAAGAAAGAAGCAATGAAAAAAATGCCTACTAGGCAGCAAGGTAATTAAAATGGCTGATTCCACACTGAAATTTACCTGTACTGAAATTGACCTCTTGTTCACATAGGGTATGAGGTAACCACAAACTAATTTAATCATGTAATTGCTTCAGCCAACCAGCAAAATCCTCCAAGCAGACTGCTCAGGATCGCAGTTCTGGTTAGAGGGGGGTGTGGTTCAATGATTAGAGACAGGGAAAAGAGAGCTAGAGAAGGGAGAGCTAGGGAAGAGCATGATGTAGTAATAGGATGACAAAGATGATTCATTCTTAATTTTTTTTAAGTTCTAGTTTTTAAAAAAGGAAGGAACTTTTGGCAATAAAAATATTGGGTAATGGCAGAAGAGATACACAGTAGTTTAATCCATTGATGGTAAATGATGGAATTTCAAGACCAGATCAGAGGGGAAACATTTTGGGGCTTGCTGACCTCTTGACACATTCCAAGTTATAACACTGCCACTTAGTGGGGAAAGCACCTAGGATGTACCAGACACTGTGCTAAGCACTTTCACAAGTATCTCATTTGATTCTCATAAAATCCCTTTGAAATAGGCATTATAACTATCTCCATTTTACATTTGAGGAAACTGAGGTAAATAGAGGTTAGGTGATTTGCCCAGCTGGTAAGTATCTGACACCAGATTTGACCTCAGGGCTTCCAAGCCTGGTACTCTATCTGCTGTACTACCAGCAGTTGCAGAACAACCCTATTTCTATAAGACTTTAAGATTTACAAAGAATTTTCTTCACAGTCATCCTGTGATGTAAGCAGTGAAAGTTCTATCATAAAAATTAAGCTTTAAGCTAAATTTTGACTTAAAAAAGTCAAGGGATTGTAGGAATTTAGAACTTTTAGATTTGTAATCCAAGAAGAAAATTTTCAATCTTTCTTCAGACTTCTCTCCTCTCAAAGCAAGAGGAGCCCAGACCAACTCAAAGCACTCAACCCATTCCAAAAATAACATTCAGAATTTATATTTAGAGGGCAAAGGCAAACACTTCATAGAGTCTAAGTTATCCTCATTTAGTCAGCTATTTATCATTAAATGTTCTGTGTCTGGGTCGAAGCACTGTCTTTGCAGGAGCTATGTCAGTAATGAGTCATGTCTGCAAGTTGCATACTAATCTTCATTGATGATGGGGTTACGCTCTCTTCAAAGAAAAATGGCTCCATCACAATGGTGTCTCTGCTCTCAGAACTGGCAAGGAATATGAACTGGACTGAAAGATATTCCAGAACATTAATGATGTGCCACTCCATTTGCAATTATTTCATGAGGAGCTGGCTGTAAACTAACTCAACAAAATGACATTTGATTACACATCTATTCATCTCTCCAGTCTATGTGGGGGCAATGGCATTAAAAATTATGAAGTATTTTGCTACTTAGGGGCATGGCAGCTGATATGCCATTGGACTTCAAATGTAATGCACATGCTATCATCGTTCCAGGCATAATTGAGGGCTCTTGGGAAATCCATTTTTAATACTACAGTGCCACCCAGAGAAAAATTAAGTGTTTTGGAAGAACAGAAAAGCGAGTTTACTTTTATCCATTATATGGCTTGAAAAATGTAGTAGTTTTCTCTATTTTCTGGGAAAGCTTCAATTATTGAAAGAATGTATCTCAAACAATGCAAGCATATCCAATCATGTGGTGTTATTTGTTCTTCTATTGAATTTATCTCATGCTCCATGTCACAAACCTACATAGCATGTAGGGAAATAGGAAAGCAACAGATGTTTTTTGAGGGTGGGATGGCCTTTGACCCCAAAGCATTCCCTGACACACAGCCTGTGTGGGCCCATTAGATGTACCTATTTTACCTCTGTGTTAGCAATATAAATAAGATGTGGCCAACTTGGGGTTCTCCCACATTGATCTAATATTAGGATCTCTAATACATTTTCCAGAAACTAAGTCCTGAAGTGGTACTGTGATTGCACCCTCCACATTATTTTCAAAATGTTTCAATTTATTCTCTTTTGGGGGTCAACCTTAATATCTCCTTTGGGTGCCAATTTTTTACATGTAAAATTAGAGGGTTGGACTAGAGAGTCTCTGCAGGCTCTTTCACTTTGAAATCTATGACTGAACAAGCACTTCCCTTTTATGGGACAAAAACAGAAGGAAAATTACAAACATACAAAAATGGAAAGAATTTGCCAAAATTTTTCTAACAAACTATTTCCTTTGCCAGTGCTCATGTAATCACCTTCCTTGGGTCCTTACATAATAATCCATAATATGCTCCACAAGGAGGCAAAATGATATTCAATGGAAAAAAAATGGAATGACCTGCTGGATGGCTCAAATATACACAAAGGAGGTGTGTCCTGAAAGCAATGAACTTTTCAGAGTATCAAAGGGGTAAATGATATCTGATATTGGAAAGATATCAACAAATGCAAATAAACATTAATAAACTATCAAAAATTTCTGACCCCATACTCCTTTTCCACCTTTACAAAATCTTTATAAGACTAAACCATCTTTTTTATTATACTATGTCATGGAAATGTTTGTTTTATTCCATGAATTAATTAATTTTTTAAAAAGACTAATCCATGTACATAAGAGTCGTACCTCTGATGAAAATACAAGAAGGAAACAGGCAATATAACTCATAAATAATATCAGCTGAATACATTTTATAATCATATTTACCAAAGTATGCAGAAAATACAACACTGCACTGTGTTTGTTGCTTTTAACTATATAAAACAAACATTTGATTTGTTAGAGCAAAATGCTGCCTTCGAGACTCTCTTTCAACAAGATATCTCCTGTGTACATGCTAAGATCATAAAAGTTTCAATGATAGATGTACCAATAGAGATATATTTGTTCCAGAGGCGTAAGACAGCGAGACATGTTTGATGAGGCTGTTTGCCTGTTTGTCCAGCAAAAAAGTCCAAATGGAAGAGAGATGATGTTCTCTCGAAGAGTATGTTTGTGATTGTGATCAGTGTATCAAGCTCCAGAATGCTACAGGGCCTCCTAAATGAGATTTAATCATTTTAAACAATTCAGACTAACTAGGATCTTAGGCCAAAAAACAAATGAAAAATGAAGATTGACTGTCGTTGAAACTATGATATGCAGTTGGATAAATAGACCACAGACATGGTCTATCAGTACACAAATCTTGGACAGACGTTGCAGATGGATAATTAACTTGAATCAGAATTGAATAAGAGGAGGGGACAGCAGTGGATGGTATTTGGGAAAATATGCCCTGCTTTTAATGGCCCCAAGCTTCTTACAGAAAAAAAAATATTTTTTTAAAACTCCAACATTACTGAGATCGTGGTACATGGTGTTAAATCATCAACACTAAAGGATTAAAATCTAAGGTCATTCAAAAGAGACAAATAGGCTGAAAGGCATTATGAATAATAAACTGAGTGCAAATAATAGTTTAAGAGGTATCATTGAAGAGATCACAGAATCATAAACATGTAGCTAGAAGGAATCTTAGAGGCTATAGAGGCCAGCCCTCTCATTTTACAGATAAGGAGACTAAGAGCCAGGGAGGTGAAGGGACTTGCCTAAGGGTGCAAAGAGGCAGAATTTAAACCCAAGTCTTTTGACTCCAAAAGCCAGTGCTCTGTCCACTTCTACAACAGGAAAAAGAAATGAGCTCTCCATGAGAGCATGGAATAACAGAAAGACAGCATACATACATAAAACAATGGATCGCCAAATGCTGGGTATGTTGTTTGTGGTGGATTCATGGGAAAACACAAATTAGAGAAGTTTAATGTAGCCAATCATAATTCCTCACCCCTGTGATTCTGGCCAATTATATGATTTTTTTGTTCTGTTCTTTGTTCGATGTTTATAAAAATGAGTTGCATCTTCAATTCAGGGTCTTTGGTCAGAGGCAGTGCCATTGACCCATCCTTTACTAATGGGTTTGGTGCCCTATTATTAAGCGGTTATTTTGCTAGGAGAATAGTCTCAATTTGACTCTGTTAAATTTCACATGTGACAAACAGAAGCTCCTCCTTAGGAAGAATTTTTCTCCTCCTTGTCTCCATGTTCTCAGAATCTGGCTATGTCTTATATGTAGTAAGTATTTAATAAATAAAAATTTGTTAAGGATTTGCTAAATTTAACTATTGAATCAGGCTTGAGAAATAGGTTTTTGAAGTTGTCATGAGCCAATAATGAACCATTTCTCTCTCACTGATGGAAACTCTAAGTGACTTCAGTTCTTTAAAACATTCTTTTTAGATTAGTTTTGCCAAAGCAAACTCCACCTACACTCTAATGTAGTCCTTTATTATCTACCCTGTCCTTCTCTAGTCAAACAACCCCAAATCCCCACACTCCTGGCTTTTTTTTTTAAAGTTCTATTAAAACAAAATTATAAAGAGAAACAATATTGAAAGCTTTAACTCTTATCAGTGGAATGACCAACAAAAATTCCAAAGGATGGAAGATAAAGTATGCTATTCCCCCAGGGCATTCATGGACTCAAGACGCAGAAAGAGGCATATTTTTTTGGACATGGCCAATGAGAAAACTTGTTTTACATGAATATGAATATTTATTAAGAGGATTGACTTTTTCCTTCCTTCCTTCCTTCCTTCCTTCCTTCCTTCCTTCCTTCCTTCCTTCCTTCCTTCCTTCCTTCCTTCCTTCCTTCCTTCCTTTCTCCCTGCCTGCCTTCCTGCCTTCCTCTGCCCTTCTCTCCCTTCATCCCTTGCTCTACTAGTTGGGGGGAATGGGAAGCAGAGAAATGGAAGGCATCCATAAAAACTGAAAAAAATCCTAAATCCTATTACCTTCAAAATTTTCCTTATATAAACAGAAGCAAAGTAACTTTAAAGTACCCCTCTCCTTTTCTCCAATCTGCCCTCTCCTCACTCAGATCCATTGTATAAAGGTCGTCCTATGTGGCCATATCACCCCCCCCCCCCCCGCCACCATATAAAATTTTACAAAGCAACTTCTTTTCAGTCCCTCCCCTTTGAATACACTAACTTTGGAAATTTCTCTCTCTTTGTAGGGCTCAAATACCACAGGGGCTGTTTGGGAGAAAGTGGTGCCAGGGCCAGTCACCTTCCCACAGAAAGACCCTTGATTGAGCTCTTTACAAAGTTTTTCTATGGCTTATTAAGTGATGAGGGAAACAGTCACTTTTCTTAGCCCAAAAAAATTGCCTGCAGCTTTCCTTGATTCTTCCAGTTCTCAGATCAGAGAGCTGAAGTGGGTTAAGGTCATTCTCTTGTTTGGACTTTAATCTGAAACATCCTTTCCTCTTGGCTACTACCAGGGATGTTCTTCCTCAGATCAAACTCCGCCTCTCAAGTACAAATGTTGTACTGTCTGTAAAGAAATTACATAGCCAAGCTTCAGTAAAAGCCTCACGTATCAGCAAATGCTGTCAAGTCAGCCCATCTTGTTGGTGGAACTAAAACTGCAAAGTGAATGACACTATCAAGCAAGACAATTAAAGAGGCATTTGGCAGAGATACAAATGAGAACACACAATTGTCTTTCCCCTCACTATTTGAAAAAGCACGAATTAGGAGCTTTAGTTCTCAAATAAAGTGAGAATGTAAAACAATAGATGTGATACAAAGCTGTGTTACTTCAATTTAATTCTGCAAGCAGTTATGAAGCACCTACTACATGCAAGGGACTATGCTTGGTGCTAGAGCTACAAGCATAAAAATGAAATCATTACTGCCCTCCAGAGTTCATCTCCTACTGGAATATTTACATTACTTTACCTTTTCATCAACGCCAAAGTGGTCGTGATTTCAGTGTCTTTTCTTCTATATGTGATTTTTTTGATCTAGTGATGTGTAATTTTGAACTTTTTTGTTTTGGAGTTGTAATTGGCTAGTGTTATCCAGACATATTGATAGAGAGGATGAATCAATCCACAAAACATTCAATAAGCATTTAGAAATCACATGGGGAATACAAAGACAGGTATAGAGAACTCCTGGTGAGGGAACATATTTTATCAATGGAGATTGGTACCCTTCAATTAACTCATAGTCTTAGAGAGTTGTCTAGGAAAAGTGAGAATTTTGGTGAATTGTCCAGGATCACATATACATTCTTTGTAAGGGGTAAGACTTGAACCCAGGTCTTCTGACACTGAAGCCAGTTTTATATCTGTTATGTCATGATGCTTACCCAGTTTTGGCATATCACTAAAATTCTAGGATGCTAAAAATTGCAAAAATGATCTACCCTGCCTCCAGCATAGTGTTCATCACACTTTCCTAGAAATTATTGTTATTATTTAATAAATACTTAATTTCTTAATAAATAACTACAAACAACTGTCAATATTAAAACCATAATGAAATAATTTGATAAATTAAATACTATTAATAATTGTTAATAGATGATAAATAAACTGGGGTATTACTGTTATTTAATAAATGCTTTTTCAGAGTTGATAAAGTGTGGCTCATCTTAGAAGCAAATGGGATATTGCTGATGCTTTATCAGGAAGACAGAGTTCCTTCAGTAAAGTTAAGGTAAGTTGAGAAAGTAACATTCTACTTCAGAAGGTCCAATATGGAACATATGGAAAGACATTTGTTTGGAAAAGAAGAGTCTTAAACTTAAACCTAATTTATTTAGATCCTACTAACCCAGAATCTATGAACTTTCAGATAAAAATGCTTGAAGTTTACTTTTCCTTTGTGAATAAAATCTTTTAAAAGTGATCATGAAAAGGAGTTTGGTTCTTTAAGAAAATAAACTACTGGTTTCATGAAAAAAAAACACCAATAAAATTGATAAACCATTGGTTAGTTTGATTTAAAAAGGAAAGAATAAAACCAAATTACTAGTATCAAAAGTAAAAGGAGTAAACTTACCACAGGAAAGTAAGACAATTATTAAGAGCTATTTTGCCCAATTAAATACCAATAAATTTAACAATCTAAATAAAATGGATGAATATCTACAAGAAATAAAAATTATCTAGATTAACAGAAGAAGAAATAAAATACTTAAATAACTTAATCTTAGAAAAAGAAGTTGAACAAGCCATCAATGAGCTTCCTAAGAAAAAAATCCCCCAGAACAGATGGATTCACAAGCGAATTTGACCAAACATTTAAACAACAATTAATCCCATTGTTATACAAGTTATTTGGAAAAATAGGCAAAGAAGGAGTCCTATCAAATTCCTCTTATGACACAAATATGGTGCTGATACTCAAACCAGGAAAAGCCAATACAGAGAAAGAAAATCATAGACGAATTCCTCTAATGAATATTGATGCAAAAATTTAAATAAAATATTAGCAAAGAGATTATAGCAATAGATCATAAGGATCAAATGCTATGAATGGGTGGGATTTATACTAGGAATGCAGAATTGGTTCAATATTAGGAAAACTATTAGCATAATTCACCATATCAATAACAAAACCAATAGAAATCATACGATTATCTCAAGAGATGCTTTTTGACAAAATACAGCACCTGTTCCTATTAAAAACACTAGAGAGCATAAAATAAGTAGAGTTTACCTTAAAATGATAAACAGTATCTATCTAAAACTATCAGCAAGCATTATCTGTAATGAATATAAGCTAGAAACTTTCCCAGTACAATCAGGGGTGAAGCAAAGATGCCCATTATTATCTCTATTATTTAATATTGTACTAGATATGTTAGTTATAGTAATAAGAGATTAAAAAGAGATTAGAGGAATTAGAATAGGCAATGAGGAAACAAAACTATCACTCTTTGCAGATGACATGATGTTATGCTTAGGAAATCCTAGAGAATCAACTAAAAGACTACTTTATTATAAACAACTTTAACAAATTTACAGAATACAAAATAAACCCACATAAATCATCAGCCTTTCTTTATATTACCAATAAAGTCCAGCAGAAAGAGTTAGGGGTACAAATTCAATTAAAATAACTATAGACAATACTTGGGAGCCTACCTGCCAAGACAAACCCAGGAACTATATGAATATAACTATAAAAGACTATAAATAAATAAAGTTAGATCTAAAGAATTAGAAAAATATTAATTGGTAATGGGTAGGCCAAGTCAATAGAATAAAAATGACAATTCTACCTAAATTAATCTATTTATTCAGTGTCATAGTAATAGAATTATTAAAGTATTTTATAGGACTAGAAAAAAATAATAAAATTCATCTGGTGAAACAAAAACTCAAGGATATCACGGGAATCAATGAAAAACAATGGAAAAGAAGGTGGTCTAGCTGTACCAGAACTCAAACTGTGTTACATAGCAGTAATTATAAAAACAATCTGGCATTAAGAAATAGAATGGTAGATCAGTGGAATAGATTAGGTACAAAATATATGACCATAGTAATCTAGTATATGATAAACTCAAAGATCCAGGCTTATGGAACAAAAACTCATTATTTGACAAAAACTCCTGGGAAAATTGGAAAACAGTACGGCAGAAACTAGCTACAGACCAACATCTCACACTTTATAGCAAGATAAAATCAAAATGGGTACATGATTTTCACATAAAGGGTAATACCATAAGCAAATTAAGAGAGAATTGGAATAGTTTATCTGTCAGATTTATGGATAAGGAAAAAAAATTAGGACCAAAGAAGTTATAGAGAGCATTACAAAATGTAAAACAGATAATTTTGATTATATAAAATTTAAAAGTTTTTTCACAAACAAAACCAACACAACCAAAATTATAAGGAAAGTAGAAAATCAGGAAAATTTTTTTGCAACAAATATCTCTGATAAAGGTCCCATTTCTAAAATATGTAGAGAACTGAGTCAAGTTAATAAAAATACAAGTCATTCCCCAATTTATAAATAGTCAAACAGGCAGTTTTTCAGAAAAAAGAAATCAAAACAATCTATAGTAATATAAAAAATGCTCTAAATCACTATTGATTAGAGAAATGCAAATAAAATCAACTCTGAGGTACCACTTCATCTCTATCAGATTGGTTAATAAAAAAAAAGGAAAATGATGGATGTTAGAGGAGATGTGGGAAATCTGGGACAATAATGCATTGTTGGTAGAGTTGTGAAGTCAGCCAAGCATTCTGGAGAGAAATTTGGAACTATGCCAAAAAGGTTACAAAACTGTGCATACCCTTTGATCTAGCATTGCACTGCTAGGTCTAAATACAAAAGACCTCCATACAAAGGGAAAATGACCTATTCATACAAAAAATATTTATAGCAACTCTTTTTGTGATGGCTAAGAATTAGAAATCAAAGGGATTCCCATCAATTGGGGAATGGCTAAACAAGCTATGGTATATGATTGTAATGAAACATTATTGTGCTATAAGAAATGACAAGCAGGATGATTCCAGAAAAACCTGGAAAGACTTACACTAACTGGTGCATAATGAAGTGAACAGAACCAGGAGAATGTTGTATACAGTAGCAATATTGTTTAATGATGAACTGTGAATGACTTAGCTATTCTCAACAATACAATAATCCAAGAAAATCTCAAAAGACTAATGATGAAGAATACTATCTACCTCCCAGAAAAGAACTGATATTGGTTGAATACAGACTGAAGCATGTTTTTTTAACTTTCTTTCACTTTTTTCTTTTGAGTCTTCTTGTACAAAATGACTAATATGGAAATGTTGAACACAACTACATGTGTATAACCTATTAATTAATGTCTCAGGGAGGGAGAAGCATGGGGGGAAGGGAGGGATAGAATTTGCAATTCAAAACTTTAAATAAAAATATTAAAAAAGGAAAAAATCCTGAAAGCTATAAATTCTATCCAGTATATTCTAACGAAGCAAGTTGATAGTTTTGAGGAAGTGTCTGATAAAATGAGTGTTGCCAAAGAATTTGTATGTTCATAATAAACCAACTCCTTAAGTTATAAAAAAGAAAAGAGAGTACTTTGAATGACTGTAGCCACACCTGTTTCTATACAAATAGCAATAATTATAAATCATATTTATCATTCATTAAAATGATATAGAAGGATCCATACACAGTATGTCAAGTTACTATCCTTGAAAAAGTGTTCTGTAATTCAAACTTTCTCCCAACTGAGACTATTCCCTTCTTATTAGTCCAAGGCTAGATATCACTATATTTGCAACTTGAGAAAACAAGCTTCATCAGGAATTTGTGCATACTGTTTAATTATTAGGACCATTTGTGTGAATTTTTTCCCTGTCCTAAAAACTTCTGCCTCTTCAGTTTTACAAAAGCTTACCGGGGAAGAGTCAAGGGGCAGTTCACCATTATTATCAGCTGATGATGACCCCAAATGAAATGACAACTTGGTATAAATCCCCATAATAGATATGGCTGACCAGTAGGGTAAAGTGCTGGCTAGCAGTTAATGTTCCCTCTGCCTCAGATTCCAGAGAAAATAATCAGGAAAAAGATTCATGTCCTGCAGTACCAAAAGTACCCAGCATAGTAGCAAGGACTTTGCTCTACATGGAGTAGGTCTTAGTTAATATTTGTTGATTGAAGATATGTGGCTGTGGCTCTGAAATACGTTTAGAGACAAGAACAACATTCTTTTTCTGTTTCCACTAATCACAAGCTAGTCTCGAATGGTGTACATCTTCCACAATGTTGACATGGAATCTAGGCTTGCAAGATTCACAACTCTGGGATATCTATTGGCTATAGGTATCTGGCCTTGAGGAAAGGAGGGTGAATCAACCAGTCAACCAATCAATCAATTGTCCAAGAAGAATTTAGTAATCACCTATTAATACATGCCAGGAACTATGCTAAGGGTGGGGATACAAAGTTTAAAAAAATGAAGGACACCATATGCCCAGATAAGTATGTGCAAATTACTATAAGGAAATGGAAAACTAAGAGCTAGAAGGAGCAAGAAAAGGGCCCCTGTTGAAAGATGGCATCTTAGCTAAGGAAACTAGGACTTTGAAGAGGTGTGGGAAAGCAGACAGTGAATTATAGAGAAAAAGGTAAAAGGCAGTCCCTGTCCTCAAGGAGTTTATAATCTAATGGAACCTTCATCCCTTCCTCCCTTATTTGGCCTTTCTCTCAACTTCCTTACTTTTATTAATGGTACTACTGCTGTCCCAATCAAATAGGTTTGAAACCTAAGTATCCTCTGGTTCTTTCCTCCCTCTCATCCCCAACATCCATTCAGTTGCAAAATCCTATCAATTCTATTTCCAAAGTCTATCTCACACCTATCTCTACCTCTGAACTTACATAGCCACCATCCTAGTTGAGACATCATCTCCTCTGACTTGTAACTGTAATTGTCTCCTTACTAGTCTGGCTCCAGGCACTCTCCCCTTCATTTTATTCTTTACCCAAGTGACAAAATATTCTCCCTAATGCAGAAATCTCACTATTTCACTTCCTGACTTTAAAAACTTTCAGTGACATAATATAACAATTATCATATCCTTACTCTGGCAAATTCCATTAGAGCATTCCATGTTATTTCTCATTATTTCTTATCCCCTTCACACGGTGATTCTCCATTCTCAAATTTACTCAATTGTCAATACATTTCAGCCAAAATGAACTACTAGCTTCTTTTCTCATCTTATTCTACCCTCTCATGCCTCCATGCTTGGAACATACTCCCTTCTCTATCTTACCTGTTAAAATTCTCCCTTCTCCAATGATCAACTATGTGCATATATATTTACATGTTGTATTCTCTACCCTCCCTCACCAAATAGAATGAATATAAGCTCCTTGAGGTCAGGGACTATTTTTCTGTTTTGTCTTTTTATTCTCTGTGCCTTGCACAGAGTATGGATTTTTGGATATACGTTTATATATACATTGTATCCCTCTATTAGAGTGCATGTTCATTGAGGGCAAGAATTATGTCCTTTTCCATCTCTGTATCCGCAGCATCTCAACAATATCTTGTATGTAATCGGTGCTTAACTATTTGTATCAGTGGCTGAACTTAATATTGGCAGAATAGTCACAGGCCCTGTAGGCCAGGAGAAGCGAATGGGTTATCTTTTGTATAAAAAGTGGCTTAATAATGAGCCATGTTAACTGGCATGCAGTGTATTTGTTTGTATCTGCATAGAGTTGTATTCTGACATCTTTTTGTTTTGTTTTGTTTCATTTTATGCTGTCAAAAATCTCAATAAATTTCATTCAATTGCTGCTTCAACATTATAAAGTCTCTTGATGGAGCAGTGGTGAGGGACTCGACAGAAGCCTAGGAAAAAATGGAGATTAGTAAGTACACTTTGGGGAATGGAACCAGATGCTGAATGGCAATCAGGGAACATAATTTTGCATTATGCCACTAGTTCTGAAAATTGAAAAATTGATTTATGATCTATTGAAGCCCAGTATGTACTTGTGAAGTCCTAAGAACAACTGCCTCCAGTTTCCAACAGGTGGGCTTACAAAAGGAGAAGGTCACAATGTTTGCTATTCTATGAGGTTGAAACCCTAGAGAATGGACCTTCAAATCTCCATGTAGACCTCTAACTAATTAAAATAACATTCACCTTTAAAAAGAACTGTCAATTTCAAATGCCACAAAATGCAGTAGGAATTATCATATAAATGCTTACTACAATAGCACCTCGAGGCACTTGAAAAACATGAACTGAAAGTATTATTTGAATTTAGAATGAAGAAAATAATTTGAATGAAATATACACAAGCCAAATTTTTAAATGATGCTTGAGGCCTTGTAAGGGTGCCAAAGGGGCTTATTTAAGGACAATTTTCCAACAGGTGAATCAGCAGGGTGAAAAGTTAGCTTGGAATTTTAAAAAGCTAGAGGAAGAAGGAAAACAATTCTCACTGAGAAATATAGAGTGGAATTACAGTAGAATTCCATTCAACTTCAAAGTGGTGGTAATAGTGACAGTGGCGACAATACAAGGAAGTGTCTTGAAAATCAATGGAATAATTTTTAATTAAGAAATATGGAGAAATAAAGTGAACTTACTATGGAAGAGGGCCCTGATGTATTTATATAAAGAAGATTATTTTCCATAATTTATATCTAAATTTAACCATTAAAATGTAGTTGATTTTATTCTTTCATTCAACTAAGTGAATATTTAAAACCTTCACAGCAACATGTCTGCCCTCACAGACACAACCCTAGATGAAGCTCTCCTCACCTTTCACTTGGCCTATTGCATAGTACTCTACTTGGTCATCCTGCCCCAAGCCTTTCCTCACTCTAATCATCCTCTACACAGCCACCAAAGTCAGATTCCTAAAGCACAAACACATCTGCATCACTCCCCTACTCAATAAACTCAAGCAAATCCCTATTCTCTCTAGGTCAAAATACAAATTTCTCTGGCATTTAAAGCTCTTCTAAACTTGGATCTGGCCTACCATTTTACCCTTATGATATATTACCCTACACACCCTACATTCCAGACAAACTGGCCTTCTTGTTGTTCCTCCCACATTACATTGCATGTTCTGTTTCTGAGCCTTTGAAAAGATTCTCATCTCCATGTCTTAAAATCTCTAGCTTCCAGCAAAGCTCAATTTTAAATACCTTCTTTGTTGTAGAGGGGGATTACCAATTCCCCCTCACTGCCAGTGGCACTTCTGTTACCTTCCATTAAGTTTGTAAATGCTTTTATATATTATAAAGTCTTTGAAGAAAGGAACTGTTTCATTTCACTTTGTCTCTTTGGCACATGATAGGCATTTAATAAATGCTTGTCGATTGACTGAACATCCACTATGTGAAGGACAGTAAACTACTCCTTAGGTAATGGGGATACCAAAGACATTGAAGAAACAGTCTGTGTATTCAGCATACTAGGGGACAAAACACACACGCACACACACACACACACACACACACACACACACACACACACACCCCAGATATACAGATATGTATTATAAAATAATACAAAATAATTTCAAGAGCAAGACAACATTGACATCGGGGGCTGGGAAGATCAGTCATACCCATTGTAGGAAGTAGCCTCTGCTCTGTACTTTGAAGGTAATCAATAAACATTTATTAAGCACCTACTCTGTTCTAGGCAATGTGTTAAGCCCCAAGGATACAAAAAGAGGCAAAAGACGGTCCCTGCCCTCAAGGAGCTTACAATCTAATGGGGGTATGACAAACAAATAAATACATACAGACAAGCTAAAGATTCCATGAGGCAGAAAGGGAGTTCACTTCAAAGATAGGGACACTCACGCAAAGACACTGAGGTTGGAAATGGAATGTCCTTTATTGTTGCTGCTTATATATAATTTTAATTTTAACTTAAACACCAAATAGAATTGGTATTTGTATATATGTAGTAGAACAGAAAAAAGAGGATGTTACAAGCAGCTTCAGGACTCCATTATGTTCAATTTGCTTTTCAATTTATAGTAAGATCAACAAAGAGCATTTGAAGTCAGTCTGCTTTACATAAATAGTGTATAGTAGGCCTGAGATTTGAAACCAGGTCCTGTGATTCCATGCCTACCATCGTTGCACAGAATCATAGATTTACAGAATTTTAGACTTGGAATGGAACTTGATGGCCATTTAGTCCAAATCATACCTAATGAGGAATGTCTGCTATAACTTACTTGACAAGGAGTCATTGAGTCTCTTGTTGAAAGATCTCCTAGGAGAACATAGAAAATTTTACCTATGAGTTCCATGGAAAAGGGAAAAAATTGTGTTCATTATGCTCAGAGAGCATTACAGGATGTAAAATGGATATTTTTTATTATATGAAATTAAAAAGATTTTGTATAAACAAAATGCAGCGAGATTAATAAGAAAGGGAGGGAGGACTGTAGAAAATATCTGTGATAAAGGCCTCATTTCTCAAATATAGAGATAACTGAATCAAATTTATAACAATATGAGTTATTTCCCAATTGATAATTGATCAAATGATATGAAAAGAAGATTTGCAGAAGAAGAAATCAAAGCTATATACAGAGAAATGAAAATTAAAACAACTCCGATGTACCATCTCACCCTATCAAATTGGCTAATGTGACAGAAAAAGAAAAAGGCAAATGCTGGAGGGAATATGGAAAAATTGGGACAGTAGTGAACTATTGGTGGAGTTGTGAATTGTTTCAAGCATTCTGGAGAACAATTTGGAACTATGACCAAAGGGCTATGAAATCGTGCATCCCTTTGACCCATCAATACCACTAAGAGGTCTGTATCCCAAAGCAATCGAAGAAAAAGCAAAATGACCTATCTATCTATCTATCTATCTATCTATCTATCTATCTATCTATCTATCTCTGTGTGTGTGTATATGTGTGTGTGTGTATGTATTTATAGCAACTCTTTTGCAATGATAAAAAATTAGAAATTGTGCAGATGTCCATCAACTGGGAAAGGGCCAAACAACTTGTGGTATGTCATTATGATAGAATACTATTGTGCTATAAGAAATAACAAGCACTATGTTTTCAGAAAAACCTGGGAAGACTAATATGAACTGATGCAAAGTAAAGTGAGCAGAACTAGGAGAACATTGTACACAGTAACAGTAAGGGAGGGAGAGAATTTGGAACTCAAAATATCTTTTGCAGTGAGTAGAGCACCATCCCTGTAGTCAGGAGGACCTGAGTTCAAATCTGGTCTCAGACAATTGACACACTTACTAACTGTATGACTTTGGGCAAGTCACTTAACCCCAATTGCCCTGCCTTCCCTCCTGCAAGAAAAGTTAAATTTTTTGTTAACATGTAATTGAGAAATATTAAAATAAATACATTTGCGGGAAAAAGAGAAAGATCTCCTAGGAGAGGAAACCTCCATCTCCTGAGGTCACCCATTCCACTTACAGATAACTCCAATTGTTGGAAGTTTTTCATGAAATCAAGAATAAATCTGCCTCTTTGCCATTTCTACTTCTTGTTCCTGGTTCTGTAGTTTGAAGCCAAACATAACAAGTCCAATTCCTCTTCTATAAGTGAGCCTTTCAAAGACCTGAAGACCACTATCATGTTACTCCTGAGCTTATTCTCTTCTAGATTTACCATCTCCAGTTCTTTCAATTAACCTTTACAGTATCTTTTTGTTCAAATTCTACAATATCATGCTCAATAAACATTTTTCAGTACAAATAAATTGGACTATGACTACTGAGAGTTCAAGAGTGCAGGGAATGGATGTGGTGAATTTCAGGATTTATCAGGGGAAGTCACAAAGGACTAGAGATTCAGGAGATTATGAAACCAAAAGTATTTGTTCCAGTGACTAATTTGGATTATGCTGTGTTTGTCTATTGGCTGATGGTGCTCACTAATTATCTATATGTTAAAAGTAAGCTAATTTACTTACTTAAAGGAAAATTTGAAAGGCAAACAGAAATGCTGTGTAGAACTCTGACTTATTAGGGACAATTAAATATTATTAGAAAGAATGGAATAATTTAAGAAGAAAACAGTAAAATAAAAGTATCCTAAAAAGGCTGAAAGAACTATAAACTAAGGCTTCCAGGTAGAAGATGATGAAGGGGAAAGATGAAATCTCCTAACCTGATGTATTTGGTATACAATGGAAAACTTGCGAAAATTTGTTGAGTCTACTGACCCCACTGAGTTCTGACGGCTCGTGTGTCAACAAAAGTTATAAGATCTCTGACAATGAGCAAATTGCTAAAAGAAACCTAGAAGATATCTTCAGGGAACATCAAGACCTGAATATAAAACTGAATAACATAGGGGCATCGTTGATATTTTCAGCTTTTATTTTAATTAAAGGTTATCATTTTGGAAAAGAATGGAGCACATAGGAAGTGAATAATTGGCTACATAGGGGTTGTAAATGAGAATGATTTGGATTTCTGGGGTATGCACTCAAGATACCAGAATAATGGAATACTGACTAAGGTCAGACTGCAACTCGGAAGGACTGGGAAGAATATGTTTCACTAGAACTTCACTAATCTGACTAGAAGGCTTTAAAGTGAAAATAAGAAAATAATCATAGAAAACTATAAACAAGAATAGTTGGGCAGATATTAAAAAAAACATTGGATGAGGTAGCCGGTAATTAATAGGGGAAAATAACTGGTGTGAGAGTTGGGAACCATACTCTTGACTTCATGTAATGCTCAGGAAAAGGGTAATATGAAGTGAACTAGAAATTCTCATATGTGATGGTAAATACAACCTCTTAGATGTCACTGAAATTTGGTGGGATGGTACACAAGATTACAATATAGCAGTATAACATTGATAGGTAAGATGCAACTTCCGAATCTCTATTTTTTCCTTCCATCTCTGCTGTCATAGAGATTGATCATAAGACTAGAAAGGGTAGGAGAAAAGTGTAGCCATAATTCATATGTATTTCACCATGGACTTTGACAAGTTTTCCTAGGCTGTTCTAAGTATACTGATAGGTAGTTAGCTGAGGGTACTTAAAGACTTTATGAAGGAAGATCTCTGGTAGAGCACCTTGAAATGCAGTCATCAGTCCTTCCTGCTATGTTCAGTGTAGGATTACAGAATCATAGATGTAGAGCTTCAAGGTACCTTAGAGAAGTGACATTAAACTCAAATAGAAATGGTGGCCACTAAGCCATACATAAGGATCCCTGCAGGCCTCATATCGATTTAGAAAACCCCATGTTAACGTGATCTGTATTCTATTGTATTTGTAATTATTTTGTTCAATATTTCCCAATTACATTTTAATTGGTTTGGGCTGCACATGGGAGTGCTGCTGCTGGCCATATGTT
Organism: Trichosurus vulpecula; assembly: GCF_011100635.1. NCBI lineage: Eukaryota > Metazoa > Chordata > Mammalia > Diprotodontia > Phalangeridae > Trichosurus > Trichosurus vulpecula. The sequence goes on along the minus strand of NC_050578.1, from coordinate 86,260,536 downwards.
TGACACCTTCTCCTTAGAAGCCAGCAGATCTAATCCTCTCCTTTTATAGATGAGGAAGGTGAGGCAAAGAGAGGCAAAGTGATCTGCTCAGGATCACATTGTTGTTGTTGTGATTGTCCTTTGTTTTCAAAGAGGACCACGACATCAGAGAGATGGTGACATGACTTGCAGTTGACTTTGATTTCAGTGAAGGAGGGCTGTGTAAGGTAACCACCCTCACTTTCTCCTCCAGAGCCACTGGGGTTCAGAGGCCAGATATCCATCAGGATGACTGGAGTTGGCCTAGGATGCAATGGGAAACCTTGGACCTTTTAGGTTAAGGTTTTTTCAGGTTCTTATTTTGAGTGAGGCAATACCTATTCATAGACTAGACCTCTTAAAAAAGTGAGTCAAGAGATGTCTCCTTTAATTTAAAAAAAATTAAGCTGGGAGGGGAAGGGCTGCTGGTCAAAAGAAAAACAGTTACTATTTATACTCACTCTGAGCCAGGAGGGCCCAAAATATAGCCATTAAGTGATGCTTGGTCAGGGAGCTATTGTGGTCCAATCTATGAGCTCCAGAGTGAAATGGGTTTAAAGTTTGAGAAAAGAGAAAGGAAGGAAGGAAGGATGGAAGGAAGAAAGGAAAGAAGAAAAGAAGGAAGGAAGGAAGGAAGGAAGGAAGGAAGGAAGGAAGAAAGGAAGGAAAAGAAATTTACATTATGACTTTATTATACTCAGAAGGAATAGCAAGTTGTACATAATGATTTGCAATTTTGCGTGCAATTATCATTTTTTATTATACTATGTTATGGAAATGATTATTTTATCATAAATTAAAAATAAAATAAATAAAATTTTTACAAAGGTTCTAGGAAAATCTGGATTAGGGAAAAGAAGTCTTGATTCAGGGAAGTGGAGAGGTAGCATAATAGTGGCATTTAAATGTTTTAAAGGATGTCAGCTAGAAGAAGTCACTTTCTGTGACTTCAGAAGGAAGAATTAGGACTAGTGGGCAGAAGCTATGATTATTATTAAAAACAACAATAATAACAGAGAGGCTATGTGGCATAGTGGATAGAGAGGTGACCTGAAAGCTTGGAAGACCTGATTTCAAGCTCCTCCTGTGATACATATTAACTGTGTGACCCTGAACAAGTCATCCAAAGCTTCAATGCTTTAGATTATAAATTACAGAGAAGGAGCCAACATGTTTTAGTAGCAGGAATTTCCTTAAGTGGAAACTCCCAATAATAATGATATCACAGTTCAGGTCCCTATCCCTCATAAAATCAGCTCATGTTTTAAGGTCTTTAAAGCACATTATCTCAATTGAGTTTTAAAGTATCCTTTTGAGGTTGGTGCTAATATTATCTCCAGTTTACATAGGAGGAATTGGAGAGTCTGCAAGTCAAAGTGTTCCATCACATGGCTAATTAAATGGCTGAGGCAGGATTCAAATTAGGTCTTTCCATTTCTTTTTTTTTGATTTTTTTCTTTTTTAAACGTTGTTTTATTATTTAATATTTTTCAGTTTTCAACATTGATTTCCACAAGATTTTGAGTTACAAATTTTCTCTCCATTTCTACCTTCCCCCCACCCCAAGATGGCATATATTCTGATTGCCCCTTTCCCCAGTCTGCCCTCCCTTCTGTCTCCCCACTCCCCTCCCTCCCTTTTTCCCTTACTTTCTTGTAGGGCAAGAGAGATTTCTATACCCCATTGCTTGTATATCTTATTTTCCAGTGACATGTAAAAACAACTCTTTTTTGAGCATTTGTTTTTAGTACTTTGAGTTCCAAATTTTCTCCCTTCTTCCCTCCCCGCCCACCCTCCTTGAGAAGGCAAGCAATTCGACATAGGTCACACATGTATCATTATGCAAAACACTTCCATAACAGTCAGGTTGAAAAAGACTAACTATATTTTACTCCAATCTATACTGTCCCCTTTATTCAAATTTCCCCCTTGACTCTATACCTTTTCAAAAGTGTTTGCTTTTCATTACCTCCTCCCCTGATCTGCCCTCCCTTCTATCATCCCCCCTCTCTTATCCCCTTCCCCCCTACTTTCCTGTAGGGTAAGATACCCAATTGAGTGTGTATGTTATTCTCTCCTTAAGTCAAATCCTATGAGAGCAAGATTCACTCATTCCCTTTCACTTGCCCCCTCTTCCCTTGCAATAGAACTGCTTTTTCTTGCCACTTTTATGAGAAATAATTTACCCCATTCTATCTCTCCCTTTCTTCTTCTCTCAATATATTCCTCTCTCATCCCTTAATTGCATTTATTTATTAATTTGTTAATTTATTTATTGTTAGATATCATCCCTTCATATTCAACTCACTCTGTGCCCTCTGTCTAAATATATATATATGTATATATACATACATACATACATACATATATATATATATACACACACATATATATGTATGCATATGTATATTCCCTTCAACTACCCTGATACTGAGAAAAGTTTTGTGAATTATAAATATCATCTTTCCATGTAGGAATGTAAATAAAACAGTTCAACTTTAGTAAGTCCCTTATGATTTCTCTTTCCTGTTTACCTTTTCATGCTTCTCTTGATTCTTGTATTTGAAAGTCAAATTTTCTATTCAGCTCTGGTCTTTTCAGCAAGAAAGCTTGAAAGTCCTATATTTTATTGAAAATCCATATTTTTCCCTGGAATATTATACTCAGTTTTTCTGGGTAGGAGATTCTTGGCTTTAATCCTAGCTCCTTTGACCTCTAGAATATCATATTCCAAGCCCTTCAATCCCTTAATGTAGAAGCTGCTAGATCTTGTGTTATCCTGATTATGTTTCCACAATACTCAAATTTCTGGCTGCTTGCAATATTTTCTCCTTGACTTGGGAACTCTGGAATTTCTTTTTGGGATCTTTTTCAAGAGGTGATTGGTGGATTCTTTCAATTTCTATTTTACCCTCTGGTTCTAGAATATCAGGGCAGTTCTCCTTGAGAATTTCTTGAAAGATGATGTCTAGGTTCTTTTTTTGATGGCTTTCAGGTAGTCCAATAATTTTTTAAATTATCTCTCCTGTATCTACTTTCCAGGTCACTGGCTTTTCCAATGAGATATTTCACATTGTTTTCTACTTTTTCATTCTTTTGGTTCTGTTTTCTAATTTCTTGATTTCTCATAATGTCACCAGCTTTCACTTGCCCCATTCTAATTTCTAAGGTAGTATTTTCTTCAATGGCCTTTTGGACCTTCTTTTCCATTTGGCTGATTCTGCCTTTTAAGGCATTCTTCTCCTCATTGGCTTTTGGAGCTCTTTCGCCATTTAGTTTAGTCTATTTTTTAAGGTGTTATTTTCTTCAGTATTTTTTGGGTCTCCTTTAGCAAGCTGTTCACTTGTTTTTCATGGTTTTCTTGCATCACTCTCATTTCTCTTCCCAATTTTTCCTCTACTTCTCTTGCTTGCTTTTCCAAATCCTTTTTGAGCTCTTCCATGGCCTGAGACCAATTCACATTTTTCTTGGAGGCTTTTGATGTAGGCACTTTGACTTTGTTGACATCTTCTGGCTGTATGTTTTGATCTTCTTTGTCGCCAAAAAAAGATTCTATAGTCTGAGTCCTTTTTTGCTGCCTGTTCATGTTCGCAGTCTTTTACTTGACCCTTGAGATTTTTGTCAGGGTATGACTGCTTTAAGAGTAGAGAGTACTTTGTCCCAAGTTTTAGGGGCTTTGTACTGCTGTTTTCAGAGCTACCTCTACTCCAGTCACTGCAAGCTGTGCCACACCAGCACTCCTCCTTCCCCAAGAACCAACAACCAGGACCCTGACCCAGATCCAAGTAGGGCAAAGCAAGAGAATCCTGCCTCTGCACCAGCAAAGTGCTCCCTGCACTCCCACTCTGATTTGCCACTTGATTCCTCCCACTGGGTGGGCCTGGGCCTAGAAGCAGCCCTAGATGGAGCTCTGGAAGCAGCTGCCTGAGCTTCCTGCTGCTGCTGCTGCACCACCTCTGCCACTGCGGAGCTGGGGCTGGACTGAGTACTTCTCTCACCACCCTGATCCAGCAGTTTTCCCACTATCCTTTTAAGTTGCCTTTGGCGTTTGTGGGTTGAGAAGTCTGAGAAGTCTGATAACTGCCACAGCTCGGTGATCCATGGCTCTAAGGCCTGCTCTGCCCAACCTATTCCTGGCCTGGTTGTTCCTGGCATGGTCCATGCTGGGCTTCCCTCTGCTCCTAGTATGGTGCAATAGATCCTTCCCAGCAACCATCCAGGCAGTCCTGGGCTAGAGACCTGTTTCCCCCTTTTATTTTGTGGGTTCCATAGCTCTAAAATTTGTTCAGAGCCATTTTTACAGGTGTTTGGAGAGATTTGGGGGAGAACTTAAGCAAGTCCCTGTTTTCCAGCTGCCATCTTGGCTTGCCCCCCCCCCCCACTCCTCACCTTGGTTTTCCATTTCTAAGCCCAACTTTGAATTCTATCTACTTTGGTTTATTTTGGTTATATATGAAGAACATTTTTTTAACAATTAGAGCTGCCCATAAACAGAGTTGGCTCCCTTGTGATACAGTGAGTTCATTGTTCCAAAGAAAGGAAGGAAATCAACAGGCGTTAGATGAGGCCTTGTTGGGGTGGTTGCTGGTTTGGGTATTAATATATCAGGTAAAAAAAATATATCAGTTAAGAGCTTGAACCAGACCATCTCAAAAGCTCTTCTAGTCACTCTGGGAATGGAGGAGTCAAATCTCCACTATCATATTAAATGACCTTGCATTTTCTAGCTAAAATTGGTTTTAAAATAGTCCCTGTTATTCATATATTACATTTAGCTTGACTCTGCTAATTATCTTCACTTACTGCTGCTCATTAAAAAAAAATCTCAATTTTCTTCCTCTAAAGATTGGTATTTTAAAAGTTTTTGCGAATAGCTCATATTGCTCCATAAAACTCACATCCGCCAGGGTATTTTCAATGGCCTTTTGCTCTGCTTGAGTCTAATTGGAAGGAATTGCAATCTCTTCAAAATGTTTTCAAACCTTTCCCACTCCTTTCCTTCATCTTCTTTTTTTTATCAATATCCTCTCTAAACAGCACAAAATCCTGAACAAAATGAATTACATCATTTCATATTCTACCAAAAGGAACTCCCCAAGGATCAAACATTTGCAACAGTTTCCTCACATACTCTTTTCCAGAATTTCATTCAATTTTGTTCTTTTTGAGGAGTTGGATTTTCAATGAGCCAATAAGACTTCCAAGAGCATCCATGATCTTAACAATTCAGTCAAGTGCTCACTGAAAGATGTATTTCTGCAATTTTCTGTCATGCCATAATTTTTAGGAAACTGTGTCTTAGTGCTACACTCAAAGTGATAGGGTTCCAGACAATCTGAATCCCCCAAATGATGTCCTATTAACAAAGTGATTGTTCCCAAAGGCTATCACATTCACTTGTGATAAAATGGAAAGCCATTATCCTCTGATGTTGTGGTGATATTGATGAATTAATCTGTGATTTTCCCAGATAGATGGAAATTTTGGTCTTCAGGAATTAGAAGAGTTTCAGACTTTCTTAGTCATATATTTTCTTAGTGAAGCATACATACTCAATCACTAGTGTCACAGATGAGAATTTATTTATGAATGCTCTGATTCTTGCCGTGCTGTTGTGTGATAGCAATTTAGATTTGAAGATCTTCCCCACCCATTAATAGGCCATGTGACCTACTTAGTCCCTGGAAGCCTAAGTGGGAAGATCTTCCTGACAGGAAAAGGAAGTTATGTCACAGGAAATGCAGAGAAAGAGAGAGAGAGAGAGAGAGAGAGAGAGAGAGAGAGAGAGAGAGAGAGAGATGTTATGGCTACTAATGGCTGCTAATGGCCACCCTTGTGATGGTTAGAACTGAACAGGCTAACTTAGCTGTACTGTGAGTTTATTTTTGGGAAGACCCCAGCAGGGGGTCAGAGAGGTTTTGGGATGTTGAGGCTCCAGGCTGTTATATGGTGTTTTAAGTTCCTTTCTGTTATGATAAAGTGGCCTGACTGGCTGTGGGAGCGGAACATTTGGTTATGAGATATGATTTTCTGGTGTCTGAATAAATGTTATACTTCTTTTACTTTCTTTATGGAGAGTCTGTCATGCCTTGTGGTGCAGAACTACGTAGGCATATTCACAATTATCATTGATGTTGTGTTTATTGCCTTACTGATACATGTTGACAAATGACAAACCATTTAAAGTGTATTGTTTTAATTTTCCCCTTTCAGATAAGTTGAGTATTGTCACATGATACTACCTCTTTCTAGAGACGGTATCATTTTAAAATACTTACAACAGCATATTGAAGCACTTTATGAACACAAAATTATATACAGTGCTAAGGAGATATGTGTTTCCTGTGGCTACCATTTGAAAAAAAAAGTTTTCTAAAATAGCAACTTTAAACAGAAATCTCACACTCCCTGCAAATGAATTTACTGGTTTAATTATATGTGGTTCATTTTTTCCCTCCAAAAGACTATATGAGAAATTATAATCTTATGTGGTAAGGGCCCAACAGTTGTTTTTATATGATTTGTAACTCTCTCAACATCTTACATATAAAGCATGACTTGCCCTTAAATCAATATCTTCTTTAAGCTATGCTAGTCATTGACAGCCAAACGCAAAAAATACATTCACAACCATTTGATGAAGAAAGTGCCTTGGAGAGAAAATTTATTAGCTTTTCTGGCACAGCAAAATAGTCACCTTGAAGTGCTTTCAATAACGTTAAGATCCAGCATGACTACAAATGACAGGTATGTAATTCCAATAATTGAATTTTGATGTTAAAAGGGACTTTAAAGGTCATGGTGTCAGTCTTATCACTTTACAAATGCAATGATTTATCCCACATCATATATTCCCTAGCTGTGAAGATGGGACTAGAACCCAGATCTCCTGAATCCCATTCCACTTTCCTTTCTGCCACAATATGTTGCCTAATTCCACATTTCTGCTGATTATCCTGGTCTGAATTGTGCCACAAACTATTTCCCTAAGGGATTTCATATCTCAAATCCTAATGTCATTTGTATTTTGAGATGACTCACCATTAGCATGAGCTGAGAGATGTTCTGCCATTATTCATGCTTACCTCCAGTCAGAATAAATATATAACACATCAAATGATTAGGATATAGTGAAAGAAAACAAACATTCTATTTTCCTTATATCTTTTCCCAATAAAAATTTCTGTCCTTAAAAATGAAATATTGGAATACCCACAGCTTATAATTGCTAGTGGTTGCTAGGTAAAAACTGAAAATAAGAGCAGGACTTCAATTGAGAAAAATCAGGCGATATTGATTGGATTGATTTAGAATCTGTCAGCTACTTAAAGAATAATCAGTTTATCCAACAACTAATGAACAACAGTAAAGTAAAGGCACAATAACTCACCATTCTATTTTTGAATTCAGCAGGTTTATAAAAATGAAACTCAAACTGTACAAATCAGATTAAATTTCACTTATTTGAGATTCAGAAGATAAAATTATATTTTTAGGATGAAGATTCTGAGAACTGTCTGAGGAGGTATTCTAAATCAGAAATAATATTAGAATTTCAGGAACAGAAAAATATAAATCTAGTAATGCATTTTCTATAATAAATAAGGCTGAACAAATCTGAAAAATATAAAATCTTTATTTTGACCTTATTCACAGTAATTGAACATAATAGCAAATATCTAATTATGAAGGGGAAATCTAAATAACAAATTTTTAAAATAACTAGAAAATATACACAATTTAGTTTTTTATCAAAATGTATATAATGAAAATAATTTGACATATATTGAACATAGTAGAAAATATTGTTCAAATTATACTAACTTTTCATTCATTCAGAGAGATGAGGAAACAGACTATTCAGCTTAATTTAATATTTCTATGAACTCAGAACAACTGTAGGTAACATTTTACACTGATAATAAAAACAAATTTTTGATGATTCAGGAGGACCCTAGAGATATCGCAATTCTCCAAGGTTAATATTACAAACATGAATTATCATTGTAGTATACCACTGAGGAAATAATTCTGATTTTTTTCTTTTAGGTTTCCTGTTTGGATTTTGGAGTTTGCAGTTTGAAGGTAGTTTAGTTAAATGGGATGGAAATCAACAGAAAAATCACAAATGGAAGGTACAAAAGTAAGCAAGTATCAAATTTATGTTACAAGCCAAGTAGCTTGCTATAGAGATCAATGTTAGGTATAGTCTCAACTAATATATTCATTAATAATGGAATTTGGAGAGTAAAGAACACCTTAATGAACTCTGAATGATTATTAAAGAGTTCTAAGAGTACCAACTAGATCAGAGAAGCAGCACAAAGGGACCTAAAGGTTACCCAAGTGAACATGAATAACCCTTCTCCCTCCCTCCCTTTCAAATATTTTTATCAATTTTTATTTTTTGTTTTATTGGCTTCTTTATAGTTATTGGAAGGCAAAGGAATTGTCTTATAGTGAAACTATTCTCTTTCTTTCCGGAAGTATCCAGAGGATGGTGAGGCAGCAACAATTCATCCACACATATTTCTATTTAGAATTTTTAAAGAGACTTTCCATGGCTAACTCAGACATGACCTCACTCTATTTAGTCACCTAGATGAACTGGAGTTCCAGAGATGCTTTTGCATAAGATATCCAGATACCAGAGTCAAAAATACTTAGGCCTTTGAGTCATTTGGGTAATTGTCTCAATTTCCCACTTGATTTGGACCCCAGGCAGTCATAGTGAATTTAAAATGTTACAGTCAGGGAGAGCATTCTGGATTGTGCCATGGGATATGCAAGTGTCTGCCTGAGACATGTGGGGGAGTTAAGAAAGGAGCAGTGATGGTTTCCTCTTGAACTCTAGCTCTTTTTAAGGTTGTTAGTTTTAATCTAGCTGAAAATGTTCTTGTTCAAACTCTAGTTGATATCTATATTGGCCAGAGAGGTGTTGACAGTGTTTAGTCTCATGAAGGGCATTTTGCCATTTTGCCTTTGTCTACATTATTATTATGACAATATAATTTATTATTCATTTATTTTAAACATTCTTTTTTTAAAAAAAATGAGTTCCAAGTTCTCTCCCTCTCACCTTCCTCCACCCCATTGAGAAGGCAAGAAATATGATGTCAATTATACATTTGAAATCACGTAAAACATTTCTACATTAGCCATGTTGCAAAAACAAAGCAAGAAAAATGAAAAAAATGCTTCAAATTGTACTCAGACTCCATCAATTCCCTCTTTTGAAGTGCACAGCATATTTCATCATAAGTCCTTTTGAAATGTCTTGAATCATTGCATTGATCAGAACAGCCAAGTCATTCACAGTTGCTAACTATATAAAATTGTTATTACTGTGTACAATGTTCTTCTGCTTCTGCTCACCTCAGTCTGCATCAGTTCATCTAAGTCTTCCCAGGTTTTTCTGAAACCATCCTGCTTGTCATTTTTTATAGTACAATAGTGTTTGATCACAATCATATACCACAACTTGTTCAATAGTCCCTCAGTTGATGGGCATCCTCACAATTTCCAATTCTTTGCCATCACAAAAAAGCTTCTACAATATTTTTATTTACATAGATCCTTTTATTTTTCCTTTGATCTCTTTTGGGATACAGTGGTTTTGTAGCTTTAAAGGGATGCTTAGTTTTATAGCCCTTTGGTCATAGTTCCAAATTGTTCTCCAGAATGGTTGGACCAATTCACAACTCCACCAATAGTGCATTACTATCCCATTTTTTCCACATCTCCTCCAGCATTTATCATTTTCTTTTTCTGTCACATTAACTAATCTGATAGATGTGAGGTAGTACCTCATAGTTGTTTTAATTTGCATTTCTCTAATCAATAGTGAGCATTTTTTTTCATATGACTATAGAGAGTTTTGATTTCTTCTTCAGAAAATTGCCTGTTCATATCCTTTCACTATTTATCAATTGGAAAGTGAGTCATATTGTTATAGATTTGACACCATTCTCTTTTTATTTGAGAAATGAGGCTCTTGTCAGAGAAACTTGATATAAAATTTATTCCTCCATTTTTTGATTTCCTTCTAAGTGTGGCTGCATTGGTTTTGTTTGTCTAAGAAACTTTAATTTTATGTAATCAAAATTGTCCATATTACTTCCCGTGATACTCTCTTGTTTGGTCATGAATTGTTCCCTTATCCATAATTCTGACAGGAAAAGTTTTCCATTCTCCCTTAATTTGCTTATATCTTATTTTATTTCTAATTAATGTATCCATTTTGATGTTATTTTAGTATGTGGTATGAGACACTGGTCTATACCTGATCTCTGCCAAACTACTTTCCTGTTTTCCAAGAAATTTTTTGTCAAAGAGTTCTTGTCTCAAAAGCTTCGATCTTTGCATTTATCAAACTCTAGATTACTATGGTCATTTACTACTCTGTACTGTGTACCAAATCTATTCCACTGATCCACAACACTATTTCTTGGCAAATACCAGATTATTTTCATGATTTCTGCTTTGTAAAATAGATGAATTCTGATACTTCTAGGCCACCTTTCTTCAAATTTTATTTTTGTGAATTCTCTTGACATTCTTGATCTTTTGTTTTTCCAGATGAAATTTGTTATTATTTTTCCTAACTCTATAGAATTTCTTTTTATTGTTTGGTTGGTATGGCACTGAGTAAGAAAATTAAGTAGAACTGATATTTTTATTAGATTGACTCCAATTATTTATATATGTCTATGGGAATGACAATTATTTTGTGATTTGTTCATATAGTTCCAAGATGTATCTTGGTAAGTAGACTCCCAAGACTTTTATATTGTCTACAATTATTTTAAATGGAATTTCTCACTCTAACCCTTCCTGCTGGACTTTTCTGGTAAAATAGTTCCTACTAATTGCTTTAATTTCATCTTCATTGGTGGTACATTCACTCCCACCCATTTTGGGGAAGAGTCATTTGGAGTTAAATGACTTACCCAGGATCACACAGCTAGTAAGTATGTGAGGCCAATTTGAACTCAGGTCCTCTTGACTCTAGGCCTGGTGTTCTATGCTCTGTGCCACCTAGCTGTCTCTGATGCTTACCTTTTTATGCTTCTCTTAAGTCCCGTGTGTGAATGTCAAGTTTTCTTTTCAGCTTTGGTCTTTTCATCAGGTAATGCTTGAAAGTTCTCTATTTCATTAAATATCCATTTTTTCTCCAGCAGGATTATGCTCAGTTTTTCTGGGTAGGTGATTCTTGATTTTAATCCTAGCTCTTTTGCCCTCCAGAATATAAAGTTCCAAACTTTCCACTCCTTTAATGTGGAAATTGCTAAATCTTGTGTAATCCTAACTGTGGCTCCATGATATTTGACTTGTTTCTTTCTGGCTGCTTGCAACATTTTCTCCTTTACCTGTGAGCTCTGGGATTTGGATATAATATTCCTGGGAGTTTTCATTTTGGGACCTCTTTCAGGAGGTGATTGATAGATTGTTTTAATTTTACTTTCTGGTTTTAGGATATCAGTGCAATTTTCCTTTATAATCTCTTAAAATATTATATCTAAGCTCTTTTTTAATCATGAATTTTAGGTAGTCCAATTGTTCTTAAATTATCTCTTCTCAATCTATTTTCCAGGTCAGCTGTTTTACCAATGAGGTATTTCACATTTTCTATTTTTTTCATTCTTTTGACTTTTTTTCATTGTTTTTCAATATCTCATGGAGTCATTAGCTTCTAGTTGCCCAATTTCAATTTTTAAGGAATTATTTTCTTTAGTGAGCCTTTGCAGATCCTTTTCCATTTGGCCAATTCTTCTTTTCAAGGAATTATTTTCTTCAGTAAATTTTTGCGCCTCTTTTGCCATTTGGTCAATTCTGTTTTCTAAGGTATTATTTTTGTTGTGCCTTTTTTATTAAACTGTTGGTTCTCTTTTCATGATTTTCTTGCACCACTCTCATTTCTTTCCCCAATTTTTATTCTACCTTTCTTGATTTTTAAAATTCTTTTTAAGCTCCTCCAGGAAGTCTTGTTGGGCTTGGGTTCAATTTATATTCATAGTTTTTTATTTCCTTTGAGACTTTGCTTTTAGCTGTTTTAACATCACTGACTTCTTCTGAGTTCATGTCTTCATCTTTTCTGTCACTGTAGCAGCTTTTTATGTTCAGTTTTTGTTGTTGTTGTTATTCACTCATTTCCCCATCCTATTTCTTGACTTTTAACTTTATGTTAAACTTGGACTCTGGTCCTGGTGTGGAAGTGGGAGATATTGTCCCCAGCTTTAGGCCTCTTGTGCTGCTGTTTTCAGTTCTAGTTCTAGGGGTCTGCAAGTTTTTGGTGCTTCCAAGATGGTATGATCCAAGGAATCACTGCTCTCCTGGTCTGTGTTCTGTCCTTTATCTAAGAAGGAACAAGTACTAGTACTCCTCTTTCTCCTGAAAATGTGACCAGAGCTCCTACTTCCTTGTGAGTGACCACAGGCTCTCTTCTCTGCCCTGAACTGTGATCAAGGCTTCTATTTCTCTTCATTTTAAGTGCTAGCATTCTTCTTCACCCCGAAACTGTACCTTGGACCTGTGACCCAGAACTGTGTATCAGAAATGCAACAGGGTCCTGCTCTCAGTGCCAGTGAAGGGTTCCCTGTAGTTTCTTTTTGACCAGTTGTTTTACCCCATTGCTGTCTTTGGTAGGAGAGCTCCTGAAGCTGCTGCTGCCTACAAGACTTGCTGTTGGCACTGCCACTGTGTGTACACTGGTCAGGCCCTGACCCCAGCATCACAGACCTGTCTTGCCAACCTCCTAAATTGTCTTGGACTGGAAAAATGTCTCACCCTGCCTTTTTATTGGTTCTGCCACTCCAAAATTCTAATTTGAGATATTATTTTAAAGTTGCTGGAGGGAAATATTGAGAGAAGTCAACTGAGTTCTTACCTCTACTCTGTCCCCAGTGTCTCCATTATTATTATTATTTAAAAAAATAGAAATAACAAAAGAACATTTAAAGACCCAAGATCAAGGCCCTAATCAAGGGATTTCCAAAATGCTACTATGTTTTTATACCATCATATCTATCTCAAGTTTCTCTCACATATATACTCAAAGATATGCTCTATACTTTCTTACTCTCCTATCCCTAATCTTTAAGTAACCCACCTTTCCCACGGACACTCAGGACTGAGAAAATGCCTACCTCCAGAAGGACAAACTAACTAGGGTCCCCAAGGGTCCATGACATTAAATTTGAAGGCACCTATATAGGTTGAGTAGAAGTGACGTGGTAGGGGTGACAGGGATAAGAAACCATTAAAAGTTGACAGAGGGTCATGCTGGAATGATGCACTGATGGCCAAGATGGTGGAGGTATTCAGATCAAGAGCTAAGGACTGAGGTGATATCCAAGCACAAGTCCAGAGGAGCCAAGATGATGGCTTGCAGGCCCTACGTGGTGAGGTACTTCAACCCAGATAAGAACTACTTCTGGGCCCTCAGTCACTCGCATCTTAATACTTACTCCTTTCTACTACCCCAAAGTCAGTGCCTTGATATGTCCATTTCCTCCAGCTACCACGATGATGCCTTTTCCACTCTCATAGCCCGAGATAATCTAAAGCAGCTAGGAGCCTATTTGTTTCTCACTGTCTATTACAGAGAGACTAAATGAAAATGATAGCTAGCATTTATAAAGCATTTTATAGTCACAAAGTACCATATATCCATTATCTAATTTGTTCCTCACAACAAGCATGTGCAAATATTAGTAAATAGGGCAAATATTACTATGCAAATATTAGTAAATAGTGCAGATATCACTATTCCTATATTACTAGTGGCATTGTTACATAGAGGATAGAAAGTCAGCCTGATTTCAAGTTTTGCCTCTAACATATGTTGACTTTGTGACCCTGGACAAGGGATTTATCCTAATAGCATCCAAGGCATCTCTAAAACTAAGTTGTGGAGAAGGTGCCTGTCTCCATTGGTAGGGGAGCTCCTTATGCCAGTGAACTCACAGGCCAATCAAATTGTATTTTTTTCTATTAAGGGACTAAGAGAACAAATAATTTGCTCAAGGCCACAAAAGCAGTCAATGATAAAACCTGGACTTGGACACAGATTTTTAGACTCCCAGTCAACATTGTGCCCATATTACCACACTGCTTTTGAATTTCTTCTTTTTACTCTTCTTTCTCCACTACTCTCCCCCTTCTTTTTTCTTGGCAATCAGGTTAAGTGACTTGCCCAGGGTCACACACCAAATAAATGACTAAGATTGGATTTGAACTCAAGTCCTTCTGACTCTACCTGCCCCTCCCCCTTCACCTTTCAATAAGCATTTACTAAATGCCTGCTATGTGCTCAGTACTGGGCTAGACTCTGGAGGAAAAGATGCAAAAATGAAGCAATGCTTGCCCTCAAGAAGCTAACATTTCACTGGGGATACAATATAGTTGTAGAGAAAGAAGGAAGGAAGAAGATATACAGGGCAGTTGTACTGGACCCACACTTAACTTATGAATTTAATGATATGTTTTTGGAGAAGAAGAGATAGGTAGTTAGAGAGAGAGGGAGAAGAAAAAGAAGAGGAAGAGGTGGGTAGTAAAGAGATTCCACTTGACACGCTATTCAATGAGTATATGTTTGAGTTTGCCCTTCTTTTCAAAAGTAAGTTGTTTGGCAGTTTAGACTGGTGATCTCCTTTAAGAATTAGGGTACAAGGATTATGAGTTCTTCAAACACTCTTCCTGGATGCATTTCACCTTTGACTTCCAGGCTTCTGACAGCTGTATGGCAGCTAGCTGTGACAACATTCTCTGTGAACTACAATTGCTTGTGCTCTCCTCCTGATGGTATGATGCTATATAAAACAGGGTATGTGTGGCTCATTTGGATGTATTACTTGGGGGAAGCAATGTCCATTTAAAATAATGACATAAGTGAGACTATTGCTATTAATGCTGTTTCTATTTTTCATATTCTTGGTGTTATACATATTCATATCTCCTTTTTAGTATAATTTGTCAATCAAAAACCATTCTTATTCTAGGAAATGACATCATATCAGTTAAAAACAACAATTTTGATTGACAAATAAAGCTGTTATTCAGAGATGCATAATAACATTGAAGTTGTCATGCCTATCTCTGACAAATGTGTCTTTCATTCTTGCCAATGTCAACTGGTTGTGCCCTTGATGTCATACCCTTTTGTCTCCTGCCATCCTGTGCTCCTCCAATTATTATTTCTATTGTCTTCTTCTTCTTCATCTTCTCTTCTTCTTCTTCTCTTCTTCTCTTCTTCTTCTTCTTCCTTCTTCTCTTCTTCTTCTTCTTCTTCTTCTTCTTCTTCTTCTTCTTCTTCTCCTTCTCCTTTTCCCCCTTCCTCTCCTCCTTCTCCTCACTTTATGATGACTCTTTCCCTTACACCTACAAACATTTTTCAGATATTATCTCTCAAAGAAGTCTTTCCTTGACCCTATTTCCTCAATTTAATTCAATTACATTTAGCACTTACTAAATGTTGAATACTACCTTCTCAAACTATTTTTATCTTTTTAGCCTCTTTTTCTTATAGAAGTTTTCTACTTCACAACCCTCTCACTCCTAAACCCTTTGATATCTGGCTTCCATCACCAATACTTTCCTGAAACTCCTTTCAACTGTCATCAAGTACTTTCCAATGACCTGTAGACTACCACTTTTACCTTGATCGCATTTCCTTCATTGGTTTTTCTAATATTGTGTTATACTGATTCTTCTTCTAACCTACTAAGGTGCTTTTTCTGTCTTCAGTCAAATTTTATATGCAGGATAGTATGGAGAAATATGTAGGGAGATTAAGTAGGAGTCTAGTGCAATACTTTGATTGAGACATAAGGAGGGTCTAGCCCAAGATAGTAGTAGTGGAAAGTGAAAGGAAGGCCTTGACTATGATAAAATTCTTGAAGTCTTATCAATAGAAGTTAGCAATTAGATTGGGGGGTGGGGGTGGGGGGCTGTGGCATGAGGTATTAGGGAGAAAGATTCAGAATCCAACAAAGACCCTGGGGTCTTAAAGCCATAGCAAGTGGAAGAATGATACTGGTTTTTCAAAAATAATTTTGAGGTCAGGAGAAAGAACTAGTTTTCCAATTTAAGATCTGTCAATCTTTATTAAAAATGTAGATGTTGTTCTTTCACAGTGACATAACTAAACTCCCTTTGAAAATGTAGCTAAGTCGCAACCACTTAAATTAATATCATCATCATCTACAACATGCGATATGCTATTAAAACATTTGAGTAACTGTTTTAGTTGAAGAGTGAAAACATAATCAGTCAACTTTGATTTGGATTAAGTTTTCTATACACAGAATTTAGAATTAAATATTGAGAACCATAAACACTTTAAAATGTTTAAAATGTAACAACCTACCAAGCAATGCTTACATTTCTATCAGTATATCATTTGAGAATGACATAATATATTCAGAAGGGGTTAAATTGGCAAACTAAACAACTGGGGAACAGCGATGCAATTATAAATTTTCTTAGTATAGAGCAAAAGTTGGCTACTTTAAAAAAAATTGTGGGCCTTTCAGCAATGAGGAAAAATCAATTGTGGGTCACATAAAACTAAAAATCAAAAAATAAACAATGAAAAGCCGCATGTATCATTCCAAACATAGCCACCCGTTTCCTTGACAATGAAATTAAAATAATTAATAAAGATCTCATTTGCCTGCACAAAAGAACTAATTTTTAAAAGTCAAAAGTAACAACTTTAGATTTTTAGCAATTCTCAACATGGATCAGGCAATATTCACTAAGGATCTCAGAACCAGCTCCTAAGGCATAGAAAATGGTCAGTCTCTTTCCCTAGAGGGAACAACAGATGGTCAGAAAGAAACAGCTAATGAAGATGATGAATCTATAAGGTTTTACCCCTTAAAACCCAAAGTACTGTACCATCCTGAGTATGCATTCTTATCTAAGTTACCTTGGATTGTTATAATCATGGGTGCAAATGATAGCTTACCCTGGAGTCATATATTTATAAAATGTACCCAAGTAGCTTCTATAACAGTTTCACTGGCTATTTCCTCTTGGGTAAAACCTGGCATTTAACATATGGTTCCATATGCCATCTAGACCAACCTTCTGATTTTAAAGAGGAGGAAATTGAAGCCCCAAAGGCTTAATTGTTTTCATCTTCCTCCTATTCATGTACTATAATCCTTGAAAACTGGCCTAATAGCTTTTCCCAAGGAAGAAAAAGTGTGACACTTCCTCTTACTCCTAGTCTGGAGTGTCAATAAGCAGGAATGAAGTTATATCCAGTACTGGAGAAGTCAGCCAGTGATACAGCCATCTTCTGAAGTCAGTCAATAAACATTCATTAAGCTCTTACTATGTGCCAGACACTGTGATAAGCACTAGGGAAACCAATAAAGGTAAAAGTCATCACTCTGAAGGTGCTCACAGTTTAATGGGGGAGACAATCTGCAAACAACTCTGTACAAGCAAGCTATATAAAGGATAAATTGGCATTAACCAACAAAAGAAGGTACTAAAATTAAGGGTGACCAGGAAAGACTTCCTATGGAAGGTGCAATTTTGGATGGGACTTGAAGGAAGTCAGGAAAACCAGGAAGCAGAGATGCAAAAAGACAACATTCTAGGGGTAGGGTACAGCCAGTGGAAATGCCTATAGCAGGGAGAGATAAAGTGCCTTGTTTGAGTAATAGCAAGGAGGCCAGTTCCACTTGTTTGAACTTGGAACAGAAGATTTTGTATTTGACCCTGGAGGTGACAGGGAACAACTGGTCAGATCTACACTTTAGGAAGATCATTCTGACAGCTTAGTGGAAGATGGACTAGAGAAGGGAGAGATTTGGGTCAGAGTCATCAAACAGCAGGATTCAATAGTTCAGGATTAAGTCAAGTCTTTACATATGCCAGAAAAAATGGAAGGAAAGCATGAGAACGAGGTTAACCAAGGAGGGCAGTTTTTTTTTATTTTACAATAAAAGTGTTCCAAAGGGCATGATGGAAGAGGGCAGAGCTACCTGGTGTCTTGTAAGAGATTTGGCCAAGGTGAATGGAGGTGAAGTTAATGGTTGTAAGTGAATGAGGAGTGATAGCAAGGAATGGGAATTATTTCTGCTTAAGCAACCTAAGATTCTCTATCCACAGTATTTGTAGGAGAGGAAGTGGCAGTTTGCTAGCCATAGGGTAGGGTTGTGGTACCTTTCAACTTGATATTCCACCCTCAAAAGTCCTGTGAATGGCTGAAGGCTCAGTTCTCCTTTAAATACCAGGGAGGAAGGATCAGACCTGGTATATGTTTTTACTTCCAGAACCAATTCATCAATCTCTCCTCATTTGAGGTCAGCCACATTAAGATACAGGACCTATTCAGAACCTGGGGGCAGTTACCTACTTTACCCCAGTGTATGATTCTTCTATTCTTAAGAAATTAAGTTCCTAGTTCTTTTATATCAAACTCCTTCCTTTATGCTAGGGGACTTCAGCATTTTTGCTGATGTCCCTTCAGTCTTTCTGACTTCCTAATTCATCAGCTTTCTCCATGCCAATTACCTCTACTTCAGTTACGTACAAGGATGGTTGAACCTTTGATTTCACAGTCACCCATAAATATATTACTTTCATGATCAGAAATTTGTCTGTCTGACCCCAATCTTTCATGTGCCCATGTCCTCATATACTTTGCTCTTCCTAAACCTAGTCTTTCCATTCTTTACTGTTCTTCCAGGTCATCATCAATACTATGACTTCACTTTTATCTCTTTCTAATCTTAGTCCTACAAATCACCAATTTAACTGAACACCTTGATGAATCTAAACCCATAGATCACTTATCTCATGTCCTATGGCTACCCATGCCTTATCAAACTTTAACCCTGAATCATTCCCACTCAATCAAAACTGTTCTCTCCAAGCTTACTAAAGATCTCACAAATGACCAATCCACTACCTTCTTCCTATCCCTCATTCCAGATCTCTGTAGCATTTGACAAAACTGATCACCCTCTCCACCTGGATACTCTCTCTTTTATTTTCTTCGTGACACTCCTCGTTGTTTTTCTCCTACTCATATGTCTGCTCAATTTTAATTATTCTGTTGAATTATCATCCTTGGCCATCCACTATGAGTGGATGTCACAGACCTTTTCCTTTTTTCTCTCTTCCCCTCTCTTCTCTCCATTCCCTTCTCATCCTAACCTCTCAGTTTAGTAGATCCCATTGGTTTAGTTATCATCTCTGAGCAGATGAATTCCATATCCATATATTCATCCCTAGTCTCTCTCCCGAGCTGCAATCCTGCATCATCAATTTCCCACTGGATATTTTCAAGTGAATTTACTGCAGGAATCCTAAACTGAACACATCTGAAAAAAAACCCTATTATATTCTCTCATAAATCCTCCACAGTTCCCAACTTCTTTAAGTTCTGCAGAAAACCCCATCACCTTTCCAGTCATCTAGGTTCACAACCTCAGTATCATCTTCTATTCTTCTCTTTCCAATTCCCTATAGCCAATCCATCACTAAGCCTTGTCAATTCAAACTCAGAGCATATTATCCATCTATCCACTCCCTTGTTTTTGATTCACAAAGCCACCACCATAACTCAGGTTATTTATTACCACCTCTTTTTGCAGACTGGACTATTGCAATATCCTCCTAGATATAGATATATCTTCTGCAAGTATCTCTTCCCTCCAAACAAGTCTTCTTGCAAGTCTCTCTTCCCTCCAAATGATACCCCTACATAAGCTTTCAAACTGATATTCCTAAAGTGGAGGTCTAACACCCACTACACTATCCAAGCAGGGTTGGTTGCTCTTTATTACCTCTAGGATAAACATGAATTCCTTTCTTTGACATTCAAAGCCTTTCACAGCATGTTCTTCTTGCTATTTATGTTCAAGTCAATGAGACCATTTCCTCTTCCCTATATATTTAGTTCCATTTTAATTGTGACTTTGCACAGACTGTCTCAGATGTCACTTCTACCATATAAGAATCCCTTTAATTTGTTTCAAAGTTTAACCCAGATGCTACCTCCTAAAGGCCTTTTGTGATACCCTCTGTAGTTAAATGCTCTCACCCCCATCAGACTTTCCATTGACTTTGTATGTGTTTGCTTATCATTTACATTGTTTCTCCCTAGTAGAATATATATTCTTCTGAGTAGAGATTTTTTTTACTTTTTTTTATTCTTAGAACTCAACACCCAGCATAATCCCTGGCACATAATAGATATTTAACAAATGCTTGCTGAATGAATAACGTTCCATCCCCTGTCTCCCTTTCTTTTTTGAAGAGATTATTCCTCATGCCTGGAAAAGCACCCCCTACTCTCATTTATCCAGAAAAAAAATAGCTTGACCTTGAAGACTTAGCTCAGGTTGTACCTCCTACATGAAACCTATCCTTCAGAAAATGAAGTTTCTGGAAGTTAGGTGACTTGCTCAGAGTCACACAGTTGATCAGCTACCTGAGCCATGGTCCCAACCCATGTCTCTCCTGGCTTTCAGTCCTATGCTCTTTTTACTCTGTCATACTCTGGTTCATTCATGATGCTACTACAATGATCTCTCTACTTCAAAATGAAAAAAAAATGCAACCAAGTGCTTAGATTTCAACTATAAAATGCCCATCAAAATGGACAATAGCATAATTTAAAAAAATAAAATAACTATATAAATAAAGCATAATTTAAAAAATAAAAAATAAAATCCCAATTAAACAATGTCATCCTTGGGCTTAATTTTAAACATTATAAAGCTTATTCATTTTAAATTAACGTTTTCACTCATTTTATTGGTACTTCAGACCATAAAACATTCACTTTCACTATCACATATTTCCTTTTACCTGTTAATTTCTTTCTCTCATCAAAAGACAGCCACACACACTTAATAAGCACCTTTACTTTTGTTTATAGTATCCACACACACACAGCAATACGAATTCTATGAATACATATAATATCTTGCCACACAGACATTAATAACTAGCAGTCTTGGTGCCCAGGGTAAGAAGCAAAGGAGTTGTCTCTAAATAGTTTTGTTATTCACAATATGAAAATAATATAAGACATAATTAAGACAGATTTCAGGGCAATTAATTGCAATGCTAGTTATTATGTTGCTGAAGGGGAACATGTAAACGTTTTGTGCCCTCTAAATTTGGGGACTCTAGGAATATAACTGGGCCCTTTTTCTGGCTCTGCCTTGTCTTAAAAACTATCTTCGTTTTTACTTCATTTCAGCAAAACAAGATAGTAAAATAAAAATCACTTGACACAGAGAGGCTTTGGAGAATTATATATTTGACTCTTCATAAGGATGGCTCAAAGGGGAAGACTTCAGAGTGGTGGAACATGAAGGATCATCACAACAGGAAACCTCAAAGCTTTTAGGAGGAAACACCATCAGGTGCGTTGTCTAAGGTACATGCCTGCCTAAGCTCCAGGGACCTTGGCTAGCTCTCACAGTCATGAATAAACAAATAAGAGAGAAGTTCAAGGTGTCTCTGAAATCAGTTATTTACCTCTTAATCCACTCTGGCTAGCTCTGTATTCCGAGCTGAAACACACTTGGGGAGGAATACCAGGCACTAAAACACTGCATGTCTCTGAGAAGCATATGTAAAGGACCACATTCAAGACCTGACAGTATTTCCCTGGGGAGTTTTTACATTCAGGGTATTCTTATAATTCATACAACTGGAGGTCACATAAAGATAGCCTTCTGTGGACTTTGTGAAGGGTAATCTATCTATCTATCTATCTATCATCTATCTATCTATCTATCTATCTATCTATCTATCTATCTATCTATCTATTTATCTATCTATCTATTTATCTATCTTTCTGTCTGTCTATCTAAGCTATGACTGTTTTAGATATGTGAATTTCATTAGAGTTATTAGAAGGCAGAAGATCTGTTTTTGAGTCAATATTTTTTTTCTTTCAAGAAATGTCTTGAGGGTGACCAGGAGAGAACAACTCATTCACACAGATATCCCTTTAGACTCTTGAAAATGTATCTTAGCTGTTTTGGCTATGACAATCACCCAGATAAACCAGAGCCCCTGAGATATTTTTGTGTAAGATACCTGGGATCCCCTTGAGCCAGCTGGATCATTGTCTCAATCCTACACTTCATTTGGACTACAGGTAGTCATAATGAACTAGAAGTTCAAATGTTATAGTTAAATCTAGAGTGTTCTGGATTGTGTCAGAGCACAAGTAAGTATGTGCTTGGGGACTACAGGTAGGGAGGGAATACTTTTCTAGGGAGTAGGAAAGAAGTCATGATGACTTGCTTTCTGAATTCTAGGCTGCCAATTTCAATCTAGGTGAAAATATCCTTGTATAAAACTCCAGGGCCCTGAAATTTAGAGGGCACACACACAAAAACATGTACAGGAGTACACATTTATGTAAACACACATGTATACACATACAAATACATCTACATATGTATAACTACATATGTGTATGTATATTCACAAAAACACAAACTTAAGAGATATGTATATTTATATACAAATGTATGTACATACACATGCATATACATTCAAATATGTATTTAAACATACACATGTGTATGTATTGTACATATATACATATGAATTTTGTGCACTCTAAATATGTCTATGTCTTTATCTATATCTATGTCTATATCTATATCTATCTGTATATTATATATATATATATATATATATATATATATATATATATATAGTACCTCCATGAAGAGCCAGAAATAGGAGAACCATGTTGCATAGGGTACAACATTTGCATATGTGTACATCTAATGAGGGATGCCTTTCATTACCTTTTATAAATGCACATCCATTTAATGCCAGAATATTTCCCTGTCCCTGAGAACAGCGTTGTCAAGTCAGATGTGTCACAATGAAGATTTAAGCATCTTGAGGAGATAGGAGGCTCACTTTTCAGATGCAGGAAAGTGTAATTTTCAAATAATGTCTAGGGTGCACAAATTCCTGACATTAGCTTTGCCTGTATGTCATACAGCCACTCAAGCATCAAGCATTTATTAAGCTTTTGCTACGTGCCAGACACTGTGCTGGTTACTAGGGATACAAATCTAATGAATGAAACATGGCCCCTTGTGAAGTTTTACATGCAGACTTCTTAAGGGATATAAACATACAAATATCCCTGTTCTTGAACACCATCCACGATCTTACCACCTTAGGTTCTCAGGCAAACTTACAACATGTTTTACTTAGCTGACAATTATCCTGATTCAGGTGCCAACCATCCCTTCCTCTCCACGCTCATGGCTATCACCCTAGCTCAGGCCCTTCTTCTTACTTGGACTATTGTGTTGCTGTGTCACAATCATGTTCGATTCTTTATGACCCCATTTTTGGGCATTTTCTTGGCAAAGATATTGAAGTGGGTTTCCCTCTCCTTCTCCAGCTCATTTCACAGAGGAGGAAACTCAGGCAAACAGGGTTAAGCGACTTGCCCAGGGTCATACACCTAGTAAGTTTCTAAGACCAGATTTGAACTCAGGAAAATGAGTCTTCCTGATTCCAAGCCCAGAGATCTATCCATCTAGCTGCCCCTCGGACTATTGTACTAACCTACTAATCTCCCTGGTTTTAGTCTCTCTTGCCTTTTCACGCAACTATAACAATAAGCTTACTAATGTACATGACTGACCATATTACTCCCTTGCTCAGAAACCTTTACTGGAAATGCCGGCTCCTCAAGAGCCTCCCAATCAGGGTTCCATCTACCTTGTTACATTGATTTCACAATATTCCCTTTCATTGAGAAGGCTTCCCCTTTTTTGACCAAAATTGTCTACTGACTAGTCTCCAATCTCATCTTGTACTCTCACCTCTACGCCTTTTCACACCCTATGCCTGGGATCCACTCATTCTTCCAAGCCTGCTATTTTTTTCCTTCAAGGCTGAACTCAGGGGTTACCTGCTCCTATAAACACTTCTCTGAACCTACTAGCTGAAAATTATCTCTCTTTCCTCAAAATTTCTTAGAGCATTTCTTTGTATTTCTATTTTGGCCCTATCACATTCTGTCTTGCATCATATTCTTTTGTGTGTGTAGTAGAATATGGTAGAAACTCCTAGCAGACCGGAATAGTCTTTTTTTGTTTTTTTGTCTTTGAATCTTTAGCATATAACAAAATACCTTGTACATAGTAAGCAGGCACTTAGAATGTGCATGTTTAATTAAATTATATCAGTGTTTTGAGATTTGCTCCTTGATTCCTTATCACTAAGGTTTTAAAAACTTTCTACTTTACAGTAGTAATAATACCAACAGGACTCTGGTTTTCAATACAATTGCTCTGCTGGTGTCGACTCTTGCTGGCAAATTAGCTCATGGCCAAATAAATTCTAATGTCAATTCCAAGTGCTTTCCTGGCATGGTTGAATGGAAAAATTGTCTCTTCCCTCTCTCTCTAGTTGAATTCTTGATGGTGTTCTCTACACATTTGGGGTTGTGTAATAATTTCAATCACTGAAATAATTTGAAGAAGCTGCAGTGTCTTTAAGGGCAGAATTTTCAAATCACGTAAGTGGTTTCACTGTATTCAAGAGAAGATATTAGAATTCTCGGAGCAGAAATTACTTTGAGCCTATATTAAAGATACTGAATTTGTAAGGCAATCTAAAAGAAATCAGCTTCATTTCTTCATATACATGCAGCCAAGTAAAGGTTTAAGACAATGCCTGGGCATCAGACCATGAAGAAGGAGGTAAATATTTCACTGCAGACTATGAGAGTCAGCAAGTAGAAAGAATGTGAGACTACACAGCAGGAAAGGTAGGTTCAAATCTCAATTCTGACACTGGTCGTATGATATTAGGTAAACCACTTCTCCAGAGTGAACCTCATTTTCTTCAACTATAAAATGGGGGTAATAATACTTGTACTACCTACATCATAAAGAGTTGTATAACAACGAGTTACTTCCTCTTATTTCTCTGCAGTGTTGGACATGTTCATTTCGTTTGGTCTATAAGACCTCAAAATTGGTTTGAGCGTACTGTGTGGAGAAAATGCCTACTTTGAATAAGCACCTACTATGTACTAGGCATTTCTGAAGCAGTAGAGATATGAAGAAAGGCAAAAAACAGTCTCTACTCTCAAGGAACTCACAGTCTAATGAATGAGACAACAGGTAAGCAACTACATGCAAATACGATATAGATAGGATATTTGGGGATAATTTTAGAAGTATTAAAAAGAATCAAGTATAGAATTACCTATTGAGGGAGCTAAATGGTAAGGAAACAAGAGCTTGTTTGCTTTTTGTTTCTCTGTTGTGGAACTCTTTTTTAAAAGCAATGCCCAACTTCTTTCCTTTTTTTTGAGGTGGGGGTCAATGTATGTGGACCGTGGTCCAACTTAGCTGATGGGTACAGGGGAGAAGGGATATATCAAGAAGTGAAGGTGATTAAAACCAAAATACATTAATAAAATTGTTGAAAAGAATATGACTGTACCTGTCATTTTTTTTATTCAAATGGTCCAAATGCATTTAGAAACATGGCATCTATACTATCACCATGACTAAGAATACTTTTGGTCTTCACATCTGTAAACTAACCAAAATTAAAATGATTCTCTATATTAAAATAAGTATTTGCTCCCTGTAGGGATAATGAAATTCATATCAATATAATAGACATTTGCGAAATTTCTGCTATGCACAAGGCAGTTTGTGGCAGAATGGGCATACAAAAACAAAACAGTGCCTGGCCTTGTTGGGGGTGGGTGAATAGAGGGAGGGTTATTGGGGAGAGGGAAGTATATGTGTGTTTAAAGTATAAGTCAAGTAATTACAAAAAGGAGAGAGCATTAACAGCTGGTGAGCTCAGCTAAAGCATTGGGTAGGACTTAGTATCCAAGTTTTACTTTGAAGAAAGCTTGGGCTTTTTACAAGACAAAGGTGAGAAGAGACTATATTCTAAACAAGGCATAATGGCTCTCTGGACAAACGCATGAAATTGCACATATGAGGAAGAGCTAGCAGGTGAGTCTGATTAAAATTGATAGTGCGTGAAAGGAAAAACAAGAAATAAGACTGGAAAGGCAGGTGTAGAACATTAAGATTGCAGAGAGCTTTAGATGATAGAATGAAAATTTTGCTTTTCATACTAGAGGCAACAGAGAGCAAACAAATATTTCTGAGTAGGAGGGTGATCTGGTCAGATCTGTTTTAGGAATAACAATTTGGAGTAGAGAATAGATTGAACAGGGGACAGTGAGACTGGAAGCCAAGGTCAATCAGGACACCATTGCAATAATGCAACAAAAAAGAAGTGATGAACACTTGAAATCAGGCAGAGGCTGGGTCAGTGGAGAGAAGGGACTGGATTCAAGATGTTTTAATGATATTTACCTCAAGAGTGCACCATTTCCCCTACTTTATTTTCAGTTTTCTTCTGCTTTTTTTATTCATTAGCAGCCAAGAGGACTGTCTAATACTGTCAGCCCACTCCTTGACATGTATTATTTCTGTCACAGCTCCAGCTCAGGACTACATTAAGCTTTTTAAGGAGCTGAAGACAAGATTACTTGGAAAGGAGATCATTTCTTTCGACACACAGGCAACTTTGAGTTTTTTTTTCACTTCAATCTCATGTGTGTTAGGAAAGAAGAACTCTTTAATCTCAATTGAAAAGTCAAGGACACATTTTTAAAACAAATGCTTCCACGTTAGAAAACAGTTCAGGCTAAGATACAGTTGTAAGAGATTATCTTGAAGGAACTTGATGCCCTATTATTTGAAATCATTTGTGAAAAAAGTGTTACCATCCAGATTGGAGCATCTGAAGCTGTCATTCACACAATTAGGAATGGACCAAAAACAAAGCTAAACAGACACCCCCCCCCTCCCCAACCCATCAAAAATCATAGGCTACAACTGAATACTGTTCTCAGACACTCAACATTGAATGGAGAATGGAAGCAATAATTCTACCTGTTAGAAAACAATTAAACAAACATTAACTATAGCAAGACTGCTATCTCCATTACATGGGTAATGTAGATTAAAATTATTTTTTGACAGAATTACCACAAAGAATGCAGTAAATTTCCACTTTGCTTTTATTTATGGGCATACAAAGAAAGCTTGAGGGCTTGTTTCATAAAGACCCAAACCAAAGTGCCCTGCTACCCACCATTTATATTTGGATTAATATCTTGGACAATTTTTAAAATGTTCTTGTATAAAAATTACAAAATTGAAACATGTGACTAAAGAATATCCCCATATACAAAGAAGAGAAACACATAATTGTATATGAAATCATGACTATTATGTATAGGTTTTTAAAAGTACTTTTCCAATTCAACATGATAGTACCAACACTGCCCTGTTTGTTTTAAATTTCCTTTTGCTGTCTTCTGTGTATTTTAATATGATTCATTGACACTTCTTTTTCCTTTTTTATTTCATCTCTATACTTACGATACCTCAAATTCCTCCTCTCCCATAAAAGTCTTATCTTGCAATAAAAAAGTTCAGCAAAATAAATTTGCCCTTTGGTCATGCCTGAAAATCTGCATGGCAACTGGTACCTAGTCCCTTTATCAAGAGGTGGGAAGCCTACCTCATCACCAAGTATTTAAAGTTTTGATTGTTCATTTAAGTGATAAGGGATCTTAGCTTTTCAAAACAGTTTTATTTTCTAGTAGTTATATGGAAGATTTTCCAGGTTCTGCTTCTTGGGTGTTTACATAGCAGATATAAGAAGTCAGAGGCCAGTATTGGCTCAAAAAAAGATTGACCCAAGAATTTGGAAACGCCCTATGGTCCAATCGCATTAATTAGAGGAATTTACTTTCCTTCTAGGTGTCTCACATACCCTACCATGGGATCAAGAAGAGGGGGCTGTCATAAATGAGTTTTTTGATGTCTTGGGCTCAGTGGCTTATTGACCAATATAATGGTGACAAGATCACAAGCTCAATTCCTCCATAGATTGTTAACTTTTGCTCTTTTCCATGATCCATACATTGAAGTCTGGCAAAGTCTGGCTTATGATCACAGTGGGGAACAGGGAGAGTATGGAGAGATTAGCTCAAATCCATCACTACGAAACCCACTTATCATGCCTGAAAAAAACTTTATACTGACCTAAAATGCTTTAATAAAAACATGAGCACATGTTGTTGTTGTCATTTTCCTCTTACTTTCTCCCTCTCCTCCACATGTCTATAGAGAGGCATCAGTAATATAGTGAATAGAGAACATGGACTAAGAATCAGAAATACCTGGGTTCAAATCCAGCCTCTGAAAAATGCTCTCAGTGCTGTTACCTCTCAAGGTCCCTGGAAATTCCTTAAGAAAATAAGTAGCAGAAAGGCAGTCCATCTCTATTGGTAAATTGACTTAACTCATGAGAGGAATTATAAGTATGGATAAAAAACCCTAATAAATCTCAGTAAGTATCTTCACATTTCTAAAAGTCCTCGATTCATAAAAAGGGCTTTAACCATCAATTTAGTTCACTGCAGTCTCTTTTTTGGATTTTCACCAAGTTAAACTAATGCTTACAGCACTAATTGAGCAGCTAGGAGGTACAGTGGATAGAATGGTGGGCCTGAAGTCAGGAAGAGTCATCTTTCTGAGTTCAAAGTCTGCCCCAGACACTTACTAACGGTGTGACCCTGGGCAAGTCACTTAACCCTGTGTGCTTCAATTCCTCATCTATAAAATGAGTTGGAGAAAGAAATGGCAAAGCACTCCAGTATCTTTGCCAAGGAAATCCCAAATGGGGTCATGAAGGGTTGGACTTGACTGAACAGTGGCAGGCTTATAGCATATTTAGAAGAAAATTTTTTAAAAAATCACTGACCAAAGTTGAGTCTTCCTCACTCCTTTCTGACTGGCCCAGCACTCTATCCACTGTGCCACCTGGCTGCCCTGAACTTTCTTGTGCCTTATACCAAACATTTGAAACCCAAAGACTTGAAAAGAGACATGTTTAGCATCATTTTGAGTTGGATATATGGGCCTTCAGAAGAAACAGAAAATCAACTTTCTCATTTTTGAGGTGTAATTTTCAAGGGGAAACAAATGGTCCAGAATCGTAATAATGCAACCAAAACAAAACAGAAGAAAAGGCAGCATGAAAAGCTGCTCCTCTACTAATTAAAAGAGGCTAAATTTCCCTTCCTACCAACTCTGCAGGATAGCTGTGGATGACTGAATAGAAGAGTAGGTTTTATCTTTCATGTGGACAAAAGTTATTATATAATTACACACACACACACACACACACACACACACACAAAGCTGAATTGGTTGGTTGTAGAATAGAAATAAGGGATCTCAATCTCTTATTTATTCTCTCTCCCTCTCTCTCTCTCTCTCTCTCTCTCTCTCTCTCTCTCTCTCTCTCTCTCTCTCTCTCTCTCTCTCTCTCTATCTCTCTCCTTCTTTCCCCCCCCACCCCCCGCCTCATCTTTCAGCTGGTGCATAAAGCAAGGAAAATGTAATAACAAATAGGTCACCTGAACACCCAGCCACATCCACAGACCTTCATTTCTATTTGACAGTATCTCCTTCCTGCATTCCTTTTCAGGATGCATCCAGCTCTGTCCTTCATAACCACATGTCCAGCATTCTTCTGAATCTCAGCCTCTTAACAAATTTTAAATCACTTAGTGTGGGAAAGAAAGGGGCACATAACCACATTTTGGAAGTCTGGCTTATTCTGATTTCAAAATGAGACTGTGTGCAAAGAATTGATACACCACTCCTCAGAAGCCTTTGGGGGGAAAAAAAACTTATTTCCACCTTTGAGTGATGAGTCAGATACATTAATTATCTGCCTAATTCATGAAGACAAAAGAAAGAATGTAAATGTTTCACAGATTTCTTCATTCTTAAGATGAGGGACTTACCTCAGACTTTTTCACTAACAAAATTGAAAACCTTATTATTGAAACTACATGAAACTGAACCCCAAGGTCAAGTCCATGCATTACAGGATGCTATACGTATGTGCAGAAGGGACCTTAGAGATCATTTAATCCAATACCTTGATCTTACAGATGGGGAAACAAAGGCTCAGGGAGGTTACATGATGCTTAGATTTATATAGCATCTGAGACAAGATTTGAATCCAAGTTGTCTCATTCCAAAGACACTGATGGTTCAACTCTATCAGTCTTGTTGTATCATATTTCAGTGGATTCATGGTCTCATAAGTGTGAATATTCCCACCATCAGTGAGAATTATGACCTAGCTACATCTCATCCTGTGCAATACTTGTTTATACGTTCCCACAGAGTGTGTAAGGAGTTACATAAAGTGACAGAGACTTTCCTTTAAGTATACTTTGATTTTATGGGTATTAGACTGGGTGGCACTTGGGCTACCCATCTGTTTTTTTTCCATCTAGTTTCATGACTGCCCTACTTACTATTCTGATCACGTTTCCTCACTACAATCCTTTGTACCACTTCTTACACATAAGTGTTAGAAATATGCCACAGGACACCAGGATCTCTTCACAGCTCTCTAGGTCATACTCAATGGTGAATGGTACTTTGGGAAGAGCCCTGAAAGTGGCTCAACTAAATGAATTCATTTCTACCTCTAGATCTAAGATCTTGTGATTTCATGATTCTTTAGAGAGTGTGATATTCTTCTATAAGCTATTTGAGGTCCAGAACTGTATTTTTCATTTTGTCCTTGTATCCCCAGCACACAATGACTTGCCTATAGGCAAGTTAGGTGTTGCAGTGGATAGTGTTGTGACTGGAGGCAGTCTGGTCTCAGACAGTTGCTAACTGTGTGATCCTGGTCAAGTCACTCACCATTTGTCTGCCTCAGTTTCTTCAACTGTTAAATGATAATAATAGCATCTACCTCAGAGGGTTTTGTGAGGATATAAATTGAGATGAAATTTGTAAATTGCTTAGCACAATACTTGGCATGTTCTTCCATCCATCTATCAATTTTTCCTTCCTTCCTTACTCCCTCTCTCCCTTTTTTCCTCCCTTCCTGTTTAAAAATTGTTTGCTGGTTTGAATCAATAAATACTTCTTCAGTTCCCAGATCCTTAATCATACATTACCAAAACATGTTTCAGTTGTTGTTTTTTTTAATCTTTTTTAAAACTGTTATGGAAAACAGTCTGAGATCATAGGAAGTAATACAAAACACAATGTTAATGTTTTAATTATAATTTTTTTTGGAAAATGTTATTTTTCTCTTTGTATAGTTGCACGAGATGCTTCTTTCAACACAAAGAAGCAAAAGAAGATATTAAATAGAAGACAAGGCTTTATCATGTCTAGGATGGGGATTCTTAAATGGGGGTATGTGTGTGTTTAATGGACTCTTTTGGCAGATTGGTGAAGTACATGGAACCCCTCCCTCAAAATAAAAAGTTTTTAAATGCAAAGAATAAAATAAATAGGTTTACATGAGGAACCATTTTTTTTCTCAAAAATACAATTATCAAAATAAAAACACAATTCACAGACCCTGGGGCAAGAACCCCTTTGTCTAGGGGAAACTTTTATTTTTTTAACCCAAAGCCAGAACTAGGTGGCATTTGGGGATGGAAAGAGACATGCCTAGCCTTGAAATTGTCCCCTGTTACACCAGAACTCAAAGATTTGAAATGATTTCATGGTGCATTTTATAGTGTATAATGAGTTCCACTATCAAGAAAAAAACACAAGCAATGGTTTATCACTATGTAGATACCAGCTAAGTGTTGATCAGTGATTTTGGCATAAACTTCTACAAAGAACATCAGAAGCTAATGGGGTAAGGTGGAGAGGGAAGGCAAACAATACCAAAGCCAAATAAATGAGGCATGACTGAGTGTTTGATTTCTATTAGACAGCTCCTCGATGCAATTTCCTATCAGGGTATTATTTGCATTGTTAATTTTGTACTGTGCAAACTATCAAATAGTCCATTACTTCCATTTATCTCTTTCCTGCTCATCACTGGGCACCATTCCATCCTATCTCCATTTCCTTTAGGCCAGGCTGTTTAGCTCTCATTAGTATCTCTCTCTTTCTCTCTCTCTTCTCTCCTCTCTCTCTCTCTCTCTCTCTCTCTGTCTCTTTCTCCATGTATGTATATGTATATATATATATATATGTATATGTATATATATATGTATATACACACACACACACACACACATACACCCATACGTGTGTGTGCTTTCTATTCTTTAAGATGGCTTAACATTTTTGGATGTTTTTTCTTTTGCATTATTAAGATTAATTTGAATTAAATGTTGAGAAAATCCACAATTCAGAAAAATATCACTTTCTAAAAAGCAATTTAAAAAAAATTAACAAGTGGTCACCATCAAGTAATTTGGCTTAAATCTTCTAGATAATCTAGGAAAAATTACTTTTTATTTGGGAGTTTTTTCCTCCCAAACTAGCCCAAACTGCCAACATCATCTTATTGCCTACTGTGTACCTTCATGACACAGATTTTTTTTCTTTTTGTGAGGAGAAGAAAAAGCCACTTTCTCACAGGGGGACGTTAGTCTCCCCAATCAGAGTATATAACCAGGACAAAAATTACATAGTATTAAGTAATTCACTAAAACGCAATTCTGCCTACATAAAATAAAATGTCCATTTCGCAATTCCCACAAAGTCCTGAAAGGCTTCTTCTCCATGGTAACATACCTAGATTTCCTTGATAAGTACTTTAGCACACAATTGGTAGGCATATCCTTATTTGATTGCCATGGCCTAAGAGAAGGTCTACAGCCTGAATTTGGACAATCCAAAGCCAAAAGAAAATTTCAAATTTAAGGATCATCTAGATGAGAGCAGGTATTTTTAAAAGTAGTACCTGGGGGAGTCTCTTTAGTTTATGAGGTATTTTTCAAGGCCCAAATGATGCTGTGAAGAGACAATGGAGCCCACATAAAAAAATGGCACTTGGAAACATTTATATAAGGGTAAAAAAATCGCATAGAAAAGACTCTAAAATGAAAGCCATCTTAATGAAAAACAGCCCCTTCTCTCTTTAAAAACCCAAAGTTATTCAGTTGTAATAATGATTCCTGCCAATGTGGCATGGGTGAGATTTTCCTAAATATCAGGCCAGCTTTCTATCCGTTATGCCACACTGTCTTCTTCCTATCACTTATATTGTATTATATTATGTCGTGTCATGTTATATCACATCATGTTATGTTATATGGTTATATTATACACATATGTGTATATATATACATATATATATATATATATATATATGCACACATATACACACAGCAAGTAGAGTAAGATTTAGAGGAATATAGTAGAAAGAACTCTGGGCTTAAAGTCAGTAGCATTTTCAGTGGAAAGAGCTCTGTATTTAAAATCAGAAGACTTGGATCCAAATTCTAGCTATATAACTTTCTACTTGTGTGATCTTGGGAAAGTTTTAACCTCTCTGGGCTTCAAGTCCTCACCTATTTAATAATAAGGCTGAACTTCAATGACTTGTGAGTACTCATCCAGCTGAAAATCTGTCACCCTGACCTGGGTCCAAGGCTTGGGTTCTACCACTTTTTCTCATCTAGGGAATAATTCTACTTCCACTATCTACTTCTCAAGGTTATTAGAAGGAAAAGTGTTTCATAAACTTTAAGCTGTTATATAAATGGGTGCTATTACTGATAATTTATTAGAATTCATTTGAAAATGCTATCTTTTCTGTTAACCCAATACATAAAAATGCTTTGGTTGACTGAAAAAAAAATGAATATACTTTCTGTGAGGCTGACATAGCTCTTAGACAGCTGAAGCAGCTAAGCCATTAAATAATATTTTTATAAAAGACTTATGCTTATATTTATCTCTTTAAGTTTAAAGAAACTTAACTGAGACACAGATTCTCAGTACATCAATCCCTTTTTATGTGACAGCCACATTTTATAATAATATGCTGATACTATGTCAAATTTCACACTTCTCTATTTCTATAGTAATAATGTCTTAAATAAAACAAATGCTATTTTTGTACATCTTTGTAAGTGAAATGAACATTTCTTAAAGAAGTGGAAATAGTGAATTGCTAATAGAAATCATATCTGTTTCTTGATATAAAGTCTTTGATGATTTCCACATAAAGATAACACATCACAATTTGTGCTTATGATCGTAAAAACATTGAAAGGAAGGTCCTGTAGGAGCAAACTGTATCTAAGTATGTTGCAATTTACCTCCAAAACACTTTTTCCTTCAGTCTTAAAAAATTTGAACTGAAATTAAATGCTATGAGAGTACACATACAGTTGGCTTACTTGTCTTAATAATGAAAGGAAGGGTTCAATTAAATCCTTCATCAACATCCCAGGTACTTTCAGTCAATAAAAGCCAAGTACCACCTTGGATTCCAGGAATAATAATTAAAGCATATAAAGAATTAGAACTACAGATATCCAGAAATCACAAAACTTGAGCCTGAAAGAATATAAATCATTATATTGATTTTTCTAGGATCATAAGGGCCTATCTACCCCCTTTTTCGGATGATGCCCCCTTTCAAAGTCAGTCACTTTTAAAAAATCCTTCCCTCCTCTATCTTCCCTTGTCTTCCTTTTCCAAAAAAAGACCTTGCAAAAGCTGCTCCCATGAAAGTTCAGCTATCTCCACATTTCCATGTAAACACATATCTAGGTTTCCAGGCTGAGGGTCACTTTTAGTTTCTATTCCTAATCTCAGGACATAACAGAGAGCCTTAAATGGCCCTTGGCAGCCAAATGTTACCCAGAGAGTCTTCAAGATTATCCAAGTTTGGAGAAGCCCTCCTAGAACAGGGGTCTATGAACTCGTTTTTATATATTTTTATATAATTGATTTCCTTTGTAATCCTACATATTTTATTTTATGTAATTTAAAATATTATTCTGAGAATGGATAGATAGGCTTCACCAGATTGCCAATAGGACTCACGACACAAAAAGAGATTTAGAACCCGTAGGGAATTCCATTTCAGTTTAGATATATAGGCCACTTTGGGGCAACAGAAACAGTCAAAAGTTGACAAGGAAGAAAAAGGAGAGGAAACTTGGCATGGTTCTCTTCAACGTGGCACTTCATAGTTAAAACTGTCCAGGCTTAAGATGCTTAAACCCAGCACACCCTGAGAATTTTCTTTTTTTTTTTTAACACATTACTGACTTTTCATCACAACAACGATTCCCTGAATTACTACAGATTAAAATTTAGATTTAGGATTTAAGTTATTTTTCTAGCAGTAACTTTAATTTTACTAATTTATAGGCAAAAATAAACACTGGAATATTAAAATGTAAAAAAAAATAATCAATCCAGGAACACTGTGGTGTAGAAGTATAGGGTCTTCAGATCAGAGATCAAGAATTGGAAGGAACTTCAGAGGTCATCATTTTGCAGATGAGGAAGAGGAGGCCCATAATTGTCAAATAACTTATTCAGGGTCACACAAGTACTAAGTGACCAAAGAGAAGACTGCAATCTAAGATTCTCTGACTTCACCACAATCAGTACTCTTTTTACTGCATCATACTACCTCTTATAATTGAAGGTGGATGGGGGAGGGAGTTGCTTCATGCTTGATTTAACCAGGCAATTGCTTTAATTTTCTAGTATGTGGATGGAGAAAGGGCATAAGATTTGTACTTTTGTTGAGGGTAAAATCTAAAGTTGTATTTTTATTTTCATTGTTTTAAGTCCTTAGACTACAGTGTCATATTTTATATGTATATAGGCATACACATACATTCTCACTATATATGTATATGTACATATGCATACACAATACACACACATATATATATATAAATGTACTCATGTATATATACATACATACATATACATATACATATGGGGGGAGGGAAGAGAGAGTGAATGGCTTTTATCATCTGTGGAGGGTTTACAAAAAGACAAGGCAAGAGTCACATTGGATAAGGACAGATGGATTGTGACCTGCACCAGTGAAGGGACTGCCCATACTGACAAAAACAAAGAACTATGATAGGTTGGTCCTAACATCTTCACTCCTATTCAAATGCTGCTGATCCATTCGGGAGAATATCACAAAACTATGCTGACACTCCACTATAAATTTATGTCACTGGACCCTCAATGAGAAAGTCAATCCTTTTACTCCTTCTAAATTGATTCACTCTTCTACTTGCCATAGTGGCTATTCCAAACCTTTTCATCCTTCAGATCTCCTGTGACAATCCCTTCCTTTACCCTTTCAACTGAAGAATCTCCTCATACTTCACTAAACAAACAAACAAAAAAAAACAAAAAAAAAACCCCTGAAACCATTCCACAATGGAAGTTCTCTTTTCTTTCCTCCTCCTCCTCCTCCTCCTCCTCCTCCTCCTTGTCCTCCTTGTCTCACACTAAACAATAACCTTTTGCTACTATCTCTACCTTCCACACCAAAGCCTTGGGAAGAGTAGTGCCCCCAACCCATTAGCTTCTCTCCAGTCCAGCCCTGACAGATATTATTGAGGAGAGAAATCATTTTAAAGAAAGGGCCAGCCCAGCCCTGACAGACATTATTGAGGAGAGAAATCATTGTAGAGAAAGGGCGTACCTTCCTCATCTCCACCATGACCACCTAAAACAACAGCTACCACTAGAGAGGAATGCACTAGAGCTCCACTGGGAAGAGCAGCACCCCTTCCCCAAGTCACTGGTCTGATTTATAGCTGTCTTCATCCTTAAAAAATATCCCATTTGATCCTACCATCTCTGCTAGCTATCATCCTAGGCTTTTCTTCCCCTTCTTGACTGAACTCTTTGAGAAAACTATATGATCACTGTTTTAGCTTTCATTCCTTCAATCCATTCCAAACCTTTTGCAGTCTGGCTCGCTTCTGACATCATCCAACTGGCAAGTGCTCTCTCCAAAGACACCAATGATTTCTTAATTTCCAAAGGTAATGGTATTTTCTCAATTTTCATTTTTCTTAAGCTTTCTTCAGTCTTTGACACTGTTGATCACCTTCTTCTCCAGGATATTCTCTTTCTAAAATTTCAGAACACTGTTCAACCCTGGCTCTTTTCCTGTTTGAATACTTAATCCAGACCACATTTACTAACTGTGGATATGCCCCAAGGCTTTGTAGTAGGACCTTTTCTTCCTCTATACTTCATCATTTGTTGATCTCATCATCTTCCATTGGTTCAACTAGCATCTCTTTGCAAATGATTCCCAAACCTCTCTATCTAGTCCTAATCTCTCTCTTGAGCTCCAGTCTCACATCACCAACACACGGAAGCAAGAATCTCAAACTCAACAGACCTAAAGAAAAACTTATCGTGTTTCCCTTTAAGCCCTTCCTTCTTCCAAATTTCCCTAATACTCTCAAGAATATTACCATTCTCCTTGTGACTCAGGCTCACAATCTTGGGATCATCTTTAATTCTTCACTATCACTCACTCCACATATCCAATCTGTTGCCAAACCTTGTTTCTATTTTCATCACATCTGTAATTGTTCCCATTTTCTCGATTTTCTTCTTGATTAGCATAGTGCCTGGCACGTAGTACGTGCTTAATAAGGCTTCTTGGATGAATGACTGTCTAGTGCCACGCGCTCTATTCAGTCTCAGTAAAGAACACCACATACATATTAGTTCAATAAGGACAAAAACCACTGGTATTTCAGATATCAAACAAGGTTTTCATATTTGAGATGCTCCCACTAGAATGTTTTGGTGGCATTAAAAGAGAGGTTTTCATTCTGAGACAATAAAAAGAAAAGAGAAGCTAGAAAGACTCATTGAAATGTTGGATGAAAATATAGATGAGGAAATTGTATTTTGGGGTAAAAATGAAACCTAAGAATTTCAGGTCTGAAAGATCACTTGGGAAATAAAATCTAATGATATGAGAAAAAGGTATAGAATGAAAGTGACTTCTCAATCCAAACCAGGGAATGTTTCAATGAAATTATGATGCTTTTGTGTTTAATATTCTATTTTAATTATAAGTCCAGATTGTTAGATATTTATTTTTAGAATATTAACATATAGTTCTCATTAGGAAAAAAACAGTAATGTGAATAAGAATACAATATAAAAATTCATTACCACTTTTCTATTACTCTTCTTATTTTGATATTTAAATAGTTTTTAGGCTTTTCAACTAATGTGGTTAAATAAAATAATTCTAGAATAAAAAATTCAAATGCTAAATTCAACTCAGAATCAATTTTTGTACCACAGAAGAGGGAGATATACAATCAACAAACTGACAAACCATAATACATAGTGACACTGCCAAATGTGATTTAATTTAAGGATGGCTATCAACATTTCTTAGAATTCCTATACTCAAGACCTTTTTTTGGTATTTAAAAAGATAATATAATATGTTGAAATAAACACCATGATATCCATACTAGCATTTAAACTAGTGAATGACAATGAGATTTCAGTAACTAACACCCTCAATTGTGTGTGCACCTGTGTTTTGTTGCATAACTTTGAGAAAGTAGATCTCTCCGGCTTTCAGGGTCCTTATGTATGAAGTGAAGAGGATTGAACTCTAATACATAATCTCTCCAATAACTTCCAATTCTATAAGTCTTTGATGTGTTTTATAAATAACAGAACTGATTTATATGTTTAAATTCAATCTGGTTCTTTCTGAACTTTGATGATTCACATTCATAGTTGCCTAAAAGAGAGTTGATCTGGTAGGGACACACAAGGGCTCTGTCCTAAGGTCAGCTAAAGACGTGATTATTTACATGGTTTGGAATTTCCCTGAGGAGAGGCTCACATTTTTCCCCACTGCAGAAGATGAAACCTAGGACTCTTATTGTGAGTCAGGAAGACTCATCTTCCTGAGTTCAGATCTGGCCTCAGACACTTACTAGCTGTGTGAACCTGGGCAAGTCATTTACCCTTGTTTACCTCAGTTTCTTCATCTGTAAAATGAGGTGGAGAAGGATTCCAGTAAAGCAAAGCATTCCAGTATCTTTGCCAAGAAAACTCCAATGATGTCACAAAGAGCTGAATATCACTGAAACATCTGTAAAGGATGACCCTTACCCTGAGGGATTATTATCCCAACTTATCCTGTTTCTATTCTATGAACCAAAACTTCATTATATTCCATAAAGACTAAGCCCTTTAGGACTGCATAGCTGAGATGTGAGCCTCCAGGATTCCCAAAGAAATACACTAGCTTTATAATGACATTGGAAGTAGAAGATATGCGTTCATATTCTTATACTACCATTTACTCTCTGTATGACTGTAGGCAAGTTTCTTAAGCTCCTTCATCTACAAAAGATGAGCATTAGACCATATTATAATAATGACCCCCATTTATATAGCACTTTAAGGTTTCCAAAGCACTGTACAAATATTATCTCATTTGATCTTCATGACAACTGTGGGAGGCTGGTTCTATTATTATTCTCACTTTACAGATGAAGAAACATAGGCAAACAGAGTTTAAGAGAGCTGCCTAGGATCACACAGCTAGTAAATGGCTGGGGCAGGATTTATTTAAACTCAGGGCTTCCTGACTCCAGGTCCATTACACTATCCACTGGCTCAACTGGACGCCCCTAGAATATCTCATTTTATCTTTAGAACAACCTTGTAAGGTAAGTTCTATTATTATCCCCATATAGGTAAGGAAAGTGAGGCTGAGAAAGTTTGTCACTCAGCCACCTCACTGTCACCCAGTAAGCATAAATAGACACATGTCTGATTTAGGATTTGAACTCAGGTTTTCCTGATTTTGAGTCCAGCACTCTATCCAATACACTGTCCACCTTCATAGATTAGGTCTAGGGCCCCTTGCAACTCTGAAGTCCTGTTATGAGAAAGCATGGGTTGATTTGTGCTTTATTCCATTATGATAAATCATTGGTTGACTTGTTATTCTTCCATTACCTAACCCCAAATATTGATTCTTTCAAACTCTTGTTCTATGTGATCTAGAGGGTATTAAAGATAAGGGAAGTGAGAACTTGGTCAGTGTAGAGGAATGGTATCAAACACTGATCAAAAAAAAAGACTCCTAACTAAACATCACAGTTTACCTGGTAGAAAGAAACCTGACTTGAAAGCAAAAGATCTATGCTCTAGTCACTTACTAACCATCTAATCATAAGCAAGTCATGAAACTTCTCTGAGTCTCATCATGTTTGCTATTTGAGTTTATTTTTTCACATTTCTGACATGGAGGTTTCACGCTGCTGATGGGCTTTAGAACCGAAGACCTCTCTGAACAAACAGAGTCCATGTCCATGAGTTGAGTAAAATCTTACCAAAGTCGGGCTTGATAGCTTACAGTAGTGGAAAGAGCCTAAGATTGGGAGTCAGGAAACTGACTGCTACAGACTTCGGTTTGTGACTTTAGACAATTTATGAAAACTTGGTGGGCTAGAATTTAAATTCCTTTAAAATGACTAGCATAGACCATCTGATCTCTGATTGTTTCTTGCTCTGAAATTTTATTATTTATTTATTCTTCCTTTCCAAAATGCTAATAATTTTTAATTTCACCAGCATAGGTCCTCTGTCTACTAGTTCTGATCACAAAGCCAACTTAGTGAAAATCTACCAGATGTTCTCTGGCTAAAGAATTTTTCAAACCCTGGTTTCCTTCAAAACTCAGCTTAAACCTTATATTCTATAGGAGCTTTGCCCAGTTCCCTTTCTGCTAATGGTCTCCTCTAAGGTGACCTATTATGTATACTAGAATATCTTGTATGTATAATTTTTGGCATATTATGTCTCCCATTAAAATAAAAATTCCTTGAAGACAAGGAACTTATTTTTTGCTTTACTTTTTTACAATCTACAGTTATTTTATTTTATTTGTAAATATTATTTTTTCCAGTTACATATAAAGATAGTTTTCAACATTCATTTTTATAAGATTTTGAGTTCCAAATTTTTCTCCCTTCCTTCTTCCCTCCTTTCCCCCCCTCCCCAAGATGGCAAACAATCTGATGTAGATTATACCTCTTTTGCTTTACTTTGAATCCTCAGTGCCTGGCACATAGAAAGCACTTAATAAATGATTGTCAACTGAGTGACTGATTCCAACCCCAAATTGGAGCTGAGACTCTCAGAATTTAACCACTTCAGCGTTTGGACAACAGACATCATCCATTCCTGGTCCCATACCCCAAAGTCTTACTACCTTGGTAGGACTGACTACCACAGTGCATACTTTCAGAATACAAGATCACCTCCACGTTACAATGTGGCACACACAGGAAAGTAGACTTCAATGGAAATCTTTGACTACAAAATATGTAAAATAGGCTTGATAATATTCCCAAGGCCTACTTCACCAGAGTTTCAGAAAGATTATGCTTTGTTGCCTATAAAGCTCTACATAAGGGTATGCTGTTAACATTGTTATCAATGTCGTGATGATGACTTTAGTTCTTCTAAAATACACTGACATTCTTGGTGCTTGTCAGTTCCAGCATGACTTTCACCTTCTAGATAGGGCTAAAGACTAATAGGTGTGACTTTTACCACACCTCTTGTTGTCAACTGAACGCCAAATAAATTAAGATTGAAGAATAGAAACTCAACTTGTATTGAATCTGCTGTGTTTGAACACATAAATTGCTCCAATTCACATAATTGTGTTATGTACAAGAATCTGATTACTTTAGCAGACGTTTGGAATGGAAACAAACCTACAAAATGACTAAACTAATTGTAAACGTCATGCCTCATAGAAGCCAATAAGCACTAGATTTCCAATAACAGTTACAGGAAGATCACAGAATTGTCTCTGCTGCTGTTTAACTTTATTCAGGCAGCTGCCTATCTTGGCAAATGATTCACCTTTAAAGAAGGCAGAATGGCATAGAGAGTTGAAAATACACTGAATTAAGACTAAGAAGATTCTTTTGCACCCTTTCGCTTACTAGTTCTATGATCTTGAGCATGGCACCAAACCTCAGTTTTGTCAGCTGTAAAAAAGAGGATAATAATTCTTGCCTCCCCAAAAAGATTGCCAAGAGGGGGAAAGAAGAAAATGTATGCAAATACGCTTCCAAACTCAAAATACTATGCAGATACTTAGTGTTTTTTACTTTTCTCCTCTAGACTTTGTTGAAGGAAAATTTGAAAGAGGAAAACTAAAGTTCTATCAATATCCCCAATCCCCTGCCCCAAAGGACCGCTCTAATGGATGAAGGGCATTGAGGGAGAACTTCCCAAATAGTCCTCATAAAAAGCCAACTGAAGAGCAAATACCCCTTTCAAAGAGAAAAAAGAATCTTTTAAAATTATGTTAATAAGGAAAGAAAATATTCATTAGAATGTTTGCAAACATTTATGCTTTAATAGTCAAATGGATCTGTGATCTCTTCAATGCGGAGGACTCCCTCCAAGGCTATTGATGATAATTAGTTTGTGCTTGTCAAACCTGGGCAACTCTTGCCTCTTGGTTACTCCTAATTTCAGTCACAGACATAGCCCATATCTTTTTTGGATCAAACAGGAAATTTTTGATGATGTCCTTTACTCTGGTTTTTCTTTCTAGCCCCTTATTTGTTGTGCATCATATTCGATTTGTACCCACAATGTACCTCTTCATTTCCCTTTGTGAAGCACTTATTTTAAATTCATGCTAATAAACTATTTCTCCTTTAATTAATAAAGAAAATAATTGATGACAAGTATTAGAAAAAAAGATGAGTAAAAATTAGTTTTAAAATTACTATTGACCCTTTTATCTTTCAGCATTCATGGCCCTCTGCAACAGCCTTGTTCCAATTCAGATTTAAGAAGGAGCTCCAACATTTACCTTTGATCAAAAAGTGTCTTTGATAAAGGGGAGCTTTAAGTTCAAAAGAACCTTGATAATCTTCAAATTAAGACATCTATAATAAAAATTTTGCTGTCTGGAAATGGAATAGTCTTAAAATCCATCATCTTCATTACTTGATTGGATAGTCCTCCTTTAAGAGACAGTGTCCTGTTGCAGTTAAAAAGTCTTATTTGATGGCAGGCCATGAGGAGTATATTCAAAATCAAAGTGAGATGAATTATACATTTCTTTCCACCAAAACAGACAGCACCTCTGGCAACATCTGTAATTCATAGATTTAAGGAATTCCTTTGGGGGGGTTAATTCCTGGGCATTAAAGCTAAGTGACTTGCCCCTTTGTGACATAGCCAGCATCTATCAGAAGCAGGACTGAAACCCGGGCCTTTCTGGCATCAAGCCTGGCCCTCTGTCCCTGACACCATGTTGGCTCCAGAGTCTACTAAATCTACATGCACTGCTTTTAAAGATGTTGGAGGAAGATGTGTGCATCTCTATTCCTGCTTCATGCGCTAAGCACAATATACTGAAAACTTTTGGAATACCCACTGAAGTAGGCCAGGAATGCACCTGCAGTGTCATTTCATTAACCCCCAATGACATGCCTCAGAGGAAAGCTGTGGGAACTCCATTTGCTTAATAATTAACACATCTGTATGGATGATAGGACCAAATGAAAAGAAGTGGAAGATAGCATTTTTAAAATACATACCAAAATAGCTTGTTCACTTCTCCCCAGTGGGAGAAAACAGAAAGGCGGCTCAAAAATAGTATGTTCTAAGGGAATGTATTTGTATTTCCCAAGAAGGAAATTAGGAAGGTGCCTCTGTGTCCGTCTTGCCTCCAGGCTGGTGGAAAGCATGTGCTCTCCAGTATCCAAATTGCACTCAAAGTTGCCTTGTTGCTGTTAAATGAGCAATAAAAGCCAGCTTCTAAACTGAATGTCTGGAACTTGAGTGATAACACTGCAAAACTAAGGGGAAGGATGGGAAATCAGTGGTACCAGATGTTTGTAATTACATCTAAACTGCTAGGAAGGCATTGAAGAATTGACTGGGAAGAGAGAATAAAACCTGAGATTGATCAATAGGCATGAGATTATGCCC
Source organism: Trichosurus vulpecula (assembly GCF_011100635.1). NCBI lineage: Eukaryota > Metazoa > Chordata > Mammalia > Diprotodontia > Phalangeridae > Trichosurus > Trichosurus vulpecula. The sequence continues at coordinate 86,216,614 of NC_050578.1, read as the reverse complement.
CTTGTGGTCAATCCTGTGTGAGCTTTCTGTGGGACTGTCAGAATCAATTATGTTGATCCTCTAGATGAAGCATCTACTGCATAGATAACAAAAATAAAATTTGGGGGTAAGAGAAGGGGGTGGGGCTTCCATGGATGCTATAATGATACTTCCCAAAACTTTCAAATAATGTGTGATACACTTATTTTTAAATGACATGCTCAAACTTTTATCTTTATTCATTTTTTCTTAACTGACTACTTTTATCCTAATTCCCTAGTTCTTTATTAGATTGCTTATTACAAGTTGTTTTTTATAGGCTGTGTCTTTCAATTTAATTCAATACAAAAAAGCATTTATTAAATATGTGCTGTATGCTGGGCACTGTGCTATGCAATGGGATTTTTTTAAACCTGACATTACTTTAGAGAATTTCCAGTGAGGAAAATTTCTCCACCTACATGTAAGCACCTGCTTAGAGAGCTGCCAGAACACAAAGAAATTCAGTGATTTGTCCAGCGTGTATCAAAGGCAGGGCTTGGATCTGGTCTTGTTAACGCTGAGGTTGGCCTGGTATAGAACAAGACATGCTGTCTCTTCCACTGGGAATACAGGAATTAAAAATACAACAACTTATCTTCCAACAGCCTTCATTGTCTTGGCTAGGGGAGAGGATTTGGTGTGGAGATACAAAATGCCTACAGACAAGTAAATAAAAGACATTTGAAGGAAAGAGAATCAATATCATTGCAGGTGTTTGGTAGAGTCAGGGAAGGCTTCTTGGAGAAGAGAGTAATTTGAGCAGAACCTTGCAGGTAAGAATTCTCAGAGATTCCCATGCATGCTGGGAAGCCTGCGTGATAACACAGTGATGGGAGAGGTGATGCTAGATTTGGAAAACTAATAGTCTACTTGGGTTAGAACACAAGTGCATGGAAAGGAGTTGTATGAAATATATCTTCAAGGTAGGTTGGAGCAAGGAAGTGGAGGTCTTTAAATCACAATCTGAAAAGTTTGTGTTTTACCCTATAGACAATTTTTTAAGCATTGTAGTGACTTGGTCAGACCCATGCCCTTGGAAGATGACATTGATAGCAGTGAAGAATGGTTCAGAGAGGGGACAGGGTGGAAGTAGGGAGGCCAGTGGCAACAATAGCGCAAATCAGGGTCATAGCTAGCACTTTTCAATGCCTAGTATAGCAAAAATGACATCCAGGGCTAGTGTTATGTTACATACTTTCAAGCCAAGGAGTGAGTACTTTTGGACTCAGGGTAGAAACCATGTACTCCCTTAAATTCTGAAGTGAGCGGGGTACAGGGAGAATGCAAAGGGGGCTGGACTGAAGAAAATGTCCACCTCTATTAAGAGTTCAGGTTCATTTAAAATTGATATAGCCATCAACTGGGGATTCTTAATCTCTTTTTGTGCATCATAGGTCCCTTTGGAAGTCTCAGAAGCATGTTTTTAAATAACTGAAGGAAATGATAAATTCTGGTTAGAAACTGGTAAAAGTAAGCATGTACTTTTCCAACATCCTAGTTAACAGATACTGAAATTTATTAATGGACTTGTTGGGTGCAAGGGATGAGGTCTATGGACACCAGGTTAAGATCCCTCTGCTATAGACAATGGTCATATTGTCTTCAGAAATGTCCTATCATAGCAGTGGAAGTGAGTAAGACTGTCATTTGAAATCTGCTGCTCACTTGATGATTCTGGGCATACCATTTGCTTCTTGACACTTCAAAATGAAATGCTACTCTCTTGTCAAACCAGTGTGTGGAAATGGCACTGTTATCTATGAGTTAATACACAAGGATTACAAGGATCACAAGAGCATAGACTTGGAGCCAGAAGGGCCCTTGGAGGAGATCTAGTCCAACCCTTTCATTTTAGAGATGAGGAAACAAAGAGGTTAACAGACTTGCCAAGGGTCACAAGGCTAAACAGTGGCAGAACCAGGATACAACACCCAGGTGCTTTGATTCCAAACCCAGCATATTTTCCCCTGCCCCACACTGCCTCAAGACATGCTGCTTTTTATAAGAGAAAGACACAGAAAGGGCTCCTTGCATGAAATCATGTGTCTCCAATACCACTGGAGGCAGAAGTGCAAGGATGCTCTGGGATAAATCCCAGGGCATGCCAATACTAGAGATCTGTATAAACCAGGTGCTCTTAACCTGGGGTTGATAGACTTCTAAGCGGTCTATGGAAAGATTCCAGGGGATCTGTGACCTGGGACAGGGAAATATTATATCTTCCTTCCTATCTCTTTTTGCTCCCTAAGTAATATTTCACTCAGTATGTTGCTAGAGTACAAAGCAGAAAGGGAGTAAATAAAGTCACATGCATGGGCTCATTATTTTATCATCTCGGGGAAGCGCTGCCAAGTGTTGTGTCCAAGCAAGTAAGAGTCTTGGAAAATAAAGATCAATAAATTGTATAAATACCTTTGTTTATGTTTTCTAAGAATTATGACTTCCTCACTCCAAAGCAAATGAAGCAGCTTACAAACCTAGACTATCATTAAAAATAAACCATTACTGCTGTTGACAATCACATCTGTGGTCATTAAATTAGTCTTAGATGATTAACGGAGATGATAATTTTCTATCCTGATTTATCTGTTTTATCATTATCACTGCCAGAATACAAACATTTACAAAGTAGAATGATCAGAAGAAGTAATTAGGGTAAGTTGAAATAATGTTACCTGGAGGAAATAAATATTAAGTGGGATCAAGTCAAGTCAGGCTTTTATGACAATCATCTTTCATTTCGGGGGATAAAGAAAAACAGGATTAAATGATGAACAAGGAATCCTGAGCCATACTTACTCAATTAATCTTTAAAGATAGACTGGCAAGTGATTGAAGGAAAAAAGAGAATAATAGATAAAAATTAGGACAATCTATTTATGGCATCTTGTAGGCCAGGTTAAGGGTCAAAGGTCCTAAGCACTGTCAGCTCCTTGAGGCAAAGTCTGATTTTTTCATCCACATCTCTACTGCCTTCTACATGCTCTGCACACAGTAGGTACTGGGTTGAAACACAGGAAAATGGTCCTAAACAATATTATATTAATATAATAATTATAATAATATAAATATTAATAAATATTAGCTGGTGTAATTAGCTTTCTAATTATTACTATCTCTGAGATCCCTTCCAGCCCTAAAATTCTATGACTTTATAAAATTTGAAGAGCGCCAAAATTGTGTAACAATATATTCAAGTCTTGAGAGGTGAAATTTCTTATAAGATTACTACCTACTTTCAGTGGCAAATCATTTTCTGAAGCCTCAGATATTATTGGGTTATAATGTAAAAAAACAAGCTTTTAATATTAAAAAGGTTCAAGAGTGCAAAACAGTACAATTATATACAAAAGATGTGCAAATGGAGAAGGAGCCATTGAGAAGAGATTGAGCAATATGAAGATTAAGAAGAGGCAGTAATAATAAGATACTGTTCAGGCCAACAAAATATTATACGTCTGAACTGATTATATTAAAATACTGTAAGTGTGAACCATCCAGTAATTCAAAATGCTTTAAAACATCTAATGGGGCTTGCCTTGATACTTTTTAGTTCAATTAATCAGTCAGTCAATAAGCATTAAGCATAGGTAGCTAGAAGGTATAGTAGAAGCAGAAGCTAGAGTCAGGAAAATCTGAGTTCAAATCTGGCACTTACTAGCTGTGTGACCCGGAACAAATCACTTCATATCTGCTGCCTCAAAACTTATATGTAAAATGGGAACAGTAAAAGTACCTACCTCCCAAGGACTTCGTGATGAAAAAAAAATTTGTAAGAAACTTTAAAGTGCTATAGAAATGCTAGCAATGCCAATGATGATGCACCAGGCACTACGTTAGGTTTTTATTTTTCCTTTGGAATATATTCCTTTTGGGCAGCTATGTGGTGCATGGATAGAGTACCAGGCCTGAAGTCAGGAGGAAGACTCTTCTTCCTGAGTTCAAATCTGGTTTCAGGCACTTACTAGCTGTGTGACCCTGAGTAAGTCACATAACCCTGTTTGTCTCAGTTTCCTTCTCTGTAAAATGAGCTGGAGAAGGAAATGGCAAATCGCTCCAGCATCTCTGCAAAGAAAATCCCAAGTGTGGTCACAAAGAGTTGGATGTAACAAAAACAACTGGACAAAAACAACAAAATATTCCTTTTGTGTCATGATTGATGGTGATCTCCCATTAAAGTAAATGCAGCAAGCATTTATTAAACACCTACCATTAAATACATACCATGCTTTTCTAGGTCTTGGGGAAATCGAGTCAAAAACTAAAATAGACTAACTTCGAGGAGCTTCAAATCTACACAAGATAATCACAAGTTTTCCTTATGACTTTTGTCTCCCTGCTCAGATGCCCAAAATACCTCTCATGTATGTGCCTTTTTGTGTTAGTTTCCAGTCTTTTATTTTCTCTTCTTACAGTGACTTCTCTGCCCGACTGACCAAGCAGTTTTCCTTGCTTCATCAGCATACCATTTGAAAGCAATAATTGTTCTTTAAAATGTGTTCAAATTAGAGACTGAATGCTGTTTGATGAATAAAATGAGTACCTTTGTAAAATTAGGCCTTAGGTGGCTGAAAATTGTGACATCTTCAGGACAAATGGTGGGACCGGTGGACCTTCAATATTAACCCCTCTTCTCAATCTGCATATTTTATAGATAATTCTCTCTTTTAATTTTTTTTTTACGTATTAAAGGCTCATTTTTGATGCTATAAACCAGCAATCACTAAGGATTTAGAAAATCATTTGCCACTGAAAGTACATGGTAATCTTATTGGGAAATTCCACCTCTCAAGGCCTGAACATGTTATTATGCAATTATGACACACTTCAAATTTTATAAAGTCATAGAATTTTAGGGCTAGAAGGGATCTCAGAGATAATAACAAGCGGCATTTATGTAGCACTTTATGAAAAATTCAAAGGGTTTTATGGACATGATTTTGTTTGTACCTCACAATTATTACCTCTGTTTTACTGATGAGGAAACTGAGGCTCAGAGCAGGTATTTGGTATGACCATGGTCATATGACTGGTGTGGGATTTAAACCCAGGTCTTCCTGACTCCAAATCAAGGACACTACATATGCCATGATGTTTCCCCAATTTATAGATAAGGAAAGTGAAATAAAGTTTGGATTTGCAAGGGAACTGACTGATTTGAATGAATTGTTCCTAAAAGAGATTTTTGTTCTTTTCTTTTTGATTGACTTTTACTTCTCAAGGCTCAGACCATCATAAGAACCTATCAAAGTTCTTAGAATTATGAGTCAATACTTACTAAAGATGCCTTTTCTATTACTTAAAAAAGAGATAATTTGGCCAATCATAAATAAAGTAACAGCTACAGTTCATCTGCAGTCTTGTTCAATAAGTTTTAGTAGTTCATTCATTTATTTCTACCAAACAATCAATAACTATTGATTTCATTCTAAAAGATCAGATAAGTCAGAGTAGCTGAAGGAGCAAGGCTCCCTGAGGGGGAGATAGAAAGCATCATGTATCAGTCAAGTCAAATCCCTGCCATTTTGACCACCACCGGCACTCAGACATGGATGGAGGTAGAGCAGGATTTTGAACCTATGAGTTCCGTGAACAACAATGTTCCTCACTGCTGTAACTCCCCATTCTTGACCACTGGTCCTGAGCCCCAGTAGTCAAAATGAAAAGGAAACAATCCTTGAGAAATAGCCTACCATTTCTTCACGACCAACATAAAATGCAAACCAACTATTATGAATGGGCAGGTATGTTCAAGAGTCCCAGGAATAGTAATGCTCCAGACCACTGACCCTGCTTCAAATCTAGCCCCTTCCTCCCTACCCCCAGCCATTACTTAAAGAAACAATTCTTATTGGAGATGTGATCTAACAATTGCTTCTGCCTTGCCTCCTTAGCAGTCACAGTTTCTGATGATCTGGAAAAACTTCACCAATGAAGCCTTTGGCATCATCAAATTGGTCAGCATCAGAAAATGATATGGCTTTTTATCAGTGGAAAAGACAAAAATAAAACACATTGTCATCGTTTCTGCCAAAGGACCACAGGGCCTTTCCATCTGGCTTGTAGCTGAAACCTCACATATGTGTGTATGTATGGAGAAAGAAACAGAGAGAGAGGGAGAGAGAGAGAGAGAGAGAGAGAGAGAGAGAGAGAGAGAGAGAGAGAGAGAGACAGACAGAGAGACAGAGAGAGGGAGGCAGAGAGAGAGAGAGAGGCAGAGAGAGATAAACACACACATTCCCCAAGACTCCCCTAACTAGAATGTGAGCTCTTTGGGAGCAAAGGATATCTTGCACTTCTCTTTGTTATACCCAACTTTGAGCACAGAGTTTTGTATGTAGTAAGGACAAATCCTTCTTCATTCATTCATTTCTGTGTACAGAGCACCAGGCTAGGCACTGGGGGAAATAAAAGACAGGTCAGATGAGTTAAAGAACACCATTGCCTAGTAGGAATTAAAGGATCCTTCATGGATGTGGCATTTTGAGCTTGTCTTTAAAGGATGAATTCTTGGAAAGGGGTCATTCTGAGTTCACAGAACTGCATGAATAAAGGCATGGGATATTTGAAGGGAAGAGTAAATGGACCATTTTTACTAGAGCGCAGTGTAGTGAAGGGGGAAATTAGAGATAATCTGGGAAAAATTAGATTGTAGACAGTTGGTAGAGGATTTTGAATTCAAAGTTAAGGAGTTTAGAATGCATATGGCAGGCAGTGAGGAAGAGCTGAAGATTCTTCATCAAAGTTGTTTCCGCTGGTTATAAAAGTCAAATGCTGAGCAAGAGACAAGACTCATACACAGCTGAGGCAATTTTGTTTCAATAGGAATAATCAGACTTATTATTTTTTACAATCTAGTTTTATACTCTGATAATTCAATTTAGCACTTGCCAATTTAGCTAGACATGAACAAGAAATTCATCAATTATAAATAATTTGTTTTCAATAGGAAGATATAGCCCAACAAGAAGGATACTCTTCCTTTCTGTTTATACTATTCACACAAAGTAAAAGAATTCATTTTTAGTTATTTTTCCTCTAGACAATTCCCTTTAGATAAAAAAAAATCTTTATAATATTCTCACCCAAATTAAATCCCACATTTCATATTTTTTTTCTTAAATCCGCTAAGCCAAGGTTCTAACACTGGATCTGATATGAAGGCAACAACAAAAAAAAACTAATACAAGGTGGAAAGTGTTTAAATATCTACCTCTTATTTTCCTTTTTGGGATATTTTTACAGAACTTCCACAAAGAATAGCCTAGTGGATTTGATAGTCCCTTAACAACCAACTCCACTGAAATAATAACCACTAGGGACTTGGTTCTACCATCTAAGGATCTATAAATTAAATTTATGTCCCTCATGAATATATAGGGGAGGGAATTTTTCATTTGCTAGAGTGACAAAGGAAATGAGCAATAATAAAAATGTATGTTTATGGAGCACCTCTAGCAAAGAAGCTAAAAGCATTTGCTGACATTATAATTCATTCTCCTAACAACTCTGGGAGGGAGACCGCAATGTCCCTATTTACCATAAGGTGAAAATGAGACCAATAATGGTGAAGAGAATTGCTTAAAGTCAGAATCCCCTCTAAACAAAATCATTCTCCAAGGAGCTTCGGTTCATTTCCAATAATCAAGTTTCTCTTTTAATGTTCAGGGGGTATAAGTTCCTGGAATGGGAAGATGTCAATTATAGGGCTAGAGGTGGGAATATATATTTGGAAAGAGAGTCCAATTTTACCCACAAAACTGCATTTTCATAGGGAATGCCTCCGGTCACTTATAAAGGCAGAACCAGAGTCTTGGTCTATTGATGCCTTATTAACAGAACATCCTGAAAATATACTTTTGTTTCAAATTTCTCTGTATGTGTAAATTCACTCTGAGGATTTACATTTTTTATATTATTACATAATTAAATTATAGCTAATAATTGCAATGCCTGTTGAGTAACCACTGCAAGCACTGGAATGAGCTGTGCATTTCTAACCCATGTCTTCCATAGTATTGAATAAAACTGAACCTCATTTTAAAAATTCATGAAAAAGAGTTCATTTAAAAAAGGACTTAAAAATTTAAATTAATTTTAAAATTAAGACAATTCTTACTGTACATGCAAACATGTACTTTTTAAATTGGTACAATGATTTGACATTAGGACTCTTCTTATCAATCACTTAATTTTGGATCTGTCAGACTGCACCCTCCCCTCTATGACATTCAAGAGAGTTTTCTGTTGTTGGTTAAAAATTGTCAATGTTGCTAACACAGTCCATAAATTAGAGAAACTCAACCTTGTTTAGAGGTTGAATGTAAGACTGGAAGGTGTAATAGTAATTAAGGTAGGACTTTTTGCAGTTGACCTTTAGTGATTCTGGCCTTTGTTTGAATGGGGCAGGTAAAGTAGGATGTTTCTGTATTTCTCAGCACTGAGACAATTAGGAGTCATTGATCTGTATCTGATGTGATATTGGGGGTGGGGAACTTCTCCACGCCCAGCCTGGGTGAGGTCAGGGTCCTCGGGGCCCTGAAAAGGATGTGTAAGTGCAGAGGTCGGTGCGCTTAGCGGCAGCGTGTCTCTGGGCCAGCCGTTGTAATGAGCTCCCCGGCTGAAGACTCAGATGTTGATAACTATGAATTGTATTTGGTCTGTAATTCAGGCTGCTGGCTTTTTCTCCTGAACTAGGTGGATGTTATTGGTATGCTGGATTAAAGTAAGGTTGTTAACCCCTTAACGTTGCTTTCCTTAGTAAAGCAAATGCTGGGCTTGCAGCATTCTGTGAGCTGGTTGTTGTTGGCTTTATACCCTCACAGCAGCTGCAAGCTGGATTGTTGATATAGAAGGTCCTATAGAACAGAAACCCATTTGCTTTGTCCTTGTATCACCATCCCCTTGCATTATAACTTATAAAGAGCGAGTGATTAATACATGTTCATTGAATTTAATTAATTTGAACATGGATGAGTTGTTGATGTAGAGTAGAAGGTACAGACATACCTAAAATGGTACAATAAGAAGGGTTCTAAAATGAAATAACTTTACCAACTTAAAAGTATGTGTTTATATGTACAATAAGAATAAAAAACTTTTAAATGATTTCTTCTTTAAAAGAATAACAAAAGAATCTCACTACAGTGCTATCATTGGAGGCTGGAGAAAAGGGAAGAACTTGAAAAATACTCAGAGGGAAAACCAACAGGACTTGGAGATTGACAAAGATGTTCTCCAGCTCCAAAGTCAACTCTCCTTCATGACACTACAGGCAACTAGGGGGTGGAGTGGATAGAATGCAAGGCCTAGTGTCAGGATGATTTGAGTTCAAATCTAACTTCAGACAATTATTAACTGTGTGATTTCAGGTGAGTTATTTAACCTCTGTTTGCCTCAGTTTCCTTAATTGTAAAATGTGGATAATAACAACAATCAGGGTTTTTGTGAGGATTCAATGAGATAACATCGGTAAAGGGCTTAGTAGTTCCTGACACAGGGAAGGCACTATATAAATGCTATTGTTATTATTAACATTAATTTTGGGGAAAGGTCGCTATCAACTCTGGTATGAGTTATTTTTGGTGTCACTGACCTATAGATTAACCTGTCCATTCTTTAAAGCTGATGACCTGTGTGGGTTACAAGGAGAATACAGCTAGCACAAATGATTAGCACAAATAACTAATCTCCTGAAGTGGCTGCATTATCTAAATTTGCACTGCACGTTTCCAATGGGCCAGAACAAGTTACCATATTTTACATAATTATAACTTCGAATACTACGAATTTGAATACATGTGATTTCAGAAGATTTGCTATTCACACTAATCAGGACTTAGTTGAATATATTGGCTGACGTCATGCACAGAGTTTCCAGATTCCCTTGCCGAAGAAGTGAGAAATCCTCAAATACACCTGGGCCCTTTGCATGGAGAGGGAACCTTTAAAACAATAGTTACAAAAGCAAGCATGGGTTTTCAAAAAATCAAAGTAAATCCCTTTTATTGATAAGCTTACAGGTCACCAAGAAGCAAAATAACTTGCAAAATGGGAGTACTGGGTCCAGGAACACTGTCACTGTTCTGAGAGCAGTCATAATTATATAGTTAGAAGAAGAATGTGAACTTTTGACTTCCACTAAAAAATACGTCCAAAAATACTCAAAGCAGTATTGTAGAGATGGTTGAATGGGAAAATAATTGCCTACAAACAACGAAATGTCACATTTTACTCTTCTAACTGTGCTTTCGGATGGTTGATGTTCATACCCTATGCCATGCCTGATGAGGGTGAAGGAATGGAAAGGTGTCTACATTCAGAGTGCTCTGGGGTTTGGCTCAGAACCCAAAGATAATCTATGAAGATTTATTTTAGCGCAAATATCTGACTGAACATGGATTGGGAAGGAAGGAGCACACTTAAAATGACTGCAATTTTTTTTTTTAGAAACCCCATCTCATGTTATGTTTTTCATACCTTGCCCATTCCTTCCACATATATTTGTTAGAGATGTCATAACTATCTTTAATTCACATAGACAAGAGAGCTCAAAATAGGTTGCAAAAAATTTCTTGCAAGTCTCCTAGAACAAGGACAGGTAAACAGATTTTTACTCCCCAGTTACAGTAAAAGTATAAATGACTTTCTCCAGGTCATCCAGCGAGAGAGGCATAAACAGCAATAGAATGTCACCCTTCTGATTGTTATTCTAGAGGTCCGTCTTCAAGACAATGACTTCTCAGAATATGTATGTGTGTTTCTTATTTAGATATGGATTTTTTCCAAGATGCGGACTCAGCACCTGTCTCTCTCAGGGCTGATGAATTTAATATTCAGCTGCTTTCCACTCCTTCTACCCACTTAGTGTCTATTCAATTCAATTAAACAGGCATTTATTAATAATAACATCATTAATAGTGTATGCAAGGGACTATGTTAAGAACTGGAAGCTAAAACAAAATATCTGCTGCCCTCGAGGCACATATGTTCTGCTATAGAATGTGTGTGCAGAGAAGTGAATAAATCATAACTACAAAATAAATTCAGCTGTGTCTATGGGGAAGGGAAGCCTTTACAAATGGCAAAGACAGAATAGGCCTTGTGTAGGAGATGGCACATGAGCGGTACCTGGAAATGACCTAGGGATGAGAAGAGATGGGACCAACAAAGTTGCCCTTTGGCAATGAAATAAACATATATATGTGCCAGATACTGCGCTTTACAAATATTATCTCATTTGATTCCTGACAAAAACCCTGAGAGGTAGATAATATTATTATACAGGTGAGGAAATTGAGGCAAACAGAAGCTAAATAATTTGCCCAAGATCACACAACTAATTAGATTTAAACTCAGGCTTTCCTGACTACCGATCCAGCACTCTATCCAGTAAGCCATCTAGAGAAGGGCAGGGACATTGGAGAGCATCCCCGTCGTAGGAGACAGCCTGTGAAAAGACATGGGGAAAGAGATGGAATGTTATGTATAAGAAACAATGGGTAAACCAACCTGGCTGGAACATAGAGTATGCATGTAGGAGTAACATGACAATGGTCTGAAATGAAAGGCTAGTTGGAGTTAGACAGCCTAGCATTAGAATGTATTTTCTATTAGCTTCTTAAGAAAGGGCAACTGCTATGGTAAGACCGGTATTTTAGGAATATCAGTTTGGTAGGCATGAGGAAGAGAAATTAGGGAGAGGATAGAAAGGAAGCAGGGAGCCTAAGACTACAGTAATGAGTTCAGCCAAAGGATGATATGGGCCCAAATTAGGGTGGGGGTTATGGATCCTAGAGAAAGGGACAGCTGAGAGAAACATCATGGATGAAGAATTAGCAAGGTGTGGCAACTGACTGAATTTTGGGACATGAGGGAGAATGCAGAGGTGCACATGACTCCAAGGGTTCTAACCTGAGGGGCTATGAAATTTATTATGTTTAGGGGGACAAATAATGATTCTATTTTGAGTTTAAGATGTTTATGGGATAACCAAAAGAAAGTGTTCAGCAAGGCTACACAGCCCTGAGGTATAGTTTCCTGAATTTAATTCAATGCCATCCAGCAAGTAACTTTGTGCAAAGCACTATACTAGGCACTGGGGATACAAACACAAAAATGAAAACAGCTTTTCCTCTCCCCTCAAGAAGCTTATATTCTGCTGGAGGGTTGGGTAGGATAACATGTACATATAACTAAGAGAATGCTATACATAGATATATGTGTGGATATGTATATTTTATTTGCACCTATACTCATCTATACATTCATGCATACATATATACACACACATGTGTATATATGCATATTCATGTATGTGTACACATACACACATACATATAAAACATGGTTCACACCAACTCCCACCTGGAGCCTCCAGAATAGCTACCCACAATATGTTCTGTGGTTCAACAGCCACTAAAAATGAACCCCCATCATTGTTTTTTTTCCTTTTTCTACAAGTTGACAACTATAAATAATTCAAAGCAAAGATATTTGATGAAATATCAGAGTAGGGAGAGTTTCAAAATCATATTTTCCTTTTACCTACTAAAGCCAAGGCACAACCTTCCACAGATATACATCCCATCAGTGGGAAGAGTGATCACCTATACAGATGACTCAGGAAAGATCCATACATGGGGAATATGTATGGAGGAGCAATTTGTCTCTAACACTTCAGGACTACAAATGTTTTATGATGATGTCATGAGACTTCTCACTGGGCGTGCTGCCTCTCCTGGATATATTATAGCTCTTGTGTGGCTACTGGGTATGTAGTGACTGCCGTACAGACTGAATCTGCTGGTCGTCTATCTAATCCAAAAGTTACTCTAGAAGCTGCTTGGTGTGTGGTCTCTGCTCAGTGTTACTCCCTGCTATCTCATGGGCTCATCTTTTCAGGACCACCTAAGTCATTTTAGTTTCAATCTGCTAGCCTATAGTAGCTAGACTCTCTCATTAATAAGGCAGGCTAGCAACTCTTTAGCTATACTCATAACACCCAGCTAATAAAAACCAGGCAGTATCCCAATGCTAAAGTTATGCCTTTCCTTTTGGACCCCTTTGTCTCTGAAGAGACCAAAGCCTTCTGTTATATAAAAGTACTGTACTTAATTTAGGGTTAAATACTCCCAAGATCCTCTCTTAGAATACAAATGAATTTAAGTCAGGAAAAAAAAAAAGAAAAGGAAAATCAAGCAAGGTCAGTGTTTTTCATCTGCCTTGCTTGCATTTCCATCTTAATTGTGCACATTGTCAGCAAAACCCAATTGATTGGCTGCTGTATTTTGGTCCTGGAAAAACCTCAGTCTTTCCATAGATAAAGCAATTTAAATGTGGGTGGGGAAGAAATGATAACAAGTATGTATGAAGACCATGAGGGTCAGGGTGAGAAGATGAAGAGAGATCTATTTAGGATGAAGCATTTAAGGTGAACCTTGACTACATCTATTTGGGAGAACCAAGAGGCTTAGCAAAAGTAGAGAGGAGTAATCTTGCCTATAGAGAAAAGCAGTAGATCAGCCCTAGACACTCATGGATACCTACAACTTCTTTTAAAAAAAAATATATATATATATATATATATATATATTTCCCCCACCATTACAAGTTAAAGCAATTTTTAACATTATTTTAAAGTTTTGAATTTAAAAACTTGAGTTTTTAAAGCTTTGAGATTTATGGTAAGGGAACAATTTAAGACCGAAGAAAATACAGGGAGCATTGCAAAATATAAAATAGATAATTTCATTATATAAAATTAAAATGTTTTTGAACAAACAAAACCTACCACTTTTCCCATTCTCTATTACTCTTCCTCTCCTCCCACTTAGAAAAGTGCTAGTCAACAGGAAAAGTTAAATCTCTCTTCAGTCCTGTCTTGAAGAGCACACATACATTATTATTTTTAAAAGACTGCCTCCAAAGCTGTTCCTGAGCTAGTTCTGTGTAATAATATTACTTCTGGCAGGGTAAATATAAACTTTCAATTGAAATTGGTTTTTTTATAGCTTTTTAGAAAGGGAAATGTGAATGGCAATGCATGTGTTTAAATTAATTGTGTGCACAATGAGACAGAAAGCTTTGCTGTACCAGGGATGAGAATAACCCCTTTCACCTTTTCTAGCAGACAAGGTTAATAGCTTGGCCCTGACTGGCTTCCTGATTTTCTGGAACTCACTTTCCCAAATAGCAGGTAGATTGTATCTAGTAACACAGTCTTTGCCTTGGCCTCTAAAAACTACATACGGCACAACTTGTAGCTTTGTTGGGATACTAGGAATTTATGGACCAGTCCAAAACTGTTAAAATTTAATTTAGGCCCCAAGGGTCATGAAAGTTCCAAATAAAAATTTTAAACCCTACATGTAGTCCTCATTCATTCCTCTACCCTCCTTTTGGTTCGGTGAATGAAAGCTGAAGAAACCAAACAATAGACAATCAACTCTCAGTCATTCAGAGATAAATTATATAGTTTGTGAATTACCCTAGCAGCTCCTCTGCTTCTTTTTTGTCTTTTCCTGTCTTTGTTTTTGAGCTGAAGGTGCTATCAGAATGTGGGCCCTAAAAATACGATTAGATTTCATTCAAGTTTTGGTTCTTGCTCTTAGCTCTGATGAGAAGTTTGGTGGGAAAGGAGGGCAAAATGTTTGATTAAAATGATCTGAGCCCTGGACCAGTGATTTCGGTGATTTAAAAAATTCCCATTGGAAACTCTTTCAAAGCAGATTAGAAACTCTTGGCAAGTTACACTTTTTTTTTGGTGGGGGTGAAGGGTAGAGGGACCTGAGAGACATTATTTATTTACACATATTATCTGGCCAACTGACTTCTCCTTCCTCCACAACAAAACAATAAAATAAAACCTTCATAACAAACATGCATAGCCCAGGAAAACAAATTCCTACACAGGCTACATCTCAAAAATACACGTCTCAGTCTGAATTTTAAGTCTATCATTTCTGTGGCAGAACTTAGGCAGCACAATTTATAATCTTAAATAATTTTCCAAGGGGCCTTTAAAATATAGGTGACTTGTCACTAGTCATAAAGCTAGCACGAGTCAGACTTTTGTCAGGTAGGATGTGAATCCAGGTCTTCTGACTGCAAGACTGACTCTACCCACAATGCCATGTAACCTCTTACATGTTTCAATGAGACACACAAATTCAGGAAGATATATGTGATCTAGAAAGAAAATAAGAAAGGGAATCATAAGAGTAAGCAGGAGATTTAGGGTCTAATATTAATTCAGTTATGTGACACTGAGGAAGTCTATTTCTTCAGGCCTCAATTCATTTATAAACTACAAATTTATGTTTCCAAGATTCCCGGAACCAGGGAATCTCTTTTCATTTTTAAGTTTTATTGTCATGTTTTGTTTTCAAGTTACAAACATTTCTAGGGTACCATTCGGTGCTCTCTTCTAAACAAAATAAAACAATTAAACAGAATTAACAACAGAGTGACCTCATCTCAAAGTATATACAGCATTCCATACCTGTAGCTGCACCCCCACCTATTATTTTAATGAATAGAAATTTATTTTTTCTCCCTCCTATCCCCTTCCCATGTGAAAAAAAGAGAAAAGAAAAACAAATTCCTTGTAACAAACATGCCAACTCATCACGTCTTTCAGGAGGTAGACAACATGTTTTCATTGTCTTGTGGAATCTTAAAGCTTGAAGGAAGCAGGACAAACACTTGTTTAGGAACCAGAGAGCCTGGATTTCAACATCAGCTTTGCTACTTCCAGTGCTTACCACAGTGTCTAGCACATAGTAGATTCCTAATAAATGTTGGTCTACTGTAAGAAGGGATATTATGATATCTTGTTTTGCTCCCACAGAAGTTATTGGGAGACAATCAATAGCTGTGGGGAAGCTCACTTATCTTATTTTTCTGAGACAATGGCCATCCTGGAGCCAGGTTGGGATGGGACAACCAGGTTCAAACCTGAAGGGTCAAGCCCTAGTCACAAGTATCCTCACTATCATGCCTATGTAATCTGCATAAGGAGGGAATGTAGGGTAATGAAGAATGTAACCCTGAGGAGTCTAGACCAACCCTAACTCTGACAGGAAAGGTAGAACTGTTTAAGCTCAATCCTGCTTTTGTATCAGTGTAGGTGTTCCTAGTGAGCACCGTACCCAATTCCTAGTGAGAAGTATAATAAATGCCTTCCTGTTCCTGCTCTGTTTCTGAGTTCTTTCCGTGAGAATGCACCTATCATGTGGATTTTGCTAAGGGCTTGCAACCAGGAAAGCAATAAGCTGCGGAAGCATGCTCAGACTTACTTCCTGACCCTGTCTGGGAGTCCTGTCATTCCCACAACTGTGTTTCTCACATTAAGAGACTTGTAGGGCCATTAGGTGACATGGTGGATAGAGGGCAGGCCTCGAGTAGGAAGACCTGAGTTCAAATTTGGCCCCAGTCACTTGTTAAGTGTGTGACCCTGGGCAAGTCACTTAACCCTGTTTGCCTCAGTTTCCTCATCTGTACAATGAGCTGGAGAAGGAAATGGAAAGTCACTCCAGTATCTTTGCCAAGAAAACCCCAAATGGGGTCATGAAGAGTCAGACATGACTGAAATGACTAAACAACAAAGATGCTAGGTCTGGGTTTGACTACCCAGCTTTACTGAAGGTCCCCCACAAAGGGATCTTTCCATAAGGAAGATGAGTAGTCTGGAAACAATACACATATTTCCTCAGTACATAATGATAAAAAAACGATGGACACCAGTAGAGTTTAGTCAAGGTAAAATTATAATTAACCACAGGATACCAAGGTCTCTGAGGTGGCTTAGATGAATAGCCTGGGAGTCCAAAGACCCAATATCTGGTCCTGCTTTAGCACATGGCTTAATCTTGTTAGGTCTCAGAGGTTTACCTATAAAAATGAGAGGATTGGATGGATGAGGTGATCACTGAGGTCCTTTTTAGCTTTAAATCAAGGATATTTTGACTACACAGTAGTTAGTAACTTGTTAAATTACTTGAACAAACCCTAAACTACTGAAGTGTAAGGTTGAAAGTGATACCAGAATCATTCTTTTATCCTGTTTTATTATATCAGTTGGGGACATTGTGCTTTGGGCCAGAGTCTAATTATGAGTTTGTTGCTGTTATATCAAAATAAAATTTAATCGATAACTTTAAAGGCAAAAATAGTAAAGAATTTCAGTTATTGTAAGCTTTATTATTGTAATTCCCATAGCAACCCTGCAGAAAAGTCCAGTGAATGCTTCAGAAATTAGAAAAAATGAGACATTTTTCCTTTTCTTTTTAAATTCACTTCAACCTATTTGGTCTATGATATTTACTATTGTTTCCGCCCCAGCAGGGATTCCGTGGCCTCACAAAGAGAGAATGAATTATATATGCTGGGGGCATATTATGATGTTTGGGAGCACACAACTGAATAAAAACAGACTTAGTTCAGTTGAAAATACTGAAAGATCAGTAAGGACTTGGGAATATTGGTCTGTTTAATCAAGTTTCACCCTTCAGCAATTCCATCAGTCAAATCCTTCAGGAATAATAGAAAGCAATTATCCTGAGAACAGTGGGTGTTGTTGCCTTCAACAGGTCTGTGTTGGGAAGTTAGCTTGAAGAACCCAGTCTCCATTTTTCAGGTATTCTATCAAGGGAGAACCTGCATTCTATCTCTTCTTGTTAACTGCTTGGCAATATGGAAACAGCATGCTTTTTTGCTCTCAACTAATTTGTTTTCAAAGAGAAAGAAACAAGGTGTTCCTTATGCAGAACAAAGCACAAACAACTGCACTTACAAAAGAGCCTGCCTGTTTATTTGGTGCCTGAGACAGAAGCAAAAGCTTAAGAACAAAGGAAAATTGGTGGCGGCATGAGCTGCTGGAGATGATGTGAGCTTTAACTCTTAGCTAGCCTGGAGTAGTGGAAGACCCTGGGGGAGGGAGTGGTAGTGTTGAGGTTTAGGGGTGCTCTGAACCCCAAAGATGCTGACACTCGGGCTCCTGCCAGAATGAATTCGACCCAAGCCTTCTTACAGCCAAAGAAAAACAAAATTTATTAAAGACTTGCCATATTGACTAGACTCTTAAGGAATCTGAGCCTTTATGATGCTGTCAGTACAAGGGAGTCAGACTGAAGCTCAGCTAGAGTGAATCTGAGCACCTTCATGGAGGCAAGATGAGACTTATATACAGAAAGATTGTAGGAGGGATTTAGGGGTGGCCAAATAGTCTGAGTTGATGGGAGGAGGGGTTTAGGGAGGATCTTGATGGACTGAGTGACTGGAGAGAGGTTAGACTCCAGGAATGGGATTAAGGGTGGGAAATAGTTGAAAGCTACCTGGAGATGACAGACAATGGAGGGCTAAGCTAGTTTAAGAGTAATAGATTTGATGACTGCTGCTCTGTAGTACAGTTTAATATCTGGTATGGCTAGGCCACCTTCTCTAGCATTTCTTGTCATTAATACCCTAGATATTCTAGACCTCTTGTTTTTCCAGATGAATTTTGTTATTATTTTGTCCAGCTCAGTAAAATAATTTTTTGGTAGTTCGATTGGTGTGGCACTGAATAGGTAGATAAATTTAGGTAAAATTGTCACTTTTATTATATTAGCTCAGCCTAACCATGAGCAACTGATATTTTTCCATTTATTTAGATCTGACTTTATTCGCGTGAAAAGTGTTTCATAGTTATGTTCATATAGGCCCTGGGTTTGTCTTGGCAAGTAGAGTCCCAAATATTTTATAGTGTCTACAGTAACTTTGAGTGGAATTTCTCTTTCTATCTCTTGCTGTTGGGCTTTGTCAGTAATGTATAGGAATGCTGAGGATTTATGTGGGTTTATTTTATATCCTGCAACTTTGCTAAAGTTGTTTATTATTTCAAGTAGTTTTTTACTTGATTCTCTAGGATTCTCTAAATAAATCATCATATCATCTGCAAAAAGTTTCTTCTTTTCCTATTCTAATTCCTTCAATTCTTTTTTCTTCTCTTATTGCTACAGCTAACGTTTCTAGTACCAAATTAAATAGTAGGGGTGATAATGGACATCCTTGTTTCACCCCTGATCTTATTGGGAGTGCATCTAGCTTATCCCCATTACAAATAATGCTTGTTGATGGTTTTAGGTAGATGCTATTTATAATTTTAAGGAAGGTTCCTTTTATTCCTATGCATTCTAGTATTTTTAATAGGAATGGGTGTTGAATTTTGTCAAAGGCTTTTTCTGCATCTATTGAGATGATCATATGGTTTCTGCTAGTTTTGTTGTTGATATGGTCAAATATGCTAATAGTTTTCCTAATATTGAACCATCCTTGCATTCCTGGAATAAATCCTACCTGGTCATAGTGTATTATTCTCATGATAAGTTGCTGCATCCCTTTTGCTAATATTTTATTTAAAATTTTTGCATCAATATTCATTAGAGAAATTGGTCTACAATTTTCTTTCTCTGTTTTGACTCTACCTGGTTTGGGTATTAGTACCATATTTGTGTCATAAAAAGAATTTGGTAGGACTCCTTCTTCACCTATTTTTCCCAAATAGTCTGCAAGGTATTGGAATTAGTTGCTCTTTAAATGTTTGATAGAATTCACATGTAAAACCATCTGGCCCTGGAGATTTTCTCCTAGGGAGTTCATTGATGGCCTGCTTAATTTCTTTTTTCTGAGATGGGGTTATTTAGAAATTTTACTTCCTTTTCTGTTAACCTGGGAAGTTTATGTTTTTGTAGATATTCATCCATATCTCTAAGGTTGTCAAATTTATGGGCATACAATTGGGCAAAATAATTCCTAATTATTGTTTTGATTTCCTCTTCATTAGAGGTAAACTCACCCTTTTCATTTTTGATACTGATAATCTGATTTTCTTCTTTCTTTTTTTAATCAAATTGACCAAACTACCTGGTACTGGCTAAGAAACAGAGGTGTGGATCAGTGGAATAGGATAGGAATACAAGATAGAGAAGTCAACAACTATAGCAATCTACTCTTTGATAAACCCAAAGAGGCCATCTTCTGGGCTAATAATTCACTATTTCACAAAAACTATTGGGAAAATTGGAAAATGGTAGGGCAGAAACTGGGCATAGACCAATATCTTATACCATATACCAAAATAAAGTCAAAATGCATTCATGATTTAGGAGTAAAGGCTAATACTATAAGTAATTTGGGAGAGCAAGGAATAGTTTACTTATCAGATTTATAGAAAAGAAAAGAATTCATGACCCAACAAGAGATAGAGAGCATTACAAAATGCAAAATGGATAATTTTGATTATGTCAAATTGAAATGTTTTTGTACAAAAAAAGCCAATGCAACAAGAATTAGGAGGGAAGCAGAAAATTGGGAGAAAATCTTTGCAACTAGTATCTCTGATAAAGGCCTCATTTCTAAAATATACAGGGAACTGAGCCAAATATATAGGAATACAAGCCATTCCCCAATTGAGAAATGGTCAAAGGATATGAACAGGCAGTTTTCAGAGGAAGAAATTAAAGCTATCTATAGGCATATTAAAAAATGCTCTGGATCACTACTGATTAGAGAAATGCAAATCAAAAGAACTCTTAGATACCACATCTCTCCTGTCACATTGGCTAAAATAATGAAACAGGAGGATGATAAATGCTGGAGAGGATGCGGGAAAATTGGAACATTGTTACATTGCTGGTGGAGTTGTAAGATGATCCAGCCATTTTGGAGAGTACTTTGGAACTACGCCCAAAGGGCCACAGGAATGTTAATACCCTTTGACCCAGCAATACCACTTCTAGGGCTGTATCCCAAAGAAATCACACAAGAGGGAAAGGGAGCCATATGTACAAAAATATTTATAGCAGCTCTTTTTGTGGTAGCCAAGAATTGGAAATCAAAGGGATGCCCATCAATTGGGGAATGGCTGAACAAGCTGTGGTATATGAAGGTGATGAAATACTATTGTACCATAAGAAATGGGGATGACACGGACTTCATAACAACCTAGAAAAACCTACACGACATAATGCTGAGTGAGTGGAGCAGAGCCAGGAGAACATTGTACACAACCACAGATATATGGATTCCGTGAGGACCAACCCTGACAGACTTCGCTCTTCTCAGCAACCTAAGGTGCAAGGACAACTCCAGGGGACTCACGATGGAGAATGCTATCTTCATCCAGAGAAAGAACTATGAAGTTTGAATGCAGATTGAGGCATACTTCATGCTTGCCTTTTTTTCTTCTCTTTTGTTTTTGTTTTTGGGGTTTTTTTTTTGGTTCTGTTTCTTCTTTCTCATGATTCATTCCATTGGTCATAATTCTTCTCCACAACTTGACTAGTGTATAAATTAATTTAATGTGAAGTTATACGTGGTAGTTATATGAGATTCCATACCATCTTGGGGAGGGAGGGGGGAGGGAGGGGAGAAAATCTGGAACTCAAAATTACGTAGAACCATGTGTTGTAAACTAAAAATAAAAAAAAATATTAAAAAATTAAAAAATTAAAAAAAAAGAGTAATAGATTTAGGTATAGATATTTCGATAGAATCAAGGGTGGGAAGTAGCTGGATAACAGAGGGGTAGGCTAGGGATAATGAAAGGCTTATGGCCTCAGGCAAATGCCTCATCAAGTAGGAAGATTCAAGGAGAGTTCAAGGGGTCTCCCAGGGCCTACGCCCCATTAGTAGGATACCTTGAAACCTGTCAGACCTCTCCTACTAATTAGGAAATTTCACAAATTACTCTTAGGTCTTCTTGTCTAGATTTTGAGGACCTTCATGCCTAATGTGGGGGCAGTCAAGAAATGGAGAGCATCAGTGCCAGACCCAGCTGGTGCGAACATGAAGTACAGAAACTGTCATGCGGTCGGAGCAGAAGTGTTAAAAACAAAGCCCACAACACTCTTAGATGGGCCAGAACCAGGTGAAAATGTCATTCCTATCTGATTTTAATACAGTAATAAAAAAGAAAAGAAATATATAAATGAGTAGCTTTCAAATTTAATATGTGGCCTACAGGTATCCTTGTATATGGTTTACTGCCACCTCCCATCCCTCTGTGTCCCTCCTCACCTCCATATTTGAGTTTGATACCCTTGGTCTGGAACATGCATCTTTTTGCTATAGAGACCCATTTACTTACTATAGGTGGAACCCACAGAAAGAAATTCCTATAGGCTCACAGGTAAGAAACGTAGGTAATCAAGAGAGGAGTGAGTACACACACAGAGTCACATTCTTGGGATTTCCATGCGATAAATTCCAAGGTGGTGGCCAGTTGACATACTGTAGTTGGGATGGCATTCTTCTCTTCAACAGATAAGTATGAAGGGGTTGCTAGATCATTTATCCCAAAAAAACACTACGAAGAACAGCTTAGGAAGCCAGTTAGGTAAGAAGAACCACTTTGAAATCAGTTAAAGCCACAGCCTAAGGGGGAAGACATACCAAATCTGAGGATTTTATGGATATTCAAGAGTCTAACAAAAACCACAGGATACCAAGGTCTATGAGGTGGCTTAGATGAATAGCCTGAGAGTCCAAAGACCCAATATTTGGTCCTGCTTTGCTGAATACTATATGACCTTTAATAAACTTCCAGGCCTGTTAGTTTCCTTACCTGTAAAATGGGGACAGCAATTTTTCTAATTACCTCACTTGGTTGGGTACTTAACATGAAATAATATTTGTGAAAGCACTTTGGAGATGTTAAGAGCACTAGATAAATAACATTAAAATGATAATTGTTTATGATTTTCATAGAGCAGATCCTCTCTTCTTACTTCAATGATAAGCCTCTTTTTGCCTATCATGTTCTCACTAAAAGAAAATTTCATGAAAAAGAAAATTAAAATTTCTACAGCATTTTGGAAAAACCTAAGATTTCCTTAGGTTATCAGGCCCTGTCCTCTTAACTATGAAACATGTTCATTCTATATGGTCTCCAACCTCTACCATCAACTTTGATGGGGAAATACAGTAAATTTATAGGTTTATTTGAGGCGTTTTGTCAATATGACCAAAAATCATCAGGTTCATCCCATGTAGTTAGGTTAAACTTAATTGCTTATTAAGAAAAGAATACAAGAGGCAAACACGTATCATCAGCCATGTATTAAAAATAACAGTAAGAATGATGATAACAACTAATGTTTATATAGTACTAATTTTGCAAACACTTTAGATATATTAGCCCATTCAATCCTCACAGCTCTGTGAAGTAGGGCTCTTACTATCCTCATTTTTCATGGGTGGAAAGTGAAGCTAAGAGAAATTAAGTGACTTGGCCGGAGTCATACAGCTGGTAAACCTCTGAGGCAGCTTTGAATGTAAGCCTTTCAGTGTTCTGTCCTCTATACTATCCAGCTGCCTGTGTAACCCTTGACTCCCAATAGTTTTAAATGCTGGGATACACAGCAGTATGGGAGTCATTTGACTCTACTTTGTCAAACTACATTTGGGGTATTCTGACCAGTTATGGGTGCATTTTAGAATGTTTATCAATAATATGGCGAAGATCGACAAGCGGGATGGAGAAGAACCTTGCTATCATGCCACATGGGGGTTAGTTGGGAGGGACAGGGTTGTTTATCCTGGAGAGAAGATGCAGCAGGGAAGTGATGACTGTCTTCAAGGATGTGAAGGGGCTGTGACTGAGAGGGGAGGACTACAAATAATGGGCAGAAGTTACAACAGGGCAAATGGAAGCCTGATGTAAAGAAACATTCCCTGAAAATTACTGCCATCTCAAAGTAGAAAGATCAGATGCCACTGGAGGATGACTGTTCCATCAATGGAGGTCTTCAAGGAAGGGCTGGAGAATCACTTGCTAAGTGTATTGTAAAGGGAATTCTTTTGGGAGGTGAGATGGCCACTAAACTCCCTCCCTAATCAGAAATTCTTGGATTCTGTGACATGCAGAAGCATTTACCAACCCCAAGCTACTGTTCAGATGGAAGTGATTAAAAATGGTAATTTCAGGCATGAACTTTTTATAATTTCAAACAGCAAAACTATCACAAATATTATAATAATATGTTTATATCACTGAGTAATAGCCCTGTGGGCATTAACCATTGCAGTCATGGAAGAATTAGGGACTATCTAATTAGGATTCATTGAGCTTTGTTGGTGGAGGGGAGGGAAGGAAGGGGGTGGTGAAAAGATACCTGGGTTGTATAAGCTCAGAATGAAAAAAAAATCAAGAGTGTAAGGTTAGATAGTAAGGCACAAAATAATAAATCTGTTGGAAAAAAGGTCTCATAAACAATATGGCCTACTCTCACTTGTTACAGGTAGGCACACTTCATAAACAATTTCAAGGATATGTATAAGTAGAAAGAAGTTACAGATGATTGGATTTCATCTTGATATAAAGAAAGTTGTCCTAATAATTACAGAAGTTCAGAAATGGAACTTAGTAACTGCTTACTAAGGTGGTGGAGTGGAGCTCATTACTAGGTGGTGGAGTGAATGAGTAGAACACTGGGCTTGTAATCAGTAAGACTTGAGTTCAAATTTGGCCTCAGATTCTTACTAGCTGAGTGACCCTGGGCAAGTTACTTAGCCCTATTTGCCTCAGTTTCCTTATCTGTAAAATGAACTGAAGAAGGAAATGGCAAATGACTCCAGTATCTCTGCCAAGAAAACCCCAATGGAGTCACAAAGAGTTAGGCATGACTGAAACAAATGAACAACAGCAACAAAGTACCATTAACTCACAAGTGCTTTAACAGCCTAAAAAAGTTAATACAGCTTGTAAAAGTGCTTCCAGTGTCAACACAGGATTCATCAGCTCACAAATCATAGACATGCTGCTCTGTAGTTTACAAAGATCTATCCTTCCAACTATAATTTCCCCCCTCCTCTCTTTTAGCAAATTTATTGATGCTGTTTTTTTTAAAATCCTATTCCTCCCTAGAAATTCCCCCTCCTAAAATAAAACCTCTCTTGCAAAAAATAAAATTAAATAAAACAAATGAGCATGTTTTCTGTTTTTGTTTGTTCATTCCACACAGCTAGATTATGGCTTTTCCACCAAGAGGTAGGAAGACCACTTTTTATTATCAGTCTTCTGAAGTTCTGATTCAACACTGAACTGAACAGAGCTGTAAACTCTGTAAAAGTTATTTTCCCTTATATGACACAACAACCTTTTGAGATAGTTTAATCATTGTGCCCAATTTACTGCTAAGCAGACTGATGCTTAGGGAGATTAAATTCCACAGATAATATTTGTTAGGTCCAGGAATCAGGTCTATAAAACTTAACTATAAGTTTGTATTTATAGTAATACCGTAAGAATTACACTTTTTTCAGAACTTACTATTAGATGAGGTTTTATGGGATGGGACATCGTGGTATATACTGAAAAAATAACTGGGTTGGAACCAGGAGACACTTAGATTCCAATACCAGTTCTCATGCACAACCTCAGCAACCTCATTTGTAAAATGGTAATGATACCTGTGATAATCAAGTCTGATTCAGAATGGAGATTTCTTCATAAGCCTTAAAACTCTAGGTAGTATCTAGTTATTACTGAGACAAGTGTCATTCTCCCAATGTTATTCTTTGGTCTGCTCCTCAAAGTGTCACCTCTGGAGCCAAACTTTGCAACTAGCTCATTAAGTCATCTTTTGGTGCCAAGGCTATTTTGTTCCTATCACACCCTACCAGCTACAGACCTTGCCCAGAGGACTTTCTGCAGTTGTTTGGAGCTTTTGTAGGATGCAAGATTAATTTATCCTAATCTCCTCTTTACTCTGTTGGGAAACATACCATATGGATGCAGCTATAATGATTCTCCATGTAAGTTGAGTGTAGGAGAATTATTCATTTTCCTTTCCATTTCTCATTCTATTTCTTGTTAGATTATCAGCATTTTTCATCGTTCCACAGGGTGCTCCTGGAAAGGAGACCTGGTAATCATCACTAAATAAGCCCCTGAGATGGGACTCAATAAAAAAAACAACAGGTGAGAAGGGCTACCTAGAAGGAGAGGGGTGACACCCTTGATCCCTTGGCTCATTATTTGAGTTCTTAAAACTACTTCTAAAGATAGTGGAAAAGTGTTGGTTGATTTGAATTAGAGTCAAATAAGCTAGATGGCCTTACCCACATGTACTGGAACTATAGGACTCACTATCAATTCTTTAATAAAGTATCACATTTTATAAGAGTCTTTTGTACAACTCATATATCTAAAAGTGAGTTAAAGGTATTGAAGACAAAAAAATTATAGCCACCTACAAAGGCATATTACCAGGTAAGAGTTTTCTCCATCAGGCCAGAATGTTAAGGGATCTGAAATCCCTAAGCATGCAAGGCTCAACACTTTATCATGGACCATGAAGCTCAGCATATATGGCTACCAAGGGTCCAAAGTTGGCATATTGCCCACAGAAATGAGTAATCTATTCCCCAGAAGAACTTTGAGTTTTTGCACTAAGGGGCTAATCAATGGAGAGAGAGAGAGAGAGAGAGAGAGAGAGAGAGAGAGAGAGAGAGAGAGAGAAAGAGACAGAGAGAGAGAGAGAGAGAGGGAGAGGGAGAGAGTGTGTGTGTGCGTATAAGAAATGAAATGCGGGGAAGACAGTCTCTTGTTCTAGAAGAAAGTGTAACTGTTCAAGGGGATAAAGGTTTTATTTCTGGTATACTTCGGAGCATAAACAGGAAGGAAAACAGAGGTAGAGCCTTTCCTCAGCCACCTCACCTAAGCTTCCACCAATGACAATCTGGTTTTGCTTGTTTCTTAGTTTCACACTCATTTGTCCTATCTCTATGGTAACCAGGCCTTCTAGTACCAAATGCCTTTTTTTTCCTCTGTCAGTTAGTTCTTACTAGTTGACCAAAGAATTTCTTCACTTTTCACATCCCCCCATCCCTTTAGTGTGTGTGTGTGCATGCCCCATTTCCATGACACCCAACCCATCCCAAGGCACCATTATCATTCACCATCATCCAAAAGGTCCCCTGTACCCCTGGCAATCAGAAACATTTCTTGCCTTTGTTTCCATGACAACCAAATCAACCTTAGAACCACTTTATCCCCACAGAAGATAGATTCCTCAGAGACCTCTTCTCTGTGTCTACACCTGTGGAACCCAGACAAACCCTTGCTGGCATTGCTCCCTTAAAATCTCTTTATTTGTTCTCTTTCCTACTTGCCTTCTTCCTGCTTCCTTCTTAATCAGTCAAAAAGAATTTATTAAGTGCTTATTATATGCCAGGCAATGTGTCTCTCAACCTTATCCCCACATTCTTATACAGTAATGCGACACTGTGGAAAGTAACAGAAGGCACTATGTGACAAAACTCTGGATGAATAGCTATTAAGTATTAAACAGTCATTAAGTAGCCGTATACAAAACATAGTGAAATGTACCTAATTCTTGCCTTCGGGATTTATATAATAAATAATAATTTTCGGTGTGCTGAATTTATATGACATATTGGGTTATATCCATGTGTTCAGCCCACCCAGAACTCTGACAGACACTAGGGAATGAGCCATGGAAGGTCATAGCCATTCTCTATGATGTCACACTTTAGGGTTATAGACCTGATTGAACACACATTAGTTAATTTTAGTGGCTGATTCTGGTCTTCCCAACTAGATCATCCACCAAACCATAATATCTTTTTGAACAACCATTCATAACACAATCCATTGTATATGGGGCATTATATCTTACACTTGAAGTCAAGGACTATGTAATAGCTAACAATCGTATAGTACTTTGGGCAGCTAGGTGGCACTGTGGATACATCACTGGACTTGGAATTAGGAAGACTCATCTTCCTGAGTTCAAATGTGATCTCAGACACTTACTAGCTATTGTGACCCTGCCAGGTCTCTTAAACCTGTTTGACTCAGTTTCATCTTCTGTAAAATGAGCTGGAGAAGGAAATGGCAAACCACTCTAGTATCTTTGCCAGGAAAATCCCAAACAGGGGTCACGAAGAGTAAGACACAACTTAAACGACTGAACAACAATGGTTAGCATGTTAAGATTTATACATATATATGTGTGTGCATACATTATGCATATATACAACATGTAACATAAATCTCATGTACGCATGCATGTATTATGTATTATGTGTGTATACACATATATCCACTTTTTTCTTTCTCCTACTGTCATGCTTATATTTGTATCTCTAGTGTTCAGTCTGTGGTAATTGCACAGTCCATGGATGGTAAATATTTTATCTGTCTTCTAACGATCTGTGATATAACCTCCTTTCCCTCAAGATGCTGCCTGATATTTGTATATTAGTAGTAGAAGAATAATATTAGAGCGATTCAATGGAAATCACAAACATTGCCTTGAGACTGTCTAAATGCCCCCTTTCCAATGACTACACATATGAAAATATGGCTTTGTTATCAGAACTGGTACAGGAATCAAAGTATAGCCTGACCATAAAAATAAATTGCAAAAAAAATTAACTTGCATGGCTGTAGGCCTTAATAATAGCTATGCATCTAGCAGAACTCTATTTTTCATTCATTCCTATACATTGAAGGGAGCAACAAATAGCAGTGGCAATGTTATGCCCACTGAATGATGCTGTTTAGTCTGATTTCCATAGGTGTAATTGCTCAGCCCATGAAAACAAGACAACAGCCCTTTCGTCTGCCAGTTTTCAGCAATATGCGAAATACGATTCCGTGGGCTTGACAGTGTGTCTGCGGAAGCTGACAAGGTGGTAACTGTGAGGTATAAAAGCTATTTCATTTTTTTATCTTTAAAGAATTACTGGATTGTTAAATTAAATTTATTCCTGTAGGACACATCTGACACACAGAAACTGGGTTTCTAAGTTCCTATCATATGATTTGTCAGTTTCCTGAAGGTGGAACCACAAGGCTCTCCTTGTAGCTTGTTTTACCTGGTAATTACACTTGGCAATTATTATGTTGATGAAAAAATAATTAACAAGACACCAAATGAGAGCTGGCTTTCAGTTTCTAACCTCAGGGATTTGCTTGTCATGTGGAAGAGTCCACATTTTTACTAGAAGACGTTATTCTAAACAGTTGAAACATATTAAAACCTTGTCCAGATTCCTACAGTCTATTATAAAGGGACTTGTTCCTCAAGAATTCAGCAAGCAATTATGGTATCCCTGATGGCAATCATTGGCCAATTATTTCAAGTATAGATCAAAGGTCTGTTTTTATAATTCTAAAATTAATTTTAGATACTATCTAAAATGACATTCCAGCTGCCCTTTAATATCTACTAGCTTCAGATAACTTGTTTGAACAGATTGCCTTTCCTACCCCAAACATAGGTAAACCAGATAAATTCTACTTTATGTAATTATGACCAATTGTTTATTTTCTACACTCCAAATATTCTTTTATCAATTATATTCCTGTTCTGCTTTTAAAAATACCATTTGTTTTTACATCATAACCATTTCTTGGTAAATTCTCCAACCCTTGAGGTATCTGGTGAGGCAAAAGAAAGTCAGTCAGCCAGATTTATTACAATTTATTACAAGATTTGTATTTACTAAGTGTTTACTATGGTTCAGGCACAAGTGTTGGGGATATAAAAAATGGCAAAAAACAAAAACAAACCAGTCCCTACCCTTAAGGAGCATACATTCTAATGGGGAAGACAATGAGTAAATGACTAGGTAAGTAAAAGATAACTATATCTATATCATCTATATCTATACATACACACATGTAAACACATTCAAGTACATGCAAGATGATGTCTGAGGGGAGGCACTAGAAGTTGGGAGGACTGGAAATAGCTTCTTTCAGAAGGTAGAACTTGAGGCTGAATGTTGAAGGAACCCAGGAATTCTAAAAGGCAGATGTAAGGATGAAGAGCATTCCAGGCTTTAAGGAAAGCTAGGAAAAAGCTTGGTGATGGGAGAAAAACAGCTGAGAAAACTATCCAACATAGTGACCACATTTGACAGTGTATGCAACACTCTGTCCCTGTGATCCTTTGATTGTATCCCTTGAGAGGAATGGAGGTTTCAGTATTCATTCTCTAAGACAAATACTGGTTTTTATAATTGCTTAAAGGTTGACTTTATTTTAACATTTTTCTCATTTACCTATTTTGAGTCACTGTTTTTATTGTTTTTAACTTGAATTACTATGTATATTCTTTTGGCTCTGTTTATTTCACTCTTCACCAGTTCGTTCATATCTCTTCCTTTTTTTCATCTCTGTCTGTTTCCTTCTATCTCTCTGTTTCTCCTAGTTCCCCTAAGTGTGTCAGTCTCTCAGTCTCTGTCTTTCCTATTCCTCATCTCTCTCTGTGTCTTCTACCCCACCTTTCCCTCTCTCCTGCTTCCTCTCTTACTGCCCCCCAGCCCCATCATTTCACTGGTGGAGAGAATGAATTCAATTTATCAATTCAATTTGGCAACTGCTCCACAGTTTAGAATCTCACAGAGTTCCAGGGGCACACCAAGAGGTTAAGTGACTCGCTCAGGTTCACCCAATCAATATATGAAAAAAGTAAGGCTTAAAGTCAGAGTATTCTGACCCCAAAGTCAGCTCTCTATTCATAACACCATGATGTCTATCATTTCTTATCCATAATACTATTCCCTTACATTCCAAAGTCATGTTTTGTTCACCTACTCTCTAGAGCTATGATGCCCAATTAATGGCAATTTCTTTCCCCATTTTCTGCTACTACAAAAGTACTGCTATGAATATTTTGGTAGATGTTGGCCCTTTCTTTCTATCTTTGACCTCCTACAATTAGTAGAGGGATCATAGGATCAAAGCCTATGGTGTTTTACCTTAGGAAGCTGCCATGCTGACATATCCTTCCTTTCAAGATGACTTCTTATTCCCCATCCACTTTCAGTGACTGGTTCTTCAATATTTAATACTTCAGAGGATCATCAACAATTTCCCTTACTGACACCTACCTACTGACATCCACTAAGTTAGCAGATGGAGGGAAATTTCTCATTGAATTTCAAAATGGCTTTTAATACTATGTATATGAAGCATCAAAAGAACCAGCTAATTCTGTCAACTGAGGTACTCTGACAACATGTCCTTGGTCTAATTGGAACTTCTGTCTTCCATCATAGATTACTAGAGCTGTTTCTGATTACAGTATGAAGTTATTTCAGTTGCAAAGAAAATATTTGCTATCCTATAAGCACCAGGAAGTCAGGAACTCTGTCTTATCCATACTTGGTATGTCCTAAAATGCTCTGCACACAGAAAATAGTTAATGAATGTTTACTGAGTTAGACTGAATTTACTGAATTGAATTATTCTCAATAGGGGTAATGAAAAGAAGGGAATCAAGACTAAACAGCTGATTTATGTGATTGAGACAAAAAAGAATCTAATGGCACATTTCAAATCTCTTACTCTGGAGGAGTATAAATTAATTGTGCAGTATATAGTAGAGCATTATCTTTAGATTTGGATCATCTAGCCAGTGTCAAAAAACACATATCCAGAAGAGCTAGTAGGATGAGATTAGCATGTAGTAAATATCCTCATCCTTGGAGGCATTTAGTCATTGACAGCATATTCACAACAGTCCATACTCATAATCTGTCATATCTGTCTCTTATCTTGCTAATCCTCTGGAATCAAGAAATGTCTTTGATCTAAGGAGGGATTTGTCTCAATAGAATCATAGAATTCAGTCCATGTGTGGGCCACCTTGCTTTGTTTTGTTCCATGACCAAGGAGTTCTCCTGGAACAAAAGACCCCACAAGCCTGCTGATAGAGACAAGGGAGTCTTAGAGGAACAGCACAAAGTAATCATCAACACCATGGCAAAGATATCCCACAGCATTTGCTCTGGTGGAGGGTGTCTCCCTTGTGCCATTTTCTCACATAAAAGACAACATAATTGAATATACGCTCATTACATTATCACTTGGTAAAGTGATATATGAAGAGTGAATGAATGAATATATGAAAAAGCATTCATTAAGTGCTTACTATATGCCAAGCACTGTGCTGAGTACTGAAAATAAAAAGAGGAAAAAGCCAGATGACTCCTCCTAGATGAAGCTCATGCTATAATTGAGGGACAGGACCCCTGGAAAGGGCCCAGAAGTCTTAAGGACTAAGCAACAGCACATGGAGCAAAGCCTAAAGAGGCTTAGTGTGTGTGTGTGTGTATCCTCAAAGCAGATAACAGTGCATGGAGACTGAAGGGCAGAGCTACTGGGCCTGGAGGACCTTGAGATGCAGTGGTAGGTCAGATGATAAGGCCTAGTTGTCTTCCATCTTACATGAAGGGTTATAACTGGTGATTCTGAGCTTGGCCAAGAAGTGCAAGAGAAAGCACATGCTATAATATTCCTTTTATTTCATAAATCTTCTAAAACAGGGGTGGGGAACCTGTGGCCTTGAGACTGTGTGAGGTAATGAGAAAATAAAATGTGAAGACTTCACAAGGAATATCTATGTATAGATATATCTATATCTATATCTATGTATATTCATATCTATATTTAGAAATGTTTAAAAATCAAGAAATAGGGAAATAGGGAAGTGGAAAATTCTGCTGAGGCTGTGAGAGTCTGATTGCTCAGCCTCTGGGAAAGTTTACCCTGAAACTTTTTGTTCTTTCTTCTGGTTCTGGTTTAAAGATTGGCTCAGTAAGAATAGGGTCACTGACCTGCTTTCCTTTACTGTAAAAGTACTGTAGAAGAATGGAGAGGGTGTCCCCCTCCCCTTATCCTATTCTCCTTCAGATTTATAGATGTCACCTCAGTTGTAATCATTAACTAAGGGAATGGGAATTGGAGTTTCTGTGCCTTGATTTCCTGGTTCTTTGTCTGGTTTTTTTGTGCTCAGATTGTAAGCCCGCCTCCCAGCCAATGGTGAGAAGGGTCAGAGGTGGGCAGAAATTCTCTTATGTTACGTAAAATTATTGATGCTTTGCCCCTTGTACGGGGCTTCCCTTGCTAGATCTGTTCTGGGAGAGGACGCCCTATTCTAGTGAGAATTGAATAAAATTTTATTTCTGTTCCCACCCTGAGATGGCTCCTTATTAAAAATTAACTTTTTTTAATTGGTGAGGGTTTTCCATCCCACACAAGACCATATGTGTCCTTCTAGGTCCTCGGGTGCAGCCTTTTGACTGAATCCAAGTTTTATAGAACAAATCCCCTTAAGAAAAGGATTTGTTGTATAAAACTTATATTTAGTCAAAAGGCTGCACCAAAGGACGTATAAGGCCACATGTGGCTTTGAGGCCACAGGGTCTCCCCTCCTCCCCTCCACTGCCCATGTTCTAAACTAAGAGATCACTGGAGAAACGTTGCCTGTCCAGCTATTTGAGCTTCTTTAGGGATAACATAGTACTCCTACTTCTTGCCCTGAATTATTTTAATTTCCAGGATGGGAGAGAAGATTCTGAGAAGATGGCAGAGTAGGTCAGAAAGTTCCAAGCTCTACAGATTTCCCCCACAAACAAGATAAAATAGTACCTTAGGGTGAACATAGAGTGCTAAAAATAAGAAAGAGTTGGTGCAGAACAGTGGTTCTCCTGGGACAATTGGAGAAGATCTGAAGAAAAATCCCAGGACTGAGGTTTCCTTCCTGTGAAGAGTAAACACCTCCAGACTAGTTCCACTGAAATAGCAAGAGGCAAACCCTGGGGTTAGCTGGCACCAGAGATAGACTTGGCCCCTGCCACAGGAACTTTCACCTCCCTGAGAGTGAGCAGAGTTGGGCATCTGAGCTGGGGAAGATTGAAGGAACCTCTGCTGATGAGGAATGCCAGACCCAGTTGTGATGCTGAGATGCAGCCCTGGGCAGGAAGGAACCAGCACACGCTGGGTGAGTGTGAAAGCAGTCCACTGGCTGTGGACACTTACAGGAGGATAGAATTCTTGGTTTCAGTTACAGGTCAGAGGGGAGAACCGAAAGAGGATCTAAGGCCAGAGGCACCATCCCCCGTACCCCAGGACGAGAGGTGATTAAAAAAAGCTGCTACAAATAAAAAAAAATAAGCAGGCAAAGGAGAAAGAATACAACCACAGAAAGTTACTATGGAAATAGAGAAGAGTGGGGTTCATCTTCAGAGGAGGATACTGAAGCAAAAAAAGCCTCTCCTACCCTGAAGAGTAACTTCAAATGGTCACCTGCCCCCAAAAATTCATAAAGGAACTTAAAAAAGACTTTAAAAATCAAACAAGGGGCAGGTATGTGGGTAGAGCACTGGCCCTGGAGTCAGGAGGACCTGAGTTCAAATCCTGCCTCAGACATTTGACATACTTACTAGCTGTATGACCTTGGATAAGTCACTTAACCCTAATTGCCCTGCCTCCTCCCCTCCAAAAAACAAATTAAAAAACCCAATCAAACAAAAAAATCAAATGAGAGAGTAAGGAAGAATTAAAAAAAAAAAACAATACGAGAAAAACAAGAAGATTATGAAAAAAAGTTAACTAATAGGAAAAGGAGATCCAGAATCTGAGGGATGGAAACAACTCCTTGAAAATTCGAATTGGGCAAGGAGAAGCCAGTGATGTTATAAAAGACCAAGAAATCATAAAACAAAATATAGAGAATGGAAAAACAGAAGAGAATGTAAAATATTGCATAAGAAGAACAACTGATCTGGAGAACAGATCAAGAAGAGAAAACATAATAATGATCAGAAAAGCTATGACATGTAAGCTATGATAAAATAAGAATCTGGATACAATAATACAAGAAATAATTAAAGAATTGTCCTGAAGCATTAGAACAATAGGGAAAAGTAGAAATAGAAAAAATCCACTGACCACCACCTGAAAGAGATCCTACAAGGTAAATCTATAGAAATATCAGTGCCAAATTCTGAAACCCTCAGCTCAAGCAGAAAATATTATGAGCAACAAGAAAAATACAATTTAAACATGGCGGTGCCACAATTAGAATCACACAAGTCCTAGCAGCGGTGACACTAAAAGACCACAGGTCTTTGAACACAAAAGAATTGGGGTTGTGGCCAAAAATATCATACCCAGCAAAGCTAAGTATAATCCTGAATGGAAAAAACATGGATATTCTATGAATTGCCAGACATTCAGGATTTTATTTAAAAAAACCTGAACTTAATATAAGATTTGACATATAAGATTCAAGAGAAATGTAAGGTACATATCAAAGACTAATTACTAGGGATTCAATAAGGACAGATTGTTTACATTTTATATGAGGAAATATAAAACATATGTCTAAGATTGTTATTAGTAATTGGGTAGTTTGAAACACTGGAGCAAACCCGAGTATGATATGATTCTAAAAAGTAAAACTGTTTAGGAAAAGGTTAAAAGAGTAATTATCTTGTACAAATGAGGTGCAAGAGGAAGCACTGACATAGAGGAATTAGATGGGGGGGGGGAAGGGCTGGTAGTTATGGAATCCT
Organism: Trichosurus vulpecula; assembly: GCF_011100635.1. Lineage (NCBI taxonomy): Eukaryota > Metazoa > Chordata > Mammalia > Diprotodontia > Phalangeridae > Trichosurus > Trichosurus vulpecula. Next base: position 86,181,214 of record NC_050578.1, on the reverse strand, counting down.
AATCTCATCAGGAATGGGTTAAAGAGGGAACAATGCATACATTTCTAGAAGTATTTAAAAATCTTCTAAATTCAGAAAGAAATAAACGGCTAAGGGGATATGAGAGGGATAAGGATAAGGGAGGGATTTTTAGAGGGGAGGGTGAGGGAATAGGATAAGGATGTATGGAAGGGTGTTTAGATCAATGGGAATGTGAGGATAAGGGAGGGATCCTTGGAGGGGGGGATAGGTTAAGTAGCAGGGGGGCAAGGTAGTGGGTAGAAGTAGAAGAGTCATGAGGGAGGAAATAAAAGATGCACATGAACATAAAATAAAGATCAGGAGTAGAATTTATTAGGGAAAAAAAGCAGGAATAGTAATCATGATCTCAGACAAAGTAAAAGCTAAAATAGATTTAATCAAAAGAGAAAAATAGAGAAATTATACTGTGTCAGTCATATCCAGCAATGCTGCTTTGGACTATTTAAAATAACTAGACAGTGGAAAGTTGAAATATTGCTGTCATGTAGGAAATGATGAGTTGGTAGACTTATAAAAATATGGAAAGACTTGGACTTATGAAGAGAGAGGTTATCCACCCTCAAAGAAGCAAAGAGTACAAATAAGTATAGTATGGTCTGACATAGATACATATGAATATATATGTCTGTATGTGAGTGTGATTATAGATATTTAAGTATATGTATGTATATATAAATGTATGTATATGCATGTATATATATATATATATATATATATATATATATATATATATATATGTACGCACAAGTGCATGCACACACATACATATATCCATGTTTAGTTGTAGTCTTCCTGGGAGGAAAGAAAAGGGGAAAAAAGAACAAAGTAAAAAGTACACAGTAGAGAACAAAAGGAAACTTATAAGCAAGCAAAGAAAAGATGGACAGCTCTGAACTCAATGTGTAGTATTTATTATATAAGCTTTTTTGAAATGGAAATTTATTGCTGTATATTTTGAATCCTCCCTTATATTCTGCTTTGTACATGGCAATACTTTTTTTCTTTTCTTATTTTGTATTTGTTTTAATATTTAGGTTTATAATGTGTTTCTTTTTCTTTTCCTATTGTATATTTAAGTTTTAGCATTTAAGTGTAAATTAATTTTTAAAAAAGTCTTCAACATGATCGGAATGTCTATATCTATTACTTTTACTGATAATAATTAGCTCTGTCCTCCAAGTACTACTAGAAGTGGTAGAACAGCATAGCATTAAATACCTTACAGAAACCTAGACAACAAAGGAAGGATGGACAAAGTGTCCAAACCCTGACGGGTGGAGTCAAGATTGCACATGGAAAGCAGGGACTTGCTTAAGCTCTCTCCCAAGTCCCTCCAAACACCTGTAAAAAATGGCACTGAACAAATTCTAGAGCGGAAGAACCCAAGAAATAGGAGAGGGAAGCAGGTCTCCAGCCCAGGAGAGCCTGGATAGTCACCAGGAAGTGTCTATTGCATGGTGCTAGGAACAGAGCACAGCTGAGCGTGGGCCACGCCAGGACCAACCAGATTAGAAGTCAGGCGAAACAGGCCTGAGGGCCATAAATCATTGAGCTGTGGCATTTATTAGACTTCTCAACCCACAAATGCCAAAGACCATGGAACAGGTCACTGGGAAAACTGTTGGACAGGGGTGAGACTGGCCTGGCCCCAGCCCTGAGGGTGGCAGAGTCGGGGCAGTGGTGGTGGCAGCAGCAGCAGGAAGTTCCTGTGGCTGTTTTCAGAGCTCCAGCATCAGCTGCTTCTGGAGTCCCTGGCTCACACGGTGGGAGGAATCAAGCAGTGGATCAGAGCAGGAGAGCAAGGAGTGCTTTGCTGGCACAGAGGGAGGTTCTCTTGCTGTGTCCTGCTTGGATCTAGGTGGCCATCCTGGTTGGCTGTTCTTGGGGGAGGAGGAGCACTGCTGTGGCAGAGTTTGTGATAACTGGGGAGTAGAAGTAGCTCTGAAAACAGTAGCACAGCCCCTAAAGTTTGGGACAAAGTACTCTCTACTCTACAAGCAGTCGTACCCTGACAGAAAGCTCAACGGTCAAGTAGTTGGCTGGGAACATGAACAGGTAGCGCAAAAGGTCTCAAATGCAGACTCAGACTCAGACACACAATCAGGATAACATAATATCTAGCAGCTTCTACATTAAGGGATCAAAGGGCTTGAAATGTGATATTCTAGAGGTGAAAGGAACTGGGACTAAAACCAAGAATTACCTACCTAGCAAAACTGAGTATAATGCTGCAAGGCAAAATATGAATTTTCAATAAAATAGAGGACTTTCAAGTTTTCTCGATGAAAAGACCAGAGCTGAATAGAAAACTTGAGTTTCAAATACACGAATCAAGAGAAGCATGAAAAAGGAAACAAGAAAGAGAAATCATAAGATACTTACTAAAGTTGAACTGTGTTGTTTGCATCCCTACATGGAAAGAAGATGTGTGTAATTCATGAGACCTTTCTCAGTATTAGGGCAGTTGAAGGGAATATACATATACATACATACATACATACACATATACATATATACACATATATACTTATAAATATATATGTGTATATATATATATATATATATATATATATACGAGAGAGAGAGAGAGAGAGAGAGAGAGAGAGAGAGAGAGAGAGAGAGGACACAGGATGAGTTGAATATGAAAGGATGATATCTAAAAAAATAAAATAAAATTAAGGGATGAGAGAGGAATATATTGAGAGAGGGAGAAAGGCAGAGATAGAATGTGGTAAATTATTTCACATAAAAGTGGAAAGAAAAGCAGTTCTGTTGGAAGGGAAGAGGGGGCAGGTGAGGGGGAATGAATGAAACTTACTGTCATCAGATTTGACTTGAAGAGGGAATAACATACACACTCAATTGGGTATCTTACCCCACAGGAAAGAAGGATGAAGGAGAAAAAAGGGGGGGATGATAGAAGGGAGGGCAGATAGGAGGAGGAGGTAATCAAAAGCAAATACTTTTGAAAAGGTCAAGGAAGAAAATTTAATAAAGGGGGACAGGATAGGATGGAGGGAAATATAGTTAGTCTTTCACAACATGATTATTGTGGAAGTGTTTTGCATAATGATACATTTGTGGCCTGTGTTGAATTGTTTGGCTTCTCAAGGAGGGTGGGTGGGAAGGGAAGAGGATAGAGAATTTGTAACTCAAAGTTTTAAAAGCAGATGCTCAAAAAAAGTTTTTTTTCGATGCAACTGGGAAATAAGATATACAGGCAAGGGGGCATAGAAATCTATCCTGCCCTACAAGAAAGTAAGGGGAAAGGGGATGGAAGGGGGTGTGGGGTGACAGAAGGGAGGGCTGACTGGGGAATGGGGCAATCAGAATATATGCCTTCTTGGAGTGGGGGGGAGGTTAGAAATTCAGAGAAAATTTGTAACTCAAAATCTTGTGGAAATCAATGTTGAAAACTAAAATATTAAATAATAAAACATAAAAAAGAAAAAAAAATGTCCAAACCATAAAAAAAAATCATAGGGAGGTGTAGGGTGGAAGAAAAGTTGCCTATTTGGGTTTATGCAACTTTGGCCTGTGGTCTAAAGATTAAAAAAGAAAAAGAAAAAACCAGGGATGAAATATCAGAAATGTTTGTTGAAGGTAGACACTTTTTCAAAATGTCACAAAGTGACTTCCGGGAGCCAACATGGTGGAGTAAGAAGTGAACCACTGCAACTCCCCAATACTCACCTCCGAACAATTATAAAATAGAGCTCCAAAACAAATCCTGGAACAGCAGAACCAGCAAAAATATGGGGTGAAACAATCTTTTAGCTCAAGAAACTTGAAGGATCAGCAAGAAAGATCCATTGTATTCAGGTGAAAGGTGAGCCCAGCTCAGGATGGGAAGCATCCCAGCAAGCCAGCAGCAAGGCCCACCTCAGCAAACCAGTGGGAAATCTTGAGACTCAGTATGGTGGAGCTGGCAAACACCAATACCAGGACCCCCACATGCCTTATCAATGCCAGGAGAATTGGCAGACTTCAGCATGGAAAACCACTACATGCTTCAACATAGCCCCAGGCAAACAGGCAGCCTTCAGTAGCCAGTCCCTCCCTGTGCTTCAGCACTGCCCTGGGATGCTTACCCTACGGGTGCCTAAGCAAAGAGGCAGCTGTCAGCCAGCACTGGCCCCACAATGCTTCAGTGTAGACACTGGAGAAACACCCCATTGGACCTCAGCATGCTCTAGACACCATCACTAGGACCCCAGTTCAGCACCAGATAAAGAGCCAAGGCCTGTAGCCACTAGTTCAAGAAGTGGGAGCCAGTGCTCCTGCTACTCAGTGAAAAGACCTCTAATTTAAAGAACAGGAAAAAAGGCCCCCAAAAAAGGTGGGGAGGGGAGGGGATAAACAGAAAACAACAACAAAAAAAGAATCTGACCCTAGAAGTTATGGTGACAGGGAAGACTAAGACTCAAACTCAGAAGAGGACAGCAAAGAAAAATGGGAAGTGGTCTCAAGCCCAGAAAAATCCCACGGAAGAGTACAAAAAGGAACTTAAAAATCATGTAAGCGAGATAGAAGAAAAATTAGGGAAAGAAATGAGAGTGATGCAAGAGAATTATGAAAAAAGAGTCAACGGACTGGAAAATTGCTTAAAAACTAGAATTGTCCAAATGGAAAGGGAGATACGAAAATCCACTGAAGAAAACAACTCCTTGTAGACTACAATTGGCCAAATGGAAAAGAAAGTACAAAAGCTTATTGAGGAAAACAATACTTTAAAAGTTAGAACTGAGCAAGTGGAAGCTAATGACTCTATGAGACATCACGAATCAATCAAGTAAATCCAGAAGAATGAAAAACTGGAAGAAAACATAAAATACCTCATGAGAAAAACAACCAACTTGGAAAATATACCCAGGAGAATCAATATCAGATTACATGAAAGACATAATCAAAGGAGGACCTGGACAGAATTTTTCAAGAAATTATCAAGAAAAACTTCCCTGATGTATTAGAACCAGAGGGCAAAATAGTCACTGAAAGAATCCACCAAGAAAGAGGTCCCCCCCCACCAAAAAAAATCCCAAGGAACATTGTGGCCAAATTTCAGAACCGTCAGGTCAAGGAAAAAATACTGCAAGTCACCAGAAACAAGCAATTCAAATACTGGAAAATTACAACCAGGATCACACAGGACTTGGCAGATGTAACAATAAAGAATTGGAGGTCACGGAACACAATATTCTAGAGGGCAAAGGAAATAGGATTACAACCAAGAATCACTTATGCTGCAAAATTAAGCATAACACATCAAGGAAAAAATGGTCATTCAATGAAATAGAAGGATTTCAAACCTTCATAAGGAGAAAACTAGAACTAAAGCAAAATTCTGACCTACAAAATCAAAACCCAAGAGAAGCAGGTAAAAAGGGAAAAGAAAACATAAGTGATCCAATAGAGCTAAACTGGTTATATCATTATATGGGAAGATGATACTTGTAACTCTTAAAAACTGCATCACTAACAGTATAGATAGAAAGAATATACATAGACAGAGGAGATGGGTATAAGGTGAATTTGAGGGAATGACAAAAAATTAGGATGAGAAAGAGGAGTAAAAGGGTGCAGAAGGAAAGGAGAAGTAGAATGGGGCAAATTACCTCATGTGAAGAGGCAAGAAAGACCTATTACAGTGGAGGGAAAGATGGAGGGGGCAACGGGCATCACTTGAACATTACTCTCATCAATATTGTCTCAGAGATGGAATAATATACACAATCAGTTGAATATAGAAATCTATCTTACCCAACAGAGAAGTAGGAGGGGAGGAGATAAAGTAGGGTGAGTGGGTAGAGACTGACATAAGGAAGGCAGATCAGGGAAAGTGGTAGACAGAAGCAAAACACTGGTAAGATAGGAAAGGGTGAAAGGAGAGAGAAGGCAAACAAGAGGAAGCATAGGATGGAGGGAAAGGCATAGGTAGTAATCATAACTGTGAGTGAGATAAACTCTCCCAGAAAACAGAAGCAAATAGCAGAGCAGATAAAAAACCAGAATCCTATAATATATTGCTTATAAGAAATATACTTGAAGCAGAGAAACACACACAGAGTAAAAGTAAGGGGCTAGAGCAGAATCTATCATGATTCAGCTGAGGTAAAAAAAAAGTAGGAGTAGTAATCCTAATCTTAGACAAAGTATAAGCACAAATATACCTAATTAAAAGAGATGAGGAAGGAAACCACATCTTGCTAAAAGATACTACAGACAATGAAGCAATCAAATTAGAAGAGCAAGGAATACTCTACCTGTCAGATCTATGAGTGTAACAACAATGCTACTTGCTGCTACTGTGGCTGTGTAAGACCAATAACACCAGCATACAGGAGGGGTGCTAGCACAGATTCTTTGATTTCCTTTTCTAAGGAAAGCAACTTTAAGGGATTTACAATCTCACTTTAATTAAACATACATACATCATTCACTTGGTTCAGGGGAAAAAGTCAGCACCCTGAACTTCAGAAAAAACACAAACAGAAATTACAAGCAGAAATTATATAAACAGAGCAAAATAACACAAATCAACTGACCTGCTTCTGGCCTTCTGACCAAGACATTGCATACATAGTTACCAGAGAGAGAAGTACCAACATCTGGGTTTTTCAAAGCCAGCAGGCTCCTTAATGGCTACCCAGAGTCTTGTCTGGTCAAATCACATGACACTCTTCCATTGAGTGAGCCCCAAGCAAAATGCTAACCTCAGAGTATATATACCCTTTTTCAGGGCCTGAGGGCTTCACACCTCTCCTGACCTAATTAGTAAAAGGGTGTGGGCCTTCCTATAAACAAAGGCAAGACTCAGTCAAAGGCACTTGATTGCCTTAGTGCTGAGAAGCACTCAAAAAGAAAAGACAGTAAAAAGTCCCACTTTGCTTGTCCTTACATTCCACCCCTCCAGGATCCTTGTTATTATAATCTAAATGGCCATGGATCCTGGAACAAATAGAGGCACTATATTTTGTGATCCTATCACATAGTGACTTATTAGTAAAGTGGCCATAAATAAAACATATCATTCATTATATCTTATAGCATTTCTCAGAATACCCACACATCATATATCATTGTTCAATAAAACCATTGTTTGATAAATTCATAGTGACATCCTTGAGCAAAAGATCATTCAGTAGCATACCCGAAAATACTTGTTTACACAAGGAAAGAGTCCCAGGCCAGCATCTTCCCTAGCCCAACATATCACCCCTTAAGGGGTGGTAGAAAATACAAAACCCATCCACCCCTAGGTCACAGCAAGTTACAATCTTCTCAGTCAATATGAAGCATCCAAATAAAGTCCTCTTTTCATCTTGATCTGATGTCGGCTTTCAGGTCCCATATCTCGTCCTCTGTGGGCCGACTGTTCCCAGGTCTTGCCTGGATTCACACACAGGTAGCTCTCTTCTCCTGCTCCTTATCTCAGCTCATGGGGACTGCTACTCTTCAAGTTCTTCCTGCTCCTGCCTGACAGTAGGCTCTAGGGTCTCCTGTCTGAAGTTTCTATGAAATCAAAGCTCCATACACAGGCAGCCCTCTGCTCCTGCTCCAGGCTCCACAGAACATTAGTCACCACGACTAGGAAACAATTATCCCAGCCCCCATGCTTTCCTTTTAATTTCCATATCCTACTGACTATGCCATTTGGTAACAACAATGCTACTTGGTAGGCAGTTTGACACAATTTATACGTGTGCTTTCATGTAAAACATATTTCTATATTGGTCACAGTTCTAGAAGAAAAAACAGATCAAAAGGAAATAAAACCATGATAAAAAACAAAGTAAGTGAAAAAATATGCTTCAATATATATTCTGAGTCCATCAGTTCTCTATCTAGATATGGATAGCGTTTCCTTTGTGAGTCCTTTATACTTGTCTTGGATTATTGTGTTGTTGAGAAGAGCTAAGTCATTCTTAGTTGAAATAATCATCACACAATGTTGCTGATACGTGCACAATATTTTCTGGGTTCTGCTCATTTCACAATGGAGAGGGAAGAAATTGTGACCAAATAAGAGAGCATTGTGAGATATAGAATAAATAATTTTGATCATATTAAATTGAAAAGCTTTTGTACCAACACAACCAATGCAACCAAGATTAGAAGGAAAGCCAAAATTTGGGAAACAATCTTTACAGCTAGTGTCTCTGATAAAGGCCTCATTTCTCAAATATATAGAGAACTGAGTCAAATTTATGAGAATACAAGCCATTCCCCAAACAATAAATGATCAAAGGATATGAACAGGCAGTTTTCAGATGAAGAAATCAAAGATTTTTATGGGCATATGAAGAAATGCTCTAAATCACTTTTGATTCAAGAAATGCAAATTAAAACAACTCTGAAATACCACCTCACACCAATCAGATTGGTGAATATGACAAAAAAGGAAAATGACATATGTTGGAGAGGATGTGGGAAAATTAGAAAACTAATGCATTGTTGGTGGAGTTGTGAACTGAACAACTGGAGAGCAATTTGGAACTATGCCCAAAGGGTTATAAAACTGCGCATATCTTTTGATCCATCAATAATACTACTAGGTCTGTGACCCAAAGAGATCATAAAAAAGGAAAAACAGCCTAACTGTGCAAAAATATTTATAGCAGCCCTTTTCATGGTGGCAAAATATTGAAAATTGAAGAGCTGTCCATCAATTGGTAAATAGCCAAACAAACTGTGGAATATGAATGTGATGGAATACTATTACGCAATAAGAAATGATGAACAAGCAGATTTCAGAAAAAAGCTGGAAAGACATACAAACTGATGCAAAGTGAAATGAGCGGAACCCAGAAAACATTGTGCACAGTATCAGCAACATTGTGGGATGGTTAACTATGAATGACTTAACTCTTCTCAGCAACATAATAATCCAAGACAGGTACAAAGGACTCACAAAGGAAAACGCTATCCATATCTAGATAAAGAAATTATGGATTCAGAATGTAGATTGAAGAATACTTTTTTCACCCACTTTATTCTTTCTCATGGCTTTATTTCCTTTTCATCTGTTTCTTCTTCCAGAACTGTGACCAATATAGAAATATGTTTTACATGAAAGCACATGTATAAATTATATCAAACTGCCTTCCATTTTTAGAAGAGGGGAGGGAAGGGAAGGAGGGGAAAAATTTGGAACTCAAAATCTTGCAAAAATGAATGCTAAAAAATTCTCATATTATATAATTGGGGAAAAAACAAAATATTATTTAAATCTAAAAAAGAAAAAAGAAGTCACAGAATTTGGAGAACTGGCTAATGGAGAATTTCTATATTTCACAGTTAAGCTTCTTTGTGTAATGGAAAGAGCCCTGGTCTTGAAGTTAGAAGATTAGGATTCAAATCCCTATTTTTGCCTTGACATATATGTATAACCTTGAACAAGGCCACTTAATTTTCTAAGCCCTCAGTTTTTTATTGTAACTAGAGGATGTTAATACTTGAATTGCTTACTCACATGGGTACAAAAGGCAGTCGCTTTGTAAACCATTAAACACTAATAGTATGAATTCAAGGACAGAATTCCAAACCTGGAATCGGAAGAACTCAGTTAAGATCCTGGCTCTGATACTTCCTAGCTATGAGATAGTGAGTAGATTGCCTTTCTAAGTCTCCTTTCCCATCTGTAAAACAGGACAGGGCACAGTTTCTAATATTTGCACTAACTACCTCAAAGGGTTGTGAACAAAGTGTTTTAAAAGCTCATTGTTCATTTTCACTGTTGAAGGGGACCAATGACATCAGGAGTGATGACTTGCACATGTTTTGGATTTAAATAAAGCTGAGGTGCACAAAGTTGTCAGCCTTATTTTCTCTTCTTGAGTCATCAAAGTCCAGTGGCAAGACAAAAGTCAGGATGACAGGTGATAACCCACGATGCAATGGATGACTTTCACATCGTTAATGTCTGACCAAGCTCTAAGTGCTCCACAGCAGCTGCTTCAGCTGTCTTTAAGGGCCATTGGCCCAAATTATTCTCATCTGTCCATTCTGTGGGGGAAGTCTGCACATACTGAGATAGACATCCCCTAACTCACTGAGGAGCTTGAGACCTGCCAGTTACTCTCAACCTTGTTTAGTCTGTCTGCTGAAATGCTTTTTACCATGGTGTGGCCACTGTGCATGCTACAGCTTCTTGGAGCCACAGCTGAGAGTTAGGTGAAAGGTGGACACCAAAGATACCCTGAAAAGGGCTCAGCAAGTCTTCACATAAGAGATGCTAGTCCTCCCTGAACATTCCATGCACCCCAAAAGCTGTAAGCTTTGAAAAGCTTAAAGTGCTTAAAATATGAGTTATGACTATTTCTGTATGTGTGTGTGGGGGGGTGTCTTGTTCCACATTTTCAAAATGTAAATTGAGAACAAGACTCATAATTAACATAACAGTAAAAAATGATAATAGTAATAGCTATTCTGATTTGACCTAGAATAAAAAATCAGTCTGGGGAAGAAGTAGGCTGGGTCACCTGGCTAGTTTTCCCCAGAGATTTCTTGATTTGGGAGGATTACTGAGATAAGATTGACATGATAGATTATTAGTATGGACTATTGTGAATGTGATGTCACTGACTAGGTGCCTTTAAGTACAAGGATACTTACTACATGCAGATCTCAGTCTATTAGCTCTTCTGAAAATGCATGTTTTGACACCAGCTAGATGATCCAGACCTAAAGATAATGCTCTACTTTATACTGTGCAATTAATTTAGTTTCTCCCACGGTGAGAGGTTTGAAGTCTGCCATTTCTCCATTTGGATTTCCTAAGTGTTTTCTATTTCCTTTACTCCAGAGAGAAATATTTTAAAATTATTTTATCTTTCTACAAAATGAATTTATATCTAAACGTGTCACAGTCTATTTAGGGAGCCTTCTTTATTTGGGGGGAAATCTTCACAGTAATGGTACCCATCTTGTAAAAATTCCCATTGCTTTCAAAGTTGGTAACAGGGTAATAATTATCTTCATCATGGAAATTCATATTTCTATAATGCTCTTATAAGTATGACTGGGTCGATGCAAAGGTTGGCGGGCTCTTTTTATTTTATTGCTCTTAGAATTTTTGAATGTTATTTACAAACAATCACATATTGATAGCAGAGTATTAGTATGGTATAATGCTATTCTTATAAAACATGTTTTATTTTTTTAAACCTTTGCATATATTTGGACCATGGATACCATCTTAGAACTCTTTGCAAGTGGATGGTCACTTTTTATTTTGCTTATTCAAATGAAATTTCTACCAAGCAGATGGGAAGTTTATCTTCAGAAGGTGAATAGATCAGCTATTACATTTAACACAGCCTTCCAACAAAAAGAAAACGCATTTACTCCCTGGCTTAATCCATGCCTTCTGTCACACTCTAGGAAATCTCAACCTCCCCCCCTCCCCACACACACACATGCTGACCTCCTTTTCCCAACAAGAAAACTTTTTATAGTTCATTTCACACATATAGGGCAGTCTCTTTAATTGCCTTTACCAAATAACATCCCTTTTTCCTTTATACAGTCTAAGACTCATCTTCTTAATGAGGTTTTCACTGATTTTGCAGAACACAGTCCAGAAAAACCATTAAGTCCTGTATGGCTAAAGCACCCACCTCCTTAATTCCCACTTAATAATAAGTAATTCATTCCTTTCCAGTAACAAAAACAGCCCACCCTCCATCTTAGAGTATGTGTTCCAATAGCTATTCTAGTACTGGTAACATAGTTGTATTGGTTCATGGTGTGAAACCACTGTCAAATCCAGGTGTTCCTTAGGATCACTAGAATCAGGTTCCAAACAATTGAATTAACTCCTTATGTTTTATATGTGCAGGTGTATGTATGACCAGATACAGGATTCATCATATCATATAGTCCAAATCTCTCATTTTTCCACATGTGGGAACTAATGCCAAAGAGTTGTAGCGACAATCTGGCTAGTAGCTACTGTGGCTGTGAAAGACCAACAGTAACCAGAACACAGAAGGCTGCTAACACAGGTTCTTTTGATCTGCTTTACTCAGGAAGTAACTTTATGAGGTTAACAATCTCAGTTTAATCAAATATACAAATATCATTCACTTAGTTCAGGAGGAAAAGCTAGCAACCTGACCTTCAGAGCAAATACAAACAAATTACAAACGTACATTATAAACAGACCAAATGCAAACCTACATCTGGGTTAGGAAAGTCGTGGGGGCAGTTACAATGGCTTGCCCAGAGTCACGTGCCACTCTTCCAGTGAGTGAGAGCCCCCAAACAAAACATCTGGGTTTCTTCAAAGCCAGAGGGCTCTTAACTATGGCTGCCCAGAATCTCCCCATCAACACTCCTCCATGAGTGAGCCCCAAAAGTCAAACACCAACCTTGGATCTCATATACCTGTCTCAGGGCCCTGGGGCACTTGATTACCTCAGTGCTGAGAAGTACTCAAAGAACAGTGAAAAGTCCCATTTAGGGTACGGGAAAGCTAATCCCTAGTCCCACCATATACAAATCAATGACTCCTCATTGTCTTATTGCTGAGAAACATTCCAAGCCAAGATCCCACTTTATTGGCCCCATTCAAACAAAGGCCAGAATCCTTAAAGGCACTGAAGAGAAGAGTAGCAAACAGTTCCACCTTAATTACTGTTACAAGAGGTGAAAGAAACTTCAATTTCACAAGCATTTTGGATGCACTTATAGTGTAATAAGTAATGGGTGAGAGGCTGTGGATGCAAAGACAAAAAAAATCGCTCCTATCTTCAAGAACCTTATAGTCAACTGAAGGGAAATGACATGTATATAGGGCAATATTATCTTTTTATATGATTCAGACTTATGACTTCATTAGGGTAAGGGGAAAGGAATAAACATTTATTAAATGCCTACTATGTGTTAGGCACTGGGCTAAATGCTTTACAAATACTACCTCATTCAATCTTCACAACAACCCTGAGAGGCAGGTGCTATTATGATCCCCATTTTATAGCTGAAGAAACTCAGGAAGGCAGAGGTTAAGTGACTTGCCCAGGGTCACACAGCCCATAAGTATCTGAGGGTAGTTTTGAGCTCAAGTCTCCCTGATTCTAAGGTTAGCGCTCTATCCATTTACCTGCCTCATTAGTTTAGGGAACTTGCACTGAGGAAGCTCCTTCTACTAATTCTGATCAGCAAGTATTCTGCAATGTACAGTCTCAAAATGATGGAATTTGAGATATGAATGAGTTCTGTGGCCATCCAGTTCATTCCATACGTGAAAGGCATCCTCATTGAAACATACCCTCGACTTGTTTAGCCTCTGCCTGAAGATCTTCAAAACGGGAGAATCCATCTCTTCATGAGTCATTTGACTTTGGAACATCAATCCTAAACTGACCTCTCTGTGACTTCTAACCACTGTTCCTGGTTCTGCCTACTCAGGACAAACAGAGCAAGTCTACCTCCATATAACTGCCTGTGTTGGTAATCAAAAATGGGCTCCTTAGCACTTAGTCAACAAGTGCCTTTGAATAGTTTGGCCTTTTTCCCTGAACTAACGGAATGCTGTTTGTATGTTGGATTGGAGTAAGCTTGTCGGCCCCTTCACCTTGCTTCCCTTGCTTAAGCAGATCGAAAGAACCTGTGTTTTCCCGGTCAACCCCTTCACCTTGCTTAAGCAGATCAAAAGAACCTGTGCTTTTCCTGGCGTACTTTACACCCCCACAGAAGCCGAATGGTTAAAAACAGCTTCCGTTGGAGCCAGAGGCTGCTACAGCTACAGCCACAGCCGAAGCTGAAGCAGGAGCTGCTGGTAGCAGAGCTGACCTACGTGAGGATTGCTGAACAAGGACTTGAGGCCAGTGGGTAATCTTTTTACCATAGAGAGGAAGCATGTATATGATTTTGCTTTATACTATCATGCTTCTCTGTGGCCTCCTGGTTACTCTTGTGAGGTGGACTTATTGGGCCTGGAAGCTTTTGATCAAAATATGAAAATGGGGATGGTGGTTTGTGGGTTGGTTACTGTGGAGCCTAAATATATGCTTTGATTCTTCTGCCTCCTACTTTGAAGATTCCTTATATCTCGCAGTTCCGAACCTTTCAGACATATATATGATCCTCTTTGAAATTAAAAACTGTGCCCTCCTAATACACTGCCCTTCATATGCCTGAAGATAGTTGTCAAGGCACCAAGGCTTCCCTTCTCCAGTCTAAGCATTTCTAGTCCCTTCAACCAACATGTACATGTCTTGGCCTCAAGACCCTTCACCATCTTAGATGCCCTTGCCTGCATACTGTCCTAAAATATGGTGTCCAGAACCAAAGTGACTGGCACCCAGAGTGCTAGCTGCCCATCACCCAACTTTATGTCATCTTCAAAATTGATGATCATATCACCTTTGTCGTCATCCAAATGACTAATGAAAATGTTAAACAGCACAGGGCCAACTACAGTACCTGGGGTATTTCACTGAAGATGTCCTGCCAAGTAAACATGGAACCATTAAGAACTACTAACCCTCAGTCTTATGAGTATTGCCTGGAGACACTGAGAAGTTAAGTGATTTATGAGGTTTAGGTTCAATGATCTAGCATGTGACAGAAGTGAAACTGCGAAACCTGATCTTCAGAAAGATCTTCCTGAATCTGAGGATGACTCTCTATTTTTAAAACACGCACACATGTAGTATGTATGTATGTACACATGTATATATGTATGCATATGTATTATATATATAAACATACATTAACACCCCCCACCCCCCATGACAGTTGAGTTGGTGGAAGGAGGGCGGAGGAAGTGGAGGAAGTGGTGAGAACAAGTAAGCTTCTAGGGAAGGGCTGAGCCAGGGCTATAAACCCCAGGGCCTTTCTCCAAGCTTGGGAGGCAACACTTTAAAAATATCCATCAGAGTTTCAAAAGAAGCAAAAATAATTCTCAGTACTTTGCTTCTTTCAGCCAAAGACTTTCAGTGTGGAAGGATGATGAATTTCTCTACTGACCATATTCATCCCTTCACAACCTGGTGAAGGATGTAATAAAAGTATTACATTACATCCCCATTTTAGAGATGGGGAAAAATGAGGCTCAGAGAATGTCAGTGGTTTGCCTACCTACCTTGGAGCTTCCTGTTCCCAAAGGAATAGATAAGATAGGGGAAGTCATTTTAGCATAACTTTTCACATTAAGTAATGTATTTTTTAAAAATTGTTAATCTATGCAGCAGGGAAAAGAATAACCCTATTTGAAATCCAGCACCTTGGGACCCTTCCCATCCTTCCTGAAGGCTCTTTTCCCCTCAATTTTCTCTTTTTTACCCTGTTCTACTATTTTCTCTTCCCCCTTTTCCCCAAATATACTGAAGATGCAATATCTACCTCATAAAGCTTTTCAGAAATAGCTAGAAAGCAAGAGGATCTCTGTTGTGAATCATTTCACTTACTCATTCTCTATACAGCAGTCAATGCACATTGAATGCTTATAAACTTCAAGAAATGGAGTGTTAGCTATAAGTTAAAGTTAAGACCTAAGTATTTTTTAATGACAACAAAAATAATGATAATAACTGATGTTTACATAGCTCTTTGATGTCTGTTAGGATATTTTCATACATTATATCACTTTAGCCTCAACAATTCTGTGACATGAAGATAACGGTTATTATCATTCCCATTTTAAAGATGTGGAAATTGAGGCCCATTTAAGAGGCATGGTGTATCAGACTACTAGTTTTGGAGTCTGGAAGACATTACTAACTATGTGAATCATCAGCAAGTCATTAGCCTCTGTTTGCTTCAGTTTCTTCAACTGTAAAATGGAGATATTAATAATACTCACCTCCCTGCAGAACTTACAGTGATATATAAATGGACCAACTAGCATTTGTAAGTGGCTATTATGTACCCTAAAATTATATTCCTGACCTAACCTCTTTGCAGAACTTTTCTTGTGGTTCATTGCTACAAAATTTTCTGCTGGGAGAGAGTTTTCCTTAGCTGGACTACTAGCAGGTTTTCATGATGTCTTGGCTATCTAGCTATATAGATTATTTAGGTAGAAATGACAGGACTTGGCAACTGATTGGTTATGTGGAGGTGAGAGAGAGTAGAGGTCAAAGACTTCAGTTTCAAGCCCAGATCACTTGAAAGATGATGCCAGCTATTATTATCACAATTGAATGACTAATAAATAATTATATAGCTAATAAGTACCATAGGTGATATTTGAAAACAATTCTTCCTGATTGCAAGTCCAGCACCTACCTACTAAACCAAACCTTTTCATATGGCATAAATGTCTGTTGTGACTTGTTCAGAGGCACAAATTGAGAGCCCCGCATCAATACAAATTGACCACAATGCTAACCAGTAAATTAATCATTTAGATGAGAGGTCAAATATAAAATGTAAAGTCTATTCCAAATATTCCTGCTGAAATGTTAAAAAGTGATTATCTCACTGTCTTAATTTTTTTATTCCTCCATATGAGGAAACAGTTCCTCTATATGTAAGGCAGCATAGAATAGTATGCAGAAAACCAGCCTTGGAATGTTGAACACTAGGATTCAAATCTTGTCTTCAACACATACAATTTGTGTAATCCTTGGCAAACTATTTAAGATCTCAATATCTCAGGCAACTCTCTAAGATGATGAGATACAGATGATTTGATGATTTGCACGAGTGACGGTCAGTTCTACATCAGGAATACCTCATCTTGATGGAATCCCAAGTCTGGACCAACATCATCACTATCCCATCCCAAAGGAGGAAATGAGCTAAAAACAGGACAGCTTTTAAATCTTTTGACCTTCATAAGGTGTTTTATTTTCCTGGGAAAAAACTCAACATAATAAGATGATAGATGACAAAATAGGGCATGAACATTATTTGTTTAATTGAGAAGTGCTTAGCCTCTCCTAGCCATGTGCTTTTCCAAGAGGTACAAATTAATTTGCATGAGTAGAACTCACTCTAGTGGAAGACTTCTTAATCTTTTCTGGGTCATGGAGCATTTTGGCAGTCTGGTAAAACATGCATCAATCCTTCTCAGAATAATGTCTTCATATGCATAAAATAAAATATGTAGGATTCCAAAGGAAGTCAATTTCACTTGAAATACATCATTAAATGAAAATGAAAAAAAATTAGAAAACAAATTCATGGAGCTGAGGTTAAGAATTGTGGTTGCTGCTTTGTTGTCAGAAGTGAATGCAATAAATATGGAACCTGGGAGTCATGGGCATTACTGGAGTCTGGAAAGTGTTCACACAAAAAGGCCAATGGTCTCTGCAAATTTGTTAACAAAGGCCTTTGAGGAAATAACACTTTCTCGGTGACAAACATGAATAATATGAGATAATAACCATCTAATCTGGTTATGGTCACTGTTTGAGCTCAAAATATTTTTATAGACAATATAGACTTTATAGATGAAATTCTCTTAATTCTTCTTGGAAGCTTTTTAAGAACCTATTCTCCATTTTTCAGAGTATTTTATCAGTGAACTGATCGCAGAAGACCTCTTGGTAAAATCAGGGACAAAAGCCTAGACCAGGGGTGGGGAACCTGTGGCCCTGAGGTCACATGTGGCCCTCTAGGTCCTCAAGTGTGGCCCTTTGACTGAATCCAAACTTCACAGAACAAATCCCCTTGATAAAAGAATTTGTTCTGTAAAACTTGAACTCTGTCAAAAGGCCATAAACAAGGACCCTGAAGGCCAAATATGGCCTCAAGGCTGCAGGTTTCCCACCCCTGGTTAGACCCACTGGGCTAGGGTATTGAGAAGAAGGACACTTTGTTCTCCCTAACATCCTCTGTGATACTTCATTGAGACATAATGCTTACCTTAAGTTGTTGAAGTTTTTGCGAGTAGAGGGTGAGTTTAGTCAGGCCCAACATACTACGCAGACTTCAAATATATATCCAGGTGAAGACTATTTTCCAATGACCAACCTACCTAAGTTTATACAGGCTGCTATATCTACATATATAGGCTGTTCACCGGTAAATGATGATTTTCTTTTCTAACTTTTTTTTGCCATAACAACTGATGAAGACTAGAGGGGTTGTAGTTTGCCTCAGTGGAGTAATTGTCTGCAGTAATGAAATCACAAGTCTTTCAAAGTTATAAAAAAGAGCATTCATTCATATTTAATTTTTTTTAGAGGAAAAATATTGCTGGCATCTACATTTTCTTACAGAAACCCCATTAACATCACAAAGTGGTGTGCTGGTATGTTTAACAACTGGCTCTCACAAAATGCTTGGAAGTTTAATCTGCATTATTAAAATTTTCTCTATCTCTTCCTTAAGTCTTCCAGAGGTCTTTACAACACAGTTTGGGGGACACTGGTTTAGAACAACATAGTGAGTCTTACCTGCCTTACAGAAAAATTAAAATCAGCATGGGGCAGATGTTAGATAGGTGAGAAAAAAATAGGGATAAGTGGCTACTCACAAACAAACATACCAGGATGACCCAATGAAGTTTTTAATAAAGAGTATAACAAACAGACAATTCAACTGTTGAACAGATCACAGGCCTCAGTGGAAACTGAAGTCTAGAAAAGTTAGAAACCTGCCCAAAGTCACACAAAAAGCAAGCAGCCAAGCTAGGATCTGAACCTTGGCTCCCTGACTCCAAATCCTGTCTCCTACATTATATGAAAATTGTGTTTCACCTAATATGAAAATGATTTCTTTTTTAAAAATTTTTTTAGACTTTTTAGTTTACAACACTTGGTTCCACAAGTTTTTGAGTTCCAAATTTTCTTCCCCTTCCTCCCCTCCCCTGTCCCCCATTCCCCCCCAAGATAGCATGGAATCCAATATATGTTCTACATATACCTTCTCATTAAATTTATTTACACAATAGTCAAGTTGTAAAGAAGAATTATAACCAATAGAATGAATCATGAGAAAGAAGAAAACAAAACCAAAAAAGAAGAGAAAAAAAGAGGGAGCAAATAGTTTGCCTCAATCTGCTTTCAGACTCTATAATTCTTTCTTTGGATGTTGATAGCTCTTTCCATTATGAGTCCTTTGGAGCTCTCTTTGAGCCCTGTATTGCTGAGAAGAGCCAAGTCTATCAGAGTTAGTCATCACAGAAGCAATGTATCTGTGGTTCTGTACAATGTTCTCCTGGTTCTGCTCCCTTCACTCAGAAACATATCATGTAGATATTTATGAAAATGATTTCTAAGAGGAATTTCCTACAATGGTTAATCTGATAGAGTTAAAAGATGGTATAATATTCTTATATTATAAGTTATATTTTATGTTGTAAATAATATAACTTAAAAGAGGCAGGATATATAACTTCTGGTCCTCCTTTCTATTACTAGCTGGGTGACAAGACAAGTCACAATTTCTCACAATTTCATTTTCTCATTAGTGAAGTGGGGACTGTATATATTCAAATACTTTATTTGATGAGATATGGTATAGAGCAGTGTTTCCCAAATTAATTTGACCATATATTTAGGATTTGAAATAAATTATAGAAACCAGAAAGTGGCCCATGTCATAAGCAAGGGAGCTATTGAAGTCTCTTAGAAGTGAATTTTTATAAACTTCAGAGTCTTAGCATGTTACATGACCATGGAGGCCTTATATAAAAGCCATCCAGACATTCACCTGTGCAGTAAGCAATTAGGTAGCTATTCAAAATCCTGGATTTTTTTTTAAAGAATAGTCAAGTTCATATTAGAGTACTATCAAAGAATACACTTTAGAATTTTCCAAAAGAGCTACAAATATCCAATGTCTTCTTATCATTCGTCACTTTCCCAAACCCCTTTCCATGTCCATGGAAAGGACAGATGTGGTAAAGTTTAAGCAACAGTCATGTTTTGATTTTGGTGTCATTTCCATATTTCAGCAATCAAAAGGTTGTTCTCCTCTTGTGGTTCCTGGTTCTAATGCTGGTCTTTGAAAGCTCTTTAGTAATGTTCTATTGAATATGACTACTTCATGTACAACACTAGAAAATGTTAAATACTCCTGAAAGTAGAAAAATGAAGCCAGAAAACCCAAGAAATCCTAGTTCATATAAAACCAATAAAACCTTGATCACTTCAACAGAAAAACGAAACAAGAAGTCCCAGAAGAAAACTAATATTTTTACTGAAAAAAGACAATGATTGAATTTCACCTTGAAGGTTCATTTAAAATTTAGAGCTGGTTGGGGCATTTCCTTTTTCCTTTTGCCAAGGCTGATTCATGCCTACCCTGCAGGATTGCTGAGAAATATGTCAGGCAAAGGCCACAGAAAGAACATTTAAACACTTCTTTCATTAAAGGAGTAATCTTTCTTAATCACTGAAAATGCTGACTGGAGGCAAAAAAAGCAAAAGATCCCAAAACTGGAGGATAAGGGAGCATGAGATGGAGAGCTAAACGTATCCACTGACATCATTAGGTTCAATAATGGGAGATGGGAAAAAAGTGAAGATCTTTGGCCTTCCTCCATACTACCTTCACTATAAGGTAGAAAGTAGCAAGGTCCAGATTCAAACCAAGGTCTTTTGACTCTGAAACCATCATAGACACACACACACACACACACACACACACACACTCCCCACACCCACACCCCCACACCCCTCCCCCACCATGGAACCCTTACTAAAGCCTATAGAGAATTTCTTTCATTTGGTCTTTTGTTTTTTATGAAACAACCTGATAATTTGATAAATGACAACGATGCCTCTTGGATGAAATTCTATAAAAAGATGAGGCCATTTTAAAAAAAATTATTTTGCAGACATTCAATATTTTAGCAAAACATTCAAAGAAGAAATATAAATCAATATACACACTTGATTTTTCATAGCCTTTGGAGTGTTTGATGAAAAACTTTTTTAAGATTGCCATCATTAAGACCATTATTCAAGGGAACTACTTTCCCCATTTTAAGATTTCTTTGTAGCTGCTACATTAAAGGAGGGGAGAAAGTTTTGCAAGTGTGAAAATAGCAGCAGTACCTGTCTAATTGTTGAAACTCAAATTCCTATGATTAATATCCAACAATGTTATGTAAATGTGAATTCTAAAGGTGAAAGTCAAAACGTTAACAGTAAATTAAAAGAATTTACATAAAAATTAGACATTTTCTTCATTTACAATAAGTGTCACTTTCAGAAAACATAATTTTTCACTCACCAACGTTGAGTTTTGTGATGCATCAGCCAGATCCCCTGAGATCTCAGGTGTCCTTGTGCTGTTTGGGATTCTGTGAGGGTTACGAGCTATTGCTTCACACCAGCCCAACATTTTCTCCTTCCACTTATCCCTTTTCAATTTCTGAAATTCTGAAAATAATTTACATTCCCTCAATCAGGTTAATTTATATTTGTGGCATGGTTTCAAATGCATATCTTGGAAACAGACCATATATTATATAATTCAAGCTACATCTGGGACTAATATCAAACACAGAAATATAGGAGAGAAGAATTGGCTAGTTAACAATTTTATTTTAAATTGTCCCTGGTGATATTCTGGTTTAGAGAAAATCCTTGCACTAAGCTTTTAAGAGTCAGTTTTTAGGGATTAGTATATTACAGGAAGTGGCATTGTTTTTAAGAGGTAAGGATAGAGTTGCTGAAATGCATATATACTTCCATGATGTCTCCAATCTGGAACAACATTTCTGTTATATGTCCTACAGATGCAGAGCAAACTGAACACAGGGAAGTAATAAAGATTAATCCTTCCAGCAATGGAATCATTATGCACCTTTTTAAAGACCTGTCAGATAAGAGCAGGATTTTCAGGGCATCATGGAGCCAAATTGTCATACAATGTCCATTATCCATAAAGGAATAATGGATGTCAGCCTCCTAATATGACAACAGTATGAAGCACACAGCTTTCAGCTTTATGTAAGTTGCCACTGTTTGGATTTTCCTATATTCTCAAAAAAAAATCCAAAACCCAGCCATCTATAGTGATTGCTAATGCAATATAGGAAACATTCTCTTGCTTATAAAGTTTTACAGCAGACTTTTCTATTTCAGCACATCCAGTAATTTGAAATGGTATATTGCAGGTCTTTAGTTAACTGCATTACACTGCCAATTAAATATCAAAAATAATGTGGAGTAATTATTTTTCACAGCATCCAAAGCAATTAGCAATCTGGAGGTTTATAACATTTGAGGGATTCAAAATAGCCCATTTCATAGCATTATGAAAGGTAACATAAAGAAAGGTTGCGCTAACAGATTGATGAGTTATTGCTCTAAATGACAAAACAGTCTAGTTAAATGGATCTGAACAATGTAAATAGGGAAATGATAAAAAAAATCTTTCATGAAAAACAAGGCTGAGACTCTCAAAGGCATTTTATGGATGGATTACTTATGAGGGCAGACAGACAAATATAGGTGACAGTCATGGCAGAAGTGGGGGGATAGGGGAGGAAATCTGAACAACCAGTTATAAGAATAAGCCTTTTTAGGCATCCAATTCATAATAAGTATACCTTCCCACAAAGATGTTGCTTAAGATTTCATGTAAAATTCTTATCTAAGTAATATGAAATCAGCACACCCAACTCATTTGCAGCGCAGAAAGTAAAAATTTCAGCCTTCTCTGAGCAGAATATCTGAGTTACTCATCAGTTTTTAATTATGTTTCCTGAAATATGCTCAGAGTAAATGAAAATACATATCTTTATTAAAAACCAAGGAATGAAATGAGACATGTGATCCAAATAGCCCAATTGAATGTCAATAAATATTCCTTTAACTGGCTGGTTCCTTTCTCTTTTTGAGATTTGGGAGACTTATATTAAAGAAGGGTTTCTTCATTATTTGTGTCCTGAAAAATAGAAAAGATAATAGTCCTTATAATTAGGTTAGAGTGTAAACATCTTTAAAGAAGGGTCTCTGTCATATTTCTCTGTGTATCTCTAGTGCCTTGCACATAGTAGGTACTAAGTACATGTTTGCCAAATTAAACGAAAAGATAGCATTTTCAGAAGCAATAAAGACTGCCTCAGATTATCCTATCATCAACTACTTCATATTCTATCTCTGAGGTCTATGCAAGATTACCAATAAGAAGAGTTTTATTGCTCTAGATACTAATTTGTGATATGATCTTTCTTCTCTTGGGAATATAGAGGTGATAACTTTCATTTCTTACTTGAGCAAGACTGAGGACAAATAATCTATAATGAACATTATGAGAATCTCTCATTTACCCTAGGAAGCATGGACAGTGATCTTTGTATATGCTGCCTTATTGATCATCCTCTTTTGGACACTCCAGTTAATCAATGTCTTTCTGCAAAAAGTAGTATCCAGAAATGAGCACAATACTCTAGAGATAGTGTGAACACTCCAGACATAGTGAAGACAATGGGATTATCATCTCCTTCATCCTTTACCTGAGGTATCAAAGCTGAGGCCAATACAAGGGCAAAATTGCCCATTATAACCAGGACCATATTAAAATGTAATTGGGAAATGTTTAACAAAATAAATAAAAATACAATATAACAGATAATATCCATTTGTGGCTAAGTCAACATGAGACCTACAAAGATCTGCTTTAATTTGAATTTGACATTACTGCTTCAAACTAAACCCCCTCAATGCAGTCCAAGACTGCCTTAGCTTTGTTGGTCATCATGTCATATTGTTGGTTCATATTGAGCAGAAGTTTCCTGATGTTTTCTGTCCTTCTACAACACCTGCCAACTAGCTCTGCTTCCCCTGTTTTAGGAAGACAGCACAACAGAGGGAAAGATCCCTTACTCTTGTGTTGGAAAATTTCAGGTTCTTAGTTCAAATTCCTACCTCTGGTACTTATCTGTGTGATGTTGGCAAGCCATTTAAGATCTCTTGGATTCACCTATAAAATGAGAGGGTTGAACTAGATGACCTTTGTGGTTCCTTTCCAGTTCTATATCTATGATATTATATTTGGTTTTGTCTTCCTCCATCAGAATATATTTTTCTTGTGGTTTAGGACTATTTCATCTTTATACCTGTAGAGTATAGTGCTTTAAACACAGTAGAAGTTGAATAAACACTTACTGATTGACTTGTTCTTAGACGGATAAAGTGTTTCTGTGTGTGTGTGTGTGTGTGTTTTGTATGTGTACTTGGGAGGTGGGGTGGAAGCTAAGTGTATGTTTACATTTGAGTTTCTTTTAACATGGCCTAACATTCCAGCTCCTAGCTTTAGACTATTTTAAAACGTAACCATCTCAGCTATTCCTCTTTCTAAGCTACTGACAAAATATTGAAAGAGCAAAAGCCAAGCTTAGGTCCTTAGTACTTTATTGCCACTGTATGAAAAAGCTTACTTGCCTTGAGAAACCTTCCTGTAGTCAAGACTGACGTATTAATGGCTACTCTTTGGACCTGGCCATTCACCAGTTCTGACTCCTTTTATCTAAAATGTACCACCATCTAAGCCTACATCTCCCCATTTTGTCCACAAGAAAAGCACATCGAAGCATTTGTCACATGCTTTACTCCAAACTAGTTTAATTATATGGATAGCAATGTCTTCATGTAGCACTCTAGTAATTCTCTCAACAAAGAAAATTGGGCTATTCTGTCATAGCCTCTTTTTGATGAAGTCACACTTTCTGATGATCATTTCCTTTTCTAGACTTCCATTAACAATTCTTTTAATAGAATTTTGCCAGGAATCAAAATCAAATTCATTAGCCTGTATTTCACAGACTGTTATATTTTCTTCCATCCTTTAAAAATCTGAACATTTGTCTTTTTCTCATCCTATAGTATTGCTTTGTTCTCTAC
Source organism: Trichosurus vulpecula (assembly GCF_011100635.1). Classification (NCBI taxonomy): domain Eukaryota; kingdom Metazoa; phylum Chordata; class Mammalia; order Diprotodontia; family Phalangeridae; genus Trichosurus; species Trichosurus vulpecula. Next base: position 86,156,438 of record NC_050578.1, on the reverse strand, counting down.
AATCTTTCAAAATACACTGACAGTGAGTGGCTCAGTTATTACATCTGTAATTGTTTTAGTCCCTTGTAGTATCTACAGGTTATTAGACAATTAAGCTACTACTGTAGTTTAATATAATGAAGTTTGTCTGGGTATAGTGATGAGATAAACAAAGATAGCAAGATCTTGTCTTACTGTCACTCTACTTGGGTTTCAACTTCAAATTAACCATTTTGGTTGTAAGCTTTTCCATCATTCAAAGGCAATTATTCATGGCAGAAAATAAACAGAATCAAATTAAGAATTAATTATTCTATCATCTCTCCATCAGCCTTTACTGTTATCTAATTTACCTTGGATGATGGTTCTATTTCATTTTTTTGCTCAATTTCCCCCCAATATACCTAGGAAAATCCCTTTCTGTCATCCTTCATTTTCCTCATTAGTCTCAATTCATTTTGTGTTTTAGCTTTCCTGACATAATTCTTAAAGACTACTAGATCATACTGTCATAACCATCATTCATTACTTGCTTTTGCTTCAATCTTCCGATCATGCCATTTAAAAATCTAAGTTGTTAAGTGACCTTTTTGTTCTTCTGTATTGGTCTTTTTCAGAAAACACACTTGCCTACTCTCTTCATTAGGCTTATTTTTGTGTCTTCAAAATTTTATCCCAGAAAGTTTCCCCTCACTCCTGAGATGACTTTCCTTGGAAAATTGTAATATAGCATTATTGGGGGAGGGTAAAGGTAGTATAGTCAGAGGAAGGAGAAGAAGAAGGCGAGATTGTCACTTCACTCTTTGAGTTCCTTTGGGTAGTAGGTTGTCTTGTCCTCAGGCTTTCCATCATAATTATTGAATTCCTTAAGCATCTTATCCATTCTCATACAACAACCTGACTTTCTCTCTCATGTAAAAGAAGAATTCTTCCTACTAGAATTATTTTATGCTACAAGAGAGGTAAGGGAGAGAGATAGTGTGGCTGATCAGAAAAAATAGAAGAGTCTCTCTAATTTAGATCACTAAGTCTCTGTGGAGTAGCCCCCTTCTCAAAGGTCTCACAGGTTTTCTCATCATAGTCTTGTATGTAGTCATTTACAATAGTCAGGAGGATAGATAAATTATGAACATTTGTAATTAACCCTAAGGAATATAAAATTGTCAGTATCATTTGTAATTTATCAGGGTAGGAAAATGGTCTTTAAACATTAATGTTAATTACTATCTAACCACTGAACCAAACTAATATGCAGCATTGAGAGGCAGTAATGAGCATCTTACACAATGATCACAGGAAACTGAGATTTAACTAAACTTAATTTTTAATATGCTACTTCAAGCAGCTGTCTAATTTAATAAACAGAAATGTAACACATTCTCAGAGCTCCAAACCAAGTTTATTTTAAAACTAGAAAAAAATGTATAGGATATCTCTTTCATAGGGGATAAAATTAAATTTTAAATCATACCCCATGAAATTTGAAAATTGAAATATACCAGAAGCAAGAATTATACAAATGACAATCACTGGGCTAGCCTTTGTTCACTTAATCTTCTTTAAGGATAGAACTCATTTTTTTTTGATTCCCTGCAGCACCTACCACAAGGAACATATACCTATTTGATTCAATTCTACCAATATGTGCTGGGCACCAAGCTAAGACCTAGTGATTCAAAGATAAGAAAGAAGATAATTCCTGTACTCAAAGTGTTTACATTCTATTGGGGAAAATTCTACTGAAGAAAACCATGTACCCAGATAAGTTTATTTACACACACACACACATACACACACACACATATATATATATATAGTGATTAGCTAGTATTCCCTAAATCAAATAGTAATAAAAACAAAAACTGCTACTTAAAATATGTCAGTTTTTATTCTACACCTTCACCAATTTTCCTAATTTCAGTTGATCTATACTTTATCAATTCTAAGAAGGAATGTGATCATCATTCTCCATTGTGGATATTGTGTATATAAAGGCATGGCTGGAATGGAAGGTGGTAATGAATACTGGGAGAAAACCATGGGGAGTTGCATCTGACTATCTTTGTTATGCCAAATTCTCAAAACATATCTTGGGTATTAGTTCCTGCGGCTCCCAAAATACAAAAACTGGGATAACTTTCTAATTCTCCCTAGGGTATATGGATGCAGGTTGATGTCACAGCCCAGTCTGGACCAAGGGCAAATGAGTAAAATATATGAAACTGAAAGCCAAATATTTTAAAAAATAACTTAGTAATTAAAACAAATTGGTCCTGAACACACACACACACACACACACACACACACACACACACACACACAGCAGACATTCATTTTAGAAGAAGCACCAATGAATTACATTCTCAGTTTCCAAGTATTTTTTTCATATTTTGATAAATAAATAAATGGCTGTAGCAGAATAGCAACAATATATTTTCCCCTGGTTTTTGTGACTCAAAAAATGACTGAATTGATTTTGCTCAAACTCTCCAACAAAATAATCACCTCTGGGCTAAATCTAAGTCAGGTTTCATGGGCATTTCCCTCTGTTCTTCACAAAGAGAATGTGCTGAGTGAATGAAGTCTTCAGGGTTTAATGGAAATGCCTTTACAGTGTACAGTTTGCTCCCATGAGCAGTGAATTGGTAATATGTATTTCCTCAAGGGTCCATCTGCTATGGACCTAAAGCTTGTGCCAGTGAGAAAGACAAAGAGAATGTAGGCAGGTAGGGTTTTAAAAGAACCATTTTATGAAAACTGTTAAAGAAAACAACTCACATATTTTGCAAAGAAGTGTTGGAATAGAAGGCACTATAGGAAAATAATGTGAATACACATATCCAGTATGAAAAAAAAAATCACCACAATTGACTGGCCTATTGGAAAAGTTTGTTGTTTTGTAAGACATTTCTTGCTCAGGAAGCCAGATCTCAAAACACTAGTGTCAAGCCTGTACTTACAGAAAATGGTCCCTGCAAACAGTTAGGTCACCTTAACCTTGCAGAGATGTGCGGATCATGATAGAAAGGGATGACTATATCAGCATCCTTTAGATGAGCTACATGTCCTCTCTTGTCCAATTCAAAACCAAAAAAACACAGCTATCGAATAAACTGGTGCACAATTAGCATTAATTAAAAATACAACAGTGAATAAGTTTACATTGCCCAATGTTTTGAATTTCTTTTACTTATGGATTGTTTAAAATTAGCATTAACTTAACAGGTTTGTCTGTAGGATCCATAACTGTATACTCTCAAAGTTGTGCCAATTTTGGCCATGCTTGGTTGTACCCCTTCCTCCCCTCTGCTCCATTATTTTTTTTCCTTGCCTATAATAGTAACTTAAGGCAATTAATTCCTATACTCAAATGAAATAACACCCACCTACAACTAATCCAGTTCCATGAACAGTCAATTAAACAGGAAATTCTAATAAAAATTGAAATCTAATACATCTGCTTGTAAAGCGGATAATTCAATTTAATACTCTTCTGAAGTTAAGAAGACACACATCAATGCATCCTTTCTGCTTACCACTGAATCATAGCTACACTCAAAAGCCTAAAGTATATATGACACTCAAACCACAAGGTGCATGACCAGCTCTTGACATTGGTATATTGGACAAAGAGAATTATCAGGACATTTGCTACCCAAACCTTTATTCATAATATTCATACAGTATGTCTTTCAGAATTCTCTTCTCTCCCTGAGCCCCATACTCCCAAATAGTTGATGGTTCCATTCACTTGTACCTAGTATTCTGGTATCAAGCTGTAACAAAGCAAAACAAAAAAAACCAAGAAAAACAAAAACGAAAACCCTACCTGTTGTATGTATAACAAAAAACACCAAATTTAAGAAGCCACTATTGTACAAAATGCAAAAATCATCAGAGCAAGTGCATACAATTACATATATTATCCTTTCATACTTCAAAAGCATACAAGATAAGTAGTTTTAAAAGGCAAAAACATGTGTGCAGTTCTTATAAGACTTTATTTCAAAATGTTAAGTGCATCATAAAAGGCACATATAAATAAAGAAATGAATACAAAGACAAAAGCATTGGAATTGAAAAACAACAAAGCAGCAAAGGCTATGTTAATGTCAAGTAGGATTTCAGTGACAAGGAAAACATGACATAGAAGAACATCATGCAAACATTATCTAGAGGGTTGGTTCTGGATGAGCAAAAAATACAGTGGCAATACCACTTTAATCAGTGTAATGGCATTTCAAGCATGGGAATTTGTAAGATCTTCCTGATCTATGAATAGGTCCATGCGACCTGCTTATGTCACAGGAAGCCTAAGTCACATGTGATGGGAGGAGTTTGCTGAATGAGTGCAACAGGAAATGGTGGAGCAGGAAACGCTCAGAGCAGTTAGAGCTGAAGGAGAGAGAGGGGAGGAGTGCTAGCTGTGCTGTGAGTGTGTTTGTGGAAATGCCTCAGCAAGGGGTGGGGAGAGGGATATGGAATGGAGTTGCTCTCTGTAGTGATAATGTTTTTTAACTTCTTTATTGCTATGATGGATTTGGTGTATTGGTGTTGGGGTTTGGTTTTCTGGTGTCTGAATAAATGCTTCTGAATAAATTTGCTTCTGTCTTCTATATGGAGAGTCCGTTACATTTTGCAATTCAGAACCATGCCAGCATAATTCATAGTAATAGCAACCACTGTGAATACTACCTTGGTGATACATCTGGCATCACAAACAGGATTGCAAGGTATAAAATCTCCATTTGGAGGCAAGAAGGCTTTAGAGGAAGAAATGGATATCCTAGAATGGGAGGATTTACCTTATTCCTCTCTAGCAAAGGTATGGGCACTGGACCCTGTGAAAATTGGAAACAAAAGCTAGAGAAGGGAGAGCCTAGAGATTTGGAAAGATGTTTGCAAGGAATTATAGTTAAACCAGGGAAAGAACTGCAAGTAGTGTCTAGAAGAGGATGGATTTTACTAACAGGTTACCATATTATATGTAAAAGCAGAGACAAATTGTTAAAGGAGAAAACTCAGATGGAAAGAAAAATGGCTAGCTTGCAGGGAAATCTTTCTGTGCCACAGCAAGATGGGGATCTCAGGTGGCAGAAGAACAGGTTACTGTTCAGGAAGCTGCTGATTTGAATGAGGATTTTGCTGTTAGTTTAGTTAAGAAAAAGAAAAGAGCAAAAAGGTTGAAAGTGCATACAAGTTCAGCACAGGGTGAGCCTAGTTGCCCTGGAGGCTTCCAGGAGAGAGTGTAGGCAGAAAATGAAACAATGTTAGATGAGGCTCCTCAGGCAGAAAATGAAACAATGTTACACCAGACTCCTCAGGCAGACACACTCCCCATACTGCAAAGCAAACAAAAGAATCAAGGAGGTAATTTAACACTCTGAGAGATTCCTGAAGATTTCGCTCAGCAGGAGGTCACAGATATTTTGAGTCAGTTTACCCAAAGAATGGGAGAATAGTTAATATCTTGGATGGTGAGAATCAGTGATGAAGGACTAGAGGAGTATGGGTAGATAGTGTGGGTTGCTTGAAATTTGTAGGTATTAGTCAGAATCCTTTTGTACAGCAAGTTTTTAGGGATTATCATCTGCAAGGAGGTAACAAGATGATTAGTCTGTTAGCTTTAGCAGCACGAAACAGGGAGTATCCCACTGATTCAATGTTACCCAGTGGGGACTGTATGAGAAAGTTAAAGGAGGAGGTAATAAAGACTGCTATTATGATGGGAAATGCAGATGTGTACTATGATATGCCTTTGGGAATTTCTCATAGAAATATAATAGTGAAGACAGCTCCTCCTGCTCATAAGCACATAGTTCTGACTCTGCTAACTGGGGAGATAGGGTACCCTCTTTTGGAGGTGCTGGATAAGATTTCACAGTTAAGTGACTTAGGGGACTGGGGAAAAGATAAATTTCCTCAAGAGAGAAGAGTGAATATCCAGCAGACTCAAAGTCAGAATAGAGTGACAAGAAGAGAAATGTTTACTGCTGTATGAGAGCAGGGGTAGATTTTGGAAGTATATATGGTATTCCAACTAATAAGTTATACAAATGTAGAGAGATAAGGAGCTTAACAGTAGACAGAATAAGGAAGTAAGAACTGCTCCTACAAATCCTACAGATCCTGAACCCTTGTATCCAAGTGTGACACACCTTTAGGGAGACTAGGAAATTGGCTGAGCCCCAGCTCAGATTAAAGAAATACACAGACAGGATTACAGACCCCATATTAATATGATAATACATTGGAAAAATGGATCAAATACTGTAACTAGGGCATTAATAGATACTGGGGTGGAGGCCTCCCTTATATATGGGAACCCTGATAAGTTTAAACATGGAACTCCTATTACTGTCACATGGCTGAAATATCAACCAGACAAGTCAAGCTAATGATGAAAATTGGACAATTATCAAAGAAAGAATATACCATGGTAATTGTACCTATTCCTGAATACTTCATTGGAATAGATATACTGAGAGATATGATTCTAAATTTACCTGAGGGGAGAAGTCAATTTGCAATAAGGAATATAGGAATTACAACAGTTTCAGTGGGAAAAATAAAAATGGACCCAATTATTCTACTGAACCTTCTGAAGTAATTACTTTAGAGCAGTATCATGTGCTAGGTGGGCAAGATGAAATTACCAATAATATAAAGGAATATTTTGAGGCAGGAGTGTTAAATCCTACAAACATGTGATGGAACAATTCTGTATGGCCCATATGAAAGTCAGATGGAACGTGGAGAATGACAGTGGATTATAGATACTTGAATAAGGTGATTCCTCATTTGTATGCTGCTCTTCCAGATACTGTTACCTTAATGGAAAGGATCCAGAAATATGATGGAACTTGATATGCAGTTACTGATTTAGCCAATACTTTCTTTACAATCCCAATAGATTCTAAACAATGGGACCAGTTTGCTTTCATGTGGCAGGGCAGACAATATACTTTCATTCATTTGCCACATATCTACATAGTTCCACTATTTGTCATAGGATTGTGGCTGAACATTTAGATGAATTACAGCTACCTGGTGTACAGCTTATTATGATATTATGATACAGGGAGAAAATGTAAAAGAAATAGAGAAGAGTTTGACTGCAGTAGCCTATAACACATGTACTAGGAGGACTTCAGAAAGTATTGGGGTAGGTAGAAGCAGTCAATATGCTGAACTCATAACAGTATATTAAGCTACCAAAAAAGAACAAGGAGGACAGTGTCACATAGATGCCCATGTGGAAAAATCAAAATTGGGAAATTCATGGCAAAGAAATATCGGGCAAAGAATTATGGGAAGATATATGGGACATGTCTTTGGTTACTAATTTGTCAGTTTTTCAGACACTTATGTGGCCCTCACCACACCAGAACATGAGTACAGTGCACGTGCTGATCAACTAGCAAAGATTGCTACTTAACATATTGTCCCTACTCTGACACCAGCTGATGATGTGGTACTAGCAAAATGGGTCTACCAAATGGCCAGCCATTTAGGGGTCCAGGCCACATACCAGTGGACACAAGATAGAGGCATTAATATCTCTCATTCATTGTTAAAACAAGTAAAACAGGAATGTTATATATGTCAATTGGAAAAGGAACAAATTGTTCCTCGGTAGTAACTGGAGAGAGAGCAAGGGGAAAATTTCCAGACCAGATTGGGCAGATAGATTATATTGGATCACTACCCCAAGGTAAAGGATGTATATTTATATTTACTTGTGTTGACATCTATTCAGGTGTATTAGTGGGGAGAATGAAACTCACAAGGACACCTGTAAAACTAGATATCATGAGTCTATACTATAGAACCCCAATGCAGATTCAAAGTGACAATGCATCACATTTCAAAGGTAATAAAATGAAGAGATATTGTATATTAAACAATATAGAATGGATACAGAGTGTTCCATATTATCCACAAGTATCTGCTTTAATTAAAAGAATGAATGGATTATTGAATTAAGTTCTAATAATTCATATCAACCTTGAAAGGATAGTTTGTTCACTGTTTTATGTAATTTGAATAATAGACCATTGGGAGAAAGTACACCTCTAGCCAGGATGATGACCCCCAAATCTGCAAATTAAAAAATGACAAACTCATAAGATCCCAAACATTGCGTATTCGGCTATGAGAGGAGATATCCCAATACTGTACCCAAGAACACTGGCAGGATACAATTTACATTGTTTAGAGGACTTTGGGTTGGATAGAAAAGAAATAAGAAAAGTCTCTGCTGGAATATATATGAGAATCCCTAAGAATCATTTTGGATGGATATTACCTAAATCAGGATTAGCAGCTCAAGGAATTTGCTGGACTGATAGATTCTAATTATCAAGGAGAAATTTATTGTGACATTCCAAAATTTGGTTGAAGAACCTATACACTTTTGTAAAAATTACAGAATCGTTCAAGTGATTATTATTCCTTGTGAAAAAATACCCCTTGTGAAAACTGATCCTCCTTCTGAAATAACTAGTAGAGGAACTGAAGGGGTTGGTTCTACTGATAGAATAAACTTGGGAGCCAAAGTATGGGTAAAATAGAAGCTGGACAATGTTCCAAAGGCTGTGGAAATTATAGCACATTGGAAAGATAATACTGTAACTGTTGTTTATTTGGGAGAAGATGATTACCAAATCGTACCCTTGACTCATGTATTCACCGTGAATGAGACTACGATAGTGAGTTCATGGACTCTAGAAGCATGGCTGATTCTATATCTACCCTTCTTCTGGTTACTGTCTCCTTGTTTCTTTTTGACTTTGTGTCTATAAAATTTGTTTGCTAGATTTATTTCCTGAAGGCTTAGCAACCTCTACCTGCAGATGCCTGATCGCTTAAGCTGGATGTCATTCTCTGTTCAAGACTGTGATGTGTCATCCCTGGACCTGAGGACTGTGATGTGTCACCTCTGGACCTGGCATCAACCAAGCTCTGGATGACAGCTAAAGAACTGACTTCTCGAATGGGACTCTTGACTTCTTCAGGCAGGGACAGCTCTATGTCCAATTTCTGCAGGAAGAAGCTATGGAGTACAAGACCTTCAACCCTTACCCCAAGAGTTTGAGCCCCATTCATTCAAGGGGTGAATGATGATATTGTTTTTTGTGCTTATTTTGTGTTACCCCTGTTATATTGATGTAAAGTTCTATTGACACCAGTTGCCCCATTGACCTATGTAATGGATAAGAAAGATCTTGGGACTGAAAAACATGGTAATGCAAATTTGAAGATCTTCCCTATGCATTAATAGGCCCATGTGACCTTCTTATGTCACAGGAAGCCTAAGTCCCATGTGGTGGGAGGAGCTTGCTGAACAAGTGGAACAGGAAAGGGTGGAACAGGAAAGAAGTTAGTAGAACTGAGAGGGAGTGAGGTCAGAGAAGTTAGAGCTGAGGGGGAGAGCAGACTTAGGCAAGGAGTCAGCTAGGATTTGTGAGTGTTTGTGGGAAGCCCCCAGCAAGGGGGCAGGGAAGGCTTTGGAATGATGGTGCCTCCTGCTATGATAATGTGTATCAACTTCTTTGCTACTTGGATGGATTGGATTTACTGGTTTGAGGTTTTGGCTTTCTGGTGTCTGAATAAATGTTTTGCTTCTGTCTTCTATATGGAGAGTCTGTTACATTTTGCAATTCAGAATCAGGCCAGCATACTCATAACTATAGCAACTGTGGTGATTATTGCCTTGGCAATACAAAATTTCCTCCACCTATGCAGATAGACAATTTTTTTATAACTTGGTGTTGCAGAGAACTGTCATGGTCACCAACGTCATGTGGGTCAGAGGTAGGACTTTGTAGCTCCAAATATGGCTCCCTATCTACTATGCCTCACTGTTTCTCAAGAATAGTTGATAAATAAGTGGGAAGGTTTGAACTGTTTAGATCAAATGATACATTTAAATTATATGTGGTAAGCATTTAAAAAATCACAGAATTCCAGGAAAGAATTGAAAGCAAAGTAGATGACCATTAATGAGGGAATGACTAAACAAATTCCACTATTAAAAATGACAAATATGAAGAATTCAGAGAATTTAGTTATCTTAACTGATGCAAAATAAATTATGCATCACCAAGAAAATAATGTATACAATTACCACAAAATTATAATTGAAAAACAAGAAAATAAAAAAACCCTAAATCCTCTGTAACTATAATGACCAAGAGTTGAGAAACTATATCTCCCTTTCTTCTTCTCTGAGGGGTTAGAATAATGGATATGAAATTCTACAGATACTGTAAAAATGATGTGTTGGGTGGTTTTATTGAATTTTTTCTTTCTTTTTTATTTTTGCTACAAAAGAAGGCTTGCTGGGTAGAGGAGGTAGAAGAATATATTCATAAGTAAAAGTCATGAGCATCCCTTCAGTTTCCAATTCTACTCCACCAAAAAAAGAGCTGCTGTAAATATTTTTGTACATATAGATTCTTTTCCTCTTTGCTTGATCTCTGTGGTATAAACCTAATAACAATATGGCTGGGTCAAAGAGTATGTACAGTTGAATAGCTTTTTGAGAGTAGTTTTAAATTGTTTTTCAGAATGGTGGAACCAGTTCACAGCTCTACCAACAATGCATTAGTGTATCTGTTTTCCCACATTCCCTCAAACATCTTTCCTTTTTTGTCATCTTAGCCAATCTAACAGGTGTGAGTTGGTACCTCAGAGTTGTTTTTACTGTGCATTTCTCTAATTATTAGAGATTTAGAGCATTTTAAAATATTACTATTGATAGCTCTGATTTCTTCCTCTGAAAACTGCCTATTCATATCCCTTGGCCATTTATTATTTGGGGAATGTATCTTAGTCTTATAAATTTGGTTCAGTTCCTTATACATATGAGACATGAGACATTTATTAGAGAAACTTGCTGCAAAGATTTTTTTTCCTGTTTCCTGCTTTTCTTCTAATTTTAGCTGCATTGGTTCTATTTGTGAATGAACTTTTTGATTTTATGTAATCAAAATCATCCATTTTGCCTCGTACAAAACTCTCTATCTCTTATTTGATAATGAACTCTTTCCCTATCTACAGATCTCATAGGTAGTTTCTCTCACACTCCACTAATTTGCTTATAATATAAACCTTTATGTCTAAATTATATACTCATTTTGAGCTTATCTTGGCATATGATGTGAAATGTTTGTTTATATCTAATTGATGCTAAGTTATTTTCAGTTTGGCAACAGGTTCTGTTGAATAGTGAGTTCTTGCTCCTATAGTTGGCATCTTGGGGATTATCAAACATCAGGGTACTGTGCTCATTTACTTCTGTATACAGTGTACTTAATCTGTTCCACTGATGAGCAGCTTTATTTCTTACCTAATTGTCTTGATGATTATAGTTTTGTGGCATAGCTTGAGATCTGGTAGTTCTAGCCCCCTGCCTTCTCTTTTTTTCATCAATCCCTTGGTATTTTTGACCTTTTGTTCCTTAAAATGACTTTTTTTCCTAGTTCTATAAAGTAATTTTTGGTGGTTCAATTGGTAGGGACCTAGATGAGTAAATTAAAATAGGTAGCATCATATAGGTGAATAATTTATGGTATGTGCATATGATGGAATAATTTTGTGCTTTAAGAAGTAATGAAGGAGTTAGTTTCAGAAAAACCTGCAAAGATTTGTATGAACTGATACAAAGCAAAGTAAGCAAAACTAGAACAACTGATACAATTGCATAGTAGTGTTGATCAGCAAAATGACTAACCACAATTCCAAAGAACTAACAATGAAACATGCTACCCACCTACAGATAGAAAACTGATAGACTCAGAGTACAAATTCAAGCATATTTTCCTTTTTTCTCTCCTTAATTTTAAAAACATGGCTAATTTGGGAATTTCTTTTGCATGACTATACATATTTGTAATGGATTTTGTTTTTCATGCCTTCTCAATGGTGAGGGGATGGGAAAGGGAGAAGAGAAAGAATTTAAAACTGAATTAAAAAAAACTGATTTAAAAAAAATAAAGATGATGTAAAAACAATATAGCTATAAAAGTATTTTTAAAAAACGTTACATAGGTCTCTTTTTATCCTGAGACTCATCTCAAGATAGCACTGAATTTTAAAGTTCATCTTTGTTTTTATTGAGGGGGGAGAAAACAAAATTGGGCATGCCCCAAAGGCATTTTTTCTTGTTCACCAAGCTAAGGGAAAAACACTTTGTAGATAATAGCTCTATACACATCTCTCTACAAAACCCCTACATAATGAGAAGAAGGGAGACAATACTGATTAGGAGTTAAAGATTTGAGGAAATTTGACTGTAACAAGCACAAGAGAGCAAGTATCCACAATGATGGAGTTGACTTCATCTTCCTCTCCTACTGGATTCAGGCCTGCCAACACTACCACCATTAACATTCATTACACACTAAGGTGCTAAACAGCAGAGCTTATTAAAATTTAATATGTAACTAGGCAATATCGATGCCTTTTGGGGAGTTAAATAGTAAAGAATGGGGACCAAAATTAACATTGCTAGAGATATGTCTCCTGATGGACAGAGGAAAGATGTGAATGAAAGCTCTAAGTGAAATGAAGACTCTCATGTTTTAATTCCTTAGCAAAACCCCAATTCTTTGCAAACTGATAATGTGACCCTGGCTTGGCTTCCCATAGGGTTCCCAGGATTGCCTAAGGGCCTCAGGGAACAGCCCTTTAAAGCAGGTGTTTTGGCAAATGGGTAAGTTAAAACAGAAGCAACAAAGGAATTAATGAGTCACTATGCAAGGGGAAGAGGGAAGAGGGAACAGGCATGATGCTGCAGAAGAAGAAAGCTACAAAAATAAAGTATTGGCCTAGGAGCTAACAAGTATTGGCCAAGTCCAGTTTAGACACAAACTCTGCCTGGATACATTTAGGGCATTTAGTCTGTCACTTCTTTCTTCAATCTCAGATTCCACCAGAAGATAAAGACATAATCACACACGACATGTGGCAATTTAGCAAACTGGGCTCTGTCCCAGAGTCCCTAGAGAGGAAGACAAATGTGATAACGGGGCCTTTGAAAGTAGCTCACCTCTTAGAGACACATCATTAAAAGAGTCTTTACATAGATGAGGTGGCTCAATTGCTATTAAGCAACATTTAACAGACAAATTACTCTCCTTTATGAGAAATTAGGAAGCTATTCTCATGAGTTAGTTTGCTACATTTGTCCGACTTTGGGTAAGGTTATAATAACATTGTGCACAGCTATAATACAGCTGTACACCCAGAGTTACTTTGACATCAAGCCCATTCAATGACATTACTGTCTGTTTATATCCTTTGCCAACATGTGGGTACATTCAGTGGAGTTCAGCAGAGATAGGGTCAGGGTGGGGAAGAGAGGAGGAAGCACAATTTCTTCCTTCTGGTTAAGCATATGATCTCCTCTCACAAAAGAGTTGTTAATTAAATTTCCAAAGCCCCCATATTATGTGTGAATATAACTGCAAAGTATGTTCCTTCCCCTTCCCCTCCCCTTAGCAAAATAATTTCTTAATATAAAGAAGCATAATAGTTTCACAGTCATGCCCACTGGTTATACGTTCTAAGCACAAGCTTCATATAGATAAAGCTTCAGGGCCCCAATGCACTGTCTGAACTCACAGTGTGTGTGTACTCCAGAAAAATTCCAACTCCTCTCTTACACATTACTATACCCTTCTAAAAACTGTACTAAAAATTCATGTTTTTGTCCACTGGTCAGCCAGCCTTAGCCAGAGCAGACCAGCCAGCTTGGTGACTGAAGCTGACTCAGTGGGATGGGGGCACCCCCCTGACTCTGCCCAAGGGAAGCCATGATCAGTAGCCTTAATGGCTTGATCTTGTACCCCTGTAGGCATGGACAGCTTCTGGCAGACAGCTCATATTAGTCTTGCCCAACACCATCCCTGGCCCTAGGCATTTACACCTGCCTTTATAATAAACATCATGTATTGTACATCACTCTTGACTGAACCTGAGTAATTCACAGGACCAGCACTTCAGGTCAAGCTTTGCCATTCTCTATGGCTTCTTTGCATCTGTGAATACACAGGAACGACCTGTAATTTTCATCTGTAAGGGAAACTCCTGGGGTAGGAACTCTCAAGTTCTCTATAACTTAGTAGTTATGACTTAGAGAATTGATTTTTGCAGGCTGTGATTGTACCTACTAAGTTACATTGCCTCTAACTGCCTCTTTTGCATGACATTTTTTTATTGGGAGGCAGTCAGATGACAAGGTGGTTAGAGTGCTTAGAGTCATGAACCTCTGTTTAAACCCTCCCACTAGTGTATATTAGCCACGTGAGCCAGGGAAAGTCACTGCAACTCCCAGTGCCCTTAACCACTCTGTTAGTCAGTCAAAAGGCATTTATTAAGCATTGTTAGGAGCCAGTCACTGTGCCAAGCATTAGGGATACAGATAAGTGGGAAAAAAGCCAAACAAATTTAAGTTTCATAGATTCACCGATGGGGCAGCTAGATGGAACAGTGGCAGTGGATAGAGTGTTTGGCCAGGAGTCAGGAAGACTCATCTTCACGGGTTCAAATCTGGCCTCAGACACTTACTAGCTGTGTGACTCTGGGCAAGTCACTTCACCCTGTTTGGCTCAGTTCCTCCCATATAAAATGAACTGGAGAAGGAATGGCAAACCACTACAGTATTTTACCAAGACAATCCCAAGCGAGGAAATGAAATCAGGCATGACTGGATAATGACAGAACAACAACCACCTTCACTGATAGCAGGATTTTACTCATCTGGGGAGGGGGGTGCTATAACAATGAAATCGCGTGTCTAAACCCTATCCCTGTCCTCATGAAAGTATTATTAAAGGTAGAACCCCTAGCCACCTTATTGTTGGTTCTAACAATTGAATCTGGGATTCAATTCAGTCCAAGCATGTAGATCTATACATGGGAAATACACTCAAAAGACATAACAGTTCTTATTGTTTAACTATAAATATGTCATGCATTTTGTGGGGGTGGGGGGTGGGGCTGAAGGTCCAGTCCAGAGTTATGATTTCATCAGAAATTCCTGGTGTGGAAACTTCCTCTAGCATCCATCACCAGCACTAACACAATCTTAGGGAGTGACCAAGCGCACTAAGGGTAAATGAGGCAGTGAATAGAGAGTGTAGTGTTAGACTTGCAGTAAGGAAAATCTGATTCGTTCATTCAATCCTGCCTCAGATATTTATTAGCTGTTCGACCCTTGGCAAGTCATAACCTCTCACAGGTTTGTTTTGGGAATCAAATGAGATAATAGAGGCAAAGCACTTTACAAACTTTAAAGTACTATTTAAATGCCAGTATTGTTACTATTTTTACAATACTCACTGAGTTAGTGTGTGTGAAAGGCAAGACTTGAAATTAGGTTTTCCTAACACCAAGGAAGGCCCTCAAATTATCGTACTATTTCCTCTCAGCTTAAGAAAACAGATGACTTTTCATGCATCATAAGAAAATGGGGGAGGGGAGCATTGTATGATAACTTATGCTGCCGCAAGTATCAAGGTGCTCAAAATGGTAAGGGTTTCTTGCTTTTGCCATTTCCAATAGATCAGAAAACAAAAGTTTCAGTCATACTTTCAACAGACCTTAAAAGAGATGTGTTTTCCATCAGGAAAATTAAAAAAATAAATTTAACTCAGTCGCAGAAGTTTTATTCCCCCAGGACAATCTGGTTTCGTGGTCTCCATTTCTCTTGCCACTGTCAGAAGCAGTTTTGGCTCAAACTAAATAAAGGAGCATTATAATACTAATTCTGTCTGCTGCCTGCTTCCCAGGTGATTTGAGGGAGTCTAAGCGGTGTTTTACATACCCCAAGAGGGATATATTACTTAGAACTAATTAATTTATAGGAAATGGAATCTGGAGATACCAATGTTAATATCTGTCTAATCTGAAATCAAGACCTGCACTTTTCCTTCAAGATTGTAGCAATATTTGACTATGTTTACAAAGAAGAAAAATAGGCTCAATTCAGGGAAAAGAGATACTGTTTCTTTTTTACTTTGGATCTCAGAGAGATCCTAAATTGGACTTAAACAAAAGTAAAATATGAACTTGTGAAGTTCCATATGTGAGTGATCCAATTAGTAGGTGGATATGGTTTATTATTAGAAATCATACCACATGTACTTTGTCCATAATGGCAGTTAGCAACACAACTTAGTTAAAAGTACTCATTACAAAAGAATCCAATTATGGAAAAAAATTCAAATAAAAAATCCTAGTGTGTCACATAGCTGAGTGCTGACACACCCCACACCCACACCTACACATATCTGTGTAGGAGGAGAATAGTTGCTTAGCTAGGTAATCCTAACATAGTCCTAGCATAGCCTTCAAGAGCAATGATTGTATTAAATAGTGATTATTAAGTATCCTCTCATTCACAAAACTCTGCCAAGTCTTATACTGAGGCCATTAATTGCAAGTCTTAGAGGATCCTAGAAACCCTTGACCTCTAGAGGCACATTAGAAGAGAGAACTAACATTAGGTAAAAAAGAGAAAAAGTAATCATAAACAATGAGAGATATGATAAGAAAATAAGATGACAACATAACTTAAAATATGTTTGTGATTAAATCTGGCTTTAGTCTCTTCAGTTGTACTTTGTATGCATTATTCTTTGAATATAGATCTAATAAAAGACTAGATGCCCACTGGATGGACATCTAAACAAGTTTGGATACATAAAAAATAATGGAATATCATTCTCCAGAACAAAGACTGAATATGATGATGAATATGCTGAACACAGGGAAGACTTATAGGAGCTGATTCAAAATGAAGCAATATGAACGAGGAAAAGAGCACACACAGTGCTTACTATAACAAAATGGAAAGATTAAATACAACTAAATAATCAAAAGTAAATACTTTCAAATTATGGTAATGAAGATTGCCCACAAAGAATGAAGATGAGAAGGAATCTCTTTACATCCTTTGTAGAGGTCAGAGGTTGTGGTGTGGGACTCAGTATAATGTCAGCCTTTTATCGATGTGTTACAGGATGGTTTTGCTTTCTTATTTTTTGTTGTAAAGGATAACTCTCTGAGGAAGGTAGGAGATGCTAAATTGGAAAATGTGACTGGGTAAAAAAAATCAATACAATTTCTTAAAATAGAAAATGGAGCTAGGATATGGGAATCACATTCATTTTGTATCTACTTGATATGAAAATTATCCTTTACCTTTTTACTATATGTTTGTATTTATAGCTAATAATGTATAGCACATCTTTATCCTTTGACATATGAGCCAAAGGATTACCTAAGCAATGAGTAATGTGAAATCAGTTATAAGGGCAGGGTTATTTTAGACAGTTGATTAAAACCATTAACTCAGAGACTTGTAGACATCCAAAATAATTGCATTTCGTTAGTCAAAAGGAAATTGGGATTTGTTATTAATGAATTTAACCAAGCAGTAGCTTAAAAAAACTAATTTGAATAAAGATGCTGGAAAGGAAAAATGGAGGAAGGTAATTGTATGAAATCAAGTGTCAGATGGGATGAAATCCATTACCAGGCACAGTTATTGAAACTAAATTCCAAATAAGTCAGCATAAGTGACTTATGATTCTGGTTTAAAATAAACCTGGATGCCCCTGCTTTTCTTCAACCAATATTTTTGTCATATGTAAAGTGGAGCATTTTGGTACCTTTTTTCAACAATAATATTACCTTCAAGTGAAACTAAGTAAATTTCTCACACAAAGGACACTTGGAGACAAGACTTGATTGGAGTAGAAATGCCAAAGGATGCTTAACTTGTCATTTACATATCAAGTGTACTTTCTAAAATGGAGAAAGCTCTGAGAAGCAAGACCTTTTTAGGGTGCTAGCATTTAAATTTGAAGTTTAGAGAGATTTGTATGTATTTGAAAAGTGAATAGGAATCAATCTTGTATTCCTCCAGTGGTTCAAGTACCGGACAACCACTCAGATGAAGTAGCAGTTCTCAATCCACACTGAACATGAAGAAAAATAGTCTTGACTAAGGATAGGAAGCAACTCTGATTTTCATTCTCTGTAGCCTATGACCTTGTAAAACCATTATTCTCCTTCAGTGCAGGTTCCTGAGTTGATCACGAGGAGCTCTGGATTTTGTTGTTGTTCAGTCATTTTCAGTCATATCTTTGTGACAACCCTACTTTTGGTTTTCTTGGCAAAGACACTGGGGTGTTTTGCCATTTCCTTCTCCAGCATATTTCACAGGTAAGGAAACTGAGGCAAATACTATTAAGTAACTTGTCCAGGGTCACACCACTAGGTTCAAATCTGAACTCAGGAAGATGAGTCTTCCTGACTCCAGGCCTTCACTGCACCACCTAGCTGCCCTAGGGCTAAGACGAGAGGACAGGGAAATGTTCCCTCCCCATCTCTCACCTTCTGGACACTTGCATAGGAGATCAAGTGACAGAAATTGGTTGTGGGTCAGAGATTCATGAAAGAGGAATGAGGTCAGGAATTGTAAACATGGCTCACGGGTGGCTTGAAGCAAGCAAATCTAGGTGTCATAAGTACAGGAGTATGGAAGGAGAGACATTTGAGCTCTAAACTGAAGTGTTTCGGTAGTCTCTGTGAAGACGTAACATAGAGTAGAAAGCAGTGAGTCAGAAGCCAATAGCTAGAACATTCTTGGGGAAGGAGAGCATCTTCATATGGACATGAGGGTAATGTTTGAGACTCAGTAGGCAAAACTCCATACATGGTATATACCAGTACACGGTAAGCAAAGATGACAAGTTGTAAGATCAGGAAAGTGCAACAGAAAGGAGGAAAGGGAAAATTACAAGTATTTATTAACTACTTAATAGATGCCAGGTATTAGGATGAACCCTTTACAAATATTATCTCACTTGATGCTCATAAGAATTCTAGAACGTAGGTGCTATTATCATCCCTATTTTACAGCTGAAGAAACTGAGGCAGACAGAGGTTAAGTGATTTGCCCAGGGCCACACAGCTAGGAAATGTCTGAGTCTTGATTTGAATTCAGGTCTTCTGGGTTCCATGCTCAGCACTGTCCAGTGTGCCACCTAGTTATTACTTTACTCAAAGCCAAAAAAAGATTCATAGGACTTAATTAGAATCCTGCTCTGCCGCTCACTACTAGAAAATGTAATTGGGTACAAAAACAAAAGATAAATAAAATTTATCAAAATATAAAATGGAGCTAGGATATGGGGATCATAGTACATTTGTTTCATATCTTCTTGATAGGAAAATTGTTTTCTATCCCCTTACTATATGTTGGTACACAACTAATAATGTACAGTACATCCTCCTCCTCCTTTGACACATGGGCCAAGGTATTACCGAGGCAATTAGTGTTAAGAAATTAGATATTGTGCTATGAAATCAAACACACTGCCTGTGTAGCTTTGGCAAATTACTCAAGTTCCATGAACATAACCGCTTTTATCTATAAAATGAGAATTTACAACAAATTAACTTCTATGGTTGCTTCCAGCTCTAAACCTTATGACGCATGGTCAATTCCATACAGATTCCAATTGAACAACTCTCAGGGTTTCTGTTTTGAAAGATGAGTGCTAGGACAGGGTGGAGAAAAGACACCAAAAATAATTCTAAGTGAAAGACTAAAAAAAAATCAAATCTAGATTACCTGCACTAATGGACAATAATTTTATTCTTTACTTTTTGGGATTATCTACTCAAACTTATATTTTCCTTTGAGAAAAAAAGTTTGCTGCTGATGTATCTATAGATAACAGCCCAATATTCCACAAATTCACAATATTTCAACAAAATAATGGAACTGATTCATTGGGAGCCAGAAAGTTCCTCACTTTCCTCCACTTGCTGCTTGGTTTAGCTCTTTCTCATTCTGTACTTCATGCCAGAGATGTAAAGACTATGATTTCATACAATGATGAAACATAGCACCCGAAGGAGAAAGGGCCCTTCTCTTTTCAAGTTTGCTGACTGGCTAACACCTATGGTGGAAGCAAGGGATAGTAAGGTAGCTAATAAATCATTAAATTTTATAAGACTTTTCCTTGTAAACAAACACTGAATATTGGCTCAAATACCCCCTTTAAGTAAGACTTAGAATTAACAAAATAACACTGGGGAAACAAATAAAAAAGCTGAAGGAAAAAAAAAAAGCAAATGAGCTGAGTTGTATCTAATTCACGTAATATCAGGTTATATACAATTTTACCCTAGTCTAAGCAAAGTCTGATGAGAAAGTAGGTGTTTACTTTCCAAAGAGATTTTTAATGAGATTACTTTAAGTTAAAGAATCTGATACATATGCTACCACCCCCAATGGGTTATAACTGGGGGCTCAGTCCAACTCACCTTAATCCTGGGGAACTTGCCTCCAAGGAGGAAGTTAAATTCCTTTCACTCTCTGGCTTACTGTTCCCACCCTAGAGTATTTTCAGAAATTTCTTAAATGGAATTTAGGCACAGCTCATGCCTAGGGGTCTCCTCAAAACAGCAACAGAAGGTTGTTACATAATGTATCTTTGGACTATATGGATAGAAATGACAAAAGCTATGCAACAGTTGTTAATTTCCTACAATACAGAAACGACTTAAGCTGAAAAAAATTCTCATAATTGTGCATTAAAAATATAAAATATTTCAAATGCCCAATTATACTCATTGTTCTCCCTATGAAGGGTAAAGGACTTTTGTGGAACTGCTCAACAGATCAACCATATGAGGTCCATATCTCCTGCTTAGCCAGTTTGGGATTCTCCTCAATTGGGTCCTCTTGTCCTCTGAGAAGCATGCTCTTAGGGAAATGATCATCTCTGAATATCAGGCACCTAACTTGAGAATTTTCAATTTCTTGAAATAGCAGACAAGGCTGGAAATATCCATTTCTCAGGATCACTAATTGGTGGCCTGCACTCAGAAAATGAAGCAAGACAACCAGGGATTCGGCCTCACTTAGGCAAGCATGCTTCCACTCCCATGTGTAATACAAGGAAAATTAGGAACCCCTGAGAAACCCCTAGCTACTGACAAGCACCCCCAGAAAGAATGGACTCAGATATCTTTGGCATTTAGCAAACCCCCTGGGACTCCATGACTCTACCAAGGAATGTCAATACATAGGACCATCCCACTGAAGGATAACCTGGCAGACCCTTTCTAGCAGATATCCCTGGGGCTCTGTGACTCCACCAAGGAATGTAAATGAGATTATCCCACTAGTAAGATAACCTGACCGAATCTTTTGATCAGCCAGGACCTTTGGTCCTGTTCCCCCCCCCCCCACTCTGTACCCCCACATATCCTATATAAGCCAAGCCATCACCCCAACACATGGCCATTGATTTGTGGTGCAGTACCCCAATGGCTGCCGGCTAATAAATTCTCCACTTAAAACTTATACTCTGTGGTGCGTCTCGCTCACTTCAGGTACAACACATGTATTTTGAGCTAATGGGAGGTACAGGAAAACATCTATGCTTCCTTACTCTCCCCAACAGAAGTACAAGGGAGAGAAAGCTTTGGCAGAGTTCTGACAGAGAAGGATTGTTTTGCACAGGTCTTCTGAAGGACTACAGGTTACATATAATTTCTTGACTCATTCTCTAGTCA
The DNA here is from genome assembly GCF_011100635.1 of Trichosurus vulpecula. Taxonomy (NCBI): domain Eukaryota; kingdom Metazoa; phylum Chordata; class Mammalia; order Diprotodontia; family Phalangeridae; genus Trichosurus; species Trichosurus vulpecula. The sequence goes on along the minus strand of NC_050578.1, from coordinate 86,134,853 downwards.
TTTTCAACACAATCCCCTAAATAATATAGACTCGCAGGGATAATTCATGAACTCCTGTGTTATTCCACTAAAGTACACTTCCCTCAACACAGAATTCCTGTCCATCTCTAAGAGAAGTGCCCCAGACTGATAAAGGTTCAAACTGTTATTTTGTCAGGTGGATTGGGGGACTCATTTGAAAAGAGGTCCCTTTTTCAGTCCTTTATTACATGGATAAATATATTGGATAGTGGTTAGAGACCAGTTTTTGAAGTCAGGAAAACCTGGTTTCAAACCTTGTCTTTGACACATACTAGCTTTGTGACTATGGGCATGACATGACCTTTCAGTGCTTATCCCTCAGAAACATCTTTTACCTTGACTACTCCGTAAGACTGTGTCTTGCTTTTTAAAAGACCACATACCAAAAGTATGTGTGATCCTCCTATGACTGATTTTTCAGCTGGCAAATAGCTAGCTTCTATCTAACACCACCAAACTCAATTGAAGAAGCTTTTTTCATACTCCATAAAGGAGTAACAAAGTTTTGACATTTCTTTACATTTGATTTATAATCTACTTCTCTGTTACCTACCCCTTACTTTCTATAATTTCATCAAGTAGGCAAGGATGGGTTGGGGAGGTTGGTGTTGGGATGGAGGGGTGAGAGGAGAAAAAATGATGAGAGCTTCCTTGATTGATATGTGTCCACTATATACCCCCATTAACAAGACTCGTAACCCAATTTGTTGATATGTCAGGACATAATGATAGCCAGCTGAAATTGTTGGAAATTGAGTTGCAAAAGTATAGTATGCTTTCTTCTGGGAGTAGTGTCCATTCATTAGATAGAACACAAGCTCCTTGAGAGGAGACTTTCATTTTTGTCATTATATCTACCAAACCCAGCACAGTACCCTGTAGTTGCTATGCACAAACTAAATAAATGCCTAATAAATAAATATTCTTGAAGTGTATCAGAAGGATATGGGACAAAAGCCTCCTAGGAAAGAACTGATCTCCCCAACTAGAAACCAGTGTCTAAGGGAGTGGTTCTCAAACTTTTTGGTCTCAACACTCTTTTACACTCTTAAAAATTATTAAGGACTCTGAAGAACTCTTTTTTTTAAAATGTGGGTTAATTTACTGATATTTCCCATATTTGGGATTAAAATATCTTAGTATTATTATGAAAATCGTTTTGACCTCAAAAATCTGCTGAAAACATCTTAGGGACTCCTAAGATCCCCAGACCACTCTGTGAAAATTTTCAGTCTAAGGAACAAACCAGTACAGCTCCAGAAAATTGAACAAAATCCTAAGGAAGTTTTCTGAGTAACTGAGAGAATATAAATAAAATAAATCAAATCAAATGAAGTAATATTTGTAAAATGCTTAGCACTGTGCCTGGTATGTAGTGTGCATTATAAAATGCTTATTCCCTTCCCCTTTTCTTATTATCTTTCCATCTTTATCTAGACATGGAACTTTTCACTTGAAAATGAGAGGTGTCTTTAGCTCTAGGGGTAAAAGATAATTGAATAGAAACTTAAGCATTTGCAGTTGGTTCACATTCAACAAGCTTCCCTTCAAGAGTTACCCATTTTAGATAAACACCAACATGTGGAAAGGGGGATTATTAAAGGGTAGTAAAGATGAAAGAAAAGGTGAGGCTTGATAGAGATGACAACTGGAGAAGGAATGAATCATTTTATGTAGTAACTGTTGAACAATTCATCCAATCAATTCTCTACTACATATAATGAATGAAGGAACTGCATTTATAGGAAGACTTTCCAAAAGTGAAGGCTATGAAAAACAAAATTGGTTCAGATACATGGAATGGCATAGGGGAAAGGGTTAATAGCCTCATAAGTCACCACAAAATCAAGCAGTTTCTCTGTGCCAACGGCAGGGGGGAAATGGAAAATATGGGAAGGGAAAGATAAAGGTAAGGGAAGAAAAAGGGGAAAAAACTAAAAGGAGAGGAAGAATTAAGAATATACACTATATTATTAGTAGCAACTACCGACTTACTTCCATAAAAATAATAAAATATAATAATAGCTAACATTTAAATTTTAGAAACTATTTCACATGTTATCTTACTTGTGCTTCCTACCCCCTGTGAGGTAGGCATTATCTTCATTTTACAGAGGAAGGAGCTGAGCCTGAGAGAAGTTAAATGAGTTGGGTGGAATCACAAAGCTAATAACCATCTGAAGCAGGATGTTGGACTCTAAAAGTCCAGCACTTTATCCATGTGCCACCTATATGCCCCCCAGATGTAGATTGGTGGTTCATCATGGAGACAAAGCCTCAGGGCCATGGATGAAAGTAATAGCTGAAAGGAAAAAAAATGTGCCAGAGACAAGTAGGATGAAAAAAGAGAGGAAAACGGGTTGGGAAGTGCTGAATGGCTTGAGAGGACAATGATGTACAGTTTCCTAGGTGTGGGTGAAGAGCTACTATGGCAAGTCACTAACATGTATTAAGAGACAGATGATAGGATTCAATGTGCTCATGAAAAAGAGAGATTTTTGGTGAAACTATTTTTTTATCAAAATATCTGAATGAATACAGTGGAACAGCAGGTTAACCAACTGAAGTAGGAACAGGTGAGAAGTCTATACTAGGGGATAGGACCGCATAGATGTAAGAGACATACATAAGAAATATGGAGAGAAAAAATAAGAGAATTACTTTGGGACGGCCACCTCAGCACTGTATCTATATCTATTACAATGATGACAGAAGCTGCAACAAGGTTCCTCAATGCCACTGATCAGAGCAAACTGTAATATAACAACTGTATACGATAAAACATGGTAATTCAGTGTTTCTTGACTGGCACCCAAGGGGTCTCAAAGAAAGTGAAATGCCAGTCCCACGAGGGTACCACACTGAAAACATTTATAAAGAAAATAAAGTTCTTTGTTACTTTATGAGGAAAGCTTCATAAATAGTGAGCCATAGGTACTGCTTATAGCATTAGCTTCTGTTTATTGACTTCTTTTATTTTTCTACATGGCAGAAAAGTTGTTTTTCATTTTAATTTGCATCACATAGTGGTACTTCATAACACAACCACGGATGAAATAGCATACTTGTTGGAGGCATGATTCTGGGATTTTCCAGAGTCTGTATTTATGGCAAGGATTATGCCCTGAGCTAAACACAGGGTTGGATTTTTTGAATTCAGATTCTGAGTCACATTAAGGGCAGTGCCTTTGAGCCAGAGAAAATAAGCATAAAATGTCAACTTAAATTCAGAGAACTACTATTAAAGTCTTCAATGTACTTCATGGGCACAAAGATATGGTGCCATTAGACATCATCTAAGTCATTCTCTTGCTTTGAGACAGAACTCTCCCCTTATCTCTTAGCCTTTGGGATCTAGAACACACTCACCCCATGTAGTAGACCTTCAGCCAATAGTAAGCTCATTCTACCTCATCTCCCTTTCTTCAGAGGTTCTAATTTCCAATCTTCTCCTAATCTTCATGCTTCTTATACAAACCCTCTTAAGATTTTATGGTTTTCTAATCTCTAATAACTTATTAAGTGCACTTTGAAGGTTTTATGACATGCTAAAAGACAATTTTCTTATTAACAACATCCTTCATAACTTCCTCTCAAAAGTCTGAAACCCAAATGTACAACCAAGAAGCTGGGAATGTCTTTAGCCTTCATGTCTTTACAACTTGCCAACTACTTCAACTGATAACTTTTAGATCTTGATATGTGTGCTTTTTGCCAATGCTGTTCCATAGTGATGATGGCCAAGTTGTGTTTACAAAGTAACTAGTTATATCAGATGAAGAAATATGATAGCTCCTCCTATTGTCCCAGTATGTGGGAAACCATGACAGAAGGAATAACAAGGAAAGATGATGCTTCAAAGAGAGTGATGAATGTGACTATACAAGAACCAATTAACAAACCCATATTAAGCTCTTACTTTATGCTAGGCACTCTGTTAGGCATTGAGGATAAAAAGATCAAAACAAAATAGTCCTTGCTCCCAAGGAGTACACTGTTGAATGGGAAAGACTTTTTGCTGTTTAGTTTTATAGTTGTGTCCAACCCCTCATGACTCGGTTTGGTGTTTTCCTGGCAAAGATACTGGAGTGGTTACCATTCCCCTTTCCAGTTCATTTTACAGATGAGGAACTGAGACAAATAGGGTTGAGTGACTTGCCCAGGGTCACACAGCTACTAAGTGTCTGAGGCTAATTGGGATTCAAGAAGAGAATTCTTCCTGACTCCAGGCCCAGCACTCTATCCACTGCACCCCTTAGCTGCCCCGTGGGAAAGAGTACATGTTCATAAATCAATATATACAAAATATACATACAGTGGATGGAAGGTAACCTTAGAGAGGGGCAATGCACATGCAGCTGGTCTAAACTGGAGCAGTGATTGCATGGGCAGAAAAAAGAGACAGATGTGACAGATGGAAAGGTAGAAACAACAAAATCTAGCAACTGACTGGATATATGGGGTGAGTAAAAGTATTTTTATTTTCAAGAATGACACTGAGGTGAGGAACTTCGTTGGCTGGAAGAATGGTTTTTCCCTAAACAATAAAAAGGCAATTTGGGAGAGGTGGGTTTGGGGTAAGAAGGGTGGTAATGTGTTTTTCCTTGAACATATGAGTTTGAGATGTTTTCAATATCTACTTCAAAATGTCTAAACTCATGGAAAATAATAAGTTGCCAAGTGAAAGAGCAGAGAAGAGGCTTAACAATGGAACCTAGGAATATACTTGCAGTAAGGATTTTCTAATGATCTGCTTATATGGAAAGGGCATGAAAAGAATAAACCAAAAAGGAAGGAAATCTTGTAAATGATTAAGCAGGGGCTCTAGGAGACATAACAGAAAAGAAAAACCGAAGAAGAAAGGGATAAAGAGTAGTACAATTAGACTGCATCAGAATGAGACTATGGGGAGGGGTAGCAGGAGAAAGGGCCTTCAAACCCACAAATCTTACCTCTGAATCATTGGGATCAGGGAAACAAAAATTGAAATTATCCTAGTTATAGGTAGCAGTTGGTTGGGGCCTCTACCTTCCAAGGAGTGGTGAAGATGGAGGGCAAAGAGTTGAGGCTGGAGAAACATGCTGGTGTATCCAGGGGGTAAACATGTTTATGGTACCACCTCAATAGTAACATCTCAAAATTATGGGGGATCAGCTACATCTAGATGTAATTTGATGTGTATGTTATACAGTCAACACCATATCAGGCCTTCCACCTAAGATCCTTGTTCTTTCTTGAGCACCGTTTCTGTCTCTAGATATGGCATATATTGTCCAATCCCCATATCACTTGGCCTCGGTCTGAGATCCTCTTAACATGATCTGGGAGCTTCTATTTCCCTCTTTCCCTATATCTGGATATTTCTAAAATATGAGTTCTTCAACAGGAGGGACCATTTCACTTTTGTTTTGTGTAGTGCCTGGCCCATAGTAGGTGTTTAATAAATGCTTACTGATTAATTAATCCCCATTTTTTTCTCTCAATCTGTTTTTCTCACACACTCTAAGAGAAAAGTTTTAAGAGCACTTTATTGATTTTTCTTTGCGGATTTTTAAAAATGATCTTTTTCTAGTGGCTGGACAAGCATAGAAAACAGGGAGAGCAGATCTTAACACCCCTTCACTTTTCACTCCTGCTGAGAAAGAGATGACTTGCTAAGTTGAAGGGGAAAAAACCTAGAAAGTCTGAATAAATGATTCTAAAGATTTGCTCTTTTAAAATACATAGCAAATCCATTCAAGAATATTTGAGAGTTTATAGCAGTTTACTTTGGGCAGAAAGGTTGTAGTGCAGAGATTCACTCTCACTGAGTTTTGTAGGGCAGCACTAGATGGAGTTTATTAAGGATACAGTAACAATGTGGGCTATTTGCCTTGACCTGTGCCTAAGCCAGGACTGTCCATGGAATCTGCAGAAAGTCAATCATAGATGCATGAAAGAGAAGTGCTCAACAGACCAGTAGTTTATGGATAAAAACATAAGGCCCAAAGTGTCTTTGAGCCTTTAATAACTGCTGAAAGTTCCTTCTGGAGATTACCACAGAGCGAGGAAGACACACCTCTTCACGGATTTTATCATCCAGAAGCTAGCCTTGGTAAATAGTTTCTGGCACATGGCTTCTCTGCAATGGATTTGCTGGCTGACTGACAGCTATGGTCAGGTCACTCTAGGAAAGGCCCAGGGTGAGGTTATTGTTTGCAGAGTGTGTTCAGGCCAAGATACTCCCAAGGCTGACTCTATATGGGATACTCACAGGGAATCCCGAACCTGGGGAGGTAATCCTGACCTGGGAGGCAAAACTTACCTTAAAGCATCATTATTGAAGAAAGGAAAAGAGGGCGCTATTGATATTTAAATACACTTAAGGTACTGTGTTGGTGTGTGTGTGTGTGTGTGTGTGCGCGTGCGTGTGTGTGTGTGTGTGTGTGTGTGTGTGTGTGTGTGTTTACTAATTGGACCTATGATTTCATTAGTATAAGGAACAGAAGGTGAGGAAATTTCTTCTACGTCAGGAGTTTTTAACTTCTTTTATGTCATGGACCCTTTTAACAGTGTGATAAAAACCTATTTTCAGGGTATACCCCTTCCCAGAAATTTTAAATTCATAATTTTTAAATTCAATAAAAAATTTTAAATTCATAAAATACATAGGATTACAAAGGAAACCAAATATTAGTGAAAACAAAGTAGCCATTGTCCCAATCCATGTTTATGAATTCCTGACCTTTTAGAAGTCATGGAACCCCTGCTCTATGCTAATGTCAACTGGTACTTACTCCAAGAGGTCAAGGGACTTGCCCAAGGTCATACAACAAATATGTGTCAGAGAATTGAATCAGGCTTTCCCAAATACAAGACCTGATATATACCCACTTCTATATGTGTATAGCTATCTATCTTTCATATATATGATATATATCTATACCTATATTTCATATATATGAGATATATATGTATGTATGATATAAATGTATATATCTATATAAATATCTATCAGGTTATATATCTATTGCAAGGCTGATTCACTTAAGTAACCAAATTAAAAAAATTCTGGTTCCCCTTTAATGAAGAGTTTTTCTTCCTTTGATATTTTGCTCAACGAATAAGCTAATTTTTTATCTTCAACGATTGATTTTTGTGTATTTATTTAGCAGTTTGCAGCTTTACTGAAGATAAAGTCTCACTTTCTTTGTTGATTTCCTAATTAAAGTATCATATCAACATAACCATGTCTTTAGTACTAGTTAGCAAATAAGGTTTTGAAATCTACAACCATGGCATCAAGGGATATTAAGATGGAGTGATCGTTGAAACTATCTAGTCAAGATGCCTCCTTCTCTAGATAAAGAGATTGAAGCCCCCAAAATTTAAGCTTGAAATTGTATCAGGAAGTCCTGGAGTCAGGATTTGAACTCAGGCTTTGAGAATAAGAAAGTCTAACACTTTTTACATTATTATATTTTTCCCCCCAGCTCTATTTGGCTCCACTGACAAGACAGAACAGGAATGTGAATAACCAGTTTCTACACACACAGACATGTGGGCCTTCTTTATGAAATCTGGGCTGCCTAGGGGACATGGAACCACTCTTTTGTAGGTCAGTGACTGAAGGACACACAGAGGTAGGGCATATAAACAATTGCTGGGATTATTTGGGTAGAGTACTTAACAGCTGTTAGAAAGAAGGCGGTCTGATGGCTCCCAGTGCTCAAGGTAGCCTGATCCTCAGTACACTAGAAACAACACAGTGCTCTGATAAGTAAGCTATCCTGGAGATGTTAGCTAACCCCATGGAAGCGGCTCATTCATTATTTATAGCACTGCTGCTACGTGGGAGGAAATTCCACCTTTGATTAACAACCTGGATCAGTTGTGTTCTCTGGCTTGGGGAATCCCCAGCAGTAGCATGGAGGTGGGAAATGTCATCCTTCAAAGAGAGAATGACAAAGATAACTTTGATCCACTATCCTCTGATCATTAATATCAAACAAGATATAACACATGCTTGCCAAAGGTATTTGCCATGTTATAAAGAATAGACAGGCCAGAGGAAAAGTAGAAGATGGATTGCCTTTAGTGAGAATCTCTAGAATGCTGTTCATATCTGTGGATGACATTGCCCAGAAAGTATCATACCCTCATAACCTGCAGAGCCTCCTGATGAAATCTCATGAAAGAATTTTTCATAACTAGCCATGCTGAAACAAAAATAGGTAGATGAAGAATGCCTATTGTCTAGAATATGGAAACCAGCAAGAGGTACTATCTGTAGTGCTCTACATATGTTTAATAAACATTTACTAAGTGTCTACTAAATGCAAAGCATTGTTCAAGGGACACAATGACAAAAAACACAAAACAGTTCTCACCCTCAGGGAAATTATATTCTACTGGGTGGAGGGGTGAGGGAAGAAAGCAACATGTACATAGATAAGTAAATATGAAGGAATTTCTGTGGGATTTCAAAACCATTTTAGCCACTTGCCCCCCATAATTCATTGAATTAATCACAGGTCCACCAACAGCATATTAGCATGCCTATTTTTCCCTAGCAGCGCCAACATTAACTATTTTGATATTTGTCATCTTTGTCAATTTGCTAGGTATGAGGGGAAAAAAACCTATATGAATGTGCATCATGGGTACCATAACCTCTGAGGAATAAAAAAAAAATTGGCCACGACATTAACATAGAGACACGTGATGGGCATGAACAGACTACAGCACTTTACCAGAGAAAATAGCACCCTAAAAGTAACTTAGGAGCCATCACAAAAAAGAGTTATGACTGGAAAACCTGTAATGAAAAGTAGGGATAACAAATGGAACAAAGGCTATCAAGAGATCAAAAGAATGAGGACTTCTGGAACTTTTTGATAACTTCCTCTGAAGAACACACAGCACATGGACAAGGGTTGCACTAAATGAGAAGATTCAGATAAACTGTAATCACAGGTATGCTGGAGCCAGCTCAAACCAAGATCAAATGTTAAATTTTAAGTGCGAGCATGTATACTTCAGAAACTAGTCAATTCTACAGATCAAGGCTTGACTTATTTTTTTTTGTTAATTGTTTTGTTAATTGTCTAGACTTAAGAAAATTATGGAAAGATGTTAATAATGAGTATTATACTTAAAAGTGAGTCATGTATCCATTGGAAGGACAGCCAGTTTTTAGACATTTACCAGAACACACTGCTTGTAATGTTCCCTGTTGGGGGAATACCCACATTGATGAAAATATCAAAGTGTCGTCAATAAGCAAGGAGGGCAATCTGACTGCAGATGACTCTTTTGCCTAAAGGGATACTGACTTCTTTAACCTTTCTGAGTCAGTTGCTAGGGAAGTCACGAGAGGAAATCATTCAGCCAAAACTGATAAATAATTTTACCTTTGTAAGCAGATCAACCTATACTTAGCTTCAGGAGACCTAAATAAGTTTGCTGAGAAGATGGGAAATAAAGAGCTATTTCTTCTTAAAAAAAAAGAAAACTAAAGAAGTATAGGGTAGGGGAGAAACTTCCTATGATTGAAGCAAACCTCATTAGAGGGTTTAAGGCTTGCCAGCTAAGTAGGTATTTTCCTGGAAGATGGCTTTTTGTAAGAGAGAGAAAAATCTCCCACTTCTACTCACTCTTGGTTTGTTCCTCATGCTTACTGAGAAAGCAAGATTCTGGGAAGGGAAAGGTTTTGGGGAGAAGAAAACCTGGAAGGATGGGGATATCAAACAGGTGCAGGTGCTGGGAATGAATTTCAGAGAGGGATTTCTGGCACAAATTTAGTAAGGGTTTGAAAGATCTTTGGTATGTCTCTTTAAAGCTAAGATGGGGATACAAAAAGATAACAGGGGAAAGGATGAGAAGTTTAGGTTGATCTTTAAGATATCTTTCTTTAGATTTCTTCTTTACTTTCTTTGGTGTTCACCATGACTTTACTGGTCACCTCTCTGCAGAGAATTTTCAAAAGTATATGTATATATATGGTATGTATATCTATTCAATATCTATATAGCTACTGTCTATCCATGAACTCCCTTCTAAGCTCCATACTACTACTTCTATAGTTTTTTACTTGAATGTTCCACTCAACACCTAAACTTCCTCCTGCCTAGTGCTAAACTCACCAAGTTTTTTCCAAAATCAGTTCCACTCCTTCCTTAGAACCACCACAAGAACCATATGACATTAGCAATAGAAGGGACCATTTAGTCCAAACCTTCTATTTTACAGATGAGAAAACTGAAGTCCCAAAGGGTTAAATAACCAGACCAAGTTGTTGGGAGAATCAGTACTAGAATTTTTTTTTTATCTTAACATATGCTTCAGTGTTTTATCCACTACACTGTCTCCTTATTTCTTTTAATGGTATCACCAGCTTCTCCAATCCTGCAGATCTGAAATCTCAGCATGATCTCTGATGGGTCCACCTCATTTTCTCTCCACATCCAATTAGTCACAAAATCCTGTTAATCATGCCCCTCCCCGGTCTTAAATTTATCACCTTTCCATTGCCAGTGCCCTCTTACCTGAACAGTTTGCTAATCAGTTTTCCTGCTTGTAGTCTCTCCCCATTGGAAATCAATCCCATATAATTGGCAGATTGATCACCCCAAAGCAGAACTCTAACCATGTCACTGTCCTGTTCAAAAATCTTCCACATTCACTATTGTCTACATAATAAAGGCCAACCTCTTCAGCCTGTCATTCAGGGAGTATAAATCCACAATCAAGCCCAAGTAGTCTTTTCTACCCCTATTTTGCACCATTCCCGAGGTACCATATGCTCCATCCAACTAGCATTCCTTTTTCTACTCTGTATCTCTGGTGGCATCCTTCCTTCTGCCTGTGACCATCCCGGGCTAAGATACTGAATGCTTCTGGGCTTCAGTTTCTCCCTTTGTGAAATAATGGCTGGGAAGGAATTGGCTGGATCTCCTGTGGTCCCTTCTACCCAGGAACGTGCTAGCAAATGCTCTCAAAAATAAAAATTAAAAAAACCCATGCATAACACACTTTTAGTTTAATCTGTGTTATTAACATTTTCTCCATAAAGTTAAGTTTAGATAGTTAGCAAGACAATAAACCAAACCCTGATTTGTAGTGTGTGCTGATTTCCAGGGTGTAAATGCTTATACTGAAAACTTAACATCAGATCTCACAAGTGGTAAGAGCTGGATCCAATATACCCCTAGTTCTACCTCTAAATTTTGGGATCTTATGAATGTTTCCCCTCTATAACTCCAAATGTCAAAATTCTATCCATTTTTTTGAAGTCCAGTTCAACTATATTGCTTGTTATCAAGATTCTTTGGTCTGATGAGAAAAACAATATGCAAACAACTACACATAAACATTTCATATGTGCATATATACACATGTTTATGTGCATACAAATATATATATCTGTGTATATGTAATGTATGTATGTACGTGTGTGTATATATAAATATAAAATAAATTGGAGATAATCAAAGGAGGAAAGATATTACCAGCTAGGGGTATTGGGAGAGGCTTCTTGCAGAAGGTGGATTTCAGCTAAGACTAGAAGGGGCCAGGGACACCAAGAGGTAGAGGTGAGAAATGAGAGAGTTTCACGAATGGGGGACAGTTACTGAAAATACCTGGATTTGGGAGATGGAATGTCATGTATGAAGAAAAAGGATGCCAATGTTCCTAGATCAAATCATACCTGAAGATGGATATGGTATAAAAAGACTGGAATGGTAGGTGGAAAAGTAACTACTGTCACTTTAGAACTTAATGTCTTCAAAAGGTATTGAGGGAGTTAAAAAAAAAAAACCTAGAAGACTTCAGAAGTGCCTTGGTTCTGTTCTGAGGGTTTTCAGAGAGGAAAAAGATGGGAGTATAAAAAAGAAAAAAGGGGCAGCTAGGTGGTGCAGTCAGTAGAGCACCGGCCCTGGAGTCAGGAGGACCTGAGTTCAAATCCGGCCTCAGACACTTGACACATGTACTAGCTGTGTGACCTTGGGCAAGTCACTTAACCCCAACTGCCCTGCCTAAAAGCAAAAAAAAAAATAAAAATAAAAAATAAAAAAAAGAAAAAAAAGAGGGGGAGAACTTGATATTTCTCATAACTGGGATAAGTGAGAAGTGTATACAAACACAGAGGATGTGGTGAGGGGAATGGACATCAGATTAAACTCATTCTGAAATGGACAAAAAGGTGTTGAACACATATGTGCATATATTTTAGTGTAGAAATATATCTCACTCAACAGGGAAACAAACAGGTTTGGGGATGGTAAAGCAATGTAGAATATAGTAATATATTATTATGAGTAAGAAATATCCATGAGCAAAACAAGCTTGATTTGAAGTGACAAGTGAAAGGAGGGGGAAAGAAATGTAAAAACTTAGAATCTAAAATGGTGCACATCCATTTTCATATGTGAAGGTAATGGAATATTATTGAATGGTATATATATATATATATATATATATATATGCACACACATACATACACACATATACATACATATATATACATATATATGTATATATATATATATGACAAAAGAGATTATTTCAGGGAATCCTGGATAATATGAACTAATATAGATCAGTCTATATTTCACTTCAGAGTGAAAACAGAATAAATTGCACAAACACAATAAAATTGTAAAGAAAATCAACTGTTTAAGGCATAAGAACTCTGATCAATGCAATAACCAACTATGTCTCCAGAGAATATAGGAGGATTGATGGACTTAAGGTGCAGAAAAGACATGTTTTTGGACATAGCTACTCTGTGGCTTCATTTTGCTCAACTATACTTGTTACAAAAAAACCTCACAACTTAGAGTAAAGAAAGAAAAGGATAAAGGAAGAAAAGGAATGAAAACAATTCATAAAGTCATTCACCATCTAGACCACAGTGATCCTTCCTGGCCACCAGTCTGTTGTGTGGACTGTTAATTCCCTTAGAATGTAAGTTCCTTGTAGTCAGACACTTTGCATTTTTACTTGTATTCCTAGCACTTGGTACAGTGCTTGATACAAAATAATCACTTAATAAATGCCTTTTCATTCTTTCATATTCAACTTAGTAATATTAAAGGCTAGAATCACCACCTACTTTGAGGTCTGCTAATATTTGCTTAAATTTTCATATTTTAATTGAGAAATTTCCATTTGATAAATTAGGAATAGGAAAAAAAATAAGGCTAAACTGATCAAACTGAACAGAAAATTACCACTTCAGAGCTTTGGAAGTACATGCACTTTACTTCCAAGACCTCCTGGCATACTAGGGCTGCCTTTTAGCAGCATGCCCAAATTACAGGGAAAGTATGAAAAATAGTGCGTATACTATTTTGAGAACTGCATCACTAATACTCAAATCATGAAATGACACCTTGGTAATCCCACACCAGAAGTCTTAGCAATCCAGGCGGGGGGGGGGGGTGCGCCCTATGGAATTGGATCATGTTATCAGCTACTCTAAAAGCGTACCTTTAAATGTGTGGCATCTTTAAAGTCACTGCACTGAAGCTTTCTAGCAGTATTTTCCCATAGATCATGTCCAGGTATATGAAGTAGTCGAGAAAACCAAAAAAGTTTTAGAAATGCCCAGTAGAACATAAACTCCTTAAAGTCAGGGACTGTTTTTTGGTTTAATTTCTATATCCCCAAAGGGTAGCAAAATATCTTGTACATAGTATGAAGTTAATCAACGCTTATTGAATTGTTTTCAGCAAAGATTGATTATAAATTCCTTACAGGAAGGTTTGAATTGCAGCTTTAATTTTGCTTTTTATTAAAATAAAAATACTAATAGTGTACCACACACATAGCATTGTTTTGTGAATGTTCTAGATAATGATGCAGCATATTTTATTAGGTGCTTTTTAAATCAAAAGCTTTTTCTTGGTACTCTCAAGGTGATAATTTACTGTCTTTTTCTCTTCTCTTTTTTGGAAGAGTATATACTATAATTGACCCAGTACTCTCATTGCAAAAAGGGAAACCAAGAGGGTGCCAAGAAGGAAGTGGGCAAGGATAGGAAAGGTCACCCCAAATCTTTGTTGACTCAGTTTTGAGAACGATGTTATGTAGATTTGAAAAAGAATTATTTCGGGTCTTTTAAGTTGGCAGCCTGGCAACAATAATTGAATTTCACAGAAACCTCTCCAAGGTGGGTAATTCTCATCCTGATTTTTTATTGGGGCCCTATGGAGATAAATGATTTACCAGCTCATACAGTGAACAGTATTGACACCTGAAATATGTAGGGAGGAAATGGGGAATAAAGGTGTTAGCTGGAGAACACAAAATCAACTTTCTCAGTTGCTTTTTGTATAATATGCTTTTTCACTGTGCTTGCTTTTCTCTAATTAAAAAGAAAAAATCATGTTGAAATAGTTAGTGGCTATGGAATTCAAGCACATACTGGCTTAACTTTTGGTAGCTGCATCTCTGGCTAAGGAATTTTAGAACTGCTCCAAACTCAGAGAAGTAAAAAGAAGTTAACAAAAGGTTAAGAAAAGCCATCATCTTGCACACAACAGTAAGCAAAGCTTTTGAGTGAATTCCCCTGATACATCTTGCTATTCCCCAAGGATCTTGACCTTCTCTTTCCAGGACTGGCTACACACTGTAAATTAGTGCACTATCGATTCCTTTTATTACCCAAGGACACATCCAAAGATAGCCACAACATGTTACTGCTGTAAGCAGCAGAGTAAGATCTTACGATTTACCTAGACTTTTCTCTCCCTTTGCCATCCTCCCCACCTATAAACAAAGAATAGGACTCTGATCTCCGCATAGATAGTTAATGAAACACTTGGCGCCATCTGCTTTAACTGTTGAATAGATGCATTTGGAAGTGGCTATGCTCTGCACAACGAAACCACAAATGGAAAATCACACTGTTGGGTATTTAATACTATTTATGTTTGTGCAAACCTAACTAGGAGCTGATGGAGCAGTCCCTTATGTTCTACTTGGGAGGGAACAATAAAGGCTCATAGTTATAGATTCCATGCGCACCTAAGCTCACAGGGATATATAGATTTAGAGGTGGAAGGAAACTAAGAGATTTTCTAATCCAAGCCCTCATTTTACAGATGAGGAAGTAGAGGCCAAGATGAGTTATAACTTGCCCAAGTCATACGGGCATCAAGCAAACAACAGAGGTAATATTTGAAGCCAGGTCCTCATACCATATGTATATAAATAAGAAAAAAAAAGCATGAACAAAGTTTTATTGCTGCCCAGGAAGTCTACTTCATGCCTACCTTCTGCGCTGCATAAGTACTTTGTAGGCAGATAAATGGCACAATGGATAGATACCAGACTTGGGGTCAGGAAGAACTGAGTTCAAATCCTGCCATAGATAGTTATTAGCTGTGTGACCCTGGATAATTCCCTAGATAATAATAGTACCTACCTCCTAGAGTTTGTTAAAAGGATCAAATGAAATATATTTAAATTGCTTGGCAAACCTTATAGCATTATACAAATGTTAGCCATCACCTTCATTTTTTTTGGTATTATAATGATCCAGTATTACATTTGGGATGAGAGGGAGATAAAATGATTTTATTTGCTTGGCCACTTTGCAAATAAACCAAATACTTTGCTTGCAAGTCAATCTTCTTTCAAACTAGAGATCTTTCCTTAGATGTGATCTAGAGACTTATATGTGGGAGTTCTCTAGAGTTTACATACATGATCAGAAAGTGCTGGATCATTGACCTGTGTCTTGGTGTGCCAGAAAAGACCAGGGTGCAATGGAACTACGATTAGGGAAAAGGAGCAGAAGATCCGCAGTGTTCCCCACCCTCTCACTCCCCCACTGGAAGGCAAAGTGAAGATGACAGATTTTGTTGTTGTTCTTGTTAAAAGAGGGCAGACCTTGTAAAGGTAAATTAACAAAGGTTATTGAGGGTTATTAAGGGAAGGAAAACAGATATGGAAACTGACAAAGGTCCTGTGAAAGAAGATAAAATGAGACAGTTTTTGCAAAAGTCTTAATGCAGTACTGAAACATAGTAGGTACTCAATAAATGCTTGTTCCTTTCCCCTTCTTCCCTCCTCTCTGAAAACTAGTCCTATAATCTCTGGAGGCAGCTAGGGAGCCTAGTGGATAAAGCAGTGAACTTGGAACTAGGAAAACCTGAGTTCAAATCCAGCCTCAGACACTGTAAAGCAAGATATCTGTTCCTCAGGGTTATTATGAGGATAAAATAAGATAAACAATTAAAAGTACTTTGTAAACCATGAAGTGTTATATAAATGCTAGCTGTTATTATCCCTGCTGTTATTCCTCTCATTACTGCAAATTTCACATTTTATTCAATTTGCTGAGTCCCCAACACACATCCTTCAACTTGAATCCATGGGAGAAAAAGGTGTAAAGAGGTAGTACCATATCTTCCCTTCAATATAGATGACAGGAAGGAACATTCAGTATTTCTCAGAGGAAAAGGTCATGGAAAACCTGCTATTTAATCTACAATCTGCTAGGTGAAAGCTGTAAAATGGAGAGCCTGCAGCCAGCACCTGTCACAGCTCAGAACTGGGCACAGCTCAGAGAGGCTACTTAGCAGAAACATGCCGGGGCCAGGTGCTGGCCAGCAAGCAACAAGAGAATCCTTCAGAAGTGAGAGAACTGATGTGAGGGCAAAGGGACACGTATGAAAGATTACTATGCTCCTGAGCAACTTGGGCTCCCCCTCAGCCTGTGACCACTGATGTAATTCACTTCATCCATCTTCCCTCTCTCCCCCATAAAGTTCTGGGAAATGACAGTAATATATCATAGTAATTTGGAATTACAAGGCCATGTAAAACCCCCAATACATGGCAGTATTATTCCCCATCAGGGATACGCTTCACTGGGGGCATCCACCACGGGGATAGGACAGTTAAGCCAAAGGAGTCCAACCAAGAGTAATTGCTCAGAAAATGGAGAGGCACAACTGACAGAGTAATCCCAACAGAGAAGGGTCTAACCCAGGCAATCATACTACCAGCCGTTTAGAACCATTTAGTTTTATTATTTCTTCCTCTCCCTTTTTGAAATGTTAACGATGACTTTTCCCCTGGCAGAACAACCTGCTTTAGAATCACTTACTGTTATGAGATGGCTACACTTACTGGGTGCTTAATTCATTGACAAAAGCTGTGATTATTATAAAATAATCATGGGGCTCACCTCATTCTCACAAAGGAAAGCCCCAACCCAAACTTGGAAGTGAATTGTCACTTGGAGAGGCAGTGGAATACAGTACAAAGGGATCTGGATTTGGAGTCAGAAGATCTGGACATAAATTCTGACTCTGATGTTTACTGTTTCTGTGACTTTGGACAAGCAAGCTAAGGTTCACTTCATTAAATATAACAACAATAATAATTAAATATAACAACAATATAACAACAAGATTTTAGGTTTGCAAAGTAATTTTAAAATATTATGTCATTTTATTCTCACAACAACCTTCATGAGGAAATTGAGACAAAGGTTAAACAGACTTGCCCAGGACCATACAAATGGATTTTTAGTCAGGTCTCCTGGACTCGAGCATCACTGTGCCACCTAGTTTCCTCATCTGTAAAATGAGTTAATCAGATTGAACGATGTCTAAAGTATCTTCCAGCTCTCCATCTATGATTTTATGATCCTAGTGACTGATATTGTTCATGATGTCAACTCCCTATTCTACCAATTTTTAACATTATTTTCCCCAATTACATGTTATAGTGATTTTAAAACTTTTTTTAAGTTTTGAGTTCCAAATTCTATTCCCTCCTCCTTCCTCACCTTCTCTTCGAGATGGTAAGCAATTAACCTTTCTTTCCCTCTACTTCAGTTATTTCAGAAAGTCATACATCAATCAACAAACATTTATTAAGAGCTTATTATTTGGTAAGTTCTAAGCTAAACATTCAGCATAGAAAGAAAAAGCCTATGGTTTTAACTGCTCTACGTCCAGTTTCTCAAACCCTGAAATTCTCCTCTGACAATCATCTCTCCTCCTAGTATCTCTCTCATTCTCTTAATTTTCCCAAATCTGTTCTTCACCTTCACCCTTACCTTTGACTTCTTTGCTTTCCCCCTCTGTTCTCTAAAAGGATCCATGGCCACTGGGAGGCTTCCATGGTACAATGCAAAAGGCAGAGGTCATGACAGACTTGCTTTGCCCTTTCCTGTGTGTGCTTGGGCAATTTAGAGCCTTCTCTTGCCCTTTGCTTCCACATCACTAAAATGAAGGGATTGTACTAAAAGACCTTTAAGGTCCCTTCTAGCTCTGAATCTATGATCCAACAATTTGTACCATCTTCTAGTCCCCCTACCAAGTCAAATTTGATTCCTTGCTATTGATTAAATGAGTTTTTAGGGGGCAGAAGGTACTCTATAAGCATGAGAAAGGTATGTGTTAATTATTGTTATTTTCCCCCTCCCCCTCAAAAAAAAAACACACCTGACCTTTCCTCTTCCCTGTGTCTGTGGGCTCACTGTCTTCCTGTCAGGAAATGATACTCTCCCACCCTGTTACTACTCATCATTGATGTCCTTGTCTTCCTTCAAAGTTCAAACCTCTAAGGTGCCTTCCATTATTCCTTCCCAGTCCCACTCCAAGTCAGCTAAAAGTAATTCCCCTTGCCTTGACTTTCCAATGCCACACTTTTGATTCTCCCATGCAATTAATCATCTCCTAACCTGTAGGTGACTAGATACATGAATCATTCTGCGACTAGACTGTAGTCTGCTTTTAGGATAGGGCTGTTCTGCCTTATTTTAAATTTGTGTGTATATATATATATATATATATATATATATATATACACACACACACACACACACACATAGTATATATATGTATATATACATATATATATACATATAGTATATATATGTATATATATAGTATATATATGTATGTATGTGTATATATATATATATATTTATATATATTGGACTGGGCTTGTGACTTCATTGTTGTATGGATAACACCTGGTAAAGAAATTCCTTTATCAATGAAAATAATTAGAAATTTATAATCTGAGAGAGCTGTCTGGAATACTCAGATGCTATGTGGTTTGCCTGGGATCATAGAACCAGTATTTATCAGAAGATTGTCTTAAACCCAAATCGTTCTGACTGTGAGGTCCTGATTTCTATCAAGTTTGTATCTAAAGTTTCTCCCTAGCCTAGTCTCTTGCATGTTGTGCTCGTAATATTTTCTTTTTGCTTGAACTGAGGAAGGGTACTAAGATGGAAGGGATTGTTCTAATGAATTGGATTTGAGGAATTTATGTACTTATTCATGGTCTGATATTCATATTGCAGGGTAGGAAGCTCCCTCTGTTAACAAAAACTCCTAGTTTTATGGGTTCATGAAGTTTAGTCTTTTTTAGTCCCTTAGGTTTCTAAGTTCACAAATCTGTAAATAAAGAATTATTTGGAACCACCTCATATATCTAAAAAGTGACTAGGTTTTTAATTTAGACTCTGACATTTACCCATGGACAAGTGTTTGAAAGCCACCCAACCCAACCCAATCCAACCTAAATGCCCTATCCTATGACAATCATTGTAGCAACTGTTCTAAAAATAACTTGCATGTATAATTCTTTTTAGTAACGATGGGTCTCAGATACATACACGTACACACAGACATGTATGCATACATATATGTACACACAAATGTATAACACAGAGAAATCTTCCTTGTTCTCTGGATGCAGATAACGTATAATGGTAGCCATCTCTAGGGGGTGGGGAGGAGAGAAGGAAAAAAAGGATATCTAGATGATAATTTTATTATATATTTAAAAGGAATAGCAAGTTGTACATAATAGATTTGCAGCTTCATGTACATCTTTTTTATTATACTATGCTATGGAAATGCTTGTTTTATTCCATAAGAACAAATAAATAAATAAAAATAAATAAATAATAAAATAAATAAAAAATAAAATGAAAGCATTTGTCAGGAAAAAATAAATCTTCCTTGCTGCTTGAGTTGGCCGTATACATACATACGTGTGTGTGTGTATTTAAGCCCCAGTGTTATGATTACCTATTTTCTCAATTAGACTAGCAGTTCCTAGGGGGCAGGCAAAAGTTTATTTCCTTAAGAAGATGCTCACCTAGAACACAGGCAAAATGCTGTGGATGCTGGGTAGGTTGAGAAGGCACCAGTAGTGAAGATTTATAGTGGGAATGGCGTTTCTGTTCCCAGTAGAGCAATTGCTGTATTCTACTCCAGATTTTCTGAAGTATTAACAAAATTTACAAGGAACAACTAGGGTTTTTGTAATTCTTCCTCATTACATCTATTGAAACACAAGGACCAGGAGGCTTGGTATCACAATGGTAATGTGACTGCACAACTGAACGAGGGTTGCTTTTTAATATAGTAGCATCTAGTCCTTTAAAAACAATTTCAAATAAATTTTAACTTGAGGATAGCTGCATCATGCTTGATTACTGCCAAGGGAAATTGTGCTATAAACCTTCTAGATGAGCAGAATAATGTGTCTAGTCAGGGAATAAACCCGACTCACTAGTATTTCTTGCAACAGCACATACCCCTTGTAAAGCATGGTAAAGCGGGGTCTTTGGATGTTGATAGTATCATGTCAAAATCATCATAGGAAGCTTTTGAAAATGTACTGGACCTAGAGATCTTTGACTAAACACTAAGAGTCCTAATCTCTCATACCTTCATAGACTACAGGGATCTTCCCATTAGAAGATGTAAAATGTTTATGTGGGAGAGAATGCTAATTTTTAACCCTAATTAAATATTTAAAAGGCACTGCACATCTTTTCTATATTAATTTCATAGCATAATTAGGGCCACTTGATCTCAAAAGTGGCTCACAGGATATGGTACAAGTACATGTCAGACACACACAGACATATTGCACACTTATACATAAACTAAGAACAGAAGGGTCTCAAATTCACTTAGTTATCCTATTAATAATGAAAAAAATTTGAAACTTCATTTCTGTTATAAAGCAATTTGTGTATACTTGCAAAAGACACCTTATCAATTATTTTTAAAAGCCCTCTTTTTGAAATAAAGAGCCAAGAAGCAGCAAATTCATGCGTAAAAAGCTAAGACATTCAGTTTCCAGGAACTAGGAAATGGAACTTTTCATTGCAAAGCAGTCATTATTTGCTGGTTTCTCCCTTTATTTTTAATACTCTTCCAACTGTTTCTGATATCAATTGAAGGCTCCAGATAGCAGGTTAGTTACCATTGTAAATAAATGCTCTTCCCTCACCAACCACCCTCATGTATCAGACTTCTGTCAGCCTACCCCTTTCATGCCTTTGCTTAATTGTCTTTCAGGTCCATTTTTATCCCCAGCCTATTTGTTCCTTGTGCCAAGCAAATAGACCCTATCCTGCCTTTTAATCAAAGCAACACTATTCTCCCCTTCTGGAATATCCTTCCTATGTCTTTCTATCTATATTCCATCTCACTGGGCCCAACCCCATCAAAATTCTAAATCAAAACTCTCCATTAAGACTTCATAGATGATCCTTGTAATTACTAAACTAACCCCCAGTAACCAGGAGCACACTGCAGTGTGGTTGAGGAAAAAGAGGGCTCCATTAATGGACAAAAACTTGGATACCATGTTGGGTTTGGTCACCAATTAGCTATGCGATCTTGGGTAGGGATTTAAAATGGTTTATGTCTTTCTTTCCTTATATGTAAAATGGGCACAATAATGATACTACATTCCATCCACTTAATAGTATTGCTGTAGGGCTAATCATAATTAATGTACATGAAATTTATTTCCTCCACATCTATACAGGGAAAGATATCAATACATTCCCCGTCTTACATTTGGGCTCAAAAAATAAACTTTAAAAGCACATAATTTTGCACTGATCTCTAATACAATTCATCTTATTTGTTTCATCCAATAATTCTAGTCTGTTGGGATCTATTTTGAATCCTGTCTTAGTCATCCAACCAGATAGGAAGATTCCCTAGGGTACACCAATAGAACCCTATCCTCAAGTTGACCATATCCCATTAATGATTGATCATTAGCTAAGTTCATGTCAATATCAGTAAGTAGTACTGCATACGTGCGAGGAAACCACACACGGAAAAGAATACTTTTTACTTTTGTTCCTTTATTCAGTGCTTCAGTGATCCTTGTGTAACTTTGTGTAACTTCAGTGATGCTTAACTTTTGTAATCAAGTTAAAAATGCTGTTTATTTTTTGATCTTTTCCAATTCTTCAGAAAATGCATGCAAATTTGAACAGCTTTGGTATGCAGATCTTCTCAACAATTTAAACTGACATTGCTACAAATCATAAGTTCTCAGAAATTGGAAACCAGAGATTCAATTCTAAGTTAACCTTCTAAGGAACCTTCAAACCTGAGCCAATCACAGATTGCAAGTTAACTGAAAACAGGGCTCATCATATCTCTTCAGAGGGTTCAGCCATTTCATAATTGTTTTCTTTTCATCTGATTCCAAGGCTGAATTCTGAATATATTAGGGGTTGCTGCAGAATCATTTCTTCCACAGGCATATAATGAATGTCCAACTTCAATACTGCAAAAAGTTTGGGATTTCTTTAGTGTGGAAATAATAAAAACAATAAAAATAATATTTACTAGCACTTAAAATTTTACAAAGTACTTTACAAATGTTATCTCATTTTATCCTCTAAACAACCATGGGAGGTAGTTGCAGTTGTTACTCCCACTTTGTAGATGAGAAAACTGAGAAAGCTTAAGTCACTAGCCCTGGGTCACACAACTAGTAAGTATCTGAGGTTGGATTTGAACTCAGGTCCCCCTCATTCCAGGTACAGTCTCTACTTACTGCACCTACCTACCTAGCTGTGCTTTGCTTACAAAGATTTAAAGGAGCGAGGTCACTTTTTCTTAAAAACCATTTACTTAATATTTTATTTTTCCTAACTGTAGACAGTATAAAATATTTGGGAGTCTATCTGCCAAGACAAATCCAGGAACTATATGAACACAATTACAAAACAATTTTTCACACAAATAAAGTCAGATCTAAATAACTGGAAAAATATCAGGTGCTTATGGGTAGGCTGAGCTAATATAATTAAATTGACAATTCTACCTAAATAAATATACTTATTCAGTGCCATACCAATCAAACTACCAAAAATATTTTATATGGCTAGAAAAATTAATAACAAAATTCATCTGGAAGAATAAAAGTTCAAGAATATCAAGGGAATTAGTGAAAAGAAATGCAAGGGAAGGTGGCCTAGATATGTTAGATCTCAAATTGTATTATAAAGCAGCAATGATCAAAACTATTTGGTACTGACTAAGAAATAAAATGGTGGATCAGTGGAATAGATTAGTCACAGAAGACATAGTAGTCAATGATTATAGTAAAAGACTGTTTGAACTCACTGTTTGACAAAAACTCCTGGGAAAACTGTAAAATAGTGTGGCAGAGACTAGGCATAGACCAACATCTTATACTGTCTACCAAGATAAGGTCAAAATAGGTGCATGATTTAGATAGATATAAAGGGTGATACCACAAGCAAATCAGGAGAGTAAGGAATAAGTTTACCTGTCAGATTTATGGAGAAGGGAATAATTTATGACAAACAAGACATAGAGAACATTATGAAATGCAAAATGGATAATTTTGATTACATTAAAAAGTTTTTGAATGAACAAAGTCAATGCAACCAAGAGTAGAAGGGAAGCAGAAAGCTGGGAAACAATTTTTACAGTCAGTGTCTCTGATACAGGCCTCATTTCTCAAATACATAGAGAACTGAGTCAAATTTATAAGAATACAGGTCATTCCCCAATTGATAAATGGTCAAAGGATATGAACAGGCAGTTTTCAGAGGAAGAAATTAAAGCAATCTGTAGTCATATGAAAAAATGCTTTAAATCACCATTGATTAGAGAAATGCAAATTAAAACAACTCTGAGATACCATCACAACACCTATCAGATTGGATAATATGATAAAAAAGAAAATGATAAATGTTGGAGAAGATGTGGGAAAATTGGAACACTAATGCATTGTTGATGGAGTTGTGAAGTGATCCTACCATTTTGGAGAGTAATTTGAAACTATATCCAAAGGGCAACCAAACTGTGAATACCGTTTGATACAGCAATACCACTACTAGGCCTGTATTCCAAAGAGACCATAGAAAAGGGAAAAGGACCCATATGTACAAAAATATTTATAGCAGCTCTTTTTGTAGTAGCAAAGGTGTGGAAAATGAGGAGATGCCCATCAACTGGGGAACAGCTGAACAAGTTGTGGTATCTGAATGCAATGGAATACTATTGTACTATAAGAAATGATGAGCAGGTGGATTTCAGAAAAACCTGGAAAGACATACATGAACTGATATTGAGCGAAGTGAGCAGAAGCATGACTAATGTGGAAATACGTTCAATATGATTGTGCATGTATAGCCTATATCAGATTGCATTAATGAGGGGGGAGGGGAAGGAGGGAGAAAAAAATTTGGAACTCAAATTCCTATTAAGGAAAAAAAGTATTTTATTTTTCTCCAATTACATGTAAAAATGATTAACATTCATTCTGAAAAATCTGAGTTCCAAATTCTTTCTCCTTTCTCTTACTCCTCATTGAGGAGGCAAGCAATTTGATATATTAAACATGTGCAGTCATGTAAAACTTATTTCCATATTAGGTGTGCTGTGAAAGAAAACATAGATAACCTCTCCTAAAAAAATTTAAGAAGGTAACAAAAAGTATGCTTTTATTTGCATTCAGACTTTCTTAGTTCTCTTTCTGGGGATGGACAACATTTTTCAGCATAAGTCCTTCAGAACTGTCTTGGATCATTGTATTGCTGAGAAAAGCTAAGTCATTCACAGTTGATCAACATATAATATCACTGTTACTGTATACAATAATCTTCTGATTCTGCTCATTTCACTTTGCAGTTCATATAAGTCCTTCCAGGTTTTTTCTGAGAGCATCCTGCTCATCATTTATAGCAAATGGTATTCCATCACAATCACAGATGACAACTTGTTGAGTAACTCCCCAGTTTCCCCTCAGTTTTTAATTCTTTGCCACCAGAAAAGAGCTGCTATAAATATTTTTGTACACATAGGTCCTTTTCATCTTCTGTATTTTATTTCTTTGGGATACAGGCCTCATAGTGGCATTGCTGAGTCAAAGAGTATGCATGGTTTTATAACCCTTTGGGCATAGTTCCAAATTGCATTATGGAATGGTTGAATCAGTTTACAATGCCACCAACAGCGCATTAGTGTCTTGATTTTCCTACATCCCTTCCAACTTTTGTAATTTTCATGTTCTTCCATATTTGCCAATCTGATAGGTGTGAGGTGGTACTTCAAAGTTGTTTTAAATTGACATTTCTCTAACCAATAGTGATTTAGAGAATTTTTCATATGGTTATAGATAGTTTTGTTTTTGTCATCTGAAAACTGCTGTCCATATATCCTTTGACCATTTGTCATTTGGGGAATGGCTCTTGTTTTTATAAATGACTCAGTTCTCTATAAATTTGGGAAGTGAGGCCTTTATCAGAGAAACTTGCTATAAAATTGTTTTCACAGTAATAATTGCTAATTTTATTTACTTCCATCCTATTTCCCCACTATTTATTCTACTCTCTCTTTCCTTTCACCCTGCCCAACCTCAAAAGTGTTTTGCTTTTGACAACTGCCTCCTCCAATCTACCCTCCCTTCTATCAGCACCCCCTACCCTTTTATTGTTCTCTTCCCCTCCTACTCTCCTGTAGGGTAAGATAGATTTCTATGCACAATTGAGGCTATATATTATTACCTATTTGAGTCAATTCCAAGGAAAGTAAAGTTTCAGCATTCTACACATCCCCCAACATCCCTATCTTTCCCTCCACTGTAAAAGTTCTTTCTTGCCTCTTTTATGTGAGATAATTTATCCCATTTTCTTCTCCCCTTTCCCTTCTTTCAGTACATTCCTCTTTCTTAATCCTTTGTTTTATTTTTTAAGATATCATTCAATCATACGCAATTCACATTTAGCATCCTCTATGTACATTCCTTCTAACTGCTCTGTAATAGCAATTTAGATTTAAAGATCTTTCCCGCCCATTAATAGGCCATGTGACCTGCTTACATCACAGGAAGGCTAAGTCATATGTGGTAGGAGGAGCTTACTGTGAGGAAAAGAAAGTTATGTTACAGGAAATGCTGAAAGAGAGCTATTATGGCTATTATTGGCCATCACGATAGTTAGAGCTAGGGTAAAAACAGCCTAACTGTGATAGCTGTATTGTGAGTTAGTTTTTGGGAAGGCCCCATCAGGGGTCAGAGAGTTTTTGGGATGGTGAAGCTCCATGTTGTGATTTTGTGTTTTGAGTTCCTTGCTATTATGATAAAGTAGGCAAACTGGTTGTGGGAGCTGAATATTTGGTTATGGAATATGGTTTTCTGGTGTCTGAATAAATGTTTTGCTTCTTCTACCTTCTATGTGGAGTGTCTCTCACACTTTGCAATACAGAACTACATAGGCATATTCACAATTATCATTGATGTTGTGTTTATTGCTTTACTGATACATGCCCTAATAATGAAAAAGTTCTCAGGAGTTATAAGTATCATCTTCCCATGTAGGAATGCAAACAGTGCAACTTTATTGAGTCCCTTATGATTTCTCTTTCCTGTTTAACTTTTTCTGTTTCTCTTGAGTCTTGTATTTGAAAGTTAAATTCTCTATTCAGTTCTGGTCTTTTCATCAAAAATGCTTGGAAGTCTTCTATTTCATTGAATATCCATTTTTCCCCTGAAGGCTTACACTCAAGTTCGCTTGATAGGTAATTCTTAGTTGTAACACTAGATCCTTTGCCCTCTGGAATATCATATTCCAACCCCTCCAGTCCTTCAATGTAGAAGCTGCTAAATTCTGTGTTCTCCTGATGGATTAATGATCTTTTAATTGTTTATTTCTAGTTACTTACAATATTTTCTCCTTGACCTGGGAGCTCTGGAATTTGGTTATAATATTCCATAGAGTTCTCATTTTGGGATCTCTTCCAGGAAGTGATCAGTGGATTCTTTGAATCTCTATTTTGCCCTCTGATTCTGGGATAACAGGGCAATTTTTCTTGACAACTTTTCTTGAAAGGTTATGTCTAGGGTCTTTTTTTGATAATGAATTTCAGCTAGTCAAATAATTCTTAAATTATCTCTCTTGGATCTATTTTCCAGGTCAGTCATTTTTCCAATGAGCTATTTCATATTTTTTTCATTCTTTTGATTTTGCTTCATTCCTTCTTATTGGTTCATAGAATCATTAAGTTTCATTTATCCAATTTTAATTTTTATGGAATTATTTTCTTCACTGAGCTTTTGTATCTCCTTTTCCATTTGAGCAAGTCTACTTTCTTTTTTAGCATAAAACTTCATTTAATATACAAATAATCAAAATATACATCAATGTCACATTATGGGCAGAGGCTACACCAGGGGAGGGAGAAAATGGAAAAGGAAAAATATTACAGGGAGAATCATATAGGAAAAGAAAAGAGGGGAAAAGGCAATAGATTGAATTAAATTGCAATCGATGCCCCTTGAAAAGCTAATTGTAGGATTAGCCATTGTTCACTGCTCTTCAATTGCTCTAATCCTTAAACTTTGAGAAGCTTGAGCAAATAAATGGAAATCCATTGGGAGGAAATGATCATCTCAGATACAGCATAGGTGGTCAAAGCAAGGTTACTGTGGGTTGAATGAGATCAAGCTGTGGGCCAGAGGATTCCTTAGCCCTGTATACACCATACAGAGATCCAATATACACATACATATGCAGGCATATGTGCATACACAACACAAATCAGATGAAAGGAGCAGGAAACTCCCAAGCTTGGGTACCTGCTGGGCCACTGAGAATAATAGACTTTCATAACCAGGAAGATTCCAGCTCCCAGGATGAGACCCATATCCTCTCCTCAGCCATCACCCAATGTCAGGAAAAAAAAAAAACAAACTGAGGGAAGGGAAACAAGCATCCCAATGTGCAAGAGCCACAGTCCAGTCTTGACTGAAGGTCTTCCTGGGAGCACTATCTCTGTCCTGAAATGGACAGGGTTGGGAAGCAGCTCTGGGGAAGTAATCTATACTGGCCCCAGTTCCACAAGCCATGTTGATCTTTCCTGGAGGAAAGTCAGAAGGGCCTATAGATTCAGCAGGGCCCCAAATGTGGGCAAGTGGTGAATATTCTACTTTGTTTTAAAAGGGGTTCTTCTCTCCATTGGATTTTTGTGCTTCTTTTACCATTTGGCCTATTCTACTTTTTAAGGTCTTATTTTCTTCAGTATTTTTTCGTGCCTCCTTTACCAAGCTGTTGACTTTTCTTTCATGATTTTGTGGCATTACTCTCCTTTCCCCCCAATTTTTCCTTTACTTCTTTTACTTGATTTTAAAAATCCCCTTAGCCTGAGACTAACTTGCATTTTCCTTTGAGGTTTTGAATGTAGCAGTTTTGACTTTGTTGTCTTTTTCTGAGTTTGGTTTTGATTTTTCCTGACACCAGAATAATGGTCAGATTCTTTTTGTTGCTGTTGCTTGCTAATTTTCCCAGCCTATTTCTTGACTTTTAACTTTATATTATAGTTGGACTTTGTTCCCAGGGCCAATAGGGCACCATCCCAAGCTTCAGGGGTTTTTGGAGCCATTTTCAGAGATAGTTCTGGGAATCTGTAAGCTTTCAGTTCTTTTAAGGTGGTATGGTCTAAGGAGAGGTGATCTTACTACCTCCTGGCCTGTGCTCTAGTCTGTGAGAGACTACAAGCTTTCTTTTCTGCCCTAGGAGTGTGACCAGGGTCCCCATTCCTCTGCAGCTACAAGCTCTGGTGTGCTATGGCTCTTCTTCAACCTGGGACTGTGTCCTAGATCTGAGTGTGGGCAATGCAACAGAGTCTTGCACCCAGTGCCAGCAAAGGGGCCCCTGTAATCTCCTTTTGATCAGTTATCTGATCTCTTTATCATATGTGGGCTGAAAGCTCTGTACCAGTCACTGCTGCTGATTGCATCATTCACAGGGCCTGCTCCTGGTTTGCTGGGGTGCTGCTCCACTCTCACCCTGGTATGATAGACCTTTCTTGCCAACCTTCTAAGTTGTCATGGGCTTGAAAATTGTTTCACCCTATCCTTTTGTGGGTTCTGCTGCTTGAGAATTTGTTTGAGGCATTATTTAAAGTTCTTTGAAGGGGAATTTTGGAGAGTTCAGGAAAGTCCCTGCCCTTCTCTGCCACCTTAGCTCTGCTTCCCCTTCCCCTTTCCCTGTCCTTTCTATTACCCGTATACTGAATGGTAACAGTGAAAGAAGACTTCAGTAAGAGATTCAGATATCAGTGAAATTATCCAAACTAGCCAAAACACTTATTTTGTCAAATTTAAAACACACATGCCAAAAATTCTGGTAATTGTGGCTATTTTTATTCAAAAACAAGCACAATTTTGGTATAACTACCTTGAAGATTATTCAATTGTTTGCCGTTCTATGTCAAGTGTATGTGACATAATGGAGACTGTGTTGGCCTTGGAGTCTGGACGCCCAAGGTTCCAGTTCTGCTTCTCACACATTCCTAGCTGTGTCATCATGGGTGAGTCATTTAAACTCTTAGTGCCTGAGACAAATCCCCAAAGTTATAAAATAATAATAGCTAGCCCTTATATAGCACATTCAGTTTTATAAAGGGCTTTATATATGCGAATTATTTGATCTTCATAATAACCCTGTGGAGTGGATTCTATCCCCATTCTATCCCCATAAAATGGGGATACCATTCCCATTTTATAGATTAGGAAAATGAAGACAAGAAAAGTTAGGTGACTTGTCCAGATTACTTAACTGCTTACTCCAAACACAGTGGTCTACCTGCTTCTACATCTAGCTACCTCCAGGAGTTGCTCATTTGCAGAGGAGAAGGTACTTCAACTGCGGAGTTCCTGACATCAGTGAAATCACAAGTTCAGAACAAAAAATGAAAATAAAAATAAAATTATCTGTAAGGTATATTTGATTTAAAATGCTTCTTAATATAAGGGAAAAAATCAGAATAGTTCACTATCCTTCCCTTTGGAGGATAGTATGCATTTATATTTTAGATATCTTCGTATGTCTGTCACCAAAAAATGCATAATGAATTAACCCAGAATTAAAATCTGTATATCAAGTAAGAAACTCAGTAATGCTCAGAATAACATGGCTAAAAGGAAACACATATAAATCTTGTCCAAGAATCCTCCTATGGAGTGGAATGTGGGCCCTAAGAGTAAAACCTTTGATACTCATTTATGGAAAACTCCCCGGCTGTCTGAGTAATCTTATGTGCTGGTCTAAAGACTGGTATAACCTACACTTTATACTTAGTTCTCCGATTTAATTTCCATTGCAAGTTTGGATGTTGCTAATTCCTCTACTTGGTAAGAGTATGCATGGTATGGTGTATATATAGCTCTTAGTCTACATTCATAGAGCAAATAATTACATGGAATTTTTCTTTCTTTTTTTTTTTGTATTTTTGGCAGGGCAATTGGGATTAAGTGACTTGCCCAAGGTCACACAGCTAGTAAATGTGCCAAGTCTCTGAGGCCGCATTTGAACTCAGGTCCTCCTGACTCCAGGGCCAGTGCTTTACTCTCTGTACCACCTAGCTGCCCCCACATGCAATTTTTCTTTTGTGTTTTTTATGACTTAAGTAACAAAGACTTCTGCCAATAATTTAGCTGTTTCCATTTTGTCTCAAACAACACAATTTCCCAAACTTTAAAACTTCATATTTGAACAAAAATATTTCCATTTTACTTTATAATAACATCTAGCACTTATTAATGCTTTAAGGTTTGCAAAGCATTTTACATATATTATCCCCTTTGACCTTCACAATCACATTGTGAGAATACAAGCTAATCCACCATTTTATATTGTAGAAATTAAATATTCTTATTTCCCCAAAGAACTGAGTGCTTTTATTAAAGCAAATGGCAAAAAAAAAAACAAAACAAACTCTGTTGAAGAATTAACCAATTTAAGAGTCTTAAAAATGTTTTCTAACCCTTAGGAATTACTTTAAAAAAACCTATGCCATCTGTAAGATGGAGAAATTAAGACAGTGAATGAAGATACATAGTTGATACAAAATGATATCAAGAGAAAATTTTTTTAAAAATAGCAACAGCAATCCCAATTTCTGGGTTATTCTCTTTTTCACCCATCCATCTTGGATACAGTGGCCCATTTAACCTACTCACTAAGGCTAATAAAATCTTGGTAGGCTTACTTAATGATCCATTCTCAAGTCCAGTATCTAAAGCTTAAAGACATGAACCTCTAAAATAGAGTATGAATTCTCCAAATATGCAGCTTATTTAAACATAAATTTTCTTTATCTTATCATCTATCTATCTATATCTATCTATCGAGATATATATATATACACATATATCTTGAACAATGGACAAAAAATATAACTGTGAAAAGTTATTTAACAAATTGTAGAAATTTAGAAATGGAAGGAGTTTTAGAGACCATGTAATCCAGCTCCTGGCTACATACTGTCATCTCAAGGTGACTGGATCAAATAGAATTCAGGTTCCAATTCCTTTCAATCAGCTTGCATTTACTGAAGAGGGTCCTTGATACGAGAAGATGTGTGAGGTTATGGCTCCCTTTACAAAGCTATTTTAGATTATAACACTCAAAGAAGACCATGTATAAGACACCTACCTCCACTCTATTCATGGTATTGTAGTCCAAAAAAAAAACCCCACAAAAATTTTGGCTTTCTGGTTGCAGCCTGTCTTTTGGGGGTTACCTATGCCCTAGACATGTTCCCTTGAACTGCCAGTTGCCATTTTGTTTTTATGGAATATACTTTGCAAAAAATGTCTGTAATTCATGAAATTCCTTGTCCATGCTCAAAACAGAAGAGTGAAGTCAACTGAAGGAGCGTGGTAAAGGGCATGCTGAAACAGGATCATGTGAGAGCCAATTTAGATTTTCAGGGAATTTCAGGCATTTATACCTGAGAAAGGGCAAATGCTACAAATAAAGGCTTGATTTATTGTTCTGTTGACTTAAGATAGTAATGGAGAAGATGTTTATAATGCAGATTAACCTAAAAAGCATGTTATGTATATGTGTGTGTTTTCTTAGTTGTTAAACATTTACCAGCACACTACTAGATGAGACCCTGTTTCTTAATAAAATTCCTAGTTGAAAGGTATTCTCATTCTGTCTTGAAAATACATAGAAAATATCCATTATTTTATTTAGAATTAATTCTCAGATGCCTTGATACATGGAAGGACCAGGAGTTTTAACCATCATGAGAACTTAGAATAATGATGTACTGACCCCAGGAGGCAGCCTTTTACAGGACCTTCACAGCCCCTTCTCCTGCCATGGCTGAAAATCATCCTATTTGAGGCTCTGGTGCCATCCTGCTTGTATCTGTTTCCTATACTTCCCCTTACACATTTGTGCTATTTGCTTCTGTTCTGGTTTGGGACATGGGTGTTGCTCTAACTTTAGCAAAGCAGGTTGCTACCCC
Source organism: Trichosurus vulpecula (assembly GCF_011100635.1). Taxonomy (NCBI): domain Eukaryota; kingdom Metazoa; phylum Chordata; class Mammalia; order Diprotodontia; family Phalangeridae; genus Trichosurus; species Trichosurus vulpecula. The sequence continues at coordinate 86,102,253 of NC_050578.1, read as the reverse complement.
AATGCTTTCCTTTGCCTGTTGCAGGTTCTCCTTCAGTACTCCCAGCCTTGAATGTCTCGTTAAGCCAGTAGACATCCCCTGCATAAGTTAAACAAACACCAAATAAAAGGTCAACTGATTTCAGCATCGAACATCTGTCCTAAATCTTCTACAAAGCCATCACTAAATTCTGATACCACGGCATAAGATTGGGATGCACAGAGAAAGAAGTTTGTCAGCAACATAGAGCAAAACAACAAAAAGGCTATTGCTGAACACTACATACTTGTCTACAAAAACTGGAACTTAACATAAAGCCCCTATTTTTCTTAGTTAATTATATTAATCAATTAGTTATCATTGAAGAACAGTGTGCTACAGACTGTAGGAGTATAAAGAAAAAGAGATACAGAGGTGGAGCCAAGATGGCAGAGTGAATGCAAGGATTCTCCTGAACTCTCCCCCAAACCCTTGTTACAACAATGTTGCTAGCAGCTACTGTGGCTCTCTAAGACTAGTAACACCAGCACTCATAAGGGCTGCTAACAAAGGTTCTTTGATCTGCTTTTCTAAGGAAAGCAACTTTAAGGGGTTAACAATCTCATTTTAACAAAACATACATATATCATTCACTTAGTTCAGGGAGAAAAGATCAGCCCCTTGAACTTCAGGGCAAATACAAACAGAAATTATAAGCATACATTATAAACAGATCAAATAACACAGAGCAGCCTATCCATAGTAATACATAGTTGCCAGAGAAGCGCCAACATTTGGGTTATCAAACCCGGGGGAGCACTATTTCAATGGCTTGCCCAGTGTCTTGTCACCCTTTCAACAAGTGTGCCCCCAAAAGTCAAACGCTAACCTTCCAGTACATATACAGGGCCCTGGGGCTTGAGGCTCATCATCCAGGGTGTGGGAAAGTTTCTCAACCATCAACACCACATCATATAAAAATCAGTGACTCCTGATTGTCTTAGTGCTGAGAAACACTCCAAGACAAAAGGATCCCACTTTACCTGCCCCATTCAAACAAAGGCCAGACTCATTAAAGGCACTTGATAGTCTTAGTATCCCAAAAGAGAAGAACATCAAAAAATCCTGCCCTGATTACCATTATAACCTTCCAAATACCTTTAAATGATGACTCTAAACAAATTCTAGAGTAGCAGAAGCCACAAAAATATGGAGGGAAACAAATTTCCAGCCTAAAACATCTTGGAAGGTCAGCAGGAAAGGTCCATCATGCCTAGGTGAGAGTGGAGCACAGACCAGTACAGCCCCAGCCTTAGCAAACCAGGAGCCAGCCTCTGAGTGACTGAATTAGCACCTGCAACAACTGCTTCCAGAACTCTTAGCCTACAGATGATAAGGGAGTCAAACAACTGGTCAGAAGCAGATTATAGGGGTCTCTTTGCTAGCACTGAGGCAAGACTAAGTTGCTTTGCCAATACTAAGATCAGGGTCACAGTCTTAGACGGTAGTCCCAGGGCAAGGAGGAGCACACAAGAGCTTGTGATCACAGTAGAGTGGGGACCATCTTCACAGTTCCAGGGAAGAGAAGACTGCTTGTGGTCACACACAGACCAGAGCACAGGCCATGAGAGTAGTAAACACCTCTCCTTAGGTCATACCACCTTGAAGGAACTAAAAACTTACAGGTCCCTAGAAGTATCTTTGCATAAAACCCCTGAAGCTTGGGACAGTGCACCCTGCACCCCAGAAGCAGAGTTCCACTTTAACAAAGAGTTAAAATTCAAGTAGTAGGTCAGGAATATGAGCAAGCAACAGAAAAAAATCTGACCATGGAAAGTTAATATAGTGACAAGGAAAATCAAAACACACACTCAGAAGAACACAGCAAAATCAAAGCTCCTACATCCAAAGCATCCAAGTAAAATATGAATTTGTCTCAGGCCATGGAAGAGCTCAAAAAGGATTTTGAAAATCAAATAAGAGAGGTAGAAGAAAAATTGGGAAGAGAAAGGAGAGTGAGGCAAAAAATCATGAAAAACAAATCCATAGCTTGGTAAAAGAGATACAAAATAATACTGAAGAAAATAACACCTTAAAAAACAGTAAGCCAAATTGTAAAATAGATGCAAAAAGCCAATAAGGAGAAAAATGCCTTAAAAAGCAGAATTGGTCAAATGGAAAAAAAGCACAAAAATTCACTGAAGATAAAACTCCTTAAAAAGTATAATTGGCTAAATGTGAAAGGAGGTACAAAAGCTCACTGAATAAAATAATTCCTTAAAAATTAGATTTAAGCAGATGGAAGCTAATGACTTTATGAGAAATCAAGAAACAAAAAACAAAATTAAAAGAATGAAAAATAGAAGACAATGTGAAATATCACATTGAAAACAACTGACCTGGAAAAATGGATCCAGGAGAGAAAATTTTAAAATTATTGAACTACCTGAAAGCCATGATCAAAAAGAGCCTAGATGTCATCTTTCACAAAATTATCAAGGAAACCTGCCCCCATATTCTAGAACCAGCGGGGCAAACAGACATTGAAAAAATCCACTGATCACTTCCTGAAAGAGATGCCCAAATGAAAACTGCCAGAGATATTATAGCCAAATTCCAGAGTTCCCAGGTCAAAGAGAAAATATTGCAAGCAGCCAGAAAGAAACAATGCAAGTATGGTGGAGCCACAGTCAGGATAATATAAAATGTAGCAGATCAGAGAGCTTGGGATATGATATTCCAGAGGGTAAAGGAGCTATAATTACAACCAAGAATCATCTGCTCTACAAAACTGAGTGTAATCCTTTGGGGAAAAATGGATATTCAATGAGACAGAGGACTTTCAAATATTCTTGATGAAAAGACCAGAGCAGAACAGAAAATTTGATTTTCAAATACAAGACTGAAGAGAAGCCTAAAAAGATAAACAGGAAAGGGAAATCATAAAGGACTTAATAAGGTTAAACTCTTTACATTTCTATGTGAGAAGATGATACTTGTAACTCATAAGAACTTCCTCATTTTTAGGGTAGTTAGAAGGAGTATATATAGAGGTCACAAGTGTGAGTTGAATACGAAGGGTGATATCTAAGTAAAATTAAAGGGTGAGAGAGGGGAATGCACTAGAAGAAAGAAAGGAAGAGGTAGAATGGGGTACATTATCTCACCTAAAAGTGGCAAGAAAAAGCTTTTATATTGGAGGGGAAGGGTGTGGGGAGGTGAGGAGAATGAATGAACCTTACTGTCATCAGAATTGGCTCAAAGAGGGAATAACATACCCACTCAACTGGATATAGAAATCTATCTTACCATATAGGAAAATTAGAGAGGAAGAGAATAAGAGAAGTTGGGGGGGTGATAGAAGGGAGGACAGATTGGGTGAGGGGCTAGTCAGAAGCAAAACACTTTTGAGGAAGGACAGGGTGAAAGGAGAGAGAGAATAGAATAAATAGAGGGGGGTAAGGTGGAGGAAGTGCAGTTTGCAATGGTAACTGAAAAAAAAGTTTTGAAGCAAGTTTCTCTGATAAAGGCCTTGTTTCTCACACATATAGAGAATTGGTTGAAATTTATAAAAATAAGAGCCATTCTCCAATTGATAGATAATCAAAATGTGTGAACAGTTTTCAGGTAAAGTAACCAAAGCTATATATAGCAATATGAAGAAAAATGGTGTAACTCACCATTGATTGGGAAATGCAAATTAAAACAATTCTGAGTTACTACCTCATACCTATTAAATTGGTTAATAGGACAGAAAAGGCAAATGACAAATGTTGAAGGGGATGTGGACATTGGTCGAGTTTTGAATTGATTCAGTCATAACACAAAGCAATTTGGAACTATTACCAAAGTGCTATAAAACCCTTTGATTGAGCAATACCACTATTAGGTTTATATCCCAAAAGAGATTTAAAAAAGTAAAAAGTTTTATATGTAAAAAAGATAATTATAACATCTCTTTTCTGGGGGCAAAGAATTAGTAACCGGGGAGGTGCCCATCAATGGGGGAATGGCTGAACAAATTGTGTTCTGGGATTATGATGGAATATAACAAACCTGGAAAGACTTACATGAGCTCATGTAAAGTGAAATATACCATATACAAAGTAACAGCAATATTGTAAGACAATCAGCTGTGAATGACTTAGCTATTCTCAGCAATACAATAATCCAAGACAATTCTGAAGAACTTATGATGAAACATGTTATCCATTAAGAGAAAGAACTGATGGTATCTAAATACAGAATTACCATGCTTTTTTTTTACTTTCTTTATATTTCTAGAGTGTTTTTGTTTATGTTTTCTTTCACAACGTGACTAATATGGAAATATGTTTTGTATGACTACACCTATGTAACCTATATTGAATTGCTTGCTTTCTCAAAGATGGGGGCTGGAAGGGTGAGGAGGGAGGAAGGAAGAGAATTTGGAACTGGAAGTTTTAAAAAGAAATGTTAAAATTGTTTTTACATGTAACTAGGGAAAATAAAATACTAAATGAGAAAAGAAATTAAAAAAAAGAAAAAGATATATTAAAGATAATATCCCTGATCCCAAGTAGCTTACAATCCAGCTAGAGACTCCATGCATACAAAAGCACTGATGAACACTTTTAGAGAAAAAAGACAACACGCATAATTTTAAGAATATTAGTCATAATAAAGGTAATAACAATTGAAAAAAACCCAAAGACATGGCATATCAAATTATGGGCAGAATGCTAGTTTGAGAGTAATGAAAACTAAGGTTCAAATCTCATGTTATACTTACTGGTTTTATGATCCTGGTCAACTAATTTGTAGCTGGGCTGTGGTTAGAGTTCTGGGCCTGAAATCAAGAAGACCCCTGTTCACATCTGGCCTCAGACCCTTACTAGTTGTGTGATCCTGGACAAGTTATTGATTGTTACCTTTATTTATTTATTTATTTGACCACTCTTTGTTTCAGACAACTCCCTAAGACTAAAATACTAAGTCATAAGTATGCTGTCCATCTCTGCTGGTGGAAGGAGTTCTCATACTAGGCATTTCTCTTGTAGAAAAAAGTCACAGATCCTTACTATATACATGCAGTGACAACAGTCTCAAGAGGCAGCATGGGATAATCACTGAAGAGCTGGTCTTGAAGTTAGGACGATCTTTGTTCAAGTCCTTTCTCCAGCACAGACTGGCTGAGTGACTCTGACCAAGTCATTGTGACATTTCAATGTTCCAGGCAACTCTCTAAAAATATAAATATAGAACAATTGAAGATCTGCATTGGGAAAAGCAGTTTCTTCATCAAAAAAATCATAGGTCTGGACCACGTCTTCTCATACCTCTCCATCCTTCTCCATAGTAAATAGCATATGTAGGCTTAGAAAGCACTTCTCTCAAAAGAGCCCTGTCAGGGAGGTTGTATGAATTGAGTCTACAGATGGAAGGTCAGGTCTAGCATCACAAAGAACAAAAAAGAAAAGACCCCTGAGGGAAATGGCAAGATGTTTCATCTAGCTGGAGTGAAAGGATCCCTCAAGACGGGAGAAGAGAAATGAGGTTCATGAGAAAGGGAGAGATAGTGGAGGGCCTCAACCATCATGCTGGAGAGTTCAGATCTAGGGCAAGACATGTAGTGTTAGCAACACCAACAAACTGCATTCAACACAAAAGTCATAACATTTTCACCCCCAATGAGGTATTAAAGTGTTAGCAGTCTACCATCAGTGAGCAATATTTAGGCCACATATATTCCACTGGGCTGGGACCACTCAGAGAATAGATGGGAGAAAACTAGTTAGAGAATGAAAAAACTAAAATTAAAACAAATATCAGTAGAAAACAGTTCAGTAAAAGCACCCAAGGAATAAATTCCTACGTTGGAATTTCTAGGAAAATTCTAGCCTGGTAAACAGGCTAGGTTCTGTTTAATCAGAGATTGTAGTTCATCTCAAGCACATGAATAACCTTAGTTTCTTCATATGTGACATGAGAGGTGTAAATTATAGAGTATCTCTGAGGCTTTTCTCCCCTCAATTCATCTCTCCTTCCTTCCCATAGCTCACTGCATCTTTCCTCTCCACCATACAAATATTCTTGAATGAGGCACATTTTTTGCTGTTGTTTTAAAGGCTAGAAAGAATGATAGCTTGCTGCAAAGAGAGAAGCAAACCAAAAGAAAGTCTTCATGTATGTTCAGTATGGAAGGTACAACTCATATTTTTTTTTCTGTTTAGCTACATATGACCATAAGATTCTCTCATATTTTTATGTTATTGTAAACTTCATAAAACCTTTTTCTTATGACCTTTTGAGGTTGAGAATACAAGTATTAATATCCCCATTTTATAGATAAAGAGAGTAAGTCTTAGGAATATTAACTAACTTGTTCAACATCAGATAGCTATAAATTAAACCAAGATTTGGACCAGATTTCCTGAATTCTAGCCCCAAATGCTATTGAATATTACATGCTGCCTCAGCATCATCTTATGAGTAAAAAAAGAGATGACCACAGTGAGTTATCATAACTCTAGAAGACAGAGAAATGACCAGTTACAAACATAAATTATAATTATCTTCTTCAGAAAATGGTTGTCTCTGAGTTAATACATGTGACAATAAAGTTTAATTTGTACTGACTAAATGTTTGGGCAGCTAGGTGGCATGGTGGGCCTGGAGTCAGGAAGACTTCTCTTTCTGAATTCAGATCTGGCCTCATTCATGTACTAGCTGTGTGATCCTGGGCAAGTTACTAAACCTTGTTTGTTTCAGTTTCCTCATCTGTATAGTTAGCTGGGGAAAGAAATAGCAAACCATTCCAGTATCTTTGCCAAAAAAACTCCAAAACTACAAACTCACAAAGAGTTGGACATGACTGAACAACAACCACAAATATAGTGTTTAGAGAAAGTCAATAAGTCTTCATTTCTTTTCTCCTTTAACAGTGCTACCTTATCTCTAATAAAAATAAGTTATCTTATGATTCTAGCACTTAATTTTACTTTAGATAAAGGCTAACTGAGATGAGGAAATTTTATATATGTATGCAGATAGCCCATTTGGGATTTATATAAAATAATGAAGAGAGGTAGCACATGGATACAGGACAACCTTAGAATCAGAGGTGACCATTTTGATGAAACTCGAGAAATGAATCTTCCCACATTTTACTTGTCTCTTTCCACTGGTGTATCTTTGGGTATGATGTTCCCTCTGCTCTCCAACTCCATCCCCATGTCTCCTCTCTGTGTCAGAGGAGTTTTCCAGGGCCTCCATCTTCAAATGACTTGACTCTCTCTATAAACAATGCCTAGCATAGTAGCCTAGAACAAAAGGAAATCCGTGGATCTAGTTTAAACATCTGCTTTGGGGGAATTTTATTTTAAAAAAAATTACACAACTTAATAACAAAAATCTCCCTAGCTCTTTAGCTTCCAGTTAAAAGAAATTCATAACAGCAAGAGTTTAAAATCTGACCTATCTAATTTCTATGTATTCAGTCCGGCTACTGGGTTTAAACTTTCTTACTGGCTTCATGCAATACACAGATAATGAAGTATATATCATTCATGAACATCTTGGGTTTTCATGTGAAACAGAATCAAAGGGAAACATTTTAAAGAGAATACACACACATGTGGCAAAAGACTATCTTCAGCTAAATTCTTTCAATAAGCAGAGTAATGAGCAAAAAACCTCCAGTTACTCAACATCTATCTTCATTTCCCACAAAAAAGTGTCTCCCATCGTTGTCGCTACCATTGCTGCCACAGATTCCTGTTGCTGGTTGGTGTTTGCATGTCTCTTCTGGCATTTCTTATATGGGTAGTTAGAAAACTCTCCTCAGGTGTTAAATTCTTCCTCTAGCTCAAAGTCCAAAATAGCCAAATCCCTTCCCAGGCGCAGGGCACAGCAAACACCGGAATCTCTTATGAGGGCCTGAACTTTTATGTCACTCACAGAGAAACCCTTCCGAAACCTGTCTGAAAAGAAAATTACACGGGAAAACCACATGGAGGTATGATGTGCTTGGGATTCAAGATTACAATCATTAGAACATCTGCTGGAATAGAGTTCACTTTGCTAAAAGCAGAATAGCTGTTACTTTGCTGGTTTGTCTTAGTGATTTAATCTTGATCAAAGTTCTCCAACAATGCAAATGCCAATCCTTCACATGATTCTCATCTACAAAGAGGTTCTTGTGACTGGAGTAGCAATCATGAGAGGGAAGGAACCTATTCATCTTAGAATATGTGACATAATGGAAGAAAGCTCAGTGTTGTCTCTTATGAAGTCTAGATTTTAGGAGAGTTCAAAGGATTCAGAAAAAGAATAGGTAGGGTCTTATGGACTAAATATGTATAGGATAACTCTCAAAAGTAAAATTCAAAAGTTACAAGAGAAACAATTCCAATGAGGAAGAGAAGGGGAAATTGTCTAGAGAGATCAATGAGGGTAAAAAACAGAATTGGTCAATCAATTTATATTTTTAAGACATGTACAGAAGTAGGAGGCAAGGGCTACAGAATAAATACTTGCTTCCATCCCAGGCATTATTGAGGGGACAAATCACCGTAGAGAGTGGGTTCACATTCATCATTGACACCACAATGATAACAACCATTGTCTAACATCTGCCATGAATGAGCAGATGGGTGCAGAAGCCCTGAGAGTGGCAGCACCTCCAAGGCCACTGGTTCTGCTTCTAGCCTAGCTCTCCATAGCTATCATCCAGGAAAAAATTCTGTGCAAAATGAGCCAAGAGCCATTGGAATGGCAAAGCTTCCAGTCAATTATGGTCATCAATCTGGGAAGCAACTCCTGTGGACATGCAGCCTAGCAAATGCTCTCTAGGGGCACATCGACTAAAGACCAGAAAAGAAAGTTATCACTAAAATCTTTGCCACTGTTAGACATTTCAACACAACAACAATGAAAAGAGTTGGTTTTTGTTTTTATTTTTAGCTATATTGGGGAAAAGAGAAAGAGTTAGGACAATGGCTCTGGGTAGATGGGATAGTGGAAGGGAGGTGCAGCTCCTCAACTTGTATTTTACTTCTATTTTCTCTGCCAAGAAGAATGATCTTCAGATTAGAAAGGAAAGAACAGGGATTGTAAGGATAGAGACCAAAGTAACATTGAGGTTCTCATGGTAAATTAAAATCACCAATTCCAAATAAACCAGATTCTAGGGTCCTGAAAGAACTTATGGTTGTGATTGTTAAGTCACTTTCAGAAATCTCTGAAATATTTTGGTGGTTAAGAGATGTGCCATGAGAATGGAGATTTGACACTACCACATAATTTTTCAGAAGAGGGACAAAGGTAGAGTGCAAACTAGGACCAGTGAAATCAACTCTAATTCCTTATTATTAAAAGGATGGTCGCGAAATATTTAGAAAAATAAGCCATGATCACAAAGGACCAGCGTGACTTCATCAGTTAAGTGAAGCCTGACTAACTTTGCTTCCTTTTTCTGACAAAGTTACTAGATTAGTAAATCAGGGGAATAAGCATTTGATTAAAGTATCTCATGTTACTCTTTTGCATGAGAAGGAAAAATATGAGTTAGATGATAGGACAATTATGTAGATTCAGAACACGCTGAATGGCTACATCCTAAGATAATTTACTCTCACCTTGGAAAGAAGTCCCCAGTGTACGGTCACAGAATTGGCGCTGTTTTTTGAACATTTTAATCAATGACTTGGATAGATGGCATATACATCAAATTAACATAGAGCAACAAGCTAAGAGGAATAGTCAACATGTTAGATGATGATTAGCATCCCAAAAGATCCTGCCAGGCTAGATGCTGGGCTGAATCCAATGAGCTGAAATTCACTAAAGAGAAGCCATTTGTACTTGTCCCTGGTCAGTCTCTATTTGAAATATTGTGTTCTGTTCTCAGTGACTCAGTGACACATTTTAAGAAGAACTTTGTTAAGCTGGGTAGCATCTAGCTGAGGGTGACTAAGAGGAAGAGGGACTCACTCATAAATCTTGAGGACATTCAGACTTAATGGTGATCAGATACCTACATGCGAGTACCTGAACAAGTATTCCATTGGATTAAATTATTTTTGCTCAGCCTCTGGGGGAACAGAAGTAGCAGCAATAGGGCGGAAGTTGTAAAGAAAAAAAATAGATCCTGATTACAGGAAAAAAAAACACCACCCTACGTAAGAAATAGAGCTATACAAAATGGGAATGAATGTCTCAGGAGGCATGTAGGGTTTTCATCACTGGAGTCTTTCAACAAAAATTAGGTGATCAGCAGCTTTTTTGGTTTGGATGAGGTGGCCTCTAAGGCTCCTTCCAAATTTTGGAATCTGTGATTCAGTAATTCGAATAGCTCTATGTGATTTAATCACATTTTCAGGTGATACATACTATGCCATATTGACATTGAGTATTTAAACTAGAGATAATAAACACAATACTCTTAAATTTTGAATTGGAAAGTTTAACTCTCTCCCTCATGTGCTCAGACATAGCATTACTATTGAGATAACCCCATAAACCATACCCTACCGCGGCTAATATAAATGGCCTAAATTACTGAGTTTAATCTTTATTCATAATACAAATATCTTAAAACACTGAAAAATATTTTCAGGGGACAGGAAGAATTTAATTTCTCTGAATATATTTGTGTTCCACAAGGTATTGGTTTGAGGAGCACAATTTATTATATACACCACTGCTTCTCATTTTTCTGCCCATTGAGAAAAATAGTTTATCAGCAAATGAATTTAGATGTGATATTTATTATTATCATTATTAATAATACAAATAATAAGCACAACTTATTCATCTCAACAGCTTTTGAAGAATTAAAGCCTTTTAACAATACATGAAATAAGCTTGCATAATTCAGATTAAATTACTTCGAAGAATTTTTTTTTGCTGCTTGCTGTGAGAGGAATAGGCACTTTGCAGGGATGTATTTAAGAGAATGCTATCTTTTGGAGTTTGCTCTGGCTCTAGCAGAAAGAAAGGTTGCATTTTAAATTAATGAAACCAGGACTTGTCTATGAATAACTACTCAAAATGGAAACTTTAACACAGTGTGAGAAAAATGATATCACCATCTAAAATGGTAAATCAGTTTTTAAAAATTGCCAGCCCATGCTCCTCACAAAAAGGTACACTGGTAAGACAGTTAATGAAATCAATTCTCTTTTACCAGATTGCCACTCACTCAAGAACCACAGTTTCTAAGAAAGAGCAAAACATTGCTCCTGTTTTGGGCCAATTTTTCAATCTGTGTAGAAATTTAGAGATCCCTAATATGAATCAGATGTATGCTCTCTGTTTCTTTGAAGTATAATATGCTTCCAACCATAATCTTAGATAACTACACAGATCTGATCACATACTACAAAGAGGCAATCGTGGCAAGATTTCAAATCTCTATGTGCTTTTTCTTTTCCACTCTCATCTAGAAACATAAGCAGAGCATTTGGAATGGAAATTCTTATACTCCAAGAAAGTGTCAGGGTAGCTAATGACGAGAAAAAAAATGTTGTTCGGGTGTTTTTCGGTTGTGTCTGATTATTCATGACCCCATTTGAGGTTTTCTTGGCAAAGATACTGAAGCTGTTTGCCATTTCCTTTTCCAGCTCATTTTACAGATGAGGAAACTGAGGCAGAGTTAAGTGACTTGTCCAGGGTCACACAGCTAGTAAGTGTCTGAGGCTGGATTTGAAGTCGCGAAGATGAGTCTTCCTGACTCCAGTCCAGGCACTCTATCTACCACCTTACCCAACCTCCCAATGATAAAAAGAACAATGACAGTAACAATAACACCAGCAATCAATCAGTAAGCAAATATTTATTAGGCACCTACTATAGGCCAGGCATCGTATTTGGCATAGGGTATACAAGTACAAATGATGAAACATTAATGCAAAGTATGAAAGTAATTCAAAGTAATGAAAGTTAATGCAAAGTAGTTTTCAGTAGCTATCCTCCAGAAACGGAACTCTCTTCCTTCTCCTCCCTCCTCCACCTTCAGGCTCCCCTGGCTTCCTTCAAACTTCAGCTACTGTTCCATCTTCCATAAGAAGCTTTTTTCTAATCTTCTTTATTCTGAGCACCTTCCTTCTGTTGATTATCTCTAATTTATTCAGCATGGTTCTTGTTTATAAACTGCTACTAGCATGTCATCTCCCCGATTAGACTGTGAGCTCCCTGAGGACAGACTTTTTTTTGGCTTTTCTTTGTAACTCCAACACATGGCACAGTGTCTGGCATAGTGTGGGGTCTTAGTAAATACTAGTTGATTTATTAGTTTGAGAGGGAAGGCACTGGCAATCAGGAGAGATTGGAAAAGTTTTCACGGGCTTCGATGATATTAGCTTATATTTGCATAGAGTTTCAATAAGATTTAAAAATCTCTTTACATCTTTTTTTTTCCCCTCATCTGATCCACACAATAGCCCCTTGAAGCCAATAGTATACATGTTCTTATCCTTTTTTATGAGGACTAAGACTCATACAGATAAAATGACTGGCCTAAGGTCACAAGGCTTATAGGTAGGCTAAAAGCAGTAGTAAATTGCTATACCCACATTGTTCAAATTCTGCCTTTGAGCAATGCCAAAGGATATTAGTACATCGTGGAGAACATTGATGCAAATTATCAAAATATCTCAAAAGTATCTCATGGCTACAAAGTGGTGCTGTTGACTCCATGAGGGTGGAAGGCAAGAATGATCTAGACCATTACTGAGCGTTAGAGATTTTGCCCTTCTTAGCAGAGAAAAGATTGTGAATTTTTGGACTGTTTGGGCTTAAAGGGAAAAGGTACAAAATAATGCTACAGATATGAGTAGTGGAAGTTAAGGAAAAGAGGATATATTCATCACTACTTACATGCAAAAGAACAGAATAGAAGGGTTGGGCATTGAGGATGAATGGGCAGAGATAGAGGAAAGGACAGAAGGAAGCACTTGCATATCATTTAAAAAATAATTAGATTATTCTGCAGTTTATTGACACCCCCTTAGTCTTCTAGATCTTTATTACAAAAAGAAAAAAGTGGCTATAAAATTTTTAAACTTTCCTGGGTGCTTGTGGTGAAAAGTTCTGTCAAGTCAGCAACAAGTATGTCTGAAATATGAATACTAATATTAACTATATTACTAATAAGAGTATTTGTATAGCATGTTAAGGTTTGCAAAACTATTTACAAATATCATCTCATTTGATCTTCACAACAACCCTGTAGGCTATTGGGTTCATTTTACAGATGAGGAAACTGAAACTATAACATCATTTGCCCAGGGTCACTTGTCCAGCTGGTAAGTGTCTGAAGCTAGATTTGAATTTAAGTCTTCTTGATTCCAGGTCTAGTGCTCTGTCCACTGGGCCACCAGACATTTGGAGTACATATCTGTAGCATGGGGATATGTCTTCTGTTAGTTTGAAAAGGATAGTGAGCTTCTGTGGCTCCTTATCATGCCTTTATTATCATAATTATTACTATTATTAAGTATATAGCTAGCATTCATATAGCACTCTAAGATTTTCAAATTCTTTACAAATATTATTTCTTGGGGGGGCGGAGCCAAGATGGCAGCTGGTAAGCACGGACTAGAGTGAGCTCCGTACCCGAGTCCCTCCAAAAACCTATAAAAAATGGCTCTGAACCAATTCTAGAACGGCAGAACCCACAGAACAGCAGAGGGAAGCAGGGCTCCAGCCCAGGACAGCCTGGATGGTCTCTGGGTGAGGTCTATCCCACACGGAGCTGGGAGCTGGGAACGGAGTGGAGCAGAGCCCAGCCTGAGCGGCGTGGACGATCCAGACCAGAAGCCGGGCGGAGGGGGCCCTAGCACCCTGAATATGTGAGCTGCGGCAGTTACCAGACCCCTCGACCCACAAACACCAAAGACTGCGGAGAAGGTTAGTGGGAAAAGCTGCGGGAGTGGAAGGAGTTCACGGTTCAGCTTCCAGCCCTGGGGGCAGCGGAGGTGGGGCAGCTACAGCTGTTGTTACTTCCGGCTCCAGGCCCACCTGGTGGGAGGAATTAAGTGGCGGATCAGAGCAGGAGTGCAACAGCCTGCTGAAGATCTAAGCCCAGTCTGGACTGGGGGTCCTTGGGGAAGGAGGAGTGCGGCTCTGATAGAGCTGGCACCTCCCCCCCAAACGTAGAACATAGAACTCGTAAGTCTACAAGCAGTCATACCCCACTGAAAAACTCAAGGGTCAAGTTAGTTGGTTGGGAATATGGCCAGGCAGCGAAAACGCACCCAGATTCAGTCTCAGACTTTGGATTCTTTCTTTGGTGACAAAGAAGACCAAAACATACAGCCTAAAGAAGACAACAAAGTCATAGAGCCTACAACCAAAGCCTCCAAGAAAAACATGAACTGGCCCCAGGCCATAGAAGAACTCAAAAAGGATTTGGAAAAGCAAGTTAGAGAAGTAGAGGAAAAATTGGGAAGAGAAATGAGAAGGATGCGAGAAAACCATGAAAAACAAGTCAATGACTTGCTAAAGGAGACCCAAAAAAATACTGAAAAATACACTGAAGAAAACAACACCTTAAAAAACAGGCTAACTCAAATGGCAAAAGAGCTCCAAAAAGCCAATGAGGAGAAGAATGCCTTGAAAGGCAGAATTAGCCAAATGGAAAAGGAGGTCCAAAAGACCACTGAAGAAAATACTACTTTAAAAATTAGATTGGAGCAAGTGGAAGCTAGTGACTTTATGAGAAATCAGGATATTATAAAACAGAACCAGAGGAATGAAAAAATGGAAGACAATGTGAAATATCTCCTTGGAAAAACCACTGACCTGGAAAATAGATCCAGGAGAGATAATTTAAAAATTATTGGACTACCTGAAAGCCATGATCAAAAAAAGAGCCTAGATACCATCTTTCAGGAAATTATCAAGGAGAACTGCCCTGATATTCTACAGTCACAGGGCAAAATAGAAATTGAAAGAATCCATCGATCTCCTCCTCAAATAGATCCCAAAAAGAAATCTCCTAGGAATATTGTTGCCAAATTCCAGAGCTCCCAGATCAAGGAGAAAATACTGCAAGCAGCCAGAAAGAAACAATTTGAGTATTGTGGAAACCCAATCAGAATAACCCAAGATCTGGCAGCTTCTACATTAAGAGATCGAAGGGCTTGGAATGCGATATTCAGGAGGTCAATGGAGCTAGGATTAAAACCTAGAATCACCTACCCAGCAAAACTGAGTATCATGTTCCAAGGCAAAATATGGATTTTCAATAAAATAGAGGACTTTCAAGCTTTGTCAGTGAAAAGACCAGAACTGAATAGAAAATTTGACTTTCAAACACAAGAATCAAGAGAAGCATGAAAAGGTAATCAAGAAACAGAAATTGCAAGGGACTTACTAAAGTTGAACTGTTTTGTTTACATTCCTACATGGAAAGATGATGAGTATGATTCATGAGACCTCAGTATTAGGGTAGTTGAAGGGAATATGCATATATATATATATATGTATATATATGTGTATGTTTATGTATATATATAAGTGAATGTGTATGTATGTATATATCTATGTGTATATGTATGTATGTATATATATATGTTTATGTATATATATATATATATGTAAAAGGGAGAGAGCAGACACAGGGTGAGTTGAAGATGAAGGGAAGATAGCTAAAAGAAATAAAATGAAATTAAGGGATGAGAGAGTAACATACTGAGAGAGGGAGATAGGGAGAGATAGAATGGGGTGGATTATCTCGCATAAAGGTGGCAAGAGGAAGCAGTTCTATGGGAGGAGGGGAGAGGACAGGTGAGGGGGGAATGAGTGAACCTTGCTCTCATCAGATTTGGCCTGAGGGGGAATACCATACATACTCAGTTGGGTATCTTACCCCACAGGAAAGAAGAGGGAGGAAGATAAAAAAAAATAAAATAAAATAAAAGGCGGGGGGATGATGGAGGGGAGGGCAGATGGGGGTGGAGGTAATCAAAACAAACACTTTGGAAAGGGGACAGGGTCAAGGGAGAAAATTCAATAAAGCGGGATGGGTTGGGTAGGAGCAAAATGTAGTTAGCCTTTCACAACATGAGTATTGTGGAAGGGTTATACATAATAATACATGTGTGGCCTAGGTTGAATTGCTCAACTTCTTAGGGAGGGTGGGTGGGAAGGGAAGAGGGAAGGGAATTTGGAACTCAAAGTTTTAAAATCAGATGTTCAAAAACAAAAAAATGTTTTTGTATGCAACTAAAAAATAAGATACACAGGCAATGGGGCGTAGAAATTTATCTTGCCCTACAAGAAAGGAAGGGAAAAGGGGATGAGAGGGGAGGGGGGTGATAGAGGGGAGGGCTGACTGGGGAACAGGGCAACCAGAATATAAGCCATCTTGGAGTGGGGGGGAGGGTAGAAATGGGGAGAAAATTTGTAATTCAAACTGTTGTGAAAATCAATGCTGAAAACCAAATATGTTAAATAAATAAATTGCATTTAAAAAAAAAACAAAAAAAAAACAGCAAATATTATTTCTTTTTCTTGTCACAACCCTAGAAAGTAGGCGATATTATTATTCACATTTTGCAGACAAGGAAACTGAGGTAGATAGAAGGTAAATGACCTACCCAGAGTTATACAGTTAATGAGTCTGAGGCTGGATTTGAAGTCAGGCAATACCTTATGTCACCATAAGAGCCAATTAAGAATTCTGTTAAATTGCCTTCAGTTGTCCAAAGGGCCTTATAAGAGTACTTTATGTGAATTAGGCCATATCGTAAAGAGTCATGGAAATGGGCTAATGAGCCTCTTCCAAGAAGGGAGAAACTACTGTAGTCAAGGGTCATTCAAAACTTGATGAAACATAAACCAACTTTGAAAAAGCAATGCCAAAAATAAAGGAGGTGGTGGGGCGGCGAGTTAGATACATTACGAACATCACTGAGTTCTATTACTACTAACCAGCTAAAAGAATTAGGTCACTTAGGCCTCAGTTTTCCTCCTTGTCTATAAAACAGGAGGCTAGACTAAGGTCTCCTTCATCTCCATGACTCAGAGACATGTGCAGTTGCCCAAGGTGACTAAGTATGTTGCAATTTATTACAAGGGACTTGTGAGAAATTCAGATGGGGAATTTGGCCCTGATAAATTAAAAAAAATGGAGACAAGTCTGAAGGAGCAATGCCCCCTGGGAAAGGTTTCTTCTATTTGTTTGTAGTTTACAATAATGGCCTTAGATGATCTGGAGTTTTTTGTCAGACTGGACACACTATCCCTCAACAACAGGAGGTTTTATATTAGTTTTAGGAAGCTAATAACGCTCAGTAAGAACACCAAAACTCACTTGCCTAATTTTGCTGATTATCTTTTTTTCTTCACTTGCCTTTCTGAAGTCGATCAATCATTTCTGTCTCTTCATGACCCCATTTGGGGTTTTCTTGGCAGAGATACTGGAGTGGTTTACCATTTCTTTCTCCACTCACTTTATGGATAAGTATACAGTGGCAAATGGGATTCAGTGATTTGCCCAAGGCCACACAGCTAGTAAGTGTCTGAGGCCCAGATTAGAACTCAGGAAGATGAATCTTTCTGGCTCCAGAGCAGGCACTCTATTCACTGCACCTTCTAGCTGCCCTTTTTTGACATTACTCTTCCACATTTGTAAAATAGGTGGCTTAGATATAGATACTTTGAGGTCCCTTTCAGCTTTTGATTCATGATCTTGGTCCTTTTCTTATTTGGCTAACTGCTCCTTCTCACTATCCCTTGCTAGATCATCCTCCACTGCTCACTCCCTAGTCACAAATGTCTCCTGAAGACCTTTCTTGGGTCCTCTTCTCCTTTCTCTATAGACTCTTTTTTTTGGTGAACTCATCAGTTCATGGGGATTCAATTACCATTTCCAGATCTAAATGTGTAGGTCTAATCGCTCACCTGAGCTCTAGTTCCATATCACCCCTTTGGCATCTCTGCTTGGATTTTTCATGGGTATCTCAAAATCAGCCTATCCTAAACTTGTGCCTCATTCAAGTTCACCTCTTTCTGATGAGGCACCATCATCCTTTTATTGCTGTCCCAGTTAATTTTCAACAATTACTCATTTTTATTCCCACTCATATATAATCAGTTGCCAAGTTTTATTGACTTCTTTCATAGCATCTTTTATCTATCTTCTTTCCACTCACATGGCCACTACCTTCATCTATTCACTTTTCAGACCCTCATCTCCTCTTGCCCAGAATAATACAATAGCGTCCAAATTGATTTTCGTATTTCCTGTCTTTCCATTTTCCATGTCAATATCCACGTCCATAGCTGCCAAAATAATTTTCTGAAAGCAACAGTTATGATCATGGCACTCCTCTGTTCAATAATCTTCAAGGACTCCCTCCTTATTTTGGTATTTAAAATCCTTCACAGTCTCCAGTCAACTTTTTCTAATATTTCACATAACTCTCTATTCCACCAAAATTGGTCTATTAGTGATTTCCCAAACTCAACATTCCAGATTTCATCTCTCATCTCCATGTTTTTTATTTAATGTCCCCCCACAACTAGAAGGCACTCCATTTCACCTCTGCTTCTTGGAAAGCTTAGCTTTCTATAATTCTCAGCCCAGATATCCCATGCTATAGGAAGTCTTTCCTGTTCTTTCTAGTTGCTAAGTCTCTTGCCTTACTCAAAGTATTTTGTATTGACTTATCTGTTTTTATGTTGAAGAGCTGTCTTCTGTTTTCTTCTCTGTTTCCTTAGCTCCTACCATAGTGCTCTATAAAAAGGAGATGATTAAAATAAGAGCTTTATTGAATTGAATATGCTTTGAGACTTGCAATGATAACTTCCTTGGAAGACCTGGGAAATTTAATTTGTTCATTCTTCAAGACTGGTGTGTGTGTGTGTGTGTGTGTGTGTGTGTGTGTGTGTGTGTGTTAGTAAGCAAAATGGGCTCTTAGCACTTAGTTCAACCAAGTGCTCTTGAAGAGTTTGGCTTTTGTTTCCTTTGAGTAATTCAGTGTATTTCATTGAGTCTTACTAGGTGCTAAGCCCCAGGCCCAAACCTCTATTAGGTGCTAAACCTATGTGGGTATGAAGCTCCCGGGATACTAAGGGGAGGTGCTAACTCAAGAGCCAATTATAGGAGCCTAAGTTCTGGTCATTCAGATGACATTTGATGACGTTTGAAATGGTATAAGAAGAGAGGACAGAGCTATTTGCGCAAGGCTCTCACTCGAGGTGATGCTGATGCGGAGACTCTGGGCAGCTGTAGCTAAGAGCCCTCCAGCTTGTAACCCAGATGCTGAGACTTTGTTAAACTCTGGTAACTATGTATTGGGATTTGAATCAGACAAGGTCTGTCTGTCGATGTTTGTACTTTGTATTTTGCTCTGAAGTTCAGGGTGCCGGTCTTTTCCCCTGAGCTAAAGCCTTAGTTCCCCTTCTTTACCTAGTATATTATCTTGTATAAAGTTAGCACTTAAATAATTGTCAAGTCCTATAGTTGTGCTAACACTGATTCTAGAGATTTCTGGGGAATTTGGCTCTAATTTCAGTATTCCTGGAATTTTCTATAAGCTGAGAATTTTAGTCATTGCCACACTTGCAGTGGGCAGCATAGCCTGGGCACTGAACACATGCTAATCAATGCAAGCTGTATATTTCAGCTTTCTGTGAATTGTACACTACTCCAGAGCTGTCAAGACAGATGATGGCAGGCTATTAAAGCAGACAAGAAGTTTAGTAATATGACAGAAGTGACAATATAGTGATTACCATCTTCTTTGTTGAGCTCCATACAAGCACAGTAATGAACTATCCCCCTGCTCACCCTGCAATGGTTATTATTCAGCATGTAATTTGGACAAGCTGGGGAATCACAGGTGGAGGGAAGGATATTTTTCCATTTGGAAAACAGTTGATAACAAAACTTAAGAAAAATTCAATTTAAAAGGCTTATTATAGCCTCCTCAAACATCATCCAGATAGTTCATTATCTATAGGTTGATTTTCCCTCTCTTGAGAATTACCATGCAATAAATACCTTTCCAAGATATGATTTAGTGAAAATGACGCTCACTTTTGTTTTATAAATGCAATCATGATGAACCTTTAAGGGATCAGGCTATGTTATTGCTCACAGAATGAAAATGTACTAGGTCTCAATCTTAGTTTGAACTACAGTAAGCAGCCCAGGAAGAAATGGTTTTAAACTGGCATGCATGGTGACATATTCTGACTCTAAAGATCCTTTAAAAAGAGATAACATGGAACTGTGGAATGTCCTCTCTAAAGGGTCTTTTGATCAGGGCGGATTCTCATCTGTTTAAGGAGATCCTACTAAACGTGATTTTGCACAGGAGTAAAGGGCATAATTAAATGCCCTCTCACTTATTTTTGAGCTTCAGTTAAGGTTAAAGCAAATTCTGAATTGAATACAAGTCAGCAAACAATCAGAGATCTGCGTGATCAACCTTGTCCATTTTACTTCCCTCCAACTGAAAAGTGAGCTTGGTAGAAGCTTACCTGAACAAAGACCATTGATAGGTTCCTAAGGATGTATTCCTTTCAAATGTTGTTAGCACTAGCTCACTGGGGACTGTGTCAGAGAGCAAAGTCCGATAACGTGACATTTTAGAAATAAGACAAAGAATAGCCAAGACATACTCCAAGGAATCACCAGGGACTGCACTCTCTGTTACCTCTCCACATCCTTTCTTGCTCCCAAGGTATACAGTAGTGATCAGTGGAAAAGAGAGGGGAGAAAAATGCTTCTAAATCTTAAGGCCTTACCAAGAAGTGTAGAAGAGTATAACAGATGAAATCAAGAACTTTCATTCTAGATGAATGCTAGGTTAAATTTTTAGAGAGAAGCCAGTGTTCATGGCTTTACTCCTCCTCGCCCCTCCCACAACTAATTTATCTTAAGTGGGGGAAGAAACAACCTGCCAAAATTTGAACACTTAACATTGCACCATATAAGAAGCCATCAGAAAGACACATTTCACACCTAAAGAAATCTATAGCTTTGTCATTTTAGAGCCATCTTCCAAACCAAATTTGATTTTCAATTAGCCAAGTAACAATGTTTATCTTGTATTTTCCTACAGAATGTTTACAGTTACCTTTTGTGTGTTTCACAGTAGTCCTTCTAGTATGGAATGGGGAAAATGCTGAACAAATTTCATTGATTCATCTCCTGCTCTCATGGCTATTATGATTTAAAATTCTGTAAGCAACCTATGACAGAGATGTTCAATTAGCTGAAGTTGGTTTTACATCAATTGAAATTCCAATGTGTTCGTTACCCTACTGGATTTCCTTTACTATATTATGTTCATACACATATTTACATATATATGTATGCTTTATTGAAAAAAAGCATAAGGAACTATATCCATTTTAATTAATTCTCCCTTTAATGCCAATGCATTTCCTTAATAGGTTTACATCACTGAACAAACAGCCCCCTTGCTTCCATTCTCTCACTGCAGGTTGTTACAGATTGGTAGATTTGCTTTAAAACAGCCCTTTCCTTTAGCAGCTAACTTTAGAGAAAAGTATTCATATGTAGACTACATTGAACTCAACAAAACCAATCAGTAGAAAATTATTGTCTATGAAAAGCAACACAGAGAGAGATACTTATGAAGGCTCCTGCATCTACTCTCTGAGATATCAGCTAAAGGGATTCACAGAAGCAGAGGGCCAGGTGTATGCATATCTCATAGTGCTTAAAGCAAGTCCTACTGAGAAAAAAGTATTAAAATATGTATTGTAAGGGTACACTAATTGGAATATAGGGTTGCTTAACCTCCCAAGACGATTACACCTCATCTGATCCCTTAGAAATATATTTCTGCAGACCAATTAAAATCACTCCTAATTGGTTTTTTTAATGATAAATTCCTTCCCTTCAAATCAACAAAGCATTCATTCAAACAGCATCTTTATGTGCACTCTTGTTAAATGAATTTATAAAGATCTAAAGATCCTAAAGAGATTTATCATTCATTGATTCCACCCATCTTTCCCTAAATCCCAGCCTCATTTTATCCCCATTTGCTGTGTGTGCTCGGCTGGTTTAAAGTTGATACACCATACCATACTTGGTTTGGGAACTTAAAAGGTACGAAAGATAGATAGAAAATGTTCTTGTTGTTTCTCATGACAAATTTCTTTTAAAATCTCAAATGGGAATAAGCCCTCAATATTAACTTTGTTTCAGACTGTGATACCTAACTAATCCCCATTGTTGAGAGATTTCTCGGTGGTATAACAGATACAGCACTGGTCAAGGAACTATTAGTAAGACCTGAGTTTGAATCCTGTTTCAGACATTTAATAGTTGCGTGTTCCTTGTCAAGTCACAAATTCTCAGTCCTAGTTTCCTCATCTTTAAAATAGGAATAAAAATGGTACCTACCTACTGGAGTAGTTATGAATGAATGAAATGAAATAAAACATGTAAAGTGCTTTGCAAACATTAAAGCACAATACAAATGTTAGTGGTTTATTACTATGCTTATGTTTAATAATTCAAGGGAGTATCAAGAAATCCTTAAAATTCTTCAAGGGAAAATAAACTTTTTCTTTAGAAAAGTCCCGATTCATTATGGTATTTTTAAGAGATAGGAAGTGGAGGGATAAGGAGAGGCAATTCCCAAAATCAAACATGATGACAAGATATTCCAAGATAAAATTCACATGTTCCCATACATTCTCTAGCAATAGGAAGCATGAGCATGATATGGGAGAATGCACCGAATTAGATAGTTGCCTCAGTTCAAGTTCTTTCCCTGTCTTCTTTCATCCAGCATAGCTTAGGTCTAGCCCAGCAAATGATGGGGAGATCCAAAATATATCTGACAAACCCAATACATTGGACTTCAGAGAGCTCCAAGGGTCTGAACCATCCCAAAGCCACCTCTTGATTTCTGATCTTCCCTGACATAACAAGTGAACATTTTAATTACCCTTAATTTCTTCTAGAATGGATTTTAATTCTCAGGGAATTACTGAAATGACATCTAGAACTTTAGGATGGTGGGTTTGACAAGCTGAAGATCATAGGATCAAAGCTATAGAGCTAAAAGGGGCCTGTGAGGACATATTTAGTACACTCACTTAACTTTGCAGATAAGGAAACTAAGATCCAGGAAGTGTCATCTGACTTGCCCAAAGTCACAAGGGTAAATTCCAGAGGCAATATTTGAACCCAAGTAGTCTGACTCCAGAGACATTGACTTTTTTTTTTCACCATGCCTTCACTTGCCTGGCTTCTACAATCTAACCCCACTAACCTCTGACCCACCCTCTTATCTGGCTATATTCTACTATATACACTTCAGTTGCATATTATAGCATGAAGCAAAGCCACCAGAATTTTGGGACAGTAGGGTAAGAGGACAACCATAGAACAGAGAGTTGGAAGGAGCCTCAGTGGCCATCTAGCATATGCAAAAGCATGTCAAACCACACACGAAAACCAACTCTGTTATAACAATGCTGTATTTGGCATGTGGCCTCAGGTACTTCATTCTGCATGCTTCCAGAAAGCAGTAACTCAACACTTCTCTGGACAGCCCAGGCCACTTTTCAAGAATTGTAAATGTTTTTCCTGTCATCAAACCTAAATTGGCTTCTTGGAGAATTCTACCCATTGCTTCTGGTTCTGCCCCATGGCACCAAAAGTTGAATCATTCTTCCATAGGAGGATGCTTCAAAACTGTCTTAAAGACAGTTAAGGAGCCAATGCTCACATATGAATTATACAGAAATGTACAAGACAGAATGGCATTAGTGACAGAGCACTAGGTCTGGCAATAGAACACTTGGCTTCTGATTTTCACTTTTGCTATTTACTAAGTATGTGACCTTGTCTAAGCCATTGCTCAGTTTCCTCAACTGTAAAACTAAATGGTTGGATGATAAGTAGGTGGTGTCAAACTAAAATAGAAATGGAAAGAAAACCAGAAATTAGAACTGTGTTATATCGTGTTTTTATTTATTTTGTTATACATTTCCCAATTATACTTTAAAGTAGCTTCAGCCACACAGGGGGAGTTT
The DNA here is from genome assembly GCF_011100635.1 of Trichosurus vulpecula. NCBI lineage: Eukaryota > Metazoa > Chordata > Mammalia > Diprotodontia > Phalangeridae > Trichosurus > Trichosurus vulpecula. Next base: position 86,078,277 of record NC_050578.1, on the reverse strand, counting down.
TGCTGGCCAGCTTGTGGCCTACGAATGAGTTTGACACCTCTGGGCTAGATGACTTTTGAGGTCCCTTCCAACTATTTATTTTCTCAATTTCATACTAGTACATTTAATACCATTACAGCCCCTAATACCATGTTCTCCAAAAGACTCCCCATCATTTACCAATAATTGCTAAATATCCCTGCACTTTTAAATGGGATTGGTAGTTGGTTAATACTTTCCTTTGTAGTTGCAGACGAGAAATAGTTGACAGCAAGGAGTAATGAAAACTTGTCTTGTAAATCAAAGTCTTGAAGAGATCCTGAATCATTACCATCAGTTAATCAACATGCAATTATTACATGCCTACTATATTCCAGGCAATATATTAAGGGCTGGAGATGTAAAGAAAGGCAAAAGGGCAGTTCCTGCCATTCAGTAACTTACGATCTAACAGGGGAGACAATAGGCGAACAAATATGTACAAACAAGCTATATAAAGGATAAGTATGAAATAATCAACCTAGGAAAAGTATTAGAATTAAAGAGGTAGAATATGCAGAAAAGAGGGTACAAATATTAGTATTCAGGAATCGAGTTTTAGAAGAAATGTTTTGTTTGCTTTGGGTTTAAGATTTTCATGAGCTACATTCTAAGTGTCCCAAATTGAAGAGGGAAGACTACTTCTGACTAGGGCTAAATGTACTGACCAGATGGCAGGACTGGGAGGAAGGGCCTTTTTCCTCACTGGAGTTCCTGGAAACTCTTTAATGTACTGTTTAATTCCATGTATAATATAGATTAATTTTATTGTAATTTACAAATTTGGACACTGTGGAAAGATTGTTGGATTTGGAATCATGGTGCCAAGGTTCGAATTCAGCTGTTCCTACCACTCCAATGATCTGTAAGTCTCATTTTCCTTATTTGCAGACTACTATACTAATTTCTCTTCCAGATCTAAATTCTTTAATATTAAACAAAATGAGCCTCTAAAAAATCAGGATTAAAATAAAATCAATGATAATGTATAAGAATGTATTAGCACTTTCTTTCCCTCCTCACTTCCCTCCCTCCACTTCATGACCAGGAGATAAGTTCAGTTTCAAATTCTGGCATGAGCTCTTCTCCTTCCCTGCCTATTTAGCTGACAATGTCACAACTAAGTCACTTATGTTTTAAACAGGTTTAAAGTTAGAAGAACAGTTTGTGATTTAAAAAGTAAAAACTTGGGACTGTATGTATGGAAAGACTCCTGAATACCCATGCAAATATCTCTCAAGGGATTCAAATCATAATGTGATTATTATTCAGTAGCTCTTATAAAATTAGACTGGTCTGAATTCTAGGACATGAACAATGACATATTGACAAAGGAGGACATGAGATAATGTGCCAACCTAGCCAACTCTTATTTCTCGTTATCTTTCTGCAATAGTGAAAGTCAGTGACTTCTTCACCCAAAATTTTGGGTTGCAGTAAAAGAGGCATTTCAAGTATCGTCACAGCTCTGCTTTATTCTAAAGAGGCTAAGATATGTTTTTTTTTTTCTTTCCCCTCTTTCAGGGTAAGGCCTCAGGTACTTCACAATTAGGCTTCTTTTTGAATAAAACAGTCTTGCCAAACTTGATAGGATTAGGTTTCCTCAGCTTAGACCCTGTCAGTCTCAACTGCCAGTTAGATTTCATGTTTTAGATATCTTCAAAAATGACAAGCCTAACCAGAATCATATACCGTTCCTTGCAGCTGGAGTGAATTTCAATTTTAAATAAGCTACTGGGACCAGATTTTTATGAAGAAATGGCAAAAGCAGTTATGCTCACTGGAGCTAAGCTCAGGTCTAGTGTGGGAATCCACACACCCATTCAAGCAATTTCACATCTGCATTCAAGCAAAAGAAGGGCGACCTTGTGAAAGGGAAAGCAGGGAGCATTCTTAGTCACAGCAGCTCCTTCTTTATAGATATGGGGGGCACTCAGAGCCAACTTCATGATCTCCTAGTTCTGTTAAAGAGTTCATTTGGAACCATTCTCACTCTTCGTGTGATGAGTGACATTTCCACCATTGAAGTAGAAACACTACAAGTGGTCAGAGCTACTTGAGAGATGACTTCCCTAAGGGAATAAAGAGTACCAACCAGAAATTTTCCAAAAGACAGAAGTTAATTCATTATCTGGAAGCCTGAAGGGAAGGACTCTTGGTAAAATCCAAAAACTGCCTGGAAACTGTTCCCATCTCCTTAGTCGCTAATACTAGTTCCTGCCTACTTAACTTGTCATGGAGTCATAACTCTAGACCTAAAAGGGATGTCAGAGTTTATTATCTAGTCCAAACCCTCATTTTGTAAATGAAGGAATTGAGACCCAGAGAAGTTAAATGAGTTATCCTAAGGTAGAAAGTGGCATACAGCTGTGTGTATATAAAGACTGTATATATGCATACATTTACACACATTATACAATATGTATATACATGTATGTAAACAAATACATATACACATGCACACCCATACACACATGCATATACATATGCATGCATGCAAACACGCAATGTAGACACACATTTATAGAATACATATTCACATATACATATATAAACATACATAAAAACAAACATATATATATATACACATACATATACACACATATTTGCTTGTATGAGTCATACAGGTGACAAGTGACTGAGATAGGATTTCAAACTGGGTCTTTTGACAAATCCAGAATTCTTTCCTCCATGATATAGTACCACCATCAAACTGCACATCCCCTCCCCCCCCCCCCCCAGGAGAATATAAATTCTTTGAAGTCAGGGACTGTTTTTGATTGATCTTTGAATCCAAAATCCAAAGCCCAGAGTTAAAAACAGAGAGTTTATATTGGTTTTATTGACACAAACATGTATAGATTCAAGGGAAAAGAGATCCAGTTTTTTGTCTTTATTTTCTTTTTGCCTGCAGGATAACATATTTGAAAATAGTGCTGGAATATGCATTTAAAAAAAAGTTATGGGAAGTGTCTTGTACCATTTTCAAACCTTGTTCTAGTGCCTAAAATCTAATAAACTGGCAGCTTGAATCAGTCAATAGGCATTTATTAAGCACCTACTTGTAACAACAATGTTGCTAGGAGCTTCTGTGGATGTGAAAGACCCAACAAGACCAACAATAAGAGCACACAAGAGGGATGCTAGCACAGGTCCTTTGATCTGCCTTGCTAAGGAAAGCAACTTTAAGGGGTTAACAGTCTCACTTTAATTAAACAAACATACATCGTTCACTTAGTTCAAGGGAAAAAAGCCAGCACATTGAACTTCAGAGCAAATACAAACAGAAATTACAAACAGAAAATATAAACAGATCAATAAACAGGCTTTTGTCTGATCATGGCAATATATGCATAGTTACCAGAGAGAAAAGCACCACCATCTGGATTTTCAAAGTGGGGGGAGGTGGGGTGCTCTTTCAACAGCTACCCAGAGTCTCATCGCCAACATTCTTTCAATGAGTGTGCCCCCAAAGCAAAATGCCAACCTCTGAGTTTATATACACTTCTTCAGGGTCAAAGGGCATCCACTCAAACCCATGTGACTTAGGTCTTCTTGTGACTTAAATGCTTGTTCAGGGTCAGAGGGCCTCACAACCATTCTACTCAAACCCATGTGAACTAGGCCTTCTCTTGAGGTAAGCAGGTCATCAAAGACTCCCAATTCAATCAAAGATTCCTTAGTGCTAAGAAGCACTCCAAAACAAAGACAACAAAAAGTCCGCTTTGCTTTGAAAGGCAAAACTTATCAAAGGTACTTGGTTACCTCATCATTCCAAAAGAAAAAACAGTAAAAAAAAAGTCCCACCCCAATCACCATAAGACTACTGTATATGCTAAGCACTGGGAATATAAAGAAAGGCAAAAGATAGTCTCTTCCCTGGAGGAGATCACAGACAAAGGGGGAGACAAATGTGAACCATGATGTACAAACAAAACATATGCTGGATAAACTGGAGATAATCATTAAGGGAGAGAAGGAAAGGCCTCTTAAAGAAGGTGGAATTTGGATTAGGAGGGAGAGAATTCCAGGTTTCAGGAACAGCCAATGAAAATGCCTGGAGTCAGGCAACTGACTATTTTGCATGGGAAACATGAAGAGAATACCCATTATTCTCTGTTATCCACTATATGGCTTTTCAGCCTCTCTGGCTGTTTGCTCGAGTTGGACACTTATGCTTATCTGTTTCTGTCACTTGTTTTCAGACATAATGTCTTGTGTCTTCATTAGACAGTAGATTCCCTGAGGGATTACATCTATTTCTTTGTAATTAAAAAGTGTATCATTGCATTAGAAAATATGTGTAACACTTAAATTTTTCCTCAGTAAAACATGCTAGCATTTTTATTAACACATTAAATAGAGCCCTGTGTTGGAACCAGATACAAAGAAATAAGTCCTTTGCAAAGACAAAAGTAACTCTGGTAAAATTGTCATCTTTGAGGGAAAGCTTCACCTAAGTATACATTTGACCTGGATTCTATCAGCAGAATCATCACTAGATGATGCTTAAGGAAGTGGAGACAATAGGGAATAGGGACACACAGGAAGGGCGGCATAGCTGAAGTGAATTGATTCTGTCTACCAAGAGCTGAGAATGAGAAGAAAACACTGCCTGAGGAGAGACGAAAAGAGCAGCAGCAGCAGACATTTATCAAAGGGCCTCATAAAGGGTTCAATCGTCTGCTAAGTGATTAAGGATATATTAGGTCTCTGTAGAACTATTTTCCATTAGCAGGACAATATTATTTCTATGACTTTTAACAGGGTTCTATTTATTTTCATTCACCTGTAAACCAACCCTTTTTTCTTCATTTGTGAACCTGTGTGCTTGCAAGGGAAGGTGGTATCAGCACTGCAAAGAGAATGTCAGATAGTGAAGTTTCTAAATTATTTGGGTAAGAGCAATGAACTAGAGAAGTAAGAAATCTTTGAGAGTGTATTCAGACTGTGAAAGACTTGGCTACTCTGATCAATACGATGATCCAAGATAATTCTGAGGACTCATGATGAAAAATGCCATCCATCTCTAGAGAGAGAGTTGATGAATGCTGAGTGCAGATTAAAGTACAATTTTCTCACTTTCTTTATTTTTCTTGCTTTTTTGTAACATGACTAATATGGAGATAGGTTTCACATGATTACACATATGTAAGTATCATTTTGTTTGCCTTCTCAATGGGTGAGGAAGAGGTAGGCAGGAGAGAATTTGGAACCCAAAACTAAAAAAAAAAGCTAAAAAATAAATAATGATTTTTAAAAAGTAAAACAACAACAAAAAGAAAGTTATGGTTAGACCCTTCATGTTAGGTAAAGAACTATGAATATTCCTTCATTTTGTAAACTTTGCGCCAGGCACTAGCATATACAAAGACAAAACAGAACAGCTGTGCATCTCAAGGACCATTCATTTTATTGATTGGGTCTGTGGTTGGAGGTTAGACAATTTGTACACAGACAAGTCAATATGTAATATATTCAAAGTAAATATAAAGAAATTTCTGAGGTGGAAGGAGAATAGCCGTTGGGGGAATCAGAACAAGGCTAGCGTAGGAAAGAATATCTGAGCTGAGCCTTAGCAGGGCTTCTTAGACTTTTTCCACTAGTGACCTCTTTTTGGTTTTGGCAGTCTTGTTGGCTTTGTGTGGCCTGAGGGCATGCACGGTGCAAAGTGTGCATGTTGTGTGTTCAGAATCAAGGCTGCAGTGAAGTTGTGGGGTGCAACAAGAGCAAGCATTGGCAGAAACACCTTAGATTGACTATGCATTTGATTTTTAATTAATATTTAGTCATTGTACATTCAGAAACCTTTTACTGTTGCCAATTTTTTTTTATGGGATTGCGATCCACAGTTTAAGAAACACTAAGGGATGCTAAGGGATGAGACAGAGATGAGAACAGAAGACATTCTTGACATGATGGGCAGACTGTGCAAAAAGCATGGAGGGAAGACCCAGAAAGTCTTGTGGACAAGAGATGAAGGCCAGCAAGCCAGTTTGTCTGGGACAGAGAGAAGCTAAAAAAGGATTAATATTCTAGAGTCAGGTTGTAAAGGGCTTTAAATGTCAAATAAAGGAGTTTGTATTTTACCGTAGATGTAATAAGAGATACTTGAAGCTTCCTGAGTGGGAAAGTGACTGGGTTTTACGGATATCACTTTGGTAGCTCTGTGAGAATTGACTTGGAAAGGGAAGAGACTGCAGACAAAAAGATTAGATATGGATGCAAAGATGGTTATATGGTCAAAAAATGTTACACATAAGGAAACCAAAACCTAGGAAGTTGAAGGAACTTTTCCAAGGTCGTACAGCTGATTAGTGACAAAGTCAAGATCAGAACTTGTATCTTTTGATTACCAATCTTCAATTTTCCTACCATACTGTACCAAAAATTATTTTAGTTTGGTATTTCAGGCCCCCCATAATCAGATCACTTCTGCCTCTCTATAAGATAAACTATAGTATTCTGCATGCAGAGAACTCTATGTAAAATGTTTGTTGGCATTCATTTATCAGACACAGGTGTCCCTATTGAGGCATCAGTGTTGAAAGTAGGAGTGCCACAGTCAAGTTCCAACTCAGATGTTTCAGACTGTGTGATCATGGTCAAATCACTTACCCTTTGGAAGCCTGTTTTCCTCTTCTGTGAAATGAAATAACATTTTCACTGTCTATCTTTATAAAGTATTTTTGAAACCATAAATCACTATGTGTATATTAGTGTATTTTCCTAAAAATCGATACATAAAAATTCAAACTTAAAAATCAGACAAATTAGGTCATAATTGTTTGCATCACAAAAGGATACTACAGCCTACCTTAAACAACTGTTTATTGAGTATTCTAGTCACCTAGATTTGCAACTTCAAATCCTCACTCTTCTGAACCTTCTCCTGTATTCAGTAAGTTGCTGAATAGGATTATTTATACCTTCACAATAACTCTCACATCCATTCCCTCTCTTCTATTTACAAGCCCACCATACTAGTCCATACATTAACACCTTTCACCTGGGCTCTTGCCATAGCCTCTATATTGGTCTGGTCAGTCTCTACTCTAGGCTATCCTCCAAAGCCATCAAGATGATTTTCCCAAAGCACAAGTCTGACAATGTCACTCCCTTGCTAAATGACTTCCAAGAACTCCAAATTATCTCTAGGATCAAATATAAATTCCTATTTGGCATCTACAGCCCTTTTAAGCCTGGTCTTGGTCTGATTCAAATTGGGTACATATTACCCTTCCCCCTCTTTTGATCCCCTATGCTTCAAACAAACTGGTCTTCTTCCTGTTCTTCACATACAACATTCTATTTTCCGTCTCTATTCCTTTGCACAAACTGTTCCCCATTCCTAGAAATGGTTTTTATATCAAGATTTTCCTGATCACCACTTCCAACTTCCCTACTCAGAATCACCTTGTATTTATTTTGTACATATGTACATATAACTTCCTCTAATATAAGGCATTCTTCTTGAGGACAGGGACTATTTTGTTTCCCTCTCTGTATTTCCAGTACCTAGTTGTATCTGTCATCTAATAGGTGGCTAATAAATGCTTGTGGATTGACTTCTGAGGATACAGAAGCATAAGAGAAAATCTCTGAAAGGAGCCCATAATAGAGTTGAATAAAACTAAGACAATTAGGTGATTAGAAAATAATTTGAAACTATACAATCAGTGCTAAATAGTTCCAACAAAAGAGAGATCAGTGTGAAATGTAACACTTGATAAAAATTTCATAGAGGGGCTAATACTTGAACTAAGCCTTAAAAGAGGGGCCAGATTGGGATAGTTGGAGGGGAGTAATAAGAATGTTTCATATGAGAGAAATTTCATAAGCAGACATATGCAGTGAGGAATGAACATGGTACATTTGGTGGATGAGTCTACATGGAGCAAACAGTTAAGTTAAATGGTAATCTTTTTTGTATTTTTGGGAGAAATTGGTGAGCTCTGTTTAGGATATGTTGAGCTTGAGATGTCAGTTATACACGTAGGTGGTAGTGGGTGATGTTAAGCAGGTAGGTAGATACACCTCAAAAACATGATTCCTGAAAAAAAAAGTATACACCAACTTCACAAAATCAGTTAAATCTTTGTATTTCTTTGCTTTTTGTAGTAACTATCAAACAAGGAACTTCCTTCTCAGGACTCAGTTTTGCTTGGCTAAGTATACAAAAAAAATCTAATTCATGAACTTAGGTGTAAAGAGGTGGTTAAACTAGAAACATTTTCTCAATGATAACTCTAGTTCTTGGCACCATGAGCATAAAAAGTCTGCTGGAATCTCTTTGTTTTCTATTAGTTTTTATTACATTTTTCATAAATCATAAGCTGACTCCATAAAACCTAAAGCTATAGAAGTCACATATTACTACTTTCCCAGAAAAGTGGTCAAACATGCCATCAACTATTTGGAACTCATTCTAGAAGGAAATTAGCCATGGGTCTCAATTCTCTCATCGGCATTGAGGAGTGCTCTAGCAATATGCCAGTTTGGGCAGAGAATACAATAATTTTCTTCCATGACCTTTTTTTTAAAAATTAATGTTCTTTAAAAAATTAACAGAAATCTATTTTCACTTCCTCCCAGTCCCATACCATTAGTAAAAAGAAAAGAAAAATAAATTTCTTTTGATAAATATGTATAGTCAATCAAACCAAATTCTGTCCCTGAAGCTATCTCATGTCAGTAGGTAGACAGCATGCTTCATCATTGATCTAATGGAATCATGCATTGGTCTGCATTGTCATAGTTCTTACATAGTGACTGTGTTGATCATAGTTCTTACAGTTTCTAAGTTTTTTGTTTTTACGGTGTTGTTGCTATACAAATTATTCTCCTGGTTCTGCTCATTACATTTTTTTATAAATGTAAAAAATCTTCAAATTTTGTATTTATAGTATTGATGTTATAGCATAAATTGTTCTAGTTTGGCTTACTTCACTCTGAATGAGTTCATGCAGGTGTTCTCATGTCTCTAAAATCATCTATTTCTTCATTATTTATAGCACAACAGCATTCCTCACATTTATATACTTATCCATGGCTTTGCAATGGAAGGAATCCTCTCCTTTCCACCAGTGGCTTCCTATTACCCTCACAATCAACCATAAAATGCTCTATTTGGAATTTAAGAACCTTTTGTAAACTGGCCCCTTCCCACCTTCGATTCTTCTTACACCTTACTTCTCTTCACATACTGAGATTCAATTGACTCCCTTGCAATTCCTTGCAACCAAACAACACTTCATCTCTCAACATCTCCATCTCCCCTCCCACCTTCTCTCCCCTGACCTTGTTCTCCTTCTTCCACTGCTTTCCTCCCACTCTCCCTCCTGACTTCCTAGACTCTCCTTTTGCAAGAAGCCTTTCCAGGTTCTCTGCCTTCTCTCTGTCATCTCCAGTTTATCTGGAATATATCTTTATTGAGGACAAGGTGCTTGCATATTGTTTCCCCATTCGACTATAACTTCATTGAGAGCAAGGATTGTCTATTGCTTTTCTAAATACCTTCAACATGGAGCAGTGCCTGGCACATAGCAGACATCAAAACAAAATGCTTGTTAATTTAATTAACTGATTATTCTGAAAGGCAAGGAGTCTAAAAACCATGTCATTTAGAAATTAAAGGAAATGTAAGCATTTAGGGTGAAAAAGAGAAGCCTGGAAAAAGATAAAAATACAAAATTCTCCTATCATATGTCTTGTTTGTAAATAATTGTTCACATGTTGCCTTCCTCCTTAGTGTGAGCTCCCTAAGAGCAGAAAGTGTTTTTGCCTTTGTGCTGTCAATGCTCAGCACAGAGTGTGGAATATAGTAGGTACCTAATAAATGCTTGTTGACTTGACTTACAAATGTTCCTTACTAAAACTAACCCATCCATGGATACCTTTATTGCTATAATCTCTTGCCTGCTCTGTGACCTGGATCCGTTAATCATCCCTGCCTCATTTATAGATCAGTAACTTCTCCCTGCTTGACTCCTCCCCTCAATCTGCAGACATACTCCCCTCCCTTAAAAAAAGCTTTCCTTTGAAGCTAGTCTCCTATAACTCTCCTTTTTAATACCAGACTCCTATAAAGAATAGCCTCTCTCCACTCTCCACCCACTTACCCAACTTATGTCTTTATGCCTCACTCTCTCCCCTTGAAATAATATTGTATTTTCAACTTTCCAAAGGATACTGACAACTAGAGCTACTTTACTGCTGGTATCTCAAATGTATCACCTCCAAAACTGAACTATCTTCTGCACTGTACTCCTCTGTTTATAGTGCTAGTACCACCATTCTCCCATTTTCTTTTCTCTAGCCTTTTCCCCACATATCCAAATAGCTGACAAATCCTTCTGATTCCACTTTTACAATCCTGTTCATGTCTACTTCTTCCTTTCTACTCTTACTGAAAACACACCTTACTCAATCTTATTTTTTTATTTTTAATTTATGAAATAAAACAAGCATTTCCATAACATGGCATAATAAAGAAGATGATTACACATGAAATTGCAAACCTGTTATGTACAACTTGCTATTCCTTTTAAATATGTAATAAAGTTATCATGTAAATTTCTTTTTTCTGCCTTCCCTCCCACCACCCTGCCCTAGAGATGGCTACCATCAGACACAAATAGGTGTGTGGGGGGGTGCATAATTATTCTATACATATATCAGCTCTTTCTCTGGATGCAGAGAGTTTCTTTCTTCATGTGTCCTTTATAGTTAATTTGGGTATTTATAGTAATCAAAATGACTTAGTTGAGCCAAGTTGTTCTTAAAACAACATCGCTGTTATTGTATATAATGTTCTTTTGGTTCTGTTCATTTCCCTCTTCATTATTTTGTGCAAATCTTTCCATGTTTTTCTAAGATCATTGAGCTCATTTCTTACAGCACAGTAGTATTCCAACACAATCACATGCCACAACTTGTTCAGCCATTCCCCATCAATCCTAATTTGTTTTTGTTCAGACTACTCCATTATATCATCTCCTAACTGAGCTTCCTGTTTTCTACTCTATCTTCTTTCCAATACAGACTTCACAGTGATGCTAAAGTCATATAATTAGATTAATCATGTTTCTTCTCTATTCAAAAACTTGGCAGTGGCATGGTACAAAAGAAAGAATGCCAGGTTTTGGTTCTAATCTTGGCTCTATCACTCGCCATCTGTGTGACCTTGAAAAAGTCACTTAATTTCTAGACAACTCAGTGGTCTCTTAGATCCTTTCCAGCTCTAATCTAAGATCCAATGATTATTTGTTTCCTTAACCCCTTGCATCAATAGATCTGGGATTCTATGACATTCAGTGATTTCTCACTGCCTATGGATTATGCAATAAAGTATAAATGTCTGATCCTAGCATTCAGAGCCCTCTGTAGTGTGGCTCCAACCTGCCTTTTCTGATTTATTGAATTTTATGGACCTTCATAACAAACTGGGCTATTTCCCATTCTTCATTCTCATCTCCATGCCTTTGTTCAATCTATTCCCCAGTCCTAAAATAAAGTGCTTCCAAATAAACAGAGATAGAAATCCTTCACCTACTTCCAACTCAGGTGCTACCTGACGTCTTTCCTGACCTTCTCCTCTCCCTTTTCTCCCCAGGTGAAAGTGACCTCTCTCTTTTCAAATTTCTAATATTACTTTACCCAGATGCCTCTTTCATCTGAACTCATTCTTCTTTGTAACAGTTAAATACTTGTACATCCCTTCAAAGGTTCGTACGCCTCTAAAGATGTGGGGACTTTGTCATCTCAAACTTTGTATTCCCCATGCTAACTATAGTTTCTTGAATAGAGTAGATACTTGATTGAATTGAATTGACTTTAAAGGCACTGCATAGTAGACATCATAGCGCCTCTTTAATATACTCTCTCTTCAGAAGAAAGAATTAGGCTCATGGTACCAAACAATCAACAAAAAATTAGCAAGCACCTTCTATATGTTGATCACTGTTCTAGGTCAAATTAAAAGAGATTGCATGAGATAATATGCGTAAAGCAACTCAAATGCGGCCTGGCACATAGTTATTGAGTAAAGCTTATTCCTTCCTCACCCACTTCTTGGTACCATGATATAAAGATTTAAAAAAAAAGAGGAAACTATCCCTTCTCTCGTGGAGCTTAAACATTATTGAGGGAGACAATATGTACATGTTAAGATATGCAGAATAAATATATGCAGAATACACAACAAATAAAAGGTAGGTAAAATAAGTTAGCTAGGTAAGGGGGTGGGGATTGGTCCTAACAATTAGGGAAGGTAAGGAAAGGCTTTCTATAGAAGGTAGTTCCAGAATTGTATTAATGACCAAGGTGGAACTAGAATCCACGTCTTCCAATTTCCATTCCAGCTCTCTTTCTCCTATACCACAGTCTCATTCAGAACAGACTCTGGAGACTTGGATAGGTTTGGAGTTTCCAAAGCATTAGGATAAAAAGCAATCAAGAGAGACTCTGAATACAATCACAAAACCCACAGTCTGACTCCAGACTGTACCACTAAGATGTCCTTGGAGCCAAGATCAACAGCTTGTATCTATATTTTCCAGGACATTTTTGGAAGACCCAGAGATTCTACTGCAATTGAGAGATGCACGTCAGGAGCACAGGACACAACTATTCTTGCCATTTTCACTAAGAGATTTGTTATAAACTGGTAAATTATTATTTTTCTGCACTTGTAGGCTAGAGAAGGGAGAATTGTCCTACACTGAATTTCCAAAAGATGATTGAGTTTGAGATTGTTAATCTGTGCAAGATTAGGTTTGAAGCTTCACATGGAAATAATGATGAGAGAATATTTAATATCACTGTTTATAAGATTTCTAAATTGGCTTCAACTCCAAGGTGAGATAAAGTGGCAAAAGAATTGTTGGATTATTAAACTTGCTCCCAGGATTTCTTTCCCCTCAGCCACAATTACAGATCTTCTCATTTAGCTGAAAAATCTCTCTTATTAGCTTACTCATTGGCAACTGAACATTTTTGCAAATTAATTCATTGGGAAAAATGCATTTTTTCCTTCAACCTCTAACATCCACTGAGTCATCATGACATTTCAAAAGGGAAAACATTGTAAGAAAGAAAGGGATGAATTCACACATGTGTCAAGAGAGATTTTCAGAACTCTCCATTCCCTAGTCAGTTAAAGAAACTGGCTTTCATCTCACAAAAGGTTATTTGTCTGTCTCTGAGAGTCCTTGGAAGATATTAAGTAGAGAATGATGACCAAAAAGAGCACCCTGCCTTATGTTGAGCAAAAGCATCCCAATATGTAATCTCATTTCTCCAAGTATCATTTAAAGCAATAAAAAGCACAAAATCCAATCTATCAATATGTATATTTTGGTGTATTGTGGGAAAACATTGATCATAGACAGTACCATCTCACCCTCAAGATTGAAGTCCCCATTCAGGTTTATAAAGCTGTTTACAAACATCATTTTGTCTTATTTCATTCCCACAACCCTATGAAGTAGATGATTGAACATATAAATATTTGTATTTTACAGTGGAGGGAACTGAGACTTAAAGATGCACATTTACCCAAATAAGTGACCTGTTCAGGACTAGACCACAAATCTTCTTCTAGGTCCCATGCTTTTTCCTGTTGCTCATATGAAAAGGATACATAGCTTGTTGTAAAAAATAATATTGACATCTTTTGTTTCATTTCCAAATACATCCCTCCAGTCCTCCCCACCCCAGAAAGTCATTAGTTGTAACTGAAGTCTTTTTTTTAAAGCAGTGTTGCTCATCAAAATGCAGCAATAGAACTTCTGAATCTGACAGGAGAGGCAGGGACACAGTGATTGACATCTAGAGTCCCTCTACCTCTGCAAAGAAGGGAGGAGTGTTTACTCAGCATTTTTTTTAATGCCAAGCTTGGTCGTTACAATTCTACAACTTTCACTTTCTTTTTTGTTGTTGTTATACTGTTTACCTTGTTGTATTCATTGCATAAATCATTTTCTTGGATCTACTTCTCTTTGTATCAGTTCATGTAAGTTATTCTATTTTTTGTGTCCTTTGTACTCATCCTTTCTTAAAATACATTACGTCCCATTACATTCATGTACCAAACAAGTTTATCCACTCCCCAAATGATGGGCATCTACTTTGTTTCCAATCCTTTGCTTCTACTAAAAAGTGTTAATAAAAATTTTGGGATAAATGAGACCTTTGTAAAAAATTGAACTTCTACAAAAATCAAGATATGCAACATCCTATGCCAATCTTTCATGTAACAGACCTTACGAAATATTCTGATTTGCTTGAAAAGACCTTCATAATCTAATCCCACCTGACCTACCCATTTTCCTTGCTCACTCCTACCTGTCAAAGCTCTCCTTTAATCTCATTCTTTTCAATCCAACAAATACCGATCAAGTGCCTACTGTGTAGAAGATGCTATGCTAGGTGTTCGGTCTACAATTTGAAAAAAACAATGATCCTTGTTCTCAGGGACTTTATAATATAAAAAAAATGACAAGAGAACTCATTTATTTTCTACTGTAAGTTATAAAGTGCTTTGTATATCATCTAATTTATCCTCATAATATCCTCAAGGGTAAGATAGGTTCAAATCCTACCTGTTTGAGTCTGGGAAAAGCATCTAACCTCTGTATCTCAATTTCTTCACCTGTTAGGCAGGGAGTTGGAATAAATCCCCATTTTACACATGGGAAAAAAGAGGTTAAATGACTTCCCACACAGCTCTTAAGTGATAGAATCAGTAACCCAGGCCTTCTTACCCTGAAATCAGTTGTGTTTCCTTTCTTATCATATTTAGGATCCTCTCCTCATTTTCTCTGACTACAAGTCATGGCAATTCCTTTTTTACTTTACATTCATATGTTATACAACCTTCAAAACCCAGCTCCCACCTCCTATAAGAATATTTTACATTGCTACAGCAATCAATCGATAAACTTTTTATGTGCCAGGCACTGTGCTATGTGCTGGGATTACAAAAAAAGAGGCAAAAGACAGTCCCAGCCTTCAAGGAGCTCACAATTTAATGGGGCAGACAGCATGCACACACAGACACATACACACGTGCGCGCTCAAACACACACACACAGTATAAATAGGAAATAATGAAGAGAAGGAAGGCACCAGAATTAAGAGGGGTTAGGAAGGCTTCCTATAGAAGACAGAATTTCAGTTGGGACTTAAAGGAAACCAGGGAGGTCAGTAGGTAGAGATGAGGAGGAGGAGCATTCTAGGTTTGGGGGACAGCCAGAGAAAGTGCTCAGAGCTGAGATATGGAGCATTTTGTTTGTGGAAAAGCATGGAGACCAATGTGATTGCACCAAAGAGTATGTGGTAAGGAGAAAAGTGTAAAAATACAGGAAAGGTTGGAGGGGTCTGGGTTATAGAGTGCATTGAATGTCAAACAGCATTTTGTATATGACCTTAGAAGCAATATAGAACCACTGGAGTTTATTGAGGAAGGCAGTGACGCAGTTAAACCTGGAATTTAGGAAAATCACTTTAACAGCTGAATGGGGGATGGGTTAGAGTGGGGAGACACTTGAAGCAGGCAAACCCACCAGCAGGCTATTGCAATAATCAAGACATGAGGTGATGAGGGCCTGTACCAGGGTGGTAGTAGTACCAGAGGAGAGAAGTGGTATATTCAAGAGATATTGCAAAGATGAAATGGACAGAATGGATATGGGATGGTGAGAGATGGTGAGGAATTCAGGATGACTTTTAGGTTGTAAGCCTGAGGAACTGGGGGGCGGGGGATGATGCTGCCCTCTAAGGTAATAGGGAAGGAAGTAAAGGGTAAATTTTAGGAGGAAAGATATCAAGTTCTCCTTTGGAGATGCTGAGTTTAAGATTTCTATGAGATATTCAGTTCAAGATATGGTCACACAATGACCTCTCCTTTTTTTGGGTTGTGATACTCATACCACAGAGAACTTAATTGTTTCACGTATTTTAGCCTTGTCTTTCCAAAAATGTTATTAGCTTTGACATAGCAGAGATGGAATCTTATTGTTTGTAGAGCCCAACAAGACAAAACCATACTGAGTACAAATGAGTCTATCGACAAGAAAATCTTTGCTGAATTGCAGATATTGTAGTCACTTCAATTCTCCAATACCATAGGACCCAAGATGCCATTGATGTAAGGCCTTCCTTCAATGGCTCCCATCATAGCCTACCCATTTCTGACCAGCCTATGGAAATCTTATTGATGTCCTCCCATAAACACCACTAGGGGCCAACTATAGATGGTAAATCCCTGTCTTTCTTTTATTTTTTTTAAATAAGAGACTTCTGAAATTTCACCTTTAGAGAAGAGTAAAATCTAAGCATTAAGAGGGACATCAAATGCCATCTACTCAGTCAGTCATAAACACAAATGTATTAAGTGCTTACTATGTGCCAGGCACTATGCTAAGTGTTAGGGATGCAAAGAAAGGCAAACAAACAGACTCTACCTTTAAGGATTCTCTCTACAACACACCCAACAAAGTCACTTACCCTTTGTATGTTTACCTCTAGTCAAGGAGAACCCACTTCCTCCCATTTAATTTTTGGATCTAAATTTTAGAAAGCTTTTTCTTATAACAAAACTAAAATTACCCCCTCACAACATCCATCAATTGCCCCTAGTTCTGCCACCTGGGGCTGAACAAAGGGCACTCTCATAATAAAAAGACTACTTTGTGGTGGGCTGAGATGTCTCTTCTGTAGCATAAGGAAAATATAATGTTTGCTCCATACACAAAGCCATCAAATTACACAATAGCGACCACTTATCCTCTCCCAGTAACTGAATAAAAAGCATATATGAGCTTTAAGGTGTCTTGAATTTAGGCAGCTCTATTGAGTTGTGAAAGAACAAGAGGAAAGTACAGGGGGAAAAAAGCACCAAATTCAGCAGATGATGAATACAAAGGTGTACATACATTTAAAGCCCACATCTGTAGTGACATAAATTATGGCTGTGCATAGGCTCAAAAGCAGTGTGTCAATGTAGGAATAATAACTCAGGAAATTGTGACTTATTTGTGGGAAATTCTCAGCTATAAATTTGTTTTGAGGCATGTTTTCCCTTTATATTATAATAACTTTGGTGCTATGAAATATGGCCCCAAAATACTAGCTTTTATTACATAGTTCTTTTTAAAAATTGTATACTTGTAGGAGACAGATGGTCAGCATGAATGAGAAGCCAGTTAAAGGCCTAAGAGATCATTTCTTAACAAGGAAGAGTCAAAACTGTTTGGTGACTCAGCTTACCTTCCCAGAAATCTTCAGGGCCAGAGGGCATCAAAACTCTCATGACCCAGGCTCATGTCACTCAGGCTTCCATGTGACTCAGATTCAAAGCAGGTCACATAGGCCTGCTAAGGGGAAGGCGAGATCTTCAAATTGTATTCACATTACAATGTGGAAATAAGCATAAGATCCTATCTTCAAGGAGCTTACTAATTAGTTTATGAGACGAGAGTAGCATGCATTGATAAGAGAGTGAGTAAATGTAGTACTGAATTTAAAGGATCAATCTATCCAAAGGGGAATAGCTGGGGAAAGCTTTATAAGGAAGGTCAGGTGGTTACAATTTGGATCATTCAGGGGATGGGAGAGGGATTTTTAGATGATGGGAAGAGTTTGACATTGAGAAATCATGTCACAGCCTAAGGAAAAAAAACCATCTAACAGCATAGCTTGGTGGCAGGAAACAGAAAGGGATTATCATCCAATTAGATGAAAGGGGGAATGAGTTATATGTGGTTAGGCAAGAGATAACCTGATAAATTCAGAATTTTGGATATGATTCTGTAAGAGACAGGAAGGTTCTGAAGGAGACTTACATGTTTTGTTTTGTTTTGAATCATTTCCATTATGGTCACACCAGAATATTCTACATGTATGTAAATCTATCCTATCCATACCCAAATCATAAAGTGCTAAAATGTATAGTTCACATGATAAGGGGAAAGTGAGCTAGTGAGGGGGAAAAGTGTGCTTAGGCTGGAATACTGAGCTAAGGCTTCATGGAGAAATTTGTTTGGGTTTGGGCATGGTATGGTAACGTAGTGAATAAACAACTGGACTTGGAACGAAGAAGACCTGAGTTTGAATCCTGGCACAGACACTTGGTAGCTGCATGTACGCAAATTACTTAACCTCTTTCAAGCCTGCTTTCTCTTTTATAAAGAGGGGATAATAATAGTACCTACGTCACAGGGATATAAGGATAAAGTGAGATTTTACATATATATGTATGTATGTATATATGCAAACATACCTGCATATGCATATATTACATGTATATGTAAAATGATTTTATAAAACACTATTTAAATGTTGGCTGCTGTTAGATATTATTATTGAACTGGGTGTTGAAGATGGGTAGGATATAAATGGATGGGGAAGAGAAGTGGAAGGAATGATACAACAAGTGTATGATCTTTGTAGAAACAACGGGACTGAAATAGAATAACTATAGCATGCACACATTCAAGGTCAAAACAGGGAAAAAATGGCTTGGCTGTGGTTGGGTGAGGAGGGCTTTGTTTTAGGCAATTACCACTTTCTACATAAAGTCTTTCACAGTCTCCTGAGCTACTGGCACCTTCTCCCTAGACAAAAGAAGAAAAAAAAAATTCCTTCCATTTATTGTGGGAGTGCATGGGTGTGTGTGAGATCTTCCTCAACAGAAACAGAATGTAAGCACCTTGAGGACAGATGCTGTCTTTTTTTTGTCTTTGTAACCTCAGTATCTAGCAGAGTGTTTAGAATATAACAGGTGATTAACAAATGATTGGTGATGAAATAACTCGCTTCCATGGGTAGCGGGAAATAACTGTTGGATTGGGATAAGGTCTATATTATGGAAAACTTCAAATAACAAGGATCTGTGATCAAATTGAAATGAACTGCTATCTGGGTTTTGCTGTCATCTAAGCAATACACAAAACCAGTTGGGGTTTAGAGGTGCTGGTTGGAGAGAACTTAGGTTAGTGTGGAGAAGGTTATTGTGGCACTAATGACATGGGGATTCTCCTATTGTGTATATATCATGCTTTATGGATTTTTCTTTCCGTTTTCATTCTGGAACCCTACTGGCAACAGTATGCAGGATGGAATAGAAATGAAAGACTAGAGATCAGCATCATAGATAGAAAGTATATCTAGTCAATGGGGAGTTCAGTGGAGGGAGCTGGGGTAGGGAAATTGACAAAGAGAAGGAAATAGACTTGACAGATATCTGGTCCCAAGGAAGAGACATGATTAATGAGAGAATCCATGTAACTACTGAAACCATGGAGTTATATACATGTAACCTATGAGACTTGAAAAGTGAAGGTGGGTTCACTGAATCATCTTTCAAACTAGGTCTTTAGAGACATCTGATTTATCTAGGAAATAAATTTGTGAGTTGATTCATTTTTTTAGTTACTTCATTTCTGAAGAAGTCAGAATATATTTCTCTATGAGGATGGTATGATTTCATGCCAGCTCCAGAGAATGATAGGATGGGGGAGGCAATGAACCAAATGACTTTTTAGTACATTTATAGACAGTTATGGTTATTGCAAGAGCACAAGATGATGAGGCCATGGTCACGCAAGCCCACGTAGACAACTGTTGCTCTTGGTGGGCTATCAAGAATGAACAGAGGGAAAAAATAACAACAGCATTGTTTCTTTCACATTAAGGCATTGCTACCAAATGATGTTAGCAAACTCAATCAGTATCGAGGAAGAGTGAAAGGGCAATGATTGACTCAGAACAAAAATAAGAGAGGAGACAAAATGATTTCCAATCTCCTTTAGTCATTTGATTTTAATCATTCCACCATTCCTGAATCTTCACCTTTCTCTCTAAATTTCATCCTTATTCATTTACCTTAAATAGCAGCTTTGCCCTTCTCCTTTTGACCTTTTTACCATTCTGCATTAAGGGCAAATTTCTGCCAAGCCCTGGTAAAGCAGGAATGCCGGTGTAATCACTGCTCAAGTCTTGGTTGGAAGAGGAGATGATGCAGATGTTTAGTCTGCCCCCAAACACCCAGGACAGCTAGGTAGCACAGTGGATAAAGTGTTGGGCCTGGAATCAGGAAGTCTCATCTTCCTGAGTTCAAATCTGGCCTCGGACACTTACTAGCTGTGTGACCCTGGGCAAGGCACCCAAATAAGATCATGAAGAATCAGATACGACTGAACAACAACAACAAAATACCAAACACAAGTCTATTATCTGTATATTCAAGACAAATCAGTATGAGGTACTCTGATATGTGACACTCACTAAAATTTAAATTCATGCCTGGCACATAGTAGGTGCTTACTCTTTATTGATGGATTGATTATTCAGGATAGCAAGAAGACTAAGAACCATGTTATGTATGAAATTAAAGGAGCTAGGAGCTGGAAAAGAGAAGACCAAGGGGAAGATGAAGAAGATATCCTTATGGTTGTAAT
This sequence comes from Trichosurus vulpecula, assembly GCF_011100635.1. Taxonomy (NCBI): domain Eukaryota; kingdom Metazoa; phylum Chordata; class Mammalia; order Diprotodontia; family Phalangeridae; genus Trichosurus; species Trichosurus vulpecula. The sequence goes on along the minus strand of NC_050578.1, from coordinate 86,057,797 downwards.
GGCTTCAAATATGTGAAGTGATGTATTGGATTCAAGGTTTCCAAAGTGCTTTAGACATAATATCTTGCTTTAAATAATATGAATATGATATATACAAATGAATATAGTGTATAAGACAGGTTAGACTATCTTGTTCCAGTGGACAGAACTGAGACCAAATGAGTAGATGAGTAGGTAACGAGCATTTTTATTGAGTACTTACTGTAAGTCAGGCACCATGCTAAGCACTGAGAAGATAAAGACAACAAAAAAGACTAAATTGTACATACCTTTGATCCAGTAATACCACTCACAACTATATCTTTACCCCAAAGACATCAAAGAAAAAAGAAAAGGTACTATATGTACAAAAATATTTATAGTGGCTTTTTTGAGGTGGCAAAGAAGTAGAAATTGAGGAGATGACTATCAATTGAGAAATGGCTGAACAAGTTATGGTACATGACTGTGATGGAATACTATTGTGCTATAAGAAATGATGAGCAGGGTGCTTTCAGAAAAACCTGGAAAGACTTATATGAATTGATGCAAAGGGAATGGAGGAGAACCAGGAGGTCTTTGTAAATAGTAACAGAAATATTGTAATGATGATTGACTATGAAAGACTCTGATCAGTACAATGATCCAAGATAATTCTGAAGGGTTCATGATGAAAAATGCTATTTACCTCCAAAGAGAGAACTGAAGAACTCTCTCTTTATTTTTCTTGTTTTATTGTGTGTGGCATGGCTAAAATGGAAACATGTTTTATAAGATTTCACATATGTAACTGCTATCTTCTCTTGGAGGGACAGAGAATTTGAAACTCAATTTTTTAAATTTTAAAAATAAATAAGCTTTTAAAAAGTGATAGGAAACTTAAAAAAAAAGATTGGCCCTTCCTTCAAAGATCTTGCATTCTAAAGTAGGAAGCGAACACAAAAAAGGAGTTGAAAAGTGTGTCTTTCCCAAAAGTGTGTTTGTGTGTGTGTGTAGGATTAAAGATATCAGGATGGCAGCCTGATATTAAAGTCTAGAAAGTCAGAAGAACAGCTGGGGTTAAGGGGAGAAAGAAGATTGGTCAGCTTATCTATCCTTTTTAAAATAGCATCCCTGGAAGGAACCCACCAATGGGAAGAGAGGGCTGGTATGGTGGAAGCATGTTTCAGGGTGAAGAGTCCCCAGAAGCAGAGAGAGTATATGTTTTATTGCATCATTATATGGCAGATATGAAGAATTCAGACAAACGTAGGAAGAGTCATATAAAATGATGTAGAATGATGAAAGCAGAATTAGGAAGACAAAGTACATGACCATGATAAGTAATAATGACACTACAAATCAATTGAACATTGTTAAATTGTAGTGAACAGTCTCAGTGCTAGAGAACTAATAAAGAAATATACCTTTCTTTTCTCAGTAGAGAGGAGGAAGAAACTGTGGATATGGATTGTATCACCTACTGATCAGGTCACTGTGTGTGAGTCTTGCTTACAATTTTCCCCTTGTTAAAAAGAAGGCTTCAGTGTAGAGAGGTGAAGGTGAGGTTTAGCAAGGGACAAAGAAATCATTAAAGGTAATATAACATTAAAAAAGTTCTAAGGAAGAAAATTTCTGCTGCACATAAAGAAGACTCTTCTAACCATGGAATGAGCTGACTCATAATTGTACTATAGTGAGATCCCTGTCACTTGCAAGTGTTCAAGCAGCAGTGGGATGATTACCCATGTGACAGAGAAGATTACTATAGCAGATAGAGGTTTGGACTAGATAGGTTCCTTCCAACTCTGACATTCTACAAGTTCTGTTTATGAGGCTCTGCTATATAAGGGGAAAAAATAAAAAATGCTAGTCTCATAACAAGGGTGGTGGTCTTCAGCAGCTGCCTCCCTTGCTTTGAACATGGCACTACCTAAACAGGTAGGCTTGTGATTTATTTGACAAACACCAAAGAAAGCTCTTATGAACTGTTTTACCTTGATGGCCTCAAATTTTTAGCTGAATATTGTTGTACAGTAGCCCTTTAATAAGCCTATAGAAGAAGATTATGGATAAATCAGAGGACAGATGTTTCACTAAAGACTAAAGGGCCAGGGAAGAAAAAAAGGGAAAATGTTAAAGAATGGTGATGCCTAAACCAATATGATAAAGATAATAAGTTTAAAAACAGAGAAAATATTTTAAATTATATAAAAGGGGGTTTCCAGACTTCTCAAGCCACAAATGCCAAAGACAACTTAGCAGGTCAGTGGGAAAACTCTGTTGGACGTGGGTGAGAAAAGAGCATAGTCAGGACCCAGCCCTGGGGTGGGAAGGCAGCTGCAGCAGCAGCCATGGCGGCGGCTGCTGCTTCCAGAGCTCCAGGCCCACAGACAGTGGGGAGACAAAGTGGCTGATGGGAGCAGAGTGCAGGGATATCCTTGCTGGCACTAAGGCAGGATTCTCTTGCTTTTTCCTGCTTTGATCTGGGTCTCAGTCCAGGTTGGTGATCCTGGGGTGAGGAGCGCTGGTATGGCAGAGCTTGTGGTGGCTGTGGAAAGGGAGTCCTCCCAGCAGTTTCAAGGCAGAAAAGGGTGCTTGAGCTCACACATAGACCAGAGCACAGGCCAGTAAAGGAGTAAACACCTCTCCTTGGGTCATACCACCTCAGGTGAACTGAAAATTTACAAGTGCCTACAAGTAGGTCAGAAAACAGCAGTGCAAATCCCCTGAAGCTTGGGACAGAGCACTCTCCACTCTGGAAGCAGAGTCATACCTTGACAGAAAGCTCAAAAATCAAGTAATTGGCTGGGAAAATAAGCAGACAGCATAAACAACTCAGACTATAGAGTCTTCCTCTGGTGACAAAGAAGGTCAAAACATACAGCCAGAAGAAAACAACAAAATCAAAGCTCCTACATCCAAAGCCTCCAAGGAAAAATACAAATTGGTCTCAGGCCATGGAAGAACTCAAAAAGGATTTTGAAAATCAAATGAGAGAAGTGGAGGAAAAACTGGGAAAAGGAATGAGAGTGATGCAAGAAAATCATGAAATATGAGTCAATGGCTTGCTAAAGGGGAGACTCAAAAAAATACTGAAGAAAACAACACCTTAAAAAATAACACCTTAAAAATTGGCGAAAGAGGTCCAAAAAGCCAATGAGGAGAAGAATGCCTTAAAAAACAGAATTGGCCAAATGGAAAAGGAGGTCCAAAAGCTCACTGAATAAAATAATTCCTTAAAAATTAGAATGGAGCAAATGGAATCTAGTGACTTTATGAGAAATCAGGAAATTATAAAACAAAACCAAAATAATGAAAAAAATAGAAGATAATGTGAAATATCCCATTGGAAAAACCACTGACCTGGAGAATAGATGCAGGAGAGAGAATTTTAAAATTATTGGACTACCTGAAAGTCATCATCAAAAAAAGATCCTAAACATCATCTTTCAAGAAATTATCAAGGAAAACTGTCCTGATATTCTAAAATCATAGGGTAAAATAGAAATGGAAAGAATCCACTGATCACCTCTGGAAAAAGATCCCAAAAAGAAAGCTCCTAGGAATATTGTAGCCAAATTCCAGAGTTCCCAGGTCAAGGATAAAATATTGCAAGCAGCTAGAAAGAAACAACTCAAGTATTGTGGAAACACAATACACGAGATCTAGCAGCTTCTACATTAAGGACTTGGAATATGATATTCTAGAGGTCAAAGGAGCTAGGATTAAAACCAAGAATCACCTACCCAGCAAAACTGAGTATAATACTTCAGGGGAAAAATGGATTTTCAATGAAATAGAGGACTTGCAATCATTCTTGATGAAAAGACCAGAGCTGAACAGAAAATTTGACTTTCAAATACAAGAATCAAAAGAAGCTTGAAAAGGTAAACAGGAAAGAGAAATCATAAGGGACTTACTAAAGTTGAAGTGCTTACATTCCTACATGGAAACATGATATTTGTAACTCATGAGACCTTTCTCAGTATTAGGGTAGTTGAAGTGAACATACATACATACATACATACATACATACATATATAGACAGAGAGCACAGGTTGAGTTGAATATGAAAGGATGATATGTAAGAAATAAAATTAAGGGGTGAGAGAGGAATATATTGGGAGAAGAAGAAAGGGAGAGATAGAATGAGGTAAATTATTTCACATAAAAGAGGCACAAAAAAGCTGTTATAATGAGAGGGAAGAAGGGGGAGGTGAAAGGGAATGAGTGAATCTCACTCTCATCAGATTTGGCTTAAAGAGGAAATAACATACACAATCAATTGGGCATTATACCCCACAGGAAAGTAGGAGAGAAAGGGATAAGGTAGTGGAATATAATAAAAGGGAGGACAGATTTGGGGAGTGGTAGTCAGAAGCAAACACTTGACAAAGGACAGGGTCACAGGAGAAAATTGAATAACTGGGGGACAGGATAGGATGGAGGGAAATACAGTTAGTCTTTCGCAATCTATTATGGAAGTGTTTTGCATAATGATACATGTATAACCTATATTGAATTGATTACCATCTCAAGGAGGGGGGTGGGAAGGGAAGAAAGGAGAGAATTTGGAACTCAAAGTTTTAAAAACAAATGTTAAAACTGTTTTTACATATAACTGGGAAATAAGATACACAGGCAATGGGGTATAGAAATTTATCTTGCCCTAAAAGAAAGTAAGGGGAAAGGGGATGGAGGTGATAGAAGGGAGGACATATTGTGGAAAAGGGCAATCAGAATACATGCCATCTTGGGATGGGGGGAGGGGAGAGGTGGGGAGAAAATTTGTAACTCAAATCTTGCGGAAATGAATGTTGAAAACTAAAAATAAACAAATTAATATTAAAAAGGTAAAATGTAAAAGGGGAAAAGATGCTCTGTTCTCAAATGGTATAAAAGAACACATAGGTCCTATGAAAAAGAAAAATATCTCTCATTTCCATTGGGTAAATTGTCATTTAAAGGATGACAACATGATACTTAAGAGCTTGAAAAGTTTTTCCATTAGTCTGAAAATATACAAAAAAGTATTTAGGAGTTAAGATATTAATTGGAGGGCAGCTAGGTGGCACAGTGAGTAGAGCACCGGCACTGAAGTCAAGAGGACCTGAGTTCAAATCCAGCCTCAGATGCTTGACACACTTACTAGCTATGTGACCTTGGGCGAGTCACTTAACCCCAATTGCTCTGCCTTCCCCCCTGCAAAAAAAAAAGATATTAATTGGTTCAGGGAAAATGATGTTACAGACTTCCATATATCAATTATTTCCTAACAGTTTAACATGGTTCCAAATACATACCTTAGCTGTAGATTAGGGAAATTTACATTTGAAGGTTCCTTTTCTAAAAACATAATGAAAACTTTGACATAAGCTCATTCTCTAGTCATTAAAAATACATAATTGTAATGAGTGAAATCTAAGGAGGTGACATTTAGAGATACTTAAAAACAATTTTCCAATTTGTCCTCTTCATGTACTTAGGTAAAAATAAAATGCACATTTTAAATTATTTATAATGGGCTTCCAAGTTCTTTCCTGTTAAAAGGGATTTTTAACACAGATTCCACATCTTATACTTCATATCAAACTCTGATCTGCAAGTTTAAAAATTGATTCCTTGGATTCATTCAGTGCTCTCATATGCTTTTCTGTAAGATGAGAAGCATGATAAAAATATCCCCTAAGTAAGTATGGATGCTTTCAAGATATCATGGCTATAAAGAAAACAGTAATTCTGTCCCTCATCTACCATCTAAATTCAGAACAAAACCACTTCCCCTGTGTACTCGCCATAGAAACACTATAGATGTCCTTTATTTGACATTCAGAGAAGGTAATTCTCTCTCAAGAACACAAACTTTTATTTCTCTGGACATACAAAATCAATACTAGGTTTTGGTAACATTGTTCATCTTCTCTGAGATGTCATTCTAGCTATCTATTAATATTCATAGACAACAGGTGAATACTGAAGAGAATGCAACTAAAATTCAGGGATATTTCTACTGGGTCTATTAACTAATTGAGAGAGCCCTGATAGAAAAAAAGTATTAGAAATGATAGAAAGTTTTTAGGATTGAAGCCAAATTAGCACAAGTGATACGTACATACATACATACATACATACATACATATATACATCCATTTTATATAGTTACATAGCCCCTATGAAAGGATAGTAAATAGTAAAAGAGATACTAGTCAAGAGCAACATGGGGTGTTCAGGAAGGACTAGGACCTCTGGTATGAGGGCTTGCTAAGCCCTTTTAAGGGCTGCTCGTTCACTTTTGGTGTCTATCTATTACCCGACTCTCACCCGTGGCTCCAAGAAGCATGCACAGTGGCTGCACTCTTGTAAAACCAATCTTAGCAGGCAGGCTAAATCAGGTTGAAAGTAACCAACAGGCCTCCACCTTGTTGGTGAATTGGGTGATACCTACTCAAACCATGTGAAGATTTCTCCTGGCAAACTGGGCAGATGAGAACAATTTGTTTGAACATCCATGAAGGAGGCTGAAGCAGCTACCATGGCATGCTTAGAGCTTGGTCAGATATGGAAGACACCAAGGCAATGCACTCCATCCTGGGTCATTGCCAGTCATCTTGACTTTTTGTCCTGTCGCTAGACTTTGATGACTCTGGAAAAGATTGAGGCTGATGACTTTGTGCAACTCTACCTCATTTAAATCCAAGTTATTCACAGATCAAGACACCACCTCATGATGTCATTGGTCCTTTTCAAAAGCTACAGATGAACAGAAAGAACAAAGCCAGAGGGAAGGGATGGCTCCTGATGACTTTCCTGAATGTAGTACTCACTCAAAGGGATCTTAGGCCCGGATCATGCTATAAAAGTAGCCATTATCAGCCACTGCATTTAACAGACACAGGGAGTCATCTAAATAGGAGTAGCACATGATACCAAAAGGTTAATTTGACCTCAAAATAAGCCTTTTAGCTTTTCATAGTATCCAAATCCTCATTCATGCATCTGACAATGCAGGAATTAATTAACGTGAGTAATTTCTCCATTAGTGTTGACTTCTACCCACTCTTGTCTTCTCATTTTGTGCAATTCATAACCAAGTCTTTTTTTTAAAATAAATTCTTCATAAAGGAAATAAACAATTAGAGGGAGGGAAGTATGGGAATAGGAAGGTAGAGATAGAAGAAAAGTGAGAATTTTCCTAGGCTCAGTTCCCTGTCTTACCATCTTAATTATTTTTAAATGGCTCAAAACTTTGAAGAAAGGTGAGGATATTAAAAATAACTTCTACAAAATCCCCAGAAAAAACAGTTTATCAAATTTAAGAACCTGCTGAAAGCTTCTGAAAGGATCATTAACAACCATTTTTAAAGTACCTACCATGTGCTAGGCATAGGATAAAAGAGTTAATTGGTAAAATCAATGAAATAAAAATAACAATTAGGGTTGTAAATAAAGAAATCAATCATTCTAAGAAGAGAACAGGGAAATTTAGAACAAACACCAGAGAAACCATCCAACATAGTAGATTTTCCAAAAAGAAGAATTGGAATGTCAAAATAAAAAGGCAGAAGGAAAATTAAACAAAACTGAGCAATAAGAAGCCTGGAAAAATACACTCAAGTGCTATAAAACAAGAATAATAATTTTAGAGAGACTAAGAAGAGACAGTGTAAGATTTATTGGTCTTCCAGCAAAGTATGATAGAAAACACCCTGAATAATAAACATCAAGGCAGCAATAGCCTGGTAAATGTTTGGCAACCAGCTCTTGGGGTGTGCATTGGGGAGATGTATGCATAACACACTTTTAAGTTTAATCTGCATACTATGTTCAATGATCCTTGGCAATTCCAAGGGACTCAGAATGAAAAATGGTATCTACCTCCAGAGAGAGAACTGATGGTTATTGAGTGCAGACTGAAGCATATTTTTTCTATTTTTCTTGCCCCCCCCCACATGCACAACAAGGCTACTGTGACAAACACTTTTTGCAGATTTCATATGTGTTATGGGTATTATATTTCTTGCCTTCTTAATAGGTGGGGGAAGGATGGAGGGAGGGAGAGAATTTGGAACTGAAAATAAAACTTTTAATTATTTAAAGTTTAATCTGCATTATGAAAATTTCCCCCATTGTTTTCCTAAGTCTAGACAACCAACAAAACAGTAAATCCAGCATAGATTTATAGTATATGCTAATTTCTGAAGTGTAAGTGTTCAGGTTGAAAATTTGATAATCAGCTCTCACGAACCAGTTTGAACTGGCTCTAGAACACATCTGCTTCAGGATCTCATATACATTAGCCAAGAAATATTGGAAGTAGATGAGGAAGTGCATTCTGAGAGAATTCAAAGAACACAAATAGGAAACAAACAAACAAATCCATTTTTAACAAACAAAACGATATTCAAACTCCAGAACTACAACAGCAAACAACAAATGCTACCATTAGCCAAAACCAAAAACAAACGAAAAACAAAACACTTTCATCTTTCAAGGAAAACTAATCAGAATAGCACTTGATTACTATTTATTAATGAATAATTAAAAGACAGACTAGAGTATGACATTCTGAAAGGCAAAGAAAATCACTAATTTTTACCTGCAAAACAAGTCAATGAACTTTTAAGTTGGATGTTGGAAGAGAATATCAAGTTATTCCTTCAAAAGAACTCAGAAATGAAGAAGACAATTAATATGTAAATTCAAAAGGAAGAAATATAAATGAGTTAAGGCAGCAATAGAAAAACAAAGAAATTAAAGCTATGGGCATGGAATGTGAGGTTTTTTTTTTCATTTTTTCACATTGTCTTTGAAAAAATGCACAATTTTAGAGTAATTTAGAGAACAAAGTCATTCACTCAGTCAACAGTAAGTCACTAAAAGATTACTGTGTTCTAGCACTATGCTAAATGCTAGTGATACACAAAGAAAAGCAAAACCATGGTCCCTGCCCTCAAGAAGCTCACAAAGAGAAAATACCTAAGAGTAAAAGATATAAGGGGCAAAAATAAATCAGAAAGAAGAGAAGAGGACATCATTATTTCCTAAGCCCCCACCACCACCCCCCCAAAATTCCTCATATACAGACTATTTGTGTCTGACCTGTGTGGTCCAAGCTCACATTGGTCCGATCAACCACAGTCAGACACACTATACCTTGGCCTTGACATAATGATGTCATTTTGATCCTCTTTGAGAATGAAGGACAACAACCAGCCAATTTAAGAAATATCAGTTTAACATTTGGGCTCCATTATTTCTCATTCTCACTACAAGATATCCTATTAAATCAGGTGATTCTATCAAACTAGGATGAGTCCTTTTGAGATAGTGAATTCTAAAAGTGATATTCGAGAAAGTCAATGTCAAAGCTCATTCGCTAGGTAATATCAAACAAAGCCTAAAAAAGTCTAGGAGAGAGTAATGCCTTAGCAGTGATTCTTCTTGATGGACAATGAGAGAACTCAAGTTGTAAGAAAGATTCCCCAAATCTGTCAGGGTCATGCTAGAGTTCTATTTTTAAGCTGAAATATTAAAGTTCAGGCTCCCATCCTTGATCTCTGGTCATTCATTCAATCTCAGCTTAGAAGCATGCTGTGATGGAGGGAGATCTTGTGGTATCTCACTGCACACACTAGATATGGAATCAGAGGAAGAGGGTATTTTTGTCCTAATACTAATTCCATATATACCTTTAGGCTGGCCATTTAATATCTATAAGCCTCAGTTTCCTCATCTGCAGAAGTGTAGGAAGCAAACTAGATCTCTATGGTTCCTTCCAAATCCTGTTATTTTACCAGTCACATATATGCTCAATTCATAATTTAAGAAATTACATACTATACACATATATTCCCACTCACCATGACTAAAATTCCCAATAAATATTGATGAAGTTGACAACAAAAATAGGGAATCTTTTCAAAAGTGTATAGTTAAAAACTACCTGTAATGGGCCTTTTACCTTCGTCGATGACCACAATCCTGAACCAGCTTCTTAGATTAGTTGTCACCCAAAGGAAGCACCGGGCATAGTGAAAAGGGTACCAGATTTACAAAGGATATGACTACAAATTCATCTCTGCTTGCCTGTGTTATTCTAGGCATTTCTTAATCTCTCAGGATCACAGTTTTAATATACACAAAATTAGTGAGTTTGATTATCTCTAAGTTTCTTCCTATTTCTGAATAGTATGGAAAAGATACAAATAAATCTCCCTAGAGAGGAATATGACAGCTACAAGTTCTAGGAATCAAGAGGAAGCATGTTTCAAGGTCAAAAGAACAGGACCAGGGTAAATTCAGGGGCAAGGAAAAGCTAATATAGGAGAGAATCGTTCTTGCTCAGAACTAGCTCTCTAAGGAATATTGCCTGATTGCTCCCTTGAAATCAAAGGCCTTGCAATTGATAACCCACTCTTAATTTTCAAGGCAGTGAGACTCAGAACCCTAGAAAACTTATGTGATAGAATATTAGTTGCTTCCATATAAAATCTGTAATTTCTTTCACTTGAAATGATGAAACTCTCAACTTGAAAAAGAGCAGTGATATTTTCAAATGGAATAATACAAGTGAAAATGCTATAAAAATAAGTGTGAAGTACTACATAAATGAAAGCTATTATTACTTTATTATCCTAGGATTTTCCCCAAGTTGATAAGACCTTGAAGCTCTAGTTATACCTCCTACCAAAAATGTACAGATCCTCTTAGACTCTAAGACTTACAGTAATATAAACATTTAAAAGGCTAATGAAGAATAGATTGAAAAAAATTAAATGGGGGTGATTCACCCCCTCTGACAGACTTTTCAATCTTTTTTAGAAATGTATATGTAATATGATGTGTTTGTAGCAGGATTTCAAAAGTGCTTTAATTTTCATTATTAAGTTACAATTAAGAGCAAGATTACTGATGCAAGCACAACCTCAAGAGAGGTAAGAGCTAGAGTTGAGCTATCCTCTCATTCGCCTATTGTTCTATTCTAAATGTTCAGAACCACTGGGTATTGACTTCACAATGATAACCCCATCACCTCAAGTTAGGTGTAGCAAACAACTGATATTCTTATTAAAACTAATTTTTTCAGTTAACAAAAAACCACCTTTTGTCTCTCCTTCCTATTTGACGTCCTAGTGAAAAAGATAAAAATAAACACATAATTTGTAACAAGTCTTTCAAAGATATTAGTCATTGTATATTACATAAATTGTTCTCTTGGTTCTGCTCAATTAACTATGCAATAAGTTCATGTATGTCTTTGTAGGATTTTTTTTAAACCATCCTCTTTATCATTCCATATGGCACAGTGGGATTCCAGCACATTCATATACCATGATTTGTTCAGTTATTCCCCAATTAATGGGCATCCCTTCAATTTCAATTCTTTGCCAATACAAAAATAGCTACTAAACATGAGAGTCTTTGTCTTCTTTTTTTAAATCTCTTTGGAGTATCCACCTAGCAGTGAGTTAATAGTTCTCTTATGAATTTTTTGTATTTTGTATATTTACCTTCATATCATCTCTAATGGATGGTAGACTCCTAGAGGGCAGAAGCCATATCTTTCTTATTTGTTTCATATGTGCCCCCAAACCTAAAGCCATGCACAACATATATTAAGAGTTTAAGGAATATGTGCTGAATGAATAAATATTAACTGCATTAGAAAATTCTTTTGGCAATGATTTCAAATTGCCCTTCCAAATCCAGGGTCTGTAAATACCTTTTATTATTTAAATCACTGTTTTTAGCAACTAATGTAATATCTCTCTCAAATTTAATCACCAACTGCAAATATGGTGTGGTATCTGACACACAATCTGACTTCATAAAGCAAATCCTGAGGTTTGTATGTGTTTTAAATATGTCTATCCCTCTCATTCTTATAATTTGCCAACAAAAACTGTGTAATTACTAGTTGGGACTAGCTCTTAACTTGATAACTCTTCAGAGCCAAATAATTAAATGAAGGCATGTTTCTTTACTGGCACTATATTCTAAATCACTCATTATATGTATAGTCATCAAAAATGTGGAAGTTTTTATTCTATCATTAAATGGTGACAAATAATAGGACAATTTATCTTTAAAGGATCCCCAAAGCTTCTCTCCAGCTTGGTTTATATAGCAGATGAACCAGTGCACAAGTTTAGGAAATAGTGGCTTATTAATGGAACTATCACGGCTTTCCAAATTCTGTTTTGGCACTTCAGAATTTTCTGGGCCAAGACCTTTTAGATGGCTGTAAATTAACGAGCTGAATTCCAACCCTCCCTTATTGTGAACAATCTCTACAGTGGAAAATAAAAATCAGATTAGACATAGCCTTAGCTAAAGAATATATACATAAACACATCCATCCATACATACATATGTGTGTCTATATATATATATATAGACACACATATGAAGCAGTAGGTTGTAGAGGAAAGAGAAGCCAGAAAGACCTGGGTTCAAGTCCTGCTTTTGATACACACTGCCCATGTGATCCTGGGTAGGTCACCCAGGCTAATTATAATCACCCATCATCCACTTTTTTACCCCAAAAGTATGATATCATTGGGCCTCTTTGAGAAGGAAGGACAAACAACATACTTGGCAACTCTCTAAGCACTTAACTTACAAGATAGCTGTTCATCTGCATTACTAGAGGGAATACTTCACCAAGTACCCTACATTGATATATGTATATATGTCTATACATACATGTACGGAAACACATAGTGATATATTAACATATATAGAGGGGATGAGAATAACCATTTTTAAAGCACGTATGTGTCAGGTGCAGTACCAAGTACTTTTACAAATATTATCTCATTTCATAGTCATGACAACCTTGTGAGGTAGGTCCTCTTACCATCTCCATTTTATAGTTGAGGAAACTGGGGCAGAGGTTAAGTGCCCAGAGTCACACTGTTTGAAAGTATCTCAGACCAAATTTGAATTCAGGTCTCCCTAACTCCAGCTACCATAATAGAGAAACAGATTTATTTTGCACAATATTGTGGTTAAATGTGATTTGCCTGGGTCTCCAGGAACAGCTGTCACCCCAAATTTGCTGGTTCAACCACTCCCTTTTGCAACTGAAGGATCTGGTGGCAGAATTATGGTGGTCTATTCTGGCTTAACCTCTTCTCTTATGTGATCTACATTCATAGACATAGTTCCACAGACCAGTGAAATCTTCGGAGCAGTCTTTGAATAGATACACACACACACACACACACACACACACACACAGAGCATGCACACACAAAATCTATAAAGGGGAATTTTACTATTCTGTTAATTTACCTTTTACAGAAAGAAATTCTGACTATATAGACAGAGAAAATATCAAATTGTAACAATTCAACAAATACCTAGATACTGGGAATGCAAAGATGAAAATTCAACCTTCCTTGCCTTGCCTTCTAAAGTTATCTTCCATTTTGTTTAATATAAGTATATTGCTAGTGCTTAGCACATAGTAAGCACTTAAATGCTTATTAATTCCAGAGAATTTATGTTTTAGTAAGAGAGTATAATAGTTACATAGATAGGTGATTTTCAAGTAATATTAAGTAATCTCAAGTGGGAGGATGAGGAAAAGGTTTGTGTAGGAGGAAGCACCTGAACTGGGCTTTGAAGGAAGTTAAGGGTTCAACGAGGTGGAAGGGAGGAAGGAGAGCAGTCCTAAAGACCACCAGTGCAAAAGTGGGAAGGTCTTGTAAAGGCAGTGGCAAACAAGCCAGTTCAATTGGGAGAATGCATGAAGAGGACTGGTATTCATGAGATAAAAAGGTACATGTTCAAAAATATGGAAGGCTTTAAATGCTTGTTGAGGATTTTGTAGTTTATCCTAGAGGCAATTGTGCACCATTACTGTTTATGGTAGGACAGTAACATAGTCAGATCCATGCCTTCAGAATATATCCATTTGGCAGCTATGTGGTAGAGCTTAATAGTTTAAGTTTTTTCCTTCTGTTTTTAAATCTAAAGATTCTGAAAATGCATCCTAGATACTAGTGGATAACGCTGATTGCTACTAATGAAATTCTGAACTTGTATAACATTTTCTTTATCTAAGTTCTATTTTTAAAAATTTATTTTACCCCAGTTACATGGAAAAACAATTTTATGATTTGTTTTTAAAACTTTGAGTTCCAAATTCTCTCCCTTGCTCCCATCCCACCCCCACTCCACCATTGAGAAGGTATGCAGTTCAAACATATCCATAACGATCATGTTGTGAAAGAAAACAGCTGAAAACCCTCAAGAAAAAATAAAGTTAAAAAAAGTATGCTTCAATCTGTATTCAGACACCATCAGTTCTTTCTGTGGAGCTGGATAGCATTTTTCATGTTAAGTCCTTCAGAGTTTTCTTGGATTGTTGTATTGCTGATAATAGCTAAGTCATTTGCAGCTGATCATCTTACAGTATTGCTGTTATTTTGTAAATAGTACATTTCACTTTGCATCAGCCCATGTAAGTCTTCCCAGGTTTTTCTGAGAGCATCCTGCTCATCACTTGTTATAATATAATAGTATTCCATCACAATCACATACCATGGCTTGTTTAGCCATTCCCCAATTGATGGGCATCCCCCCCACATCTAATTCTTTGCCCCGAGAAAAGAGCTGCTATAAATATTTTTGTACATATAGGTCCTTTGCCATTTTTAGAAATCTCTTTTGGGACACAGACCTAGTAGAGGTATTGTTAAGTCAAAGGGTTGTAACAATAATGTTACATGCAGATACTGTGGAAGTGTAAGGACAATAATACCAGCACACAGGAGGGCTGTTAGCAAAGGTTCTTTGATCTGCTTTTCTAAAGGAAAGCAACTTTAAGGGGTTAACAATCTTACTTTAATTAAACATACATATACCATTCACTTAGTTTAGGGGGGAAAATCAGCACCCTGGACTTCAGAGCAAATACAAACGGAAATTATAGAGAAAATAACACAAGTCAACAGATAAGTTTCTAACTATGTGACCATAGCAATACATACATAGTTACCAGAGAGAGAAGCACCAACATCTGGGATTTCAAAGCCAGGGGTCTCCTTAACAGCTACCCAGAGTCTTGTCTGGCCAAATCACAAAAGCACTCTTTTCATGAGTGAGCCCCCGAATCAAAAGGCTAACCTCAGAGTATATATACACTTCTTCAGGGTCAGAGGGCATCACAACAATGTGACTCAAACTCATGTGACTTAGGCTTTCTGATGACTTAAGCAGGTCATCAAAGACTCTTGATTCAATCAAAGGCAAGAGTCAATCAAACGCTCTCGATTGCCTTAGTGCTGAGAGGAACTAGAAATGCAACATAAAAAAAACAGCAAAAGGTTCCACTTTGCTTGCCATTACATTTCGGAAGGGGCAACAATAGGGTTAGTCTGTTAGCTTTAGTAGCCAAAGGATGTAATAGAAAATATCCTGCTGATTCTATGTGGCCCAGTGGGGATAGACCCTGGTATTCACTTAGAGACTATATCAGCAAGTTAAAGGAAGAGGTAATGAAGATTGCTATTATGATGGGAAATGCATATGCATACTATAATACTCCCTTGGGGGTCTCTCATAGAAATTTAATAGCTAAGACAGCTCCTCCTACTTATAAACACCTAATTTTGACTCTGCTAATTGGGGAAGTAGGGCAACCTCATTCAGAAGTGCTAGATAAGATTTCACAGTTAAGTGACTTAGGAGACTGGGGAAAAGATAAATTTCCTCAACAGAGAAGAGTGAATAGGCAGCAGATTCAACCTCAGAATAGAGTGACAAGAAAAGAAATGTTTACTGCTCTATTGAGAGCCCCTAAGGTGAGAAGCCTTCCAGCCATTAAGCTCAGAAAGAAGCAGAGATTAGAGAGAGAGAGAGAGAGAGAGAGAGAGAGAGAGAGAGAGAGAGAAACTGGAAAGGCTCAGAGAACTGCACCCACGTGACCTAAAATTGTCACAAAGAGGTGACTTAAACCCATGTGGTCTAAAAGCCTCTGATGTCACAAACATGTCACTCAAACCCATATAAACTAGGCTTTCCCTTGAGGGAAGGAGGTCATCAAGGACTCTTAATTTAATCGAGGAAATAAAGGCCAAACTCTTCAAGGGCACTTGGTTGAACTAAGAGCTAAGGGTCCATTTTGATTGCCAACACAGCCTTCTAACTACCTTCTAACTACCCTAAGAATGAGAAAGGTATCATGAGTTACAAATATCATTTTCCAATGTGGGAATGTAAACAGTTTAAACTAATTAAGTCCCTTATGATTTACCTTCCCTGTTTACCTTCTTACGCTTCTCTTGAGTCTTGTATTTGAAAGTCAAATTTTCTGTTCCACTCTGGCCTTTTCATCAAGAATGCTTGAAAGCCCTCTATCTCATTGAGTATCCATTTTTTCCCTGAAGGATTATACTCAGACTTGCTGGGTAGGTGATTCCTGGTTGTAAGCCTAGCTTCTATGTCCCCCAGAATATCATATTCCAAGCTATATGATCCTTTAATGTAGAAGCTGCTACATCTTTTGTTGTCCTGACAATGGCTCCACCATACTTGCACCATTTCTTTCTGGTGGCTTGCAACATTTTCTCCTTGACCTGGGGACTCTGGCATTTGGCTATAATATTTATGATAGTTTTCATTTTGAGATCTTTTTCAGGAAGTGATCAATAGATTCTTTCAATGTCTAGTTTCCCCTCTGGCTCTAGAATATGGAGGCAGTTTTCCTTGATAATTTCTTGAAAGATGATATCTTGGCTTATGACTTTCAGGTAGTCCAATAATTTTAAAACTATCTCTCCTGGATCTATTTTCCAGGTCAGTTGCTTTTCCAATGAGTTATTTCACATTGTCTTCCATTTTTTATTCTTTTGGATTTGTTTTGTTGTTCCTTGATTTCTCATAAAGTCATTAGCTTGCACTTGCTTAATTCTAATTTTTAAGGAATTATTTTCTTCAGTGAGCCTTTGAATCTCCTTTTGGCCAATTCTGCTTTTTAAGGCATTCTTCTCCTCATTAGCTTTTTGGACCTTTTTTAGCATTTGGCCTAGTCTGTTTTTTTTTAAGGTGCTATTTTCTTAAGTAGTTTTTTTTTTTTTAGGTCTCAAGCTGCTGACTCATTTTTCATGATTTTCTTGCATCACTCTCCTTTACCTTCCCAATTTTTCCTGTACCCCTCTTACCTAATTTTCAAAGTCTTTTTTGAGCTCTTCTATGGCCTGAGACAAGTTCATATTTTTCTCTGCCCCTCCTCTCTCTGGGACTGCCATCTAGGGCTGAGACCCAGATTCAAGTATAAGCAAAGCAACACAGTCTTGCCTCAGTGCTAGAAAAAGACCTCTGTACTCTCCTTCTGACCAGTTATTTGACCACCTTACCATCTGTGGACTGCAGCTCTTGAAGCAATCATTGCTGATTCAGTCACTCCCAAGGCCTACTCTTGGGTTGTGGTGGCCTCTGCTGGATTTCACTCCTCTCCCATCTAGGTGTGATAGACCTTTCCTGTGGACCTTCCAATTTTCCTTTGGTGTCTGTGGACTGAGAGATCTGAAAACTGCCACTGCTGCCACTGATTCAGTTGCCCTGAGACCTACTCCAGGTTTGTGGGGGGAGGGCGGGCCCAGTCCCCACTGGAGTGGCTTGCATTAGACTGTGTTCCTCTCCCACTCTGGTGCAATAGACCTTTCCTGCTTACTTTCTATGTTGTCTTGGGCTGGGAATTTGTTTCACTCCATCTTTTTGTGGGTTTTGTTGCTCTAGAGTCATATTTCGAAAGGTATTTGGAGAATTTGGGGGGAGAGCTCAGGTGAGGCCTTGCCTTCACTCTATCATCTTGGCCCTTCCTCCAAGCTACCTTCTTTAACTCCCTATATCATACTTTCCTTCTCCTCCACACCATACACATAGTCAAAACTAGGACATTGGTTCATACTCTCACATTAAGCCCTAGACTATTTGCAATTTAAACACTAAAGTCCATAATTATATATGTATGTGTATATATATATATATATATAATATGTATGTATGTATATATATATATATACACATATATATAGAGAGAGAGACACATATACACACATACATATAAAACATATACAATATATATACATAGATGTATACATGCATAATACATATACATATGCCTCTTTTGCATATTTGTATATATACAAAAATATGTATGCATTTTGTTAGCTTTCTTAATTATAGAAAACTTCTAGTTATTCATGGGGAGATGAGCATACACGTGAAGACTCACATAATATAAACATATACATTTGAATATCTATATCTGCATGTTTATATATGATACATACATACATATACATGTGTTCCATATATGTATATATGTACGTACGTGTGTGTGTGTGTATATGGAATAAGCATTTATACCAAACGCTGTGGTAAGTGTTTTACAATTATTATCTCATTTAATTCTCATAACAAACCAGCTAAGGAAATTGAGGCAAAGAGAAGCTATATGACTTGCCTAGGGCCACACAGGTAGTATTTACCGTGCTTAGCACATAATTAGAACTTGCTAAATACTTTATTACTCTTCTTCTCTCCATATCTTGTCAGGTTTTTTTGTCGTTGATGTTTTTACTAAGAACAGGTTTTTATAGCATAACAAGGTCCTGATGTACTCCCTTCACTATGATCACTGAAGCCATCATTGGATCTAAGAAAAACAATTGATTAAAATCAATTGTGCAAGTGACTCTATCTGACAGTATATGCAATATTTAGCATCCATTTCTCCTTCAGCACAACATTTAGCATCCATTTCTCCTTGGAAAACAGGGAAGTACATTTCATCCCTTTTTTCTGGACTAAGAGTTTGGTCATTGCAACTAACATGAGTTCAGTTGCCATTTGGTATTATTTATTTTCACTTATTCTATCAGTCATGTCACTTTTTTCTGTTTCTTTTTGCTTCTCACTCAATTTTAAATGTAAAATGAAGGGGTTACACTAGACAATTTGATCTGTATACCATAAAAAGGAATGCCA
Source organism: Trichosurus vulpecula (assembly GCF_011100635.1). Taxonomy (NCBI): domain Eukaryota; kingdom Metazoa; phylum Chordata; class Mammalia; order Diprotodontia; family Phalangeridae; genus Trichosurus; species Trichosurus vulpecula. Next base: position 86,038,834 of record NC_050578.1, on the reverse strand, counting down.
TGCTGATCAAATCAAAGCATCAGAGTTTTAAAGTAATGGTTGGGGAAAAAAATCAAAAACTAATTCAACACCGTTGATGTTCTCAACAATGCATTGTGATAGGCACTATCACAAGAGCCTTAATGCATAGTCCCTAATTTAGGAACTTTTCTAGTAGAAGAGGCTATAATAGGATTAAAAACTGTGTGAATGAACAAACTTAAAAGTCTAGTCATGTGGTATTTCATTTCAATTTGGTAGGAGGTTTCCAGTGGAGGGTCGCAGGGCTCTGTACATAGTATAGTCTCTGTTGTTCCTCCCATTTTAAGAGGAATAGCACTGGTATGTATCAACAATTTTTCTTATGCTTAGATCTCTTTCTTTTTTTTTAAAGCTTAGTCTAATGTATTACACTGGACTAATTCAGGTCACCTGCTTCCTATAAGATTGTTAGCACTTACTAAGATACTGAAAAATAAAGATAATATCATAAAGCCTATTATGGGAATATATGTGTGTGTATATATATATATATATATATATATATATATATATATATATATATATATATATGCTTACTTATTAACCTCACTTGACCAGAACCTGATTCATGGAATAATAATGTTAAGGGAAGGTCAGAGTCATTTCTCTTAGCTGAAAGGTTGAGTTGACCAAAACTTGTCCCATGGGATGTGAAAATTTACTTAAAGCCTTAAATATTCCTTAGATAAGAAGCCAGAGGTAGAATCATAACTGCCTCTAACTTTTTGGTGATATGTAAATCTTTTTCCTCAATTAGCCTATTTGAGAATGCTCTAAATATAATCTGTAATGTGACTTAGAGTTTGAGAAAGTTTGTTTCCTTAGAGGATGAGATTGTGGTTCCAACTAAATTGGTTCAACTTTTAGGATATTGAAGGAAGTACTGGAATTAGGGATTTGTTTTTTTCTTTACCTTTAACAGCCTAAGAGCAATGTACAAGATTGTAATATGTAAAGAATTATTTTTATGTCACTATTATGTAATTCAGCCTACAAGGGTTTGTTAGACTTCCAAATGGGGGTTCAAGTCTTCTCTGAGGCCCGAACCTATACCTGAGCACAATAATAAAACATAGGTTTTTAACCTCTATAATTTTTGCTTTGTGGTAAATATATTTTGGCACATGAACTCAGAGAGGAGAAATTTCTCCCATAACAATGTTGTGAGAAATAATTCAGTTGGACTGCTACTCTTTTCCAATCAGTATCAATCAATTTGATATGATTTTATAAGAGGGCAATGATCGTTAGTCATTATTTTAATTTATTCATTTGGTAATACAATCTAGTCAATCACCTAATAATAGGTATAAAAATAAGCAATGCATTAGTCCATACTTTGTATAAGTCACATAGGAATATAGATTCTAATAGAATGGCCCTATAATTGGCCTCAAACTTTAATGTAATGCTCATTACTTTTTTTAACAGCTTTAGAGCTCACTTGCACAACCACAAGAATGCTAAGAAAGATATCTTCATCCTGTTTTGCTCAAATTCCATGAGTACACCAAGCATGAGTGGTGGCATGGTATGGAAAGTCACTCCAATATGTTCTTGGAGCAAATGTATAACTTGTATCACCTCCTACTGCCTAACCTATGGAGGAGCCCAATCGTCTTGTGACCACCTAGTCAGTAGAAATTTTCCTTGCTTCACCCAACTTGTGACCCTGCAGACAGATAATTTTTGCTTATTTTAGCTTATGTGTCATATGTCAACCAATGAGATCCTATATTTTAGCATGCCTCTTTTGCATATTTGGGTATCTAACTCAATAAAGGCAAGGTCTCAGAAGGGGGCATCTCAGATCATGAGGAAGATCTGAAGTTCACTTCATTAGAGGGGACCATGGACGCTTTAATAAAGTGCAATTGGCTCAGAGCTCTGCCTCACTATCTTCTATCGTAGTTTGACAATTTTAATCCCCGCAGCCTAAACCTATTTCTTGTAAAACTGCTCCTCTGTTGTCCTTCCCTGTCAAAGCTCTTCACCTCAATCATGATATTCCATTAGTGAGAGCAGCATGATAAAAAATTGGACTCAGGAAGTTTTATGACCCAGACCCTACTCCACAGTAACTGCTTAGTTAATTAGGAGTTAGGAGGTTTGTTTTTTGTCCTTGACCTTACTACTGTCATTGCAGATGACCTTAAAAATGGACGCAACCACGTTGTACTTCCTCTGCCCCAATGCATAGACTGGGGATAAAAATGTTAACTACTAGAATGGAGGGAGGATAAATGAGCTAATAGTCATTACAGCACTTTGAGCTCCACTGGCAAAAGTCTTCACATGTGCAAGGTGTTATCATTATGCAGGGAAGATGAATCCTTTCATTATGTTGCAGTGATTTTCCTATGCTCCATTCATTTTAATACAAATGGATCAGGTTTCTGGGGCAAAATAGGGAAATTTAATGTTCCTTTTTACTCTGGAATCCAGAGAAGCTTGTGTGTTAAAATGTGAATTATTCCAGCTCATAAAAACAGAACATTTTAAAACCCAGAAGTCCTTTTTCATCAGTGAGCTTAAGTATCTGCTAGATTTTATTGTTTAAAAGTTTCTTAAATTTTTCACAGAACTATGTACTGATCCAGTTTGCTCTGAATCCCACAGGAGTTCTAAGGTTTCAATTCCTAGTAACTGTAGGTAATTAAAACACTGATAATAATAACAACAGTTGACATTTACATAGACCTGGACAATTTACAATGTCTTGTACATGCCATCTCACTTGCTAACCCACTGACCATTCCAGCCTACACCTCCAGATATCTTTAGGAAAACAGAAGTCTACTCACATGCCCCAAATGGAATCAGCATAGTTTCAGTAGTCTATTTATTCAGGGGAGGAGAAAAAAGAATTTCTCACTGAGAAAGTCAGGCCAAAACCTCAATCCAACTTAGTGAGAGGAATTATACCCTAACTGTGAATAAAACAATTCATAATGCAGATAATCCCTGCATGAACAATGGGAGTTTATTGCTGATGAGAAAGACAACTCTGGGGAATACATTCTGTTACACCCTCAGCTGAGGCTTTCACATGTGAATGATATATAAAGGAAAATATCAAATGTTTATATAACATATTTCTCCACTATTTCAATTTCAAATCCTCAAGATACCATAGTAAAAGATAAAGCTATGGAAACAAATACATAAATAGATATTCTGGATCTATAATTCCAGTCATGCAGGGAACTCCTGGTGAAGAAATTTCCTTCCACCAATCCCAATCCTATACTGTATTTAGTCTTAGAGTCTTATAATTTATATACAGTCTTAGAGAACTGCCAGGGACACCAGGAAGCTGTGTGGTTCCCTCAGGGTCACACAGCTAGCATGTATCAGAGGGAACTTGAACTTGGACTTTTCTGACTATGAAGCCAGCAATGTATTATGTTATACTTCCTCTCATGTGGAGGTATGTGTATACACATAGACATATATGGCTTATATGTGCATATATTCATATACCTCCACACAATTTTGTCAGTATATCACAAGTCTTTGTAAAGGACCTGTTAAATCATAGCTTCCAGTAACAGAGTTTTAGAGCTAGGAAGGACTTAAATCATCTATTCCAATACTCTTATTTTAATTTTAGAGTACAAGAGTCTCAGTTATATCAGGTGACCTAGCCAAGGTCACAGTTAGTTGTGGCAAAGTCAAAACCCATGCTTAAAGTTTCCCCTACTCCCAATCAGCCCTGTGTTTACATCTGTACCACTTTTAAAAAGGCTTTATTTAAAAAAAAAAAACAACATCAGGTAATTTCTGGTTTGAAATTTTTTGTTGTTGTTAAGAAGATTTTTGATTTTCACAGAAGAAAGTGATGCTTTCAACAGACATACAAACTTAGTAGAGAGCATAGGAGTAAATGGAGTTGTCCTTAAAATGATAAGTAGCATTTACCTAAAACCATCAGCAAGCATTATATGTAATGGGGATAAGCTAGAAGCATGTCCAATAAGACTAGGGGTGAAACAATGATGTCCATTATCACCACTGTTATTCAATATAGTACTAGCTTTAGCAAAAAGAAAAGAAAAAAGAAACTGAAGGAATTAGAACAGGCAAAGAAGAAATTAAGCTATCACTCTTTGCAGATGTATGATGATATACTTAGAGAATCCTAGACAATCAAGTAAAAAAAAACACTTGAAATAATAAATCACTTTAGCAAAGTTGCAGGATATAAAATAAACCCACATGAATCCTCAGCATTCTTATATATTACTAACAAAGCCCAATAGCAAGAGATAGAAAGAGAAATTCCATTCAATGTTACTGTAGACATTATAAAATATTTGGGAATCTACCTGCCAAAACAAACCCAGGAACTATATGAAGACAATTACAAAACACTTTTCATAGAAATAAAATCAGATCTAAATAATTGGAAAAACATCAGCTGCTCATGGGTAGGCTGAGCTAATATGATAAAAATGACAATTCTACCCAAATTAATTTACTTATTCAGTGCCATACCAATCAAACTACCAAAAAGTTATTTTATAAAGCTAGAAAAAATAATAACAAAATTCATCTGGAAGAACAAGAGGTCTGGAATATCTAGGGAATTAATGAAAAGAAATGCTAGGGAAGGTGTCCTAGCCATAGCAGATCTTAAATTGTATTACAAAGCAGCAATGATGAAAACTACTTGGTACTGGCTAAGAAATCAAGTGGAATAGGTTAGGTACACAAGACACAACAGTCAATGACCATAGTAATCTACTGTTTGATAAACCCAAAGACCCCAGCTTTTGGAATAAGAACTCAATATTTGACAAAAATTATGGGGAAAACTGCAAGATAGTATGGCAGAAAGTAGGCATATATGAACATCTCACACCATCTACCAAAATAAAGTCCAAATGGGTACATGATTTAGATATAAAAGCTGATACTATAAGAAAATCAGGAGAACAAGGAACAGTTTACTTGTCAGATTTATGGAGAACAGAGGAATTTATGACCAAACAAGAGCTAGAGAAAATTATGAAATGCAAAATGGATAATTTTGAATACATTAAGTTGAAAAGTTTTTGCACAAAGCCAATGCAACCAAGATTATGAGAGAAGCAGAATATTGGGAAAGAATTTTTACAACCAATCTCTGATAGAGGGCTCATTTCTAAAATACATAGAGAAGTGAGTCAAATTCATATGAACACAAGTAATTCCCCAATTAATAAATGGTCAAAGGATATCAACAGGAAGTTTTCAGAAGAAGAAATGAAAGCTATGTGTAGCCAAATGAAAAAGTGCTCTAAATCACTATTGATTAGAGAAATGCAAATCAAAACAACTCTTAGGTACCACATAACACTTATCAGATTGGCTAACAGGACAAAACAGGAAATTATGAATGCTGGAGAAGATGTGGGAAAATTGGAACACTAATTCATTGTTGGTGGGGTTGTGAACTGATCCAACCACTCGAGAGAGCAATTTGGAACTATGCTCAAGGTCTATAAAACTGTGCATACCCTTTGACCCAGCAATACCACATCTAGGTCTGTATCTCAAAGAGATCATAAAAATGGCAAAAGGACCCACGTGCACAAAAATATTTATAGCAGCTCTTTTTGTGGTGGCCAAGAACTAGAAATTGAGGGGGTGCCCATCAATTGGGGAATGGTTGAACAAGTTGTGGTATATGAATGTAATGGAATACTATTATGCTATAAGAAATGATGAGCCAGTAGGACTCAGAAAAACCTGAAAAGACTTATATGAACTGATGCTAACTGAAGTGAGCAGAATCAGGAGAACACTGCACACAGTAATAGTCACATTGTGCTATGACTGACTTTGATAAACTTAACTCTTCTCAGCAATGCAAGGACTTAAAATAACTCCAAAAGACTCATGATGGAAAATTCTATCTACATCCACAGAAAGAAATATGGAATCTGAATGCAGATCGAAGTATACCATTTACTCTTTTTTTTGTTTTGTTTTCTTCTTTCTCATGGTGCCTCCCATTCATTCTAATTCTTCTATACAACATGACTAACAAGAAAATATGTTAATAAGAATGTATATGTAGAGTCTATATCAGATTGCATGCCGTCTTAGGGAGGGAAGGAGGGGAGGGAGGTGGAGAAAATTTAAAACTTATGGAAGCGAATGTTAAAATCTAAAAATTAATTAATTCATTAATTTAAAAAAGTAATTAAGGTAATATATCTTCCTCCATCATGGAAATTACTAATGACATCTAGGGTAACTTCTGTTTCGGCTCTCACCTATGGTAGATTCATTTTCAAACAGAAGGTATAGTTTCCATTGGAATTACAGTGAAATTATAAAGACTACATAATTTTCCTCTCATAGGGAAATAAAATCATACTATTAAAATAATTAGTCCTGGGAATGGACATATCAGAGCTATGTTGGGTCTCAGATGAAAATCTAAGGCCCAACATAACTAAATTCTGGGTGTCCCATAACCAGGTTAGTCATTGAGTTTTTCAGCCATAACAATTCAAGTTGATCATCTACTCAGTTGTAGATGAGATGTACCATTCATTAAGAGTACCCGCATTGTGAAAATTTCATTTTTTTGAAGTACCTAAATGTTAAGCTAATCTGACCTAGAGCAAAAACTCTGGCCTTCTCCAGATTATCTTCTTTGCAAACCACTTGAATGCTGTTGCTATAAGTGAGTGTGTCATCCAGTAAAGCATCCTACCCAATGGAGTGCACATCATGACAATAATTCCCAGTTATATAACGCTTAGGTTCAAAATGACTATGAAGTAGGTGGTACAAGAATTATTATCTTCAATTTACAGATGAGAAATCAGAATGTCAGAAAAGTGAAGTGAAATGCTTTTAGTTACCATATTAATAATTTTCAGAGCTAGGGCTAATGATTCTGTTTTCTGGCTCACTCTAATTCTGGTACTCTTTCTACTATACCATAATGCTTCTATTATGGGATCATTTTTATCATGGGACCCTGCACACAGTATATGACATTGCATATGTTGGGGGGAAGGGAACACTGCTATTTCTTTAATATGAGTTTAATTGAAATTTATAACACACCAAAATTTGAGGAAAAAAAGAATACTGATAGAGGCTATAAAAACATCAAGGATAATTAAAACTGAATACGAATGGCCTTTGAGATAGTCTACTTTCATCAGGAGCTATCAGCCTGCTAGTAAACCAAGGATACATACATTCTGAACTATTAAGAAAAAGAACTTGCTACTGTTTTTCTTACTAACAGCTAAAGTGATTAATGTCTCAGCATCCAACTTTATATCCAATTATAAGAGACTGTGTTGTGTTACAGAGAAAAATAACACAATCATATAATTTTTAGATTTGTGCTTGCCATGTAATTTCTTAACACACTGCTTTTATGAGCATACATACTTTGCATGCATGAGGGCATTACTCCATTGTAATTAGCTTATTAAAATTCTCACCCATTAAGGAAAAACAGCTAATCAGGTATATATCATGTTGTGAGGAGCCATAGGCCATTTCTATTAACTCGAAAAAAATGTAAAACAAAAATGGTGCACCCAGTTCCCATCATCCAGTCATAATACTTCTAGCATAGTACTTCTAGAATTTGATCTCTCTGTGTTGCTAAAATCACTAAAACAGCCAAAATGATATTTTTTACTGCGTACTTTTTCTTTCTTTCTGATCTACCTCCAGGCATCAAATAACTTCCCAGGTCTTCATTCTATTATATCAAGCCCATGATCCCATCAACTTACAAAACAATATAGAACTTTCCCTCAATAGTAGATAAAAAGTGTGTGTGTGTGTGTGTGCGCACATACATCTATTTGTGTCTATGTCTAGCTATCCAAATCTATATCTATAAATGAATGTATATGTGTATCTATACATTTATTTTCCAGGCCTTACACTAACCAAGAATCCAGGGAGATTACTCATGGAAATATTTTCTCTTAATTAAGAAAAAGAACCTAAAACCTTTATACCAGGGGGAAAGTGCGATGAAACTCTCACCATATTTGCATAGGGAATTTCAGGAGCATATTTTAAAATATCAAGGTAAAGAATAGTAATTAAGTTAATATTAAAAATTCTACTATTTTCTTTTTTTTTTAATTCTCAAGATTTCATTTTTGTTCTCCCTCCCAACTCTCCCTACCCACTGGGAAGACACAAAGAAAAGAAGAAGCAAAGGCAGAAATACAAGACTCCGGTAGCACACAAGCACAATGAATTCCTACGTTAGTCACATCCAAAATTGTTTCTCCCATTCTCCAAATCAGTCCATCATCTCGTTGTCATGAGGTAGAGCTCTTCTTTATCAGTGCTTTGGAATAATAGTTCATCCTCTGATTCTGAAGTCTTTCAAAACTGGTTATTTTCATATCGATGTGGTAGTAGAAAGGTTTTCTTCTGCTTCTACCCACTTCACAATATATTAATTTATACGTCTTCCCATGTCTCTTTAAAGCTATCATTTTTTCTATTTTTTAAAAAAATAGTACAATAGTATTCTATTATATATAACATATAATATATTATACATTTATTTTATATAAGATTATATGTTATATTATATATAATTATATATTGTAACATTTTATATATATATATATATGTATATATATATATATTTTAATAATTTGTCTAATCGTTCCCAAATTGATGGATATTCCTTTAGTTTCCAGTTTTCGCCAACACAAAAAAGAGCTGCTACAAATATTTTTATATGTATAAGGTCTTTTCTCTTTTCTTTGATTTCTTAGGGGTGTGGAATGAACAGTGATGCAACTGGGTCAAAGGAGATATACTGTTTAGTAATTTGGGGGGGCATAATTACAAACTGCTTTCTAGAATAGTTGGACTAATTCACGGTTCTATCAAAAGAGCAGGATTGTTACAAACCACTATTGTGTACTGTATTTTAATGTTACACATAAAGTAATGTCAAAATTTTCACTTGCTCTGACCATTAAAATATTTATAGCATCCATATATACACAGTGTAATTCTGAGCTCTCATAAACCAAAGCCTCAGTAAACAGTTGGTGAACACTTACTGTGTGCTAGATATTAAGAAAAGTTTTTGCTTTCTCCACTGCCCCATTGCATTGGTCGCATTAATCTCTTTGAGCTTGGGGGAAAATGGATAGAAATTTGAATACATGTCTCTTTATCTGAAAACCTGGCAACAGTTTTCTGTATAACTTGATTTTTTTCTTCTTGTCTAAGCAACAAATTACCCTGATCTTCAATCAACTTTAGAGACAGTCATGACTAAGTAAATATAGCTCCCCCAGCTAGCCTGTAAACTTCTTTAAGACAAGGAATATTTCACTCATATTTATGCTTCCAGTGCTAGTATGTTTATTAAGCATTTATTGACTGACTTTGGCCTTTATTTCTTCAAAACCTCTATGTAGGATTTGTACATATACTGTATGAAGATGAAGTCTTCTTGTCTTTCTGAATCATGGGCCCTCCTTATTTGTAAGTGCGTGTGTGGTGGGGGAGGGAGAGGTTTAAATCCCTTTGCCAAAAGTCTGTAATGCAAGTATAGGTAGCTAAAAGTCAGGGATGTTTTGGAAGTGATTCCTCTTTAGGCATAAATTTGTAAAAGTAAGCCTCTAATGCACCTTATGATTCTATGGATGCCAGAGGGAAATACAATATGTCCATTTTGGCTCCTGATTCTCTTATCCAGGGGGATGCTGGACCTCTAGATCAAGGGAAATAGGAGCAAAGGTGAGGAAATATGCAAAATTCAATAAGCTAGGCTGGCCAAGATTCCCTAGACAATTGAGAAAGATTCTCTCTTCAATTCAGTCTTCAAAATATTTAACCAGCACTTGCCCAAAGTAAAAAATAAGCAAATAACTGAAATTAAATGTTTTTACCATCAATATATTTACTGTGAGAAAAGTACTTTTGTATTTCTGCATTTGTCATAAATTCAATATTTAAAAGAAATGTAGAAAAGAGGAACAGTAAACGAGTTCTTACAACATTTTCTTTAAGACAATGTAAGATTTTGCACTGGAATTTATAATTTGAAAATAAACTCAAAACAGGTTTTTGTTCCTGTTTCAATATTCCATAACATCTTGTTATAATATAATATAATATATCTTCCAAAATAAGAGTACTGAATAAATACAATGAAAGTTGGTATGATACAGAGTAGCCAAGTGGCACAGTGGATAGAGTGTACACCTTGGAATCAGGAAGACCTGCCTGAGACACTTGATAGTTTCTCTGTGATCCTACATAAGTCACTTAATCTCTGCCTCAGATCCTCATCTGTAAAGTGGGGATAACAATAGCACCTACCTCCCAGGATTGTTGTGAGTATCAAATTAATTAACATATGTAAGGTATTTTGAAAACATTAAAGTGCCATCTAAACACTAGGTTTTATTTTTATTATGTGCAAAAACAAGAATATTTTAATCTTTTTTGCTTTCAAGAAAAAATAGAATATTAAGTTGAAATAAAAAAATCTCCCCACTTCATCTTCTCTCTAGGGATCTGAAAAGATTGCATTTTCCATCTGGATTGGCTATAGAGCAAAATAAATGACATGTAATATATTTCCATTATCAAATATTATTAATACAAATATAGCCATTTAATAATATTTGGTGAACATTTTCATATGTTAATGCTCTAATATTTGAGATTTATACATTTTATGTGATTTTTATTTTAAAATCCATAGATAAATGAAGAAATAAATGCAAGGAGTAGGGAATCTGATTGCAACATTCTGAAATGATTCAGATTCTTGTAAATGTTTGGGCTCATAATTTGGCAGAGTAATAACAAATCAAGTCTCATAAAAAAGCCCTGAGAATTGGAAAGAAATTATTTGCCAAATAACAGTATTTCTGCTCAGAGAAACAGATTTCTACCAAACTAATTCTACTTGTGGGGGTGAAGGTGTTAGAGAAGAGTGCATCTTGACAAACTTCTTCTATCATCAGCAATAATAAGTGAAAATGAAACATAACACAAAGCAGATGGAATGGAAATATGGCCCTAGAAATTTCCTCAGCTTTTCAAGGTTGGGTATCCCAGAGGAGTTCTACTCCTGACATCTTTTCCCAGTGCTGAAGCATATAGTAAGCACTGAGGAATACTGGCTGATAGATTGGTCACTTTTTAGCAAGCCATTGCAAAACATGCTTGAAAAAAACATTTTTATGAGGCAAACCACTGTCTGATCATACCTAGTGTCAAATGGTTTAGAAAAGTCATTCTGACAGCATTCTGTACCTCCTACAAAGCTATATGAATACTCAAGGAAATTCTCGCTAAGGTCTTGGGAATCCCAAGGCCAGTTAGGATACCTTGTAAAAATTCCCACTGGGAATGCTCTGAAACTTATTAATTTTTTTTCTATTAAGAATTTCACTAAAAGAATTATAATATTTACCAGTGTCTTGTTGTAAGCAAATTAAATATATGAGTTGTATATAAGAAAAAATATAAAGAGTATGTTTATCCTTTTCTATAAGAATCTTCTGAAGGCCTATTTTTGTACTAGGCTCTTTCCAAAAGCTAATTCATTTAATATTTGATTTACCTCAAATTTGAAGTATACACTACTTTTCAAGAAAACATTTATCATAGAAAGTGAGGAACATCTGTACTGAAAAAGTGCTCTTGATTGTAAATGTTTTAAGAGACCTATTAGGCACACAGATCGAAAGGCTCAATTTAGAAGAACCAGACTTAGTCACTATCAGTATAATTGTTATGGCTGTAAAGTTAATTTAGCAGCTTAAATTAACCAATTTAGCATTGGCAAAGATGATTTCTAAATGTAAATGGGGTATTAAAATAGTTTGTCTTATTCTTTCCTAAGCTACAGTGATGGTAAGCATGACATAAATACATTTTAACTCACTCATTACCCTCTAGGGAAGCTTGCCTTGGAGGTAATACAAATATGGGAAGCGGAATAACAGTCTGGAGTGTGGACTACCTGAAATGTTTTATTGAAAGCCACCATTCAGGTACTTGAAAAAAATGTTTTAATTTCATTACTATATTTCCAGAATCATTTCCCAAGATAGAGAACTATAATTGTATACAAGTCTTCATTCTCCTCCACACAAAGCCCAAGAGGGTGTCAGCAACCCTGCCTCCTGAGTATTTAGAAAAGAACAACATTCCAACTGCCACAGTGGACAGAATGCTGAGTCTGGAGTCAAGAAGACTTATATTCCTGAGTTTGAATCCAACTGAGACACTTACTAGCTCTGTATGACCCTGGGCAAGTCACAACTCTCTTTGCTTCAGTTTATATCTGTAAAATGAGCTAGAGAAGGGAATGGAAAACCACTCCAATATCTTTGCCAAGAAAACCCCAAAGGGATCACTAAGAGTCAGACATGACTGAAATGACTGAACAACAAAAACATTTAAATTGCTTTCTATATTTTCTCTTCCAGTCAAGTATGTGATTTTTCCCACTGTTGTCAGATACCATACCTGACTGTTTGTTACAGATTTACAGGGGGGAAATAATCAAATACTTATACACTGGGCCAACTTCACATATAGGCAGAGTACACTGACACGTGCAGAGTGTGATTTGAGGGTCCATGCAAGGCTAACTTGACTATATATAAAATACGTATATATACACACACACATACACACACACACATATTTGTATATATATCCTTCTAGCATCCCCAAATTTCTCAGCAGTAGCATCTTTCTTTGAGGAGGAATATATGTATATATATATATATATATGTGTGTGTATATATATCTTACTTAGAACAAGGCTCTTATACTTGTTTCAAGTGATACATTAGCAAGGATTACTTTATTTAAATAAGCAATTATCATAGTGTGTCATCTACAGGAATGCTCGACATTGAGGGAAGAGGACAACTTTCTGAAGTAAACAGAAAGGGTCAGGTCTGTGACTTAAGTATCAGTGTATACTCTGCTTCCCCCAAACCTCCCCTCCACCAACTATAAGGTCTGGGATAATCAGGAACTTAAGTTTTGGTTGAGTGAATAAATCACAAGGAAGGGAAGAAAAGGGGCTGGCCATGTGGGGGATTAGAAGAATCTGGGCAGTCAAAAATGTGGAACACCTGTGGTGGGAACTGAAGCCACCCTTCACCAACAATATATTAATTGAGGATGTAAATATCATCTAAGAGGAATGGGGAAAACAAGCTCTCAGGCTTATCATATGAGTCACTCTCCATTTCTGCCTCTTCCAAGACCCATCTGCCTTCTAAGCTATGAAACTGGGTATTTATAGTTTCCTTTGCATCATACAGTGTGTCTATACTTGTGTTGAAGAAGGAAAGTGAGCTTTTTTCCCCAGACTACACCATACAAAGACAATCTTAAGGCACAAGGACAGCCTAAAAAGTGAGTTCATATTGTCTCTGTATTGATTGTGCAATTTTAATAAATTTATTTAGATAAACACTGCAGATTATTTCTGCATTTTCAGATAGCTCACATTCTCTTGTCATAGCTCAAATATGTTATAGTTCATCTTTCTTGGATGGATTAGGGCCAATACAGCCAAAACTCTTGGCTGGATAAAAGGCTAGCGATGCTGAGGTCTTTGCCAGCTATCTGATACTAGAATGGTTAACTTATCTCCATGTAGTTCAACTCCCTAAAATGTCTTTTCATTCACATATAAATGTCAATATCCACTATGATTACTAAAAGAAATAAATTTTCTTAAAGCATTTTGGGGCAGCATTTTACCTTCTTCTTTAGCAATTCCGGGCTCAGCAACACAATAAAAGCTGTCTTTGGGGTGGCTTAAGTGAATCTTAAATGAGGTTGTATTGCAAAGAAAAGCATCTGTGATGGAAAATAGGGAAAGAAATATTTTCTCATTTCCTCATGAAATCAGATATTCACTAACTATCTGTGCATATAAAAGTTCTCTATTGACTGCTTTCACCTTGCTCACGATGGTATGGCATTTGGAAAATACTAATGGGGGAAAACATTACTTAAACTGATAACAAACATCAAAAGTGAATTAAAATAAAAAAGGAAATGGATGTATTTTAAATAGTTGTGACTCCTAAATAGATTCTTAAGCATTTAATAGAAGCTTAAGAAAGATTAACCATGAAAGGGAGAAACTCTACAGTCCAGAACTACACAAGCAAAAATATCAACCTTCCCCCCAAATCAAAATACATGTTACCAAAAAATAAGAATTTTATTCAGCAGGTATTAATAATCAAGAATGCAAAGAGGACAAAAGGTAAAGATATTTGAATATAGAATATTAAAATAATAATTGACATTTATTTAGCACATTAATGAGCAAAATGCTTCACAGGCATATCTCATTTAAACCTCACCACAATCTTGCAAAGTAGTTCTGAAAGACTATTATTCCCTATTTACAGATCAGGAAACTGATGTTCAGAAAGGAAAAAACTCTGAGTGGTTAAGTGACTTGACTATGGTCACACAGCTGTTGTGTGACAGAGATGGTATTTGAATTTAAGACTTCCTGACAAACTCCAGGACTTTATCCACAACATTATGCTACATCTCAATACTCAAAAGGCAACCTTCATGTTTTCAGATTTCAAATCTATGACCTAGTTTTCTGTAGGCATTGATTAAAGGTACTAATGGATACTGGTACTAATGGATAATGTCATTTCTGTAAAGCATATCAACATATTAAAATATACTGGGATATATCTATATCTATGTAATTTTGCTGCTTTCCGTATACTTTCGGCACCAAAGTAATTGACAATACATTTTATATATCTATATATTTACAGACATGCCTATATATTGATTTGTCTATATATACAGATATACATATAGATATATAAAATGTATTGCCAATTACTTTGCCACAAGTATACAGACAGTAGCAAAATGATTGCTAACTGTTTAATACCAAAAGAACATTATTTCCACTAATAAACAAGGGGGGGTTTTTCTGATAACCTGAAACAAGCAGAAGAGATACAACAGCTCTCAGAAACAAATGAATCTATCTTTAGATAAGAATTTACATTCCTGCGCTAGCATCACCGAGATAGATCCCAAATGCTTCACTATTTTCTAAGTATATACAGACGTTATTTCTCCCACAAGTGGGGTGAAATATAGCAATTGTCTCTCAGTGAATTGTGAAATATATTAAGTGTCTTCAAATGAATAATCATGACAGAATAACAACGAAAGAGTTTTTTAGCTGCTAAGACTTGAGAGGCCTTTTTCACTAAGTTCAAGAATTTGGATGTGTGAAGTACCTCAATGACCATCTACTCCAAAGTATACCTGAGAAAGAATATCCTCTACAACATGGCTGACAAGTGGCCACCCTCTCTTTCCTTTGACGCCTCCAATGAAGTACAAGCCATTAGTTCACATTGTGCTTCTAAACACCTCAAACTGCTATATGCTTATACGACCTAAAGTTATCTCATAACTTCTACACTGCTCCTTGTTTTTGCCTACTTCCATCAAACAAAATGACTCTCATCCCTTTTGTACATGACAGCCTTTCAAATACTTGAAGGTGGCTATCATGCTCTCTTGGGTGCTCTCTTCTGCAGGAAGTACATTCTCACTACCTTAATCTGATCTGCTTATGGCATGAGGGTCAAGCCCCCTCCTCATTCCAGATGCCACCTAGTTTATCAGTGCCCCCAAAACTTAACATAACACTTCATATGTGGTTTGTCCAGGACAGATTACAGCAGGACTATCACCTGGAAGCCAATAATTACACAATTTATAGTCCTCAGTGGAGCAGCTGGTGGCGCCATGGCCTGAAGTCAGGAAGACATAGTTTCCTGAGTTCAAATCTTGTCTCAGACACTTACTAACTGTGTGACCCTGGGCAAGTCACTTAACTCTGTTGTCTTCAATTTCCTCATTTGTAAAATGAGCTGGAGGAAGAAATGGCAAACATTCCAATATCTCTGCCAAGAAAACCCCAAATGGGGTCACAAGAATCAGACATGACTGAACAACAATAGTCCTCAATAGAATTATTTTTAAGGGGGAAGGGAATTTATGAAGCACCTACTGCCATGTTCGAGGAACAGTGCTAAGCACTTTACAAAGATTATCTCCTTTGATCTTCACAACAACCCTATGAGGTAGGCACATTATGAACATTAATTACAATTGAGGAAACTGAGGCAGACAGAGATTAAATGACTTGCCCAGGGTCACACAACTAGTAAGTACGTTTGAGGCTGGATTTGGACTGAGGTCTTCCTGATTCCAGACCCAGAGTGTTATCCATTGTGTCACCTAGCTGCTGCTTTTAAGATATTGAAAGAAATTTAAATCAGAATAAGTATCCAGAAAATAAATGTTGGAGTTTATTTTAAGCATATAATTTTCAGTACCTAATGCACTAGAAATTAATTAGTTCAGATGTTCTTAGCTTGGGGCCCATGAACTTTTTACAAGATACACTTAATAAGTACATTTTAATATAATTAGTTTCTTTTGTAATTCTATAGATTTTATTTTATGCATTTAGGAATATTATTCTCGTAAGGGGTTTACAGGCTTAACCAGACTGCCAAAGGGGTCCATGATACAAAAAATTTAGTGCCTCTGGACTATTTCATCTAAATAACCAATGAAGCAGTAATGGAGATATCCTTTCTGTGATAGAATGCCTAGTCTCCAGTCAGACTAAAATGACATAGATTAATCAATGGGAAGTTGAATCAACAAGAATTTATTAGAGTGCTTACTACGTGCAGGTAAATAGTAAAGATGAAACTAGTTCTCCCTCTAAATCCATCATCTAGCTTAGTTTGTCTATTGCAAGGTCTTTTGAAAAGCATAGCATCATGATCACTTCTCTTCCTATTTCAATTAAAAAAAACCATGTGATGGCAAGACTCAAGAAAAGACAGGGTCTACAATCTCCTTTCCCAAAACTATCCAGGAAACAGAATGAAGATTTTATGTTAAACTTAATCTCTGGACATTAAAAAAAATGAAAAAGCATGTCATTTGTGCCTTCAAGTAGTTGTTGGTCTGCTCGACTAATGAAACAGTTATGGACACAAGCATACACATGAGGTTGACTGTTACAAGGGTAAAGGAGAAAGTCAAACCAGATGATCTTGGAAAGTGTGAGTAAGGAGAAATCATCTTCAGTAGAGATAGAAGAAAAAGCTACACACATTAAGTAGCACTGGAGCTGTTCCTTGAGAAAAGTTTTGATAAGTGGTGATAGAAGAGGAATCATATTCCAGGAATGGAGGCTGAAAAAGGCAGGATGATCAGGCCATCAGATATTTTCAGACAAGTATTTTCAAGTATGTTTTCTCAGAAACAAATGTGTTGGGGACTGGCTGATCCAAGGGGTCAAGGCTTTCATCTCTCTATTTCAGCCAAGTTCAGATTTTGGTATTCCACATCCATGATGACTCAAGCAATTTCCCTCCATAAGGCAAGAACAAGGGAACTAAAATATTTGCTAGTTAAAGGTAATGAACCTGTACAGTCATACTTGACTATTACACATATATGAGAGTTCCTTCTCCTATTCTCCATATCAGCCAATTATGAGGCAAAAGTGATATATATACATAGATTTTGTGAGACTGAAATTTAGCAGTGACTTTTAAAAAAAATAAATTCCAAAGACATCAACCAGGACTTTCCCCAATATATATGTTTAATTGCAACATCAATTTAAAAATGTTGACTCAGGTGCATCAGCCATTACTAATTGTCTTCATTTAATAGTTAATAAAATGTTATTTTGCTTTACTTATTAAAGTAATTATTTAAAACATCTGTTTTAAACAAGAAAAATTAATGCTTACTATAATTTCATTGCTGAAAGCAGATTTTTTTTTGTTTTTCATTACATAAACTATATTAACAATGTTATCATCCTTAACAGAATATGTTTTAAGTACATGGATCTCTATTTTCCTGTTTAGAATCAAGATTGTGCTAAGTGCCTTCAAGGACAAATGAGACAGAAGATTAACTTCCTTGTCTCCAGGAATTCTCCCATTTAGTCAGATGAGTGGTTCTCAAAGTGTAGTCTGGTGACCTCTGGGGACCTTGAGACCAGAATTATTTTTATGCCAATACTAGGATACTTTAATTTCTAAAAAGGTAAATATAGATACTGCCCACATAAACAAAAGCTTGTTAGGGGTCCTCAGTAATTTTTCAGAGTGTAAAGGGGTTTAAGGCCAAAAAGGCTGAGGCTCACTGAGATAGACACATACATGTTTAAAAGGAATTACATCTGGTTGTCGGGGAGAATTTGGGGATACTTGCATTCCCATTGATATGAGCTTGGCTCAATCTCTTGCCACTGAGGAAATAATTATTTACTCAGGATTTTGATGGCTACACCTTTCAGATGTTCCATGGCTATAGATCATAAAGCTGGATCCTTAGAAGTCACTTGGTCCAAAACCCTCTCCTTTTATTGATAAGGAAACTGAGGCTCACAGAGGTTAAGTGATAGTTCAAGGCCACACTGGCAACAAGTAGAAAAAAATGCGATTTGAAACCAGGTCATTCAACTCAAAACATATCACTCTGTCTACTGTACTATTCTGCCACTCCACCTCTTACCAATTATTGGTGATCATAGTAATGGTGGTGATGGTAGTGTAAAAATAATAGGCATTTATACAGAATTTTGCAAACTTCAAAGCACTTTAAATACATTATTTCATTTAAGCTTCACAACAACTTGTGAGGTGAGTACTTTTTTGGGGGGGAAGGATTAGGAGGATGGACTGGTACTCAGGGAACTCCTAGTGTGGAAATTCCCTCTAATGATACAAATGAGCTACTTGTCTTCAAGTTTTAGTCTTGACCAACAAATTAAATGCCTTGTCATTCATCACAAAGCTAGAAAGTATCAGAGAAAACATTTAAACCTAGGTCTTCCTGACTCCAAAGCTAGTCCTCTATCCATTACACTTTGAAACTGTTAATCTGTGGACTCTGTTTTCTTCAGTTCTTGTCCTTCCTGAATGCAACACTTTTTTGAGGGCTCACCTTGGCTTGAATTTCCACATTCTATTTCAACTACTACAAACAGATACCATATTAAAATACAAGTCTGATATGAGGAATTGAGAACTGTCCCTCCCTTTGAGTGCAGCTTTGAGTAATGACCCCTTCTCCTCAAAGCTGAGGATGAAAGGAAAATTGTGGAATGCTACAGGGACATTGGAAATAGTTGAGTACAAGTCCCTCATTTTAGGTGTGAAGAAACTAGAAACTTAGAGAAACTAGAAACTAATTATACTGTGAAAGGTTACACAGGTAGGCAGAGACAAAGCTGGGACTAGAATCCAGGTCTCCCAAATGCCAGTCCAATGTTATCTGCCCACTTTGTCATATTGTCTTCATTTTTACATCATCAAAACCTCCTCTACTTTCTACTACTAAGCTAATATTGAGTAATATTCATAAAACATGGATATATCTTATACAAAAATTGTATTTATATAGACTTTACTCAATTTAAGCACTTGTTAAGCATCTATTCTATTCCAGGCACCATGGACACAAATGCAAAAAAACATGTAAGCCCCCTCAAGGGGGCTTACATTCTAATCACCAGAAGCACATTATATACTCTATGTGACATATCAACTCTCAGACTCTGATAGTGCTATTTAGAGCAGCGTTATTTAAGAGCAGGTAATTTATTTAAAGGTACCTGAGAATGCCTGAAGGAGAGACCTTATTATCTTATTTATTAAGTGAACTATAAGTTACCATATTACCATAAGAACTTCACTTGGTCCTAACATCTAAAATGAAAGAATCAAATTCAAAGTTACTATTTCCTTCAGTAAAGTCAGAGATCACTGGAATGGTCACCACAGTTTGAATTTGTAGCAAGATGGAATAAAGACTAGGGATGAGGTAGAAGCAGTGAGAGGTGAGGTATCTTAGCTTCTACCCACGGGAAAGTGAAAAGTTATAAGGACTCTCAGATATCAGAATCTGGGGAAATGTTAGAGGGATGCATAAATGTATGAATCAATCCCCGTTCTTAAAATGAAAGTTTCCACACTAAAAGGGAAATTAGGTTTTCTATAATACAATCTCCTTGTTTAACACATGAGGAAAATTAAGTTCAATGAAATCAGTTGACTTGGCCAACATCCTAGAGGTAGTAAAGGCTGAGAAAAAAAAAATGAAACCAGGTCCTCCAGTCAAGACCTACATAATATCTTTGCCAGGAGGAAAGAGGGTAGTATATGAGTAAGGAAGATGGTAGAAAAAGCCTTTCTGGTCCATTTTCTCCTTTGGTAACTTTTTGTGATTGGTAAAAAAAAACCAACAATATTTTCATGACAATGAGATTTTTAAGCAATTTATTATTTTGTTTCTTTTGCATGCTGTCCCTTCACTATGTCCAATCTCATTACTTTCCAGTTCCTCAATTTTCATAGATTTATCACCTGAATGACCACTATGATTTGTGGCTGTTACTGACTCAATTGCTATTTTTGCCATCACTAATCTTGTAGTGGCATATTATTATGCCTAATAGAAGATGACCCCAAAGTCATTTATTTACACACTTCAGGAAATAATTTAGAAAAATACATGAGACTTATGCTAAATATTGGCTCCTCTAAACATACTAAAATCCCAGGGAAAGATAAGTTGGATGTAATACAGTGCTAGATTTCTTGTATTTCTAGGGATGTCAGTCAACTTGGCTAATCATAGTATCATCAAATGAAAATTCAAGATACTTCAAGGAAAAACCTGAAACTTGGAATGACAGGCAGGATGATGCAGTGGTTAGAAAGCTATCCTTGGAAAGAGGAAGGCCCTAATACATAAAGCTATGAGATCCTGGGCAAGTTGATAAGTCTCTTAGGACTCTATGCCAGTGGTGTCAAACTCAAGTAGAAATTGGGGACACAAGTGAGGACACAATAAAGATCCTTGCGGCCACATATTAAACTTAGAAAGCCAGGTGTTAACATTATCTATGTTCTATTGTACATTTATTTAGTTCGCTAGATAGTTCCCAATTGCATCTTAATCTGGTTTAGGAAGCACCTGAGTGTTGTGGGAGCCAGTTTAACACCTCTGCTCTAGGTAGCTGTGAGTTGCTGAAAATGTATTGACCTACATTGGTAGAGGGAGTTTCCCCGTTTGGGAGTTTCTGTACCAACAGAATTACAAGCTCAATCCTTCTTCCCATATCTAGGAATGCATTGATTTTTTTATACTCAGTATCTAAAATGTCCATTTTACCTTTTAACTTTTATATCATAGTTCTGAATTAGAGAAAAGGCAGTTTATGTTTTCATCTTAATATGCTAAACAGAGGTTTCAAGGAATACTGGCTCTTTTTAGGTAAGCATTACAAAATGTATCAGTAGAAAAGCAACAGCAACAAAAAGTTTAGGTAGATGAAATCACAAAATGTTGGTTACTAAGAATGCCTTCCATCATCCTAATCCAACAGGGAAACCTTAAGAGTTCCAAAGTCATCATTAATCCAGATTCTATGATGGGTTAAATTAGATAATAAGAAAGGTAGGTGAACTTTTTCAAGACAATAATACTTTATTTGGTCAGAGTCAACATATTACCTTGCCAGAATAAGGTGCTTATGTCTTTTTTTCTTCTCTCAAAGGAAACTAATTATACTGAAATATTGTTATCTATCCATCCATCCATGCATTTATCCATCCTAGGATAAAAATTCTTGGCATGCTGGCCTTGGAATCAGAAAGATGTGGCTTGAGTCCCTTCCTTTGTCAAACGCTAGCTGTATGACTCTAGGTGACTCACCTAACCTCTTAGTATCCCTAGGCAATCCTTAGAAGAGTTACAAATTAGGTAATATAAGGTGGGTAAGGTGACAAGGAGTTTCAGCTGAGTTGCTGATCTGCACTGGTGAGGGGAATATTTGCATACCAAGAGCTCCCTCAAATTCATTGATTCAGTCACCAGTGGCAAGCAATCAGAAAAGTAACAAATATGCCCCTGGAAACCCCCTTCAACAAAAGTAAACATCAAAGGAAATCCAACAAAGGAAACAACCAGATCTGGTAGCATATGAGCTACTCTATACCTACAAATCCCTTCCTTTCTGCCAAGTCGAAACAAGGAAGAACCAAGGAAGGCTCACAATTTGTGCCTCCCATCAGTGTAGCTACAATGGTCATTCATTACATTTATTTGAATTCAGTAGACTTTCAATGTTGTTTGCATTAATATTGTTGTGGTTCCTGTGTATCTTGTTCCCCTGGTTCTGCTTATGTCACCCTGCATCAGATCTTATGGGTTTTTACCAGGTTTCTCTAAATTCTTCTTACACCTAATTCATAAGATTCTTCTTTCAAAATGTCCAGTTTCTTTATAAAGATTAAGTTTCTGCTCCAACCCACATGGATAAAAGTGTATTTGAAAGCCTAAGAAAATGATTCATTTCCAACTTGTGTGCCAATGATGGGTCATTTTTAGTTGTAGATTAAATATAAACACAATCCATATGTAATAATAATAATAACAGGGGGCAGAGCCAAGAGGGTGGCTGGAAAGCAGGGACTTGTGTGAGCTCACACCCAGGTCCCTCCAAAAACCTATAAAAAATGGCTCTGAACAAATTCTAGAACTACAGAACCCACGAAATAGCAGAGGGAAGCAGGGCTCCAGCCCAGGACAGCCTGGATGATCACGGGGTAAGGTCTATCGCATGGAGCTGGGGAGCAGAGCGGAGCAGAGCCCAGCATGGGCCATGTGGACCAATCAGACCAGGAGCTGGGCAGAACAGGCCCTAGCACTCTGAATCAGTGAGCTGTGGCAGTTACCAGACATCTCAACCCACAAACAGCAAAGACAACAGAGAAGGTTAGTGGGAAAAGCTGCTGAGATAGAGTGAAAGGAGTTGGCTGTTTCGGCCAATGAACCAGGGGCAGGGGAGGTAGTACAGCTACAGAACTACAGCTGCAGTTGCTTCTGGCCCCAGACCCACCTGGTGGGAGGAATTAAGTGGCAGATCTGAGCTGAAGTGCAGAGTCAGCTTAGATCTGAGTCAGGTCCAGGTTGGCGGTTCATGGGGGAGCAGTAGTGCTGGTGTGGTAGAGCTTGCTGTGTAGTTCTGAAAACAACAACACAGCCCCTCAAACTTGGGACAAAGTACTCTATACTCTACAAGCAGTCATACCCTGACAAAAAACTCAAGAGTCAAGTAGCTGGATGGGAACATGGCCAGGCAGAGAAAATGGACTCAGATTCAGACTCAGACTTTGGAATCTTTCTTTGGTGACAAAGAAGACCAAAACATACAGCCAGAAGAAGTCAACAAAGTCCAAGGGCCTACATCAAAAGCCTCCCAGAAAAACATGAACTGGTCTCAGGCCATGGAAGAGCTCAAAAAGGATCTGGAAAAGCAAGTTAGAGAAGTAAAGGAAAAATTGGGAAGAAAAATGAGAGTGATGTGAGAAAACCATGACAAGCAAGTCAAGGACTGGCTAAAGGAGACCCAAAAAATACTGAAGAAAATAACGCCTTAAAAAATAGGCTAACTGAAATGGCAAAAGAGCTCCAGAAAGCTAATGAGGAGAAGAATGCCTTGAAAGGCAGAATTAGCCAAATGGAAAAGGAGATCCAAAAGACCACTGCAGAAAATACTACCTTACAAAATTAGATTGGAGCAAGTGGAAGCTAGTGACTTTAGGAGAAATCAAGATATTATAAAACAGAACCAAAGGAATGAAAAAATGGAAGACAATGTGAAATATCTCATTCGAAAAACCACTGATCTGGAAAATAGATCCAGGAGACATAATTTAAAAATTATTGGACTATCTGAAAGCCATGATCAAAAAATGAGCCTAGATATCGTCTTTCAAGAAGTTATCAAGGACAACTGTGCTGATATTCTAGAGCCAGAGGGTAAAATAGAAATTGAAAGAATCCACCAATTGCTTCTTGAAAAAGATCCCAAAAAGAATACTCCTAGGAATATTGTCTCCAAATTCCAGAGTTCCCAGATCAAGGAGAAAATACAGCAAGTAGCCAGAAAGAAACAATTTGAGTATTGTGGAAACACAATGAGGAGCTTCTACATTAAGGGATCAAAGGGCTTGGAATATGATATTCTGGAGGTCAATGGAGCTAGGATTAAAACCAAGAATCACCTACCCAGCAAAACTGAGTATCGTGCTCCAAGGCAAAATATGGATTTTCAATAAAATAGAGGACTTTTGAGCTTTCTCAGTGAAAAGACCAGAGCTAAATAGAAAATCTGACTTTCAAACACAAGAATCAAGAGAAGCATGAAAAGGTAAACAAGAAAGAGAAATCATAAGGGACTTACTAAAGTTGAACTGTTTTGTTTACATTCCTACATGGAAAGATGATGTGTATAATTCATGAGACCTCAGTATTAGGGTAGCTGAAGGGAATATACATATATAGAGAGACAGAGGACACAGGGTGAGTTGAATATGAAGGGATGATATCTAAAAAAAATCAAATTAAGGGATGAGAGAGGAATATATTGAGAGAGGGAGAAAGGGAGAGATAGTGGCAAGTGGCAAGAAAAAGCAGCTCTGTAGGAAGGGAAGAGGGGGCAGGTGAGGGGAAATGAGTGAATCTTGGTCTCATTAGATTTGACCTGAGGAGGGAATAACATACACACTCAATTGGGGATCTTATCCCACTGGAAAGAAAGAGGAAGGAGATAAAAAAGGGATGATAATAGAAGGGAGGGCAGATAGGTGGAGGAGGTAATCAAAAACAAACACTTTCAAAAAGGGACAGGGTCAAGGGAGAAAATTGAATAAAGGGGAATAGGACAGGAAGGAGCAAAATATAGCTAGTCTTTCACAACATGAGTATTGTGGAAGGGTTTTACATAATGATATGCATGTGGCCTAAGTGGAATTGCTTGCCTTCTTAGGGAGGGTGAGTGGGGAGGGAAGAGGGGAGAGAATGTGGAACTCAAAGTTTTAAAAACAGATGTTCAAAAAAAAAGTTTTTGCATACAAATAGGTAATAAGATATACAGGCAATGGGGCACAGAAATCTATCTTGCCCTATAAGAAAGTAAGTGAAAAGGGGATTGGGGGGAGTTGGGTGACAGAAGGAAGGGCTGACTGGGGAATGGGGCAACCAGAATATATGCCATCTTGGAGTGGGGGGAGGGTAGAAATGGGAAGAAAATTTGTAATTCAAAGTCTTGTAAAATCAATGCTGAAAACTAAAAATAATAAATAAATAAATGCTAAAAAAGTAAGTAATCATAATAACAACGATACCAGTAGAGAGCTGTTCTTAAAGACCTGAGTTTAAGTACTCTTTCTAAGACATAATGGCTGCATGACCCAAGGCAAGTCACTATAATCTACTCTTAACACAGTAAGTTTCAGAGAAGGTAAGGACCTGCATTCATAGAGGGAATAACCTCATCTGAGAATTCCCTATATTGTTGAAATCACAGGCCCAACCCCTAGCTCCTAAAGCTGCAACAAAGAATAACTGACATAGTAATTTAAAGTTCGCAAAATGTTATGTATTTATCATTTCATTCACTATAGGACAGACATTATCATCCTCATTCCATACATGAAGACTTTGAGAAAGAGGTTTAATGACTTTTCCAAAGTCACACAGACCTGACTTGGGCAAGTCAGAGGGAGGAATGTAGATTAAGGGCATTTACTTTTTTGTTGCTAATAATCCATCCATCCTGTCACTAAGGGAATTCCTCTCTTTAGGTAACATAGTGTTCATACCCATAACTGAAACCAAGATATTAAAGAGATGAGATTTTCATTAAACGCCTATAACTGCTGATTAAGTTTAGGGTCTGATGGAAGTTTTCAGCTTTGCTTGCTTTTATTATAGAATTGTTTTTATTAAATTTCCTGAAAGCAATTAAAAGAATGCATTCCATTTTCAAGTCATCTCAGAGCTGTCTGACTCCTCCTCGAACAGGTTTCCAAAGAAAAAGTCAAGTAGAAAAAAAACTTGAATAAAATAGTTTCTAGATACCTCACCCAGAATAGATGCTGAAACTTCTTGGATGCTAAATAAATACATCATTTAATACCTCCATTCACCATTATCCTCAAAATTTAACTTATCTTAAAACAGACCAAAGAATCATGACTCTATGTTAGTCACCACGAACCTTTCTTTGCACATTTCATTCAGTATAGACCTATGGCCACAGGACCACAGAGAGAAATCACAGACTATCGGGTCCAGTCCCCTTGTTTTAGGGATGAAGAAACTAAGGCTAGAGGCCTAGGGGCACACAGGTGAATTTTGATCCCAAATCCTTTGGCTATAGAGACATCATTCTTTCTACTATATGACATTAACTCCAAAATTGTTCTATTTCCCTTCACCCTCATCCCCACCATGACTTCAAAACCCTTTAAAGCCATCCCTTTTCCTGCATGACAATTCTGAAACACAGAACAGAACAACACATCTTGGGGACTGATGAACATAACTTTCTGCTACTAGTTGAAGTCACCTCTCAAGGATATTTCATTTGTGAAAGTTCAAACTACTATCTCCTGCACTGTCGCAAGGCAATTACTAAACCAAGAGTGCCTCTCAATCTAAATCAGTCAGGATATCTGAAATGTTCCACCATCTAATAATCTCAGACACATCAATAACCTGTTGATTTTCAAAATGATTTTTTTGAAGTAGGTCATATGAACTTCTAAGCAGAAAGCAGCTGTGGAAGGTGTATTAGATTTCGTTCCCTCTTACTCTCCATTCCTTAACACAGCTGTCCTTTGTGTCTTCCCTCACTGTGCACACACTTAAGTCTTCTAAAGAGGAAGATTCAAGTTCAAAACTGGGGGAAAACATGCCTGTGTCTTTTAAAAGTGTCTTTTGTGAGACCTTGGACTAGGCAAAGACTGTTTAAAATGGATAAAGATATTTAAGTTCCAGGGCTTGGTTTCTGACATTCGGTCTCTGGATCTCCTTTTTAGTTTGTTTATGATAAAGCCCTTTATAGTAACCTCAGCTAATATCCTTGTCTTACCACCTCTGAAATGAGTAAAAAATAAAGCTGTTCTTAAAATTAGAATGGACTGTTTTGGCTGCAGTAATATCTAAATTTAGTTATTCGCATATTACCTTTCTGTGGTGTAGGTTTCAAGCTTAAGACTTTCTCATAAAAAGAAAGAATGCAAATGAAACAAACAGGCAAAACAGATACACTGTGTGGGGAGGGGGGGTCTGAGGGGTGATGGTCAAAAGACAGAGAGAGAGAGGAGAGAGAGAGAGAGGAATAGAATATGAACTGAATTTAATGTCACTTGCTACAATATTATTGTTGACTTCTGATAAGTACATCATTTTCCCACCTATCTGGTTTATGAAAAGGAAGTACTGTTAGAATGTATCAATAGCCAAGAAAATAAAATGAAATAGTCTTCATTCATAAGCCAGGGGCAGGATATGTAAAGGGTGGGGTGGGGTGAGGGGAGATATATTACAATAGAAGCATCGTAGTATCTCAGTTAAATATTATGATTAATTTAATTTATTACTGTTTAAATGATAAAATTAATCAGTCTGCAGGAATTTCAACCTGTCCTCTTAGCAAATGTCCTCATGGTGTAGGTTTCTTTTCTCTCCCTCCAGAACTCTGAGATGCGTTTGAGTTGTGTTCTCGTTAATCACACCTAATTCTACTCCAATCTATTGTCGCCCCGCTGAAGCCTTGTGTGCAGCTGCTCTTAAACCAAGGGCGCCATCCATCCCACAGAGCCATGAATACTGGTTGGCTGCTGGGGCTCGGCTTGTCCTTTTGTATCAAAATCAAACCTCCTCTTACCTCCACTTCCTTGTTCTTCTCTTTGTTTCTGCCCAATGAACTTCTCCCATTGCTGGCAGTCTCCCTCGCTGGGATTACAGAAATCTGCTGGAGGGGCATGTTGGCAGTGCTGGAGGTTGCCAGTCCCTGATTGGCTGCCTGATCTCTTCACTCCCCCTGAGTAGCCCACCTGTGTAATTGTTCACATCCTTGCTTTGCCAAAGCTCAGTTCTAAACAAAAAGGGGAAAATAGTGTTTGAGACACTGTGCAGCATCACCCAGGGTCTTATACCCCAAAAGTCAAGTGTACCAAATTAGGGGGGAACAACGTAAAGACCCAAGAATCCAGTGAGCTTTTTTTTGCTCTCTTTGCATTCTCAGAAGGACGATTTATTGCAAGTCATAACTACATTGCTTTGTCACCAGGAGCACCCCTTCTCCCCCAAGAGCATTGTGGGAGACAATTCAATTTCTGTGGTACCTAATAACTATCATGGAAACCAAGGAAACCTGGGTCTCACAGGCCCTTATTAGCAACTACTTTCTTTAATAGTACAGACTCCCACATTTGAAGTCTCTGTCGCTGCTTGCTTTTGTTTCCCTCCTGATTCCCCAGGAGTCCACTAAGCACCCAGAGACACAGCCTCCTGCTGACTAGGTAAATAAGCAGGAAGCTGAAAAGCTTAGTGTCCTATTTTGGAACCAAATCCCCTCCTTAAAAAGCATGGAGAGCTTGCTGTGTCCTTCATGCGTCTACAATAATCTCCTTAGGTCAAAGGAGTTGCCTCTAAGTGAGGAGTGTCAGTGATTGTACGGAAGGGGGAAGCAGGGGGGAGAGAGAGAAGGCAGAAAGAGAGACAGGAGAGAGGGAGAGGTGAGAGGGAGAGAAAGAGAGAGATCGATCAAGGGAGAGTAGAGATAACTGCAAATGTGCCTTTCTGTTTTAGGAGTTTAAAAAAAAAAGTTAACTATTTGTGGTCCACTTCTTCAGGGAGACAAGAAGAGGAGTAAATCTGAGTAGAGAGATAGTGTCCCCACCATGCTGTATCAGCTTTGGGAAACATTGTTTGTGTGAGTTTATTATTTAGCCAATTGCAGCATCTCCATTATGGAGAAGTACACTCTCCAAAGTCTTTCACGACATCTCCAAAGTTTAAAAAATAATTAGGACTTTTTAAACCTCATTAAAAATTGCTGTCTTTATTCCTTATATGTATAAACCAACAAACATTAAAATTAAGATAGAAATTGTCTGCAGTTTGAGAGTAGATCCATGTATGTTTCAGAGCTTTCTTTTCTTTCATTATTTTATTTCAATAATAAATAATACTTAGAAATCGAATTTTCTGATAATCTTTTCTCAAAAACTATCAAAAAAATAGACCTAGCCCACTCACACTGGAAAACTATTCAAAACAATTACTAATTACTACTTTATAATTAGTTTTGCAATCCACAACAGCTGAAGCAGGGTGGGAAGCTGTCTCTTATTGGTTTAAAGTCATATTAGAGATGCAGGGAGAGAAGATCACAGGATCAGAAGATTTATAGCTAGAAGGGATGGGGTATGAGGTCAGTTTAGGGTGTTGGTAAAGAAAACAACAAGACTGCTAAAGCATCTTTAATTTAAGAATTTGCTAAAACTTACATTTTAATATTATGTCAACTAGAATTAAATTACCATTGTGTGACTCCTAAATCAGTCTTATTGGCATGTATTGTTTTTATGTAATAATACTTTTGATTATTTAATCCAAAGTTCAAATTTGGAGTCAAAGGGCATATTTTCTTCTTCCAAATGAAATAGAATTGTCTACCCCCTGAAACTCTATTTACTGTCACTACAAATCTGCTCAACATCTGTGGATTTCACAGCTTGGAAGAATAACATCTTTGGTAGTCAAATTCATAAATTTTAAAAGCTAAAGCCCTTTCTGTGGTCAGAGCCCTGGTACTGAAGAGAAAGGTTAGTCATTTCTTGCTTCAACAACAATAATCACAAAAATCCAGACCTAGTAAATTTATCTTAGCTGAGGTTAGAGTAGAGATAGCAGCCTAAAAATAATACTG
The DNA here is from genome assembly GCF_011100635.1 of Trichosurus vulpecula. NCBI lineage: Eukaryota > Metazoa > Chordata > Mammalia > Diprotodontia > Phalangeridae > Trichosurus > Trichosurus vulpecula. Next base: position 86,008,920 of record NC_050578.1, on the reverse strand, counting down.
TTTGCATTCTAATGAGTTCTAAATGTTGAGGGAAAAAATTACTTAAAATTTAAAGCAGTCCTGGCCCCACCTCCTTAGCATGTTTAGAAAATTAATGTGGAGACTATATTTACACATAGAACCTTTAACTGCATAATTAAGTAATTATCTAGATAATTCTGCCCTCAAATGCCTCTGCAGGATATATTCATAAAAAGGAAGCAAAGGTGGATTTTTAGCTTGAATTAGCTAAATAATTGCTTCATTCCTTTACCTCATTACTCACGTAAAGATATCCTTTGTTTACTCCGAGATCAAAATTCAGATTTAAATTTCAGACAAATCCTTTTTATATGGTTGAATTATTTCAATTAGTGCTTCTTTATTCTAAAGTTCAGCTTTGGAATTGAATTCCAGGGAGGGAAAAGGACATTTAATTTTCTAGTGTCTTTTGCACACAAACTAAAGTTGGTCCATTTGGTCTTCATAAATGAACATGTTTTAACAACATAAGAGAATTATTTTAGTAACTCATACATGCTTTATATGTGTATCCTAGTTCTCATTGGATATTGCTATCGGCTATAATTTTTAATGTTTCTAAAAATATTTCGTCATGAAAGAAGCTTTTAGCACCCTCTGTATTTTAACACTTCACTCTCTCAGGATGCATACCAGCCTAACACTTTTAGTAATATTATAGACTTGCACTTATGAGGCCCCTTTCATCAAGTATTTTGATGAAGAATACTTTGGCAACCACAGCTCTCTTCTTGGTCTCATTGCTTCACCACCAGAAATGAAAAAGAGTTGGACAAGAATTCCCTTAGCCCTGGCAGTGGCACTATGCCTACCACACTCCATTTGTAGGTCAGGAGTGAATTTCTGTACCTACTCAGCCATCCAGGGCTATCAAACAAGCACAGAGCCATGAGTCACAACTGAGTACATCCTAATGGTACTCAGATTTAAAAAAAAAACATGATTTTAAGAAGATAGTCAATGGCATTCCTTATACTGAATATTTCAGTTCCCTAGATTCTCCCCCATAGTCCATGATCAAAATAATGGAATATGCCCAGATTGCCTCTCTTGTATAGCCACATATTCAGTTCCATAAACATTTATTAGGTGTCTATTGCATGAAAGGCACTACATTAAGGCACTCAAGTAAAAAACAAAATAAAACAGTCCTTCTCCTAAGGGAGCTTATATTTTAATGAGGAAATACCACACAAACAAATGCAAGTAATTATTGAGGATGGGGACTGGGTCTGTGGTCCCTACATTGATGTAGGGATTTCCCAGGTGAGGAAATTCTCATCAGTGTAAGATGGTTATTCCTCTGCAACACATAGTTTCTAGATTTCCCAAAAGTATTGAGATACTTGCCCAGGGTGAAACAGCTAGTAAGTGTCAAAGGTAGAACTTGAACAGAGATCTTCCTGGTGCTAAAGCCAGCTATGCCTTCAGAGTGAATAGCTATCTACTGGGCCATGCTGCCTCCCATAAATACTAAGTATATTCAAATAAAATTTAATTTTCAAGGGAAGCTTTAATATCTAGGGGTGGCTGTGGGAGGAAGATGTAGAAAAGACATCTTATAGGAGATAGCACCTGACCTCTACTATGAAGGAAACCAGGGCTTCTACAAGGCAGGTGAGGAGGGAATACTCAGATGCTAGAGATGTGACATTTCTGAGAAAACAGCTAGACAGTTTGAATTGGACAAAGAGAAGGCAAATCAACATGAAATAAGACTGGGAAAGTGGCTGGGGGTCGTATTATTAGGTCAGATTTTATCCAAAAGGCAATAAGGAATCACTGAAGTTTTTTTGTGAAAGGACAGACATCATCATATCTTTACTTTAGTAATAATAATTACTAAATTAAAAGTAAAATTAATAACTGTAGAGGGCTGAATGAAGGAGGCACAGACTAGACACTGGGAAAGCAATTAGGAGACTATTGCAAAAGTTCTGCTAAGAAATGATGGGCACATGAACTAAGGATGATACCATGTGATTGGAGCCTTGTCCCAGACTTTGTGAGGGCAACAAGCTAAGTAAAAGATACAGACCATATACAATGCCAGAACAGGATGAGCTGTCATCCAAAGCCTCATTGGGTCTGATTTGATATAACAGGTGTTCAAAGATTACCACCCTCCTCTCCAAGCCCTCTGCTCAGTTATGGCAAATTGTATGGGCTATATTTCTGGTAATGTCTCATTTGCCACCATCATACAGATATAATCATGACCTCAGCCCTCAAAGCACATATCACCTTGATGGAGAGAAAAACACTTTCATGCAGAAAAATACAAATATGCATGCAATTCACAGGAAAGATGTGAGAAAAGAATGTGAATGTATACATTTAAAATAGTCTTTCAAAACTTCTTAAAAAGGAAAAAGTATTACAAATCACAGTATAGCATAAATTAAAGAAGATTGACACATTAATTGGGATATTTATTGTCATACATTAGCATAATGATAATGCAACACCTCACAAATGGTCATTACCCTATCCAAGCTACTAAGAGAAAAATTATCAAGAGTTTGATTTTCATAACTAATGGTGGTGATGGTGGTGGTGGTGATTGTAGTAGTAGTAGTAGAAGGAGGAGGAGAAAGAGGAGAAGGAGAAGTTGTTGTACATGTAGTAACAGTAATGGTGGTGGTAATAGTAGTAGTGGTAGTAGCAAGAGAAACAGTCATGGTGGTGGTGGTGGTTGCAGTAGTATGAGGAGGAGGAGGAGGAGTTGTTGTAGATGTGGTAACAGTAATGGTGGTGGTAATAATAGTAGTGGTAGTAGCAACAGAAACGGTCATGGTAGTGATGGTGGCGGTGGTGGTGATTGTAGTAATAGGAGGAGGAGCAGGAGGAAGAGGAGGAGGAGGACTTGTTGTAGATGTAGTAATAGTAATGGTGGTGGTAATAGTAGTAGTAGTAGTAGCAAAAGAAGCAGTCATGGTGGTAGTGGTGGTGATTGTAGTAATAGGTGGAGGAGGAGGAGGAGGAGGAATAGGAGGAGGAGGAGTTGTAGATGTAGTAACAGTAATGGTGATAGTAATAGTAGTGATAGTAGCAACAGAAACAGTCATGGTGGTGGTGGTGGTGGTGGTGGTGGTGGCGGCGGCAGCAGCTGACATTTATATAGTGCTTTAAATTTTGTAAAATGCTTTCTATACCTTGCCTCTTTTGATCCTCACAAAAACCTTGTGAACTGTATACTATTATTATCCACATTTTATAGAGGAAGCAACTGAGCCCAAGACAGATTCAGTGGCTTACCTAGAATCACACAGCTAGTAAATGTCTGAATCAGGATTCAAACTCAAATCTTCCTGATGTTCTTTGTTGCTCTCTCCATAATGCAAATCTCAGTCAGAAAAGATTTCAGAGGTAGATTATCTATTACATCAACTGTCTGAAACATGAATCTAGCCTACGACTTACCTGACAGACTAACTGGTCCCTGCTTGAGCTTTTCCAGTGACAGCAAAATCAATACCTTATGAGAGGATTAAAAGGAGATAAATATAAATATCAGTAAACCACTGGAAGAGGCCACTAAGGGAGACTTTGGTATCAGAGTGGAGAATGAGGGTCCTTAAAAAAACAAATGAAAAAAGGAACATTAAAATCAAAGAAATATCAAGGGAACTGTTATGCCAATAAAATGTAATTTGATGGATTAGAGGAAAAGAATATTTAAAAAGTTTTAATATTGCTATAAGAACTCAGGAGAATTAGTGCCATACAAATATGCCACATGGAATATTTTCTGTAACAACCTGCTAGTGAGAGACAGTAGTTCTTTTTTTCTGAAATTTTTTTCTTAGTACTTTAATGAAAAAAATCACTAGACAGTTTGAAAATTTTGAAATGATGTAATTTAAATTATTTCAGGAACCAAGAAAGATGATGGTAGCTGGGTGGCATAGTGGATAGAGGGCTGGGCCTGAAGTCAGGAAGACCTGAGTTCACATTCTACCTAAGACTGGCTGTGTGAACCTGGGCAAGTCACTTAACCATTCTTTGCCTCAGTTTCCTCATCTGTAAAATGAGGATAATGTTAGCACCATGGTTGTTTTGAGGATAAAATGAGATAATTATTGTAAAGTGCTTAGCACAGTGCCTGGCAATAGTAAGTGCTATATAAATGTCAGCTATCATTATTATTAAGGAAAAAAGGTTATTTTATGGCCCATAAGGTTATTACTATCACACCACTAAACTTAAAATTATTTTTGTTTGATCATTGCAGAAAGGAATTGACAGTAGGCTGGATGGGAGCAGGGAAGTGGAGGATAGCAAAAAGACATTTTATTATGAGGGAGAATAAATGTATAAATGTTTCAACTTGTTGAATTGCTCGATTTTAGCCTCAACATTGAAAAATACAAGGTACTAGGAAACACATAACTTTTTCCCCACTTAATAGTATTTTTTTCCAATTATATGTAAAGAAAATGTTCAATATTTACTTTTATAAGATTTTGAGTTCCAAATTTTTCTTCCTCCCTTCTTCTCCTCCTTCCTCCACAAGACAGCAAGAAATCTGATATTTTATACCTGTACAATCATATTAATCATATTTCTACATTAGTCATGTTAATACACAAGCTTTGGCATGTTTTCCACTATGTATCAATTGTTAACTGGTGACTACCAGCTGACAAAAACAACCACATATACTAACAAAGTCCTAGGGATGGACAGGCCAATCTCTTGAGAAATTCATGAAGAGGAGGAAACTCAGCCTCCAAATTGTACTACTGTAAATGATGTTTTGGAGCCAGTTGACCACAATAAGGGGGAAGAAAGAAAGGCTATATTTTGGTGACAAATAAAGAGTCTGTGAGGTGGGTTTCTTAAAAGAAAAGAAAGAAGATAGGGAAGACATGACGAAATATACGACCATCTCCCTTGTAGGGAGAGGGCATCATGGATGTAAAATGTTGTACGTACTATTATATGTTGGTCAGTTTTCTTAATTGTTTTGTTGGAAGGGTTCAATGGAACACTCATTGCAGAATGTTTTGTTTTTAAAAGCGTCAATAAATCCAATAAGAGAAAAAGAAAAAAATATGGGTTTGGACACAAAGACAACAGACAAACTGAAATATGAGTCAAAAAACTAGACAGAAGAGAAAAGCACAGGGGGAAAAATAAGATAAAGGGAAATAATTTACATATGTTTATCTTTTTATAAGGAATTAAGAATATTGGGCATTGTTGAAAGATTTTTTAGGTACTATGGGAAAAAAAATCTCAGAAGAACTACAATTGCAGGTGACTCCAAAAGACTTCTACTTTTATTAATATAGTGAACTCTCCATGTAGCAACATCCTTCACCAATGCAACTCAAAAACTCATTTTTAAGCTATAATTTTAATGATTTGCTTAAGGGTACTGAGAGGATAACTGCCTTGCCCAGAGTCATTGAGCCAGTTTGGGTCAGAATCCAGAACTGAAACCAAGTTGGTCTTCTCAATATGCTGTGTTGCTGCTAATATTTTCCAGTGACAAGCTGCATATGAGAAGTATCATAAAAGACATCTGCAAGGACCCATATTATTATAAAAGGTGGTGAACCAGTCAGTATTGAGAGTGAGGAGTCTTGGGCATTGCACTAGTAACTGCACAATGTTAAAAGAACTGGAGAAAGGTTGCCAATATCTTGGGTGGATTTTTTTTAGAAAGATATGAGGAAGAATGATTCTGAAGAAGACATAGATGGATCCACATCTTCATCCATGGAGTTAATGTTCACACTGATGAGACCATGGATACTGATACTCCACTTTCAGGATAATGGATTCACAGAAACATCAATTTGTGTATGTAAATGATCTATGAAATCCTTGGTATAAAGAACTTCCAGTTTGGAAGCCCCTTTCACCAACAGCAACAAGCCCAAAACCATCTATGACTAAGTTGAGTCCTACGGAGTCAGCCTGAGGTGTTGAATGGTTAAGTGACTTCCCCAATTCATTCACACTATAAATGTGAGACACAGGATTTGAATCTGGGTCTTCCTGACTCTAAGCCCAAAACTCTATCTGCTATGTTAAGGTGACTCTCATCAAAGTATGATGAAATAGATATCAGTTTTCCTGAAGTGTTAATCATTCTCCTATCAGAAAGTAGGATACTGGAACAGGTGAAATCCCTCTGAGCACTAAGCCATGTTCAGCAGTACCATCCTAAATTCAATTATTTTTTTTTCAGCCAAGGATGAATCAGATTATATGACATAGCCAACCCATTCATTTTTATCATTTTTTTGCTATCATTGCCAATCACCTCAATCGGATGAATGAATAAATGAAACTGTGTTGATTAGTGCTTATTATGTGCGAAGCCAGGGCTGTCCAAAATGCAACCCTGCAGGCCACATTCGGCCCACAGTTCAATGTATGCCACCAACCTACAGGCATAGAAACTTACATAAATGCTTTAGTAAATGAAGCTGAGCTACCACAGAGCATTCACTAAAATGACGAATCAAAACATAGTGTCTATTGTTTCAATAAAAACCTAAGATTGGACAGCCCTGTGCTAAGGAAAGAGCTAAGTGCAATGGATGTGAATGGGGGAGTAGTATAGGAGAAAAGAAGGGATCCCGGGATGTCTGAACCTTTTGGGCCCTCTGCCTCCCAGGTGGGATAAATTTTATGATTATTACATCAATCATTGAAATGAGACAAATGAGCAAAGGCATTGTATCTCTCCACTCCCCAGCCCACATATCCCTATACCCTGCTTATAGTATAAGAATGCCAGTGGAAACATTATCTAGATATTAGGATGATGGGCCTTTTATTGCTTCTTTTCTACTCTTAACAGGAAAAGGAAACTTTTAATTTAATTGTGTGAAAAAGTTAAGTAGCATAAAGAGGAGTAATCAGGAAAGAGGAAGCCAATGTTTGAGATTAATTTGCTCTGTGGAAATAGTGCAGTGACTACATTCTAAGAGGTTTAGTTTGTCTTTACCAGTGGAATTAAGAAAATCCAATTTGAAGTTTTGGTTTTTCTTTTCCACAATTGAAATAAAACATTGAAAGTGGGCTCTGGGCTTATGGGATTTATTTTGATAACCTAAGACAAATAGCTTTATTCTCTAACTGTACAAGCATACACATCCAGTGGGTCCTAGTCATAGGACAGGCTCCTGAGTGTAGGCCAGCATGCATATTGGAAAGTAGGTGCCAATCAGGAGAGTTTCCAAGCAAACAAGTTTCTTCAATAACTTGCCCTTGAATTTGTGGTGTTTCCCTTCCTATGTTTGGAACCCTCTGATTGTTTATTGGACAAAAGACTTTTGATGCCTTCTGGACTCCACTATTATTAATCTTTCTGGCCTGGTTACTTCCTGAGATCCTTTAATGGTAATCAGGATGGGACTTTTTTAATGTTTTCTCCTTTGGAATGCTAAGACAATCAAGTGCCTTTAATGAATCTAGTCTTTGAGGTAAAGTGAGACCTTTTGTTTTTTGTTTTGGAGTGCTTCTCATCACTGAGGTAATCAAGTACAATTGATGAGTCTTGCCTTTCAAATGTAATGACAAGCAAAGTGGGGTCTTTTGTTTTGGAGTGCTTCTCAGTACTGAGGCAATTGGTGTCTTTGAGTCTTGTCTTTGGATCCTAAGAGTCATTGATTGGAAACAATGTATATGATGTGGTGCTAGTGATTAAAGATCCTTCCCACATCCCTTTTTGGTAAGTAGTTTCTGAGCCCTCAGGACCCTGAACAGGGTATATGAACTCTGAGGTCAACATTTTGTTTTGGGGCTCTCACTCACTGGAACTGTCCCATGATTTGACCAGACAAGACTCTGGGTAGCCATCACGGAGCCCTCAGATGTTGATGCTGCTCTCTGTGGTAACTGTATGTATTGCTATAGTTAGAAGGTTAGAAGCCTGCCTACTGGTTTGTGTTTATTTGCTCTGTTTATATAAAGTATGCCTGTAATTTCTGTTTGCATACTCTCTGAAGTTCAGGGTGCTGGCTTTTCCCCCTGAACTAAGTGAATGATATATTTATGTTTAATTAATGGAAGATTGTAAACTCCTTAAAGTTGCTTTCCTTAGAAAAGCTGATCAAAGAACCTATGCTAGGAGCCCTCCTGTGTGCTGGTGTTATTGGTCTTACACAGCCATGGTAGTGGCAAGTAGCATTGTTGTTACAGATCCCTAGACTGTCCTACTGGTGTCTCCATGCTTATCTTACTCTGTTTTTAAAAATTTTTATTAATTTGTTTATACTTAACAAAAAACTGTATTCTCTCTCTACCCTCCAGTTGTGTGCTGGTGAAATGTTTAACAAATTTTTCTCAAAAAAAGGTATATATATTTAAGTTTAATCTGCATTATTTTTTCTCCATCTCTTTAAGTCTCAAATTCAACAAAATAACGAATCAAGTACTAATATGTAGGATTTGCCAATTTCTGAGGTGCAAATGAAAATTTTACATTGCAAATTTAATATTTGGCTCAGAGCTGGCTCCAGTACACCCCTGCTCCTATCCTATTCCCCACACCAAGAGGAAACTCTTGTAAAAAATATTCATAGTCAAGCAAAACAGATTAATACACTGAAGATGTCTAAAAAGAAAATGTCTAGCTCTATATCCTGAGTTGGTACCTCTGGACTAACCCTACCAACAAGTTCTATAACAAGAAATTTACAAAGACTTTATTATTGTAAACAAATTTTCCCTAATGTTCAATGTAATCATCAATATATTGGCTGAACTAAGAAACTGATTTAAAAAAAAAAGGAAAGCCAACAGTAAGAAAGGCCTGAAGGTGCTTAACAGAACTCTGTCCTCTTCATAAAGTAAAGTATGGTTCCATGCTGAACCCAAAAACCAGGACCTACTCGTGAATCTAAAAACCTTCCTAGTATGTTACTGGGTTGATTAACTACCCCACTTCTGTCAAATCCATTTTGTGCTGTTTCCTAGGATTCTAGATTGAGCTGAAGAATCTTTCTCATTGCTGCTATGAGAGATTTATATATCTGTCATCTTTTACAGGGTACAAGAAGCATCAAATCATCAAGGTACGGAAAAGATATGACTTTGAAACTGTATTCAAGTTTTGCTTCTCAGCCTATTGTCTGTGTAACCCTGGGTAAGTTGCTAAATCTCTCACTGCCCCCAGGAAACTCCCCAAGACTCTGAATCACAGACAAAGTTTTAACTTACAATGAGAAAGTACCTTACCAGAACTCCCCAAATGAAGGAAATCACAGGTCCAGTCCCTATCCCTTACAGATTACAAAACATTCTCCCAGCTAACATCTCCTCAAAGATCCTCTTAATCTTTCTCCCTCCCAAACCCAGCTTAAGGATTTCCTTGAGTGCTTATCTCCAGGAACTTTAATATAAGTATCTTTCACCTTTTCCCCTAGTGATCAAAATAAAAATAACTCCTTTTCTCAAAAAAAAAAATCTGGCCAGAAACATCAGGTCTTTTGGAAGAACAGCTGATTTGATATAACCCACATTTTGCTTCACAGTTAATGATTACCTGTCAGTCAGAGAATAAACCCTGTTACCACAAAAGATTCACAAATAGATGATAGACAGAATAGTGAGGTAGACAGATGATAGAGAGATAAATAGATAGAACTGAAACTATTCTAGAATCTTAAATTAAAATTGAATTTGAGCCTAAAAGGGAAAATTAGCCTGTCCATAGTAAGATGAATATGGATTTTTAATTTAATCTGTACGTTATAATGCCATGGTCATTTTAGTTGACATAATCTACCTGCAGTTAACTCTGGAATTATTTAACATCATTGGATTCACTGACTTTTCGAAGTCTAAGAATTCTTATCTAAGAATAAAGAAACCAGGGGCAGAGCCAAGATGGCATCATGAAAACAGGGACTCGCTTCAGCTCTCCTCCAAATCCCTCCAAACACCTGTAAAAATGACTCTAAACAAATTCTAGAGCTACAGAACACGCAAAATAACAGAGTGAAACAAGTCTCCAGCCCAAGATGGAATGGATGGTCACTGGGAAGGGTCTATTGTACCATTCTGGGAGCAGAGCACAGCCTGGCTTGGGCCACTCTGTAAAGGACTAGGCCACAGTAGACCAGGCAGAGCACGCCTCAGGACCCTGAAACACTGAGCTGTGGCAGTTTCCAGACTTCTCAGCTCACAAATGTGAAAGACAACTTAGCAGGTCAGTGGGAAAACTGTTGGACCTGGGTGAGAGAAGTGCACAATCTGGCCCCAGCCCCAGGGCAGCAGAGGTGGCTGCAGCAGTGGCTGCTGCTGCTTCCAGAGCTCCAGGCCCACAGACAGTGGAAGGAATCAGGTAGCTGATCAGAGTGGGAGCACAGGGATCCCTTTGCTGGCATTGAGGCAGCATTCTCTTACTTTGCCCTGCTTGATCTGGGTCACAGTCCTGGTTGGTGGTCCTTGAGGGAGGAGGGGCACTGGAGTGGCAGAGCTTGTGGTGGTTGTGGAGAAGGAGTGCTCCTGGTAGTTGCATGGCAGAAAGGAGTGCTTGCACTTAGACTAGGGCATAGGCCAGGAGAGGAGTATCATGCCACCTCAGAATAGAAGTAGCTCTGAAAATAGCAGTGCAAAACTTCTGAAACTTGGGACAGAGCACTCTCTGCTCTGGAAGCAGTCATACCCTGACAAAAAACTCAAAAGTTAAGTAATTGGTTGGGAAAATGAGCAGGCAGTGTAAAAGGACTCAGAGTATAGAATCTTCTTTTGGTGACAACGAAGATCAAAACATACAGCCAGAAGTGAACAAAGTCAAAGATCCTACATCAAAAGCCCCCAAGAAAAATACGAATTGGTCTTGGGTGATGGAAGAGCTCAAAAAGGATTTGTAAAATCAAGTAAGAGAAGTAGAGGAAAAATTGGGAAGAGAAATGAGAGTGATGCAAGAAAATCATGAAAAATGAGTCAACAGCTTGCTAAGGGAGACCCAAAAAAATACTGAAGAAAATAACACCTTAAAAAATACACTAACCCAAATGGCAAAAGAGCTCCAAAAAGCCAATGAGGAGAAGACTGTCTTGAAAGGCTGAATCAGCCAAATGGAAAAGGAGGTCCAAGAGACCACTGAAGAAAATCCTGCCTTAAAAGTTAGAATGCAGCAAGAGGAAACTAGTGATTTTACAAGAAATCAAGAGATTATAAAATGGAACCAAAATAATGAAAAATGGAAGACAATGTGAAATATCTCATTGGAGAAACCACTAACCTGGAGAATAGATCCAGGAGAGATAATTTAAAAATTATTGGACTACCTGAAAGCCATGGTCAAAAAAAGAACCTAGACCTCATCTTTCAAGAAATCATCAAGGAGAACTGCCCTGATATTCTAGAGCCAGAGGGTAAAATAGAAATTGAAAGAATCCACCAATTGCATCTCAAAAAAGATCCCCCAAACTCCTAGGAATACTGTTGCCAAATTTCAGAGTTCCCAGGTCAAGGAGAAAATATTGGAAGCAGCCAGAAAGAAACAATTAGAGTATTGTGGAAACACAATCAGGATAACACAAGATCTAGCAGCTTATACATTAAAGGACTGAAAGACTTGAAATATGATATTCCAGAGGTCAAAGGAGCTAGGATTAAAAGCAAGAATCACCTACCCAGCAAAACCCAGTATAATACTTCAAGGCAAAATATGGATTTTCAATGAAATAGAGGACTTTCAAGCATTCCTGAGGAAAAAACCAGAGCTGAATAGAAAATTTGACTTTCAAACACAAGAATCAAGAGAAGCATGAAAAGGTGAAAAGAAAAGAGAAATCATAAGGGACTTACTAAAGTTGAACTGACCTCTATGCATAGGGCAATAAAACTACCACTACTTGGAGCATGTCTCCCTCTTATGTCATTGGCTGCTGTGAGAAGATGATGCATCCTCATTCAAAATTCCCATTCTTTCCCAAATCCTTAAGACCAGAAACTGCATGGGAGATCTAGACATCATCCAAAATCCAGTGCCTTCCTTCCTTCTTCATAGATGAGAAAACCTAGTCTCAAAGAGGAGAAGTGATGTTTCTGGATTAAACATCTGGAAAATGCCAGAAGCAGGATTTGAACTAGAGCATAACAACATTTGAAAGGATTTATTTTTTTCTTTCCTGAGGCAGTCAATTCTTGATTCAGGAGTATATTATCACTATCTGGCCATAGGACCCAGATGGCTCTGAAGGAGAAAGTGAGAATGGTGACTTTGCACAGTCCTCCCTCACTCAAATCAAAGTCAATTTTAAGTCATATCCTCATCTCTCTAATGTCACCTTCAAGAACAAAGGACAAACCATAACCTGTGAGTAGTCGGAGCTGCTTGAATGGGTACCCAGTTGGCCAGTTCCAACTGGGCAACTCAGCTCATCCTGTCCCCTCCCTTCTTTTCTCTTCCCCTCCCCTCCCCTCCCCTTCTCATCTCTCCTCTCCTCTTACCTGAGAATGTTCTGCCCAAAGGAAGGTAAATTTTGATGGCCAAAAACTACCTAGTTAACTTGGGGTTTACTGGCTAGATTTCTTTCTCAAAGACTAAGCCCTAAACCCAATTCACTCTGGATCTCATGGATTGGACAACAATAGGTCCTACCCAAGAACCACTTAATAGTTATTTTTTGGGCCCTCCTGGCTCAGAGTGAATGTAAATAGTAATTTTTCTCTTTTGGTCAGCAACCCTGAGAGTCTTCCCCTCTCTGTTTGATTTTTTTTTACTTATTTGACTCACTGCTTAAAGAGGCCTATTCACTGAATGGGTGTTGCCTCACTCAAAGTGAGAACCTGAAAAGAACTTAGCTTAAAAGGGCTGAGGTCTCCCACTGCATCCTGGGCCATTTCCTATAATCCTGATTTATATCTGGCCACTGGATCCAGATGGCTCTGGAGGAGAAAGTGAGGCTGGTGACTTTGCACAGCCCTCCCTCACTCAAATCAAAGTCAACTGCAAGTCATGTCATCATCTCCCTGATGTCATGGTCTTCTTCAAGGATGAAGGAAAAATCATATTTTAGTTTGTAGATATTTATGCACTTCACTGTCTATCTTATTTTTGTCTGCTGCTCCCAATAATAAACACAAAATATAAGGTTATCCTAATATCATCTTTATCACTGCCAGGATATACAATTCATAGAATGATTAAGCATAACAAGGCTGCAGAAAATTGCCTACCAGATAAGACTTCCATTAAAGAAGTGGTGTAAAATACATGGCAGCTAGGTGGCACCATGGATAGGGTACTGGGCCCAGAGTCAGGAAGACCTGAGTTCAAATATGGTCTCAGACTAGCTGTGTGACCCTGAGAAAATCACTTCACCCTGTTTGTCTCAGTTTCTTCATCTGGAAAATTAGCTAGATAAAGAAATGACAAACCACTCCAATACCTTTGCCAAGAAAACCCCAAAAGCGGTCACAAAGAATTGGACATGATTGAAGCAACTGAACAACAACATAAAAGACACAAGATAATAGGGTTTAGAATAGGTTTTAGAATTGAGAGCTCACCTACTGCAGCCTAAACCTCTCCCATCAATTTCCAGATGAGGAGAATGAGATCCCAAAAAGTGACATGGCTTTTCCAAGGCAAGGTAGGAGTAAAGGAGAAAGATAAGTTATTGGGGGGAAAGAATAAACAGATACAAATCTAAGTGTGACTCAGATATTTGTGTAATTAAAAGAGTTGGAGAAAGGCCTCCAGAAATCGATCCTCTATGGAAGATACAGGGAAAGGCACAGATAAGGAATGCATAAGAGGGAACTTCTAGGTCAAGTGGCCAACAAGCAATGCTAGACATTTTCTAGACACTCCTGACCACTCAAATCTCTCTAAAATAAAAAATTATGCACAAGAGGCAATCTAATTGCAACTGTTTCCACAGCTAAGCAGTCAAGAACCTTAAGAAGGTAACAATCTGATGTATTAACAGCCAGAGAAGATTAATCTCTAATTCCTCTCCACATTCAGGAGTTCTGCATATGTGCTAGTGCTGTGAGATTTGTAAGAACAATGCTTCTAGCAGCTGTTGTGGGGGTTAAAGACCAACAACAGCACACAGGAGGGCTGCTAGCACAGGTTCTTTGATTTGCTGTTCTAAGGAAAGCAACTTAAAAGGGTTTAAAATATCACTTTAATCAAACATACATATATCATTCACTTACTTCAGGGGGAAAAGTCAGCACTCTGAACTTCAGAGCAAATACAAACAGAAATTACAAGCAGAAATTATATAAACAGAGCAAATAACACAAACCAGTCTATACATAGCAATACATACATAGTTACGAGAGAGAGAGAAGTAACAACATCTGGGTTTTTCAAAGCCAGGGTGGGGCGGTGGGGGGGGGGGGCTCTCAATGGCTACCCAGAGTCTCCTCACCATCACTCTTTCAATGAATGTGCCCTCAAAGGTCAACTGCTAACCTTCCAGTACATATACTCTGCTCAGGGTCCTGAGGGAGGGGCCTACTTAGCATTTAGGGTATGGGAAAGCTCTTCATTCACTAGCACCACATCATATACATTGTCTCCAATCAATGACTCTGATTGCCTTAGTGCTGAGAAGCACTCCAAAACAAAGACAACACAAGGGTCCCACTTTGCCTGCCATTACATTTGAAAGGCAAGACTCATCAAAGGTACTTGATTACCTCACTGCTGAGAAGCACTCCAAAACGAAAAACAAAAGGGTCCCACTTTACCTGCACCATTCAAAGGAAGGCAAGGCTCATTAAAAGTACATGATGACCTTAGCATTCCAAAAGAAAAGAACAGTAAAATGTCTCACCCTAAATACCATAACAATATCCCATCAGCAATTCCCCTGCCCCTGCCCTCACCCCTCCATTCTGGGGCAACAGCGAAAAACATGGAGGTATTACAATACAGCATTACAGAGTGTATGTAGAATACAACATATAGTCCATACGTACTCTATTATCCTATATATTCATATACATATAACAAGAAATTGATGATAGGCATTATGTGATATTACCGGACACACATGTACTGTAACTTTGTCTCAATGATTTCCTCAAACATATAGGAAAGGTCTAAACCATGGAAAACAACACTCCTTTCACACCAGCTACCCTGCACAAAAATAGATATCTTCTAATTACTCAGTTTGGGAAACTCAGTGACTTTGATAGAGATGAAATGATAAAATTTGAGAAACAACTTAGTAGAAATCCATGTGAACAATATATCTCAAAAAGCTTCAAGTTGACAAAACAGTCTCTTGACTATTTTGACAATATACCATTTTAACTCCCACTATCTTTAACTGGCAAGTATATTCCCTGCAGGTGCCTGGAAATAGCTTCTGGGATTCCATCAGAATTTTCTAATAATTCTTTTCAGTCAGGCATGTGACTTCCATTGACAGTCCCATCTGATAGCCAGCATTAATATCTACTACCCTAAAGGTAAATGCAACTTTTCCTTGGCTAGCCCTGTAAAGAAGGCTTTGTTAGAAAACAGTATGGTAAATTAACCAACAAATTAGTGTTAAAATAAATAATGACTTTGAACTTAACACTATTCACCTTTTAAAAACACAGTCATGAAGACTTAATTTTTGTTTTAAAATAACAAAAGAAAATGAAACTAGGAAGTGGAGTACCAATTTACCTTTAAAATTTTGTCCTAATATTGGTTAAGAGGAAGTGTAAGATAATGGATGTAACAATTGACTTTGGACTCTGAAAGCTGTGAGTTCAAGCCCTGCCTCTAACACATACTGGCTTGTGACTTTCTGGAAGTTATTTAACCTCTCAGTTCCTTGAACACATAAGTTGCAGGCAGATGCTTTGCTGATTTTAATCAGTGGGAGAAATTTCCACATAGAATTCCTCACTCTGATTTGGTTTTCTCTCATCCCTTACTTCTCCTTTTCTTCCTCCATCATAACATAGCTCATATTTATATAAAACTTCACAATTTCCAAAGTACTATGCAAATGTAACCAAATAGATAGTAATATTTTCTTTCAACGGGCTCAAAACAAGTTCTAGGCAGTATCTAATTTATTACCAGGCACAAGAAAGTGAGCACTACTCATTTTTTGACTAAAAGGGGAAGATAAAGTAGAACAAATTACTTTTCTAAAAGTAAGGTGCTAAATTAGAAGGAGAATCAGTGAAAAAACTCTGATATCCTCAGGTCTCCAATCTTCTAACCAGTTATAAATTAAACTGTTCCTTCACCTCCATTCCCATGCTCCAAATTTCTCTGCCACCACATTTTGTATAATATAATTTTTAAGTTACTTTTATCATGGACTTAATCAAAACTGACAAGTATAAACACTGTCATATAAAAAAGAACAAAAAACATAAAACTATGATTCTGTTAAATATTTTTTTGTCTCTATTAAATTTAACATGAGTGTGCTGGTAAATATTTAACAACTGGCTGTCCAAAAAACTTGTACACAAAACCCATTTTTAATATTAATCTGCATTGTCAAAAATTTCTCCATCATTTTCTTAAGTTTAGACCAATGGTATCAAACTTAAATAGAACTAATGATCACTAATCCTTAAATAAGGATTCCTGCTGGCCACATATTGACTTAGTTTTAAAATGTAATATTATTTATGTTTTACAGTATTTTTATTTATTTTGTGTTTCACAATTACATTTTTTTTCTATCTTATTCAATGGCACTCTGAAGTGTTATGGGCTATATTCAGTCCACAGACCACATGTGGTCTAAACAATCAGCAAAACAATAAATCAAGCACTGATATGTAGCATCTGCCTCTTACAGACATGTAAATAAATGCTTACACTGAAAATTTAATAATTGGCTCTCCAGGATGAAATAAATTGACTTCCCCCATACCCTCACATCCTCACCACTGTGGTATAAGATGACCATACCATTGTCCTGCTTTGTGTCCCCTTCTGAACTTTCTTCTGATTTCTTCTGTGTATTTTTAAAAACATTCTCTCTCTCTCTCTCTCTCTCTCTCTCTCTCTCTCTCTCTCTCTCTCTCTCTCTCTCTCTCTCTCTCTCTCTCTCTCTCTCTCTGTCACTACCGATTCACTCCTCACCGAAAGTCCCCCCCCCCAAAAATAACTCTCCTTCTTCCCAAATAAGCCCTCTCTTAGATTGAATCAATGTAAGAAAACAAAACACATTCACACATTGGCTGTGCCGTGGAATGTCTGTCTCATTTATCACCTTTCTGCCAGGAAATAGGATGTATTAGAATTTTAGAGTTATGATCGGTCATCTCACTTAACAAGATTCTTTTGTCTTTGAAAGTTGCTTTCCTTTACATCACTATGGTATGAATTGCTTACATGATGTCATTTTTCTCACCCCTGCATCACCTGTTTTTAAGACTCCTAACACATCTTCCACAAACTGAAAACAAGTCATGGGGTGTCCTGTTAACACTAGCAATATCTATCTGACGTGTCTCTTTAGTCTTTTGGGTCAGATATTTGGTGCTTAATTCCAAAAATCACAATACTCCAGAATGCAAAAAATTACAAGAGAGCAAGCAGCACAAATAATTTCTTCACTCCAAGTCTGTGTGTTGGAATAGTTTGGAATTTTTTTTTCCTCTATAGCTAGATCTTCCTATTGTCATGTATAGGATTTTCTACCAGACAACCCTCTACCTAAAGATATCAGGCTAAACATTATTACTACTATTATTAAGAATCTAAATATATGTGACAACTATATTTATGAGGAAACTTCAACATTTAAATCTCAGTATAACTTCAAATCTTTTTATCCCTGTGTTACTTTTTAAGATTATCCA
This sequence comes from Trichosurus vulpecula, assembly GCF_011100635.1. NCBI lineage: Eukaryota > Metazoa > Chordata > Mammalia > Diprotodontia > Phalangeridae > Trichosurus > Trichosurus vulpecula. The sequence goes on along the minus strand of NC_050578.1, from coordinate 85,991,130 downwards.
GTATAAAATACCCAAACTATGTTTTTTTTCCTGTTACCCGCATGGGGTTGTATTAGTGAATTTGAAATGTGACTTAATTTACTGAAAACTGATTCACACACAACCTTTCTGGAATGCAGAAAAGGCATAAAATCTCCTCAGTATATTCATGATGTTGCCTTTTATGAATTTATGTTAAATGATGATATACCATTTATAGGTACCCTCTCTCTATTAAACAAAAATCCCTGGGGAGACTATATGCAAGGACATGGATGAGAGTCACACAGGATGGGGCAGACTATGATGAACTGTGATCTGAATATTTAGAAGGAATACTCAAATAAGATGAGAGGTCAGAGTGTACTCTGATATATCTATATTCTCATCAAAATGGTACTTTCTCTAAGGATATAGATCACTTATCGATGCCTACCCATCCTGTGTGGCTCCCATTCCTGTCCTCCCATAAAGTCTCCGTATGTGGACTTTTTTGTTTTCTCTTGACACCAAAGAGTGGCCAATGGAGAGAAAAGGCTTTCCACTTCTCATCCCTCATTCTTACAATGGAAATAGCCCATTTCCTTTGTTGTTCATATATTTGATGATATTATACCAATTTTCCCATGTAATTCCTTATTTGTAACATGTTGCAACACACTCACACCCTCTATGAAACTTTTCACTGCTCTTTTGATGAGCCTAAACTTCAATTTTTCAAAGTGTAATATTTCATAATTCACTACCGCACACATCACCTAGACAATATTGGTACTAAAAAAGATATGCCATTGTTTCAGAGAAAATCCTGGGATCATTAAATAAACTTTGCAACTTCCCAAAGGCAATCCATCCAGCCCTAGTCCTACTTAATTATGGACCCAAGATATTATCCATTTGCATAATATGTCCGAGATAATAGTAATCATTATAAAATAACATGATTTATAATCAATAAGTATGATTTTTTAAAAAAAGAAACATTTATATAGCAATTCGTAAAGCACTTCACATATCTCACCTCATTTCATCTTTACAATTATGAGATAGACATTGGCCACATTTCAGAGATAAGGAAACTGAGGCTGGAGGATATTTACCTGATTTTCCCACTCTACCATACTGCTAGGAAGGGTCTGATTCAGGATTCAAACTAAAATCTTCCCAACTTTCTGTCCAAAAAGCACTCTATACACTATGCTACACACACACACTTACATACAACTTACACATATATAGATGTACATCTCTATATAGATATATGTGTGTGTGTGTTATGTGTGTGTGTGTGTGTGTATGTGTATACCATCAATCCTCAACTTTCGCAGGGGAAACATTCCTAGAAAATGGCCCAAAAGTCAAAAGTGCAAACATTAATATATTGAAATAAGAAATGGGGGAAATAAGTGGTAGGTTCCCGTGACCACCCAAAACTAATATTTCATGGCAGACAATGCCTATACACAGTCTGGCATAAAGTTTATCTAGCACCTTTTTTCCTAACGAAGCTGCATTGCTGACTTTTCACACACTTGGGTTTAGAGTGCAAATGACTTGCACTTTGCTTTGAGGGAATAATAGAAACACTTGAGTTTAAACTTGAGTTTAAAGACAAGCAATGGAAATATGTGATGAAGGCATGGAGAGCTCTTTACCATGGTAAAGTGAACAAGACCAGAGAAGCACCTAGTATGACACCGGCTACTTCACAAACTTGGGTGGATTCTGCATCTCATTTTTTTCCCTTTTGCATATAGCCAGGAATATGTGCAGTTGCCAAAGTGAAAGTGAAAATGAAGTTACTAATAAAATCACATGAATGTTTGAAGTCACAAATATTAAATGTGCCAGTGTTGAGGATTGACAATCTCTCTCTTTATGTATGTATGTATGTATGTATGTACTGGTTTATAGTTTATCCCATTTGATTGAATATTATAGTCTGCATGATAGTCATTCTTCATCTACTTGCCTTTTTCTGCATGCATAGTTAGGCTTCTTCTAAGTGTCATTTTAGAGGCTTTATGATTTACATTGCTATGTGAATTCTTTGGGAAAACCAATAATTTAGTATGGTTTCGTATTGTGAAAGCAATGGTCAAGCATGCTTCTACTGACGTTAGGCTAAGAATGTGCACTCTTGACAATATAACAACAGATTGACCTGGTTTCTCTAACTTTAGTTAGACTTTTGTCAGATGAGTGTTAGATTATATGCCATACAAGTTTCATTTTCTTTTGTTGTATTTTTGAATTCTGTGGTTTTTATGACTAATGAAATGTTCAAAAGATGTAGCCTTTAAAGAGAACATTTCAGTGTCAGAGATCTTGTGACATGGGAGAGTAGAGAGAATCAGGGCAGAGGAGAATCATATAGTTTTTTATACTATCAATAAACTTTAACTTTACTGTCAATAATCTAAAAAGTGCCATCCTTGTCCAAGTGAACATATCCCTAGGAGTGCTTAATCATATCTGTTGGGACATTCTTGCTATAAGCAAAACTATGATACACAGGTATTCTTTGGAGAGACAAAGGAGTTGTCAGAGTTGGTTTCATTGTATGACAAAAAGATAAGACATATTATTTTGTGGAACATTTGTGTATTGTGGCTCATTATGTGTTGCAGTACTTATGATAAATATTCTCAAGGAGACTACCAACAAAAAAATTGCAGCTTACGTACCACCATTAGTTGCTAAAGAGTGGTAAAAAATTCTATAACAACCTCCAAATCAAGTCAATATATAATGTGACAATTGTTGACAATACAGAGAGGGGGAAAATGAAAATTGGGAAGATATATACATATACATATACAAGGTATATTTACATATACCTTCACATTAAACATATTTTCACAATAGTCAATTTGTAAAGAAGAATTATAATCAATGGAATGAACCATGAGAAAGAATAACCAAAACAAAACAAAATAAGAGAGACAGCAAGTAGTTTGCTTCAATCTGCATTCAGGTTCTGTAATTCTTTCTCTGGATGTGGATAGCTTTTTTCCATCATGAGTCTCCAAATGATATCTTAAAGAATGAAGCCAACTACATTTTAACAGAAAGGAAAATATCTATTATTGACATGGAAGACTTTCATGAGTCAACTGAAGGGCAGCCAGGGCTTTGACATCTCAGAACTAAGATAAAAATGTGTAATAAATAAGAAGAAAAAATAATCATCAGAAAAAGATAGGACATACAATCAAAATGATTAAACCCTGAATTATTTAAATAAGCCATTGAAAATTAAAAAATGGGAAATGGACATTGGAAGTTCACACTGACTATAATAATTTCATCCAGATAAGAAATCAAAATAAACTGTTAAAATAGACCATAAGAGTCCATAATGTGCCTCAATCAAGAAACATTTGACTTACTTTCCAATTGGAGAATAACTGCTGCCAAAGGCAATACCAGGTCATCATATAAACTTGTCTGTAACACTGCATCAAGAAGGATGATAGATGATTGTGAGCAATATCCTCTCATAAAACACAGAAGCAGTGGAGGATAAAAACTGTTTAAAGAAAGCGTTGAAAGATAACTAAGGAAAGTCATCACAAGGATATTCACAAATGAAAATGGAAATAAGGCTACAAACATAAGAAAAATGAAAAAGATTTGGAGAAGACATTTCCAAGGCTAATGGAACCACTACTCTTAGATTTCTACATCACAGTCCCTGAAATGCTTACAGTAGAGACAGAAATCATACTAAGGAGAACAAAGATAGAAAAAGCAGCCAGTTTATATCGGGTATGTATAGAGGAGATCCAGGCTAAATGTGATAAAATTTTGAGTAAGGTTAAGAGACTGATGTGTGATATATCTAAAGGAGAGAAAATATCTAAGTTGGCAGGGTGAGGGGCCAGGGGGTGGGAATCAAACCTTTTTTAAACCCTTAAAAATGTATTCAAGAGAACAACAGTAACTACTAACTCATATGTTGACTATCCTATTAATACACAATCTTTATTAGGGTTATCTATGAGTAAATCAAGGGCTTTAAAGATACCCGTAGGGAAGAAGCAGGCTTCTGAAAGCAGTATTCAACAATGGATCACATAGTAACTCTCTTACAGTTAAGTGGGAGAAGTAGAGAATACAAGATCTCATTGTGATTAGTGTTTGTTGATCACAAAAAAACACATTCCACTTGATACAAAAGGCTATTGACTTACACTTTCTTGCACAACAAAGAATCTCTCATCCATCTATGAAGATCATTCAGGATTCTTTGGAAGATATAACACCAGACATTGTCTTGATCAATAACCTCCAACTGGAGGTTATATAATGTGTGTGTGTGTGTGTGTGTGTGTGTGTGTGTATCTGGAGAAGCATAAAACATGGAGACTCATGCTTGCCAAAAATGTCTCCCTTTATAATAAAGGAAATCCAAAGTAAAATCCAGGTTAAGAAGGTATTCTCTGTGGGGGGTGAGTTACTCCAGAAATTCCTTTTTGTGAATGAAATGATATCAATTACCTTAAGCCATAGGACATTGCAGAGTCTCCTGGAAAAGATTTAAGATCACTTAAAAGAGTGTGGCATCTCCACCGACACAGGAAAGATCAAAAGGAAGAATGTCTATTGGTCAAATTTCTTTTATTTTTAACATCTGCTTTTAAAACTGTGAGTTCCAAATTCCCTCCCCTCTTCGCTCCCCACACACCCTCCCTAAGAAGGCAAACAATTCAACATAGGCCACATGTGTACCATTATATAAAATCCTTCCACAATACTCATGTTGTGAAAGACTTACTATATTTTGCTCCTTCCTATCCTATCCCCCTTTGTTCAATGTTCTCCCTGTTCCTTTTTGGAAGTGTTTGCTTTTGATTACCTCCTACCCCTATCTGTGCTCCTTTCTATCATCCCCCCTTTTTTCCTCCTTCATCCTTCTTTGCTGTGGGGTAAGATACCCAATTGAGAGTGTATGTTATTCCCTCCTCAAGCCAAATCCGATGAGAGCAAGATTCACTCATTCCCCTTCACCTGCCCCCTCTTCCCTTTTTACAGAACTGCTTTTTCTCGCCACTTTTGTGGGAGATAATTTACCCCATTCTATCTCTCCCTTTCTCGATCTCTAAATATATTCCTCTCTCATCCCTTAATTTGATTTTATTTTTGTAGATATCATCCCTTTATATTCAACTCACCCTGTGCCTGTATGTATATATACATGTGTGTATGTGTGTGCATATTCCCTTCAGCTACCCTAATACTGAGGTCTCATGAATTATACACATCATCTTCCCATGTAGGAATGTAAACAAAAGAGTTCAATTTTAGTAAGTCCCTTATGATTTCTCTTTCTTGTTTACCTTTTCATGCTTCTCTTGGTTCTTGTGTTTGAAAATCAATTTTTCTATTCACCTCTGTCTTTTCACTGAGAAAGCTTGAAAGTCCTCTATTTTATTGAAAATCTGTATTTTGCCTTGGAGCATGATACTCAGTTTTGCTGGGTAGGTGATTCTTGGTTTTAATTCTAGCTCCATTGACCTCCAGAATATCATATTCCAAGCCCTTCAATCCCTTAATGTAGAAGCTGCTAGATCTTGTATCATCCTGATTGTGTTTCCACAATACTCAAATTGTTTCTTTCTGGCTGCTTGCAGTATTTTCTCCTTGATCTGGGAGCTCTGGAATTTGGCAACAATGTTCCTAGGAGTTTTCTTTTGGGGATCTTTTTGAGTAGGTGATCAGTGGATTCTTTCAATTTCTATTTTACCCTCTGGCTCTAGAATATCAGGGCAGTTCTCCTTGATAATTTCTTGAAAGATGATATCTAGGCTCATTTTTTGATCATGGCTTCCAGGTAGTCCAATAATTTTTAAATTATCTCTCCTGGATCAATTTTCCAGGTCAGTGGTTTTTCCAATGAGATATTTCACATTGTCCTCTATTTTTTCATTCCTTTGGTTCTGTTTTATAATTTTTTGATTTCTCATAAAGTCACTAGCTTCCACTTGCTCCAATCTAATTTTTAAGGTGGTATTTTCTTCAGTAGTCTTTTGGACTTCCCTTTCCATTTGGCTAATTCTGCCTTTCAAGGCCTTCTTCTCCTCATTGGCTTTTTGGAGCTCTTTTGCCATTTGAGTTAGTCTTCAGTATTTTTTTGTGTCTCCTTTAGCAAGCCATTGACTTGTTTTTCATGGTTTTCTTGCATCATTCTCATTTCTCTTCCCAATTTTTCCTCTACTTCTGTAACTTGCTTTTCCAAATCCTTTTTGAGCTCTTCCATGGCCTGAGACCAGTTCATGTTTTTCTTGGAGACTTTTGATGTAGGCTCTTTGATTTTGTTGACTTCTTCTGGCTGTATGTTTTGGTCTTCTTTGTCACCAAAGAAAGATTCCAAAGTCTGAGTCTGAATCTGAGTCCATTTTCACTGCCTGGCCACGTTCCCAGCCAATTCCTTGACCCTTGAGTTTTTCACCGGGGTATGACTGCTTTTAGAGTAGAGAGTACTTTGTCCCAATATGTAGGGGCTGTGCTGTTGTTTTCAGAGCTTTTTCTACACAGCAAGCTCTACCACACCAGCACTCCTCCTCCCCCAAGAACCGCCAACCCAGACCTGACTCAGATCTGAGCAGGCTCTGCACTCCCACTCAGATCCACCACTTAATTCCTCCCACCAGGTGGGCCTGGGGCTGGAAGTAACTGCAGTTGTAGTTCTGTAGCTGCACCACCTCTGCTGCCCCTGGGGCAGTGGCGAAAACATGAACCCCTTTCACTCTGTCCCTGCAGTTTTTTCCCACTAACCTTCTTTGTTGTCTTTGGCATTTTTGGGTTGAGAAGTCTGGTAACTGCCACGGCTCACTGATTCAGGGTGCTAGGGCCTGTTCTGCCCAGCTCCCTGTCTGGTTGGTCCTGGAGGAGCCCACACTGGGCTCTGCTCCGCTCCATTCCCAGCTTCGAGCGATAGACCTTACCAAGCGACCATCCAGGCTGTCCTGGAGCCCTGCTTCCCTCTGCTATTTTGTGGGTTCTGTAGTTCTAGAATTTGTTCAGAGCCATTTTTATAGGTGTTTGCAGGATCCTGGGGGAGAGCTCTAGGCAAGTCCCTGCTTTCTAGCCACCATCGTGGCTCTGCCCCCAGGACTAAGTACTTTATAAAATCTGTTGGTCAAATTTCAACACACAAATGAGTAGATGCCCTAGAGAGTTTATCCAACACGCATATTTGGGATGAATGGACAAAGAGCTTGACTCAGAATTTTAAAAGTGAAGGAATACTGGTCAATTGCTTTTGGGAAATCACAAAGCGCTTTTGCTGACCCAAAGTTTCCAATGACAGAAAAGGTACATTTTCTTTTATAACTCAAGAATTTTCTTTACAGTTATTTATGCCATGAACTCATAGGGGATTGGTTCCAACAGCTCAGGTTCTTTGCCATTGGTTCTCACCAAGTGTGCTTCTCTGGGTGGAGCAGACTGGCATTTCAGTTGAACCCAAGTGCTTTTTACTTTGGCTTCCTTCTTCTTCTGATCATTTTCCTTTACTCACTTCCAGAAGTTATTTCTGATCTTAGAATGCTTAATATGCTCAATATTCACATTAATTCTGTTGGCTAAAATCTTGCCCTTAACCTGCTTCTTTACAGCAATGCCTACAGCATGTTGAATAACATTACAGACCCATCCAGTCTTACCATGGTAACATTTGTGGGGCATTTCTTGCTGAACTGTGCCCATACCCTTGATATCTACAATATCACCTTTCCTGTATATTCACATATACATAGCCAAAGGGACAACACCATGTTTTCCAAAGGGCCTAGAAAACATGTATCATGTTGTAATATCAATTAAGGTAGACTTTCTTACTGTTTTAGAATGATAAATTAATTAAGTCTCTTTGATTGAGCCTTACTAGGTGCAAAGCCCCAGGCCCAGACTCCTAATTTCTAGATGTTAAGCCTATGTGGGCATGGAGCCTTCAGGGTCCTAAGGGGAGTTGCTAAGACCAGAGCCAATAGTAGAAGCTTAAGTTCTGGTCACTCAGGTAATGTTTAATGATAGCTAAAGAGTGTATAAAAGAGAGAACAGAGCTATTTGTAGGGGGCTCTCACTCTTGGAGGAGCTGTAGTTAAGAGCCCTCCAGATCGTCAACCCAGATGTAGATGCCTTCTTGGTAACTATGAATTGTATTTGGTCTGTTTATGATGCACGTTTGTAATTTGTTTGTATTTGCTCTGAAGTTCAGGGTGCTGGCTTTTTCCCCTGAACTAAGTGAATGATATTTGTATGTTGGATTGAAATAAGATTGTTAACCCCTTAACGTTGCTTTCTTTAGTAAAGCAGATCAAAAGAACTTGTGCTGGCAGCATTCTTGTTGTTGGGCTTGTGTTGGTCTTTCACCCACAGCAGCTGCTAGCCTAATTGTTGAAACACAAGTCCCTCTCATTTTTCCTTTTGTGTTCATCATTTTGCCAACTCACTCAAAAACTCTCTCCTGAGCTTTCCTGGGAAGGAAATAATATACCATGAAACAGGAGCTGGCAAGCATGGTGTACCCTGTCAGGACAAGAACTTTCAGGAGAATAAATCCTGGGTGTTTATTCCCAGCACTGTTGGGGTAAGGGTCCAGTCTCTTTCCCTGTCCTAATTTGAGTCTTAAGGAACCAAAATGTCAACCTCACAGCATTTATTCTTTAGAAAGACCAACAGAATTAGGTTGTATGATCCATTGTTTATTTCTCTCAAAGCAGGCTGTCAGTAGTTTAGAACTGGGCTCTCAAAGGGATTCAGTCTGGAACTAGGCTCATTTTGGGGTTAGAGTGCACTGTTTATGTGCCCTTCCAACGGGGGCCCATGTCACCCCATCATCATTCACCCCTGGACAGAGAAAATTCTCTCATATTAGAGCACTCCCAGTGATACCAGACTATTCCCAGCTTTGGGCTATCTAGCCAGAAAAGGTACATCTTTTCAATAGAAACATTTTGCCTACGCTGCTACATGACACCAAGAATTGAAACACCTCTGTCTCTGAAGAACTAAGATGAATATCACTCAGAAGACAAAGGAAAGGTGTCTGATGGGTGTGAGAAGGCTACAGCATATAACCAATGAGGAACTCCAAAGAACATGACTAAAACATTCTGTTGAGGATTTGTATGATAAAAAGTGAAGATGGGCTCATTGCATGGTTGCATGGTCAGAGTGAGAAATGATGATTGGACAGGCTAAATGCTCCACTGGTATCATCGTAAGGTCATAACAGAGCTAAAAAGCCTTTTAGCATGTTAGATGGACCCTCTGTGGTGAACTTTTGAGAGTTGTATAAAAGAGTCAGCTAGGACAGATGTTTTGCAATATCACTTGATTGGAGGGAACTCAAATTGATAAGAGTAGGAATCTGTGAGTGTATAGATTCAAAAGTAAGCTATATCTTCTCTCTCTCTCTCTCTCTGTCTCTCTCTCTCTCACACACACACACACACACACACATAATTGTATAGCTAGAGAGACAATGTATATAGTTTTGATGATTTAATTAGCATTTGGTTTGAAATATAATTATAACTATGATTTCATTTTGTGGAGGAAACTCTCAGCGAGGAAATTTCTGTTAAGGTAGAATGAGCTGCTTCTCTGCAATTTAAAGTGTTAGAACAATGTCTGGGGCATGGAGAGGTTAAGTGACTTAAATCCAGGTCTTCTTGACCCTTAGGCCAGTTAGTTTTCTATCTATACTTCATATTGCTTTTCTTCCATTTTGTGAAATAATTAAAATACTATCAAATATACAGAATAACAAAACTCTAATGGAAAAAATACAGGCTTTCTTTGACATCAAAAGGCACTTCAGGAACTGGTACTACCACAGGACCATTATTATAAGCAATCACTTATAATTGTACTGTAGACCTGAAGAAATGTCAGAGACCTGAAGCTGGTACATTGTATAATAAAAACTGAATTCAATCAAGCAATTAAAGAAACAGTAATTGAGAGACTATTACACGAAATCATTTACTTCTTCATTTCTTACAGCCCCATGTTGCTCCATCACATTCATATACCACAACTTATTCAGCCATTCTTCAAATATTAGACATCCTCTTAGTTTCTTTTCTTTTTCTTTTTTGTGTGAAAACAAAGGAACTATTATAAATGGTTTTGTACATAAAGGAAAGATATTTATGAACTAATATGGAGTGAAATGATCAATACTAGAACAATTTATACTATTGTATTAATAATATAAAAATGAAAAGAAACTAAGGACTTTTATAAACTAATGAAGCACAAAATGAGCAGAATTAGGTGAACAACTTATATAAAAACAGATAAAGATAAACAACTCAGAAAGCTGTGACAACTGTAATCAATTCAATGATCATTAAGAACTGCAGAAGACCATTAATGAAAAGTCCTATCCATGGCAGGTCAAATGGATTTTGGCTACAGAGAGAGACCTATATATGTATTTTTGTGTATAGCCATTAGAGGAATTTGTTTTTCTGAACTATGTATATTTGCTCAAAGAAGTTTGGTTTTTTTTTTTCTTTCCCTTTTATTCCCATAATGGTTTGAAGGATTCTGAAAGAGAAAAATTTATTTGTTAATTTTTTTTAAAAGAGGTCATGGGTGGGCAGAGCCAAGATGCATCTGGAAAGCAGGGAGTCACTTAAGGTTTCCCCTAAATCCTTCCAAAGACCTATAAAAATGGCTCTGAGGGGGTGGAGCCAAGATGGCGCTGTGAAAGGAAGGAACTACCTTCTATCACAAATCTATTACAAATTCTGTCAGATACGTGTAGAAAAGTGAATCTGAGCAGATTTGAGAGAGATAGAAGCCAGTAGTAGACTGACAGGGGTAGGAGCGCTGGGCATGTGGAATGGCACCAGACCAAACAATACGGGAACAGCAGAGGAATCCAGCCAGTGTGCAGGTCTGGGAAAGTGCTGGGTGAACAAAACACTGGAGAAGGAAGAGGCCCAGGGCAGAAGTACTGGCTATGCCCATGATCGAGCCCCAGGCCTCTCAGCCCAGGATGGGAATCTGTCGGAGTGCAGAGCCTGCAACCATGGGAGCAGCTAGCCCAGAGGCCTCCAACCCACAGTCTAAAGGATTGAAACCCACCTTCTTGAACTTCCAGGAGCCATGATGTGCATGTAAAATGGCTCTTATCCCTCTTTCGAATAAACCCAGAGAACAATACCTAAGGAGAAACAGAGGAGTAAGAAGTGGGGGCTTCAGTAGTGAGAGAAGTGGGGGAGAGGGCCCTTCCTGTGGTGGCAGAAAGAGACTAGGGCAGGAAGAGAGGTGTTGCAACAGCCCTCACCTCAGCAGAGTGAAAGTAACTGAGACCCAGGGGGTGGAGCTAACTAACATAAATGCCAGGACACCAGATTTGGCTTTGCACAGCCAGCAGAAGTGGCAGACACCTACACAGACAAGAGATGAGACCCCTCATGCTGTAGAACAGTCTTCGGGAGGAGACTCCCAGCAGCCAGACCACTTCTCCCCCACACCTCACAAAACCAGAGGCCATAGCACATAAAGCTAGATCCCAACACAAGCCCCCTGAGCCCCAGAAGCAGAGATCCACTTCAGAAACCAAGAGAAAAAAAACCACCATGAAAAATAACAGTAAGAAGCTTTCAAAGACAATTAATTTATATTCTGGAGACAGGGAAGATCAAAATACCAATTCAGAAGAGGACAGCATGGATACTACACCCACATCTGAAACCTCAAAAGGGCAAGTGAACTGGTCTCCAGACCAAAAAGCATTTGTGGAAGAACTCAAGGAGTACTTTAAAAACCAAATTAGGGAGGTAAAAGAAAAAATGGAAAAAAAAATTCAATGAGGAAAACAAATCTTTAAAAAGTAAAATTGGTGAATTAGTTAAAGAGAATCAGAATATAAATGGAGAAAATGTCTCACTGAAAAGTAAAATTAACCAAATGGAAAAGGAGTTAGAGAAGATAAAGGAAGAAAACAAAACATTAAAAATTAGAATTGGTCAAGTAGAAGCTAATGACTGTACGAGACATCAAGAATCAGTCAAACAAAATCTAAAGAATGAAAAAGTAGAAGAAAGCGTGAAATATCTGATTGGAAAAACAGCTGACCTGGAAAATACATCTAGAAGAGACGATCTAAGAATTTTTGGTCTACCTGAAAGCTGTGATGAAAAAAAGAGCCTGGACAGTATCTTCCATGAAATCCTCAAGGAAAATTGCCCAGAGGTCCTAGAACCAGAGGGTAAAATTGTCATCGAAAGAATCCATTGATCACCCCCTGAAAAAGATCCCAAATTGAAAACTCCAAGAAGTGTTTTAGCCAAATTCCAGAATTACCAGGTCAAGGAGAAAATCCTACAAGCAGCTAGAAAGGAACAATTCAAATATCATGGAACTACAGTCAGGATCATGCAGCATCTTTCACCTTCTACATTAAAAGACAGGAGAAATTGGAATACAATATTCTGAAAGGCAAAGGAGCTTGGACTACAACCAAGGATCAAGTACCCAGCAAAAATGAGCATAATTTTCCAGGCAAGGAGATGGACATTCAATGAAATAAGGGAATTCCAGACCTTCCTGGTGAAAAGACCAGAGCTCAATGGAAAATTTGATCTCCAAATACAAAACTCAAGAGAGACATAAAAAGGTGAATGGGGGGCAGGGGGGACTCCCTAGTTAATCAATAAGGCTAATTAATTACATCCTTATAATAGGATTATTTTGTTTTATATATGTTATATACATATAAATATATATATACACATATGTCAATCTTGTTTTATACATGTTTTATATATATATATATATAAATATACATGTATAGGTCAATCTTGAGAAGAGTTTACTCATTATGACTATTGAAAGGGATATTCATAGACTGTGGATATCAGTATAAAATAACCAATAATATACTAAAAAATATAATTAAGAGATATAAAGGGATGGCTCTGTGACAAGAGGTAAAGAGGTAGTAGAAAAGGGTAAATAATAGCACATGAAGAGGCACAAAAACATATTGTAGTAGAGGGAAAGAAGGGAGAGAGAAGAGTAGTATTCGAGCTTTACTCTCATTGGACTTGGTTAAAGAAGGGAATAACATGCCCTGATAAGTATAGAAATCTAACTTCTCCTACAGGTAGTAGGAGGTGAAAGGGGAAAAAAGGGAGGGGTGTGGTCAGAAGGAAGGGAAGAAGTAGCAAGTGTAAAATGGTAAAATAAGGGGAGGGGAATAAGGAGGGAGGGCAAACTGAGGAAGGAGGTGGTAAAAGCAAAATTTGTTGAGTACTGGAAGGGGAAAGGGAGAAATAAAAGCATAAACAGAGGGGAAATAGGATGGAGAAAGACACAGACAGTAATCATAACTTTGAATGTGAATGGGATGAACTCTCCCACAAAACGGAAGCAGATAGCAGAATGGATAAAAAACCATAATCCTACAATATGCTGTTTACAAGAAACACATTAGAAATAGGGGGATACACACAGGGTAAATGTAAAAGGCTGGAGTAAAATATATTACGCTTCAGCTAAAGTAAAAATAAAAGCAGGGGTAGCAATCCTAATCTCAGACAAAGCAAAAGCAAAGATAGATCTAATTAAATGAGATAAAGAAGGACACTACATCCTGCTAAAAGGCACCATAAACAATGAAGCAATATCACTGTTTAACATATATGCACCAAGTGGCATAGCATGCAGAGGATAGGTTAAGGGAGTTACAGGAAGAAATACACAGCAAAACTATAATAATGGGAGACTTCAACCTCCCCCTCTCTGAACTTGATAAATCTAACCTCTAAATAAACAAGAAAGAACTTAAGGAGGTGAACAGAATTTTAGAAAAGGCAGATATGATAGACCTCTGGAGAAAATTGAATGGGAAAAAAAGGAATATACTTTTTTCTCAGCAGTACATGGCACATACTCAAAAATTGACCGTGTACTAGGGCATAAAAACCTCACAATCCAGGGAAGAAAGGTAGAAGTAGTCAAAACATACTTTTCAGATCATGATGCAATAAAACTTATTTGTAATAAAGAACCATGGAAAAAGAAGCTAAAAATTAATTGGAAACTAAACAGTCTAATTCTAAAGAACAAGTGGGCCAAAGAACAAAACATAGAAACAACAAATAACTTCATTCAAGAGAATGACAATAATGAGACAACATACCAAAACTTATGGGATGCAGCAAAAGCAGTTCTTAGGGGAAATTTTATATTTCTAAATGCTTACACGAATAAAATAGAGAAAAAGGAGATCAATGAATTGGGCGTGCAACTGAAAAAGCTAGAAAAAGAGCAAATTGAAAATCCCCAATTAAATACCAAATTAGAAATACTGAAAATCAAAGGAAAGATTAATAAAACTGAAACCAAGAAAACCATCAAATTAATAAGTAAAACCAAGAGCTGGTTTTATGAAAAAAAACAATAAAACCAATAAATCTTTGGTCAATTTGATTGAAAGAAAGAAAGAAGAAAATCAAATTACCAGTATCAAAAATGAAAAGGGTGAATTCACCTCCAATGAAGAGGAAATTAAAACAATAATTAGGAATTATTTTGCCCAATTATGTGCCCATAAATTTGACAACCTTAGTGAAATGGATGAATATCTACAAAAATATGAATTGCCCAGGTTGACAGAAGAGGAAGCAAAATTCCTAACAAAAAACCCATCTCAGAAAAAGAAATTGAGCAAGCCATCAATGAACTCCCTAGGAAAAAGTCTCCAGGGCCAGATGGTTTTACATGTGAATTTTATCAAACATTTAAAGAACAATTATTTTGTATACTTTGTAGATTATTTAGGAAAATAGGTGAAGATGGAATCCTACCAAATTCTTTTTATGACACAAACATGGTACTAATACCCCAAAAAGGAAGAGTCAAATCAGAGAAAGAAAATTATAGACCAATTTCCCTAATGAATATTGATGCAAAAATTTTAAATAAAATGTTAGCAAAAAGATTGCAGCAACTTATCATGAGAATAATACACTACAACCAGGTAGGATTTATTCCAGGAATGCAAGGCTGGTTCAATATTAGGAAAACTATCAGTGTAATTGATCATATCAACAACAAAACTAGCAGAAACCATATGATCATCTCAATGGATGCAGAAAAAGCCTTTGACAAAATGCAACACCCATTCCTATTAAAAACACTGGAAAGCATAGGAATAAGTGGAGCCCTCCTTAAAATTATAAATAGCATCTACCTAAAACCATTGACAAGCATTTTTTGTAATGGGGATAAGCTAGATGCATTCCCAATAAGATTAGGGGTAAAACAAGGATGACGATTATGGCCCCTATTATTCAATCTGATTCTAGAAAGATTAGTTGTAGCAATAAGAGAAGAAAAAGAAATTGAAGGAATTAGAATAGACAAAGAAGAAACTAAATTATCACTTTTTTGATGATGATACGATGATTTACTTAGAGAATCCTAGAGAATCAAGTAAAAAACTACTTGAAATAATAAACAACTTTATCAAAGTTGCAGGATATAAAATAAACCCACATAAATCTTTGGCATTCCTATACATTACTAACAAAGCCCAACAGTAAGAGATAGAGACAGAAATTCCATTCAAAGTTACTGTAGACACTATAAAATATTTGGGAGTCTATCTGCCAAGACAAGCCCAGGGCCTATATGAACATAATTGTTAAACACGAATAAAGTTAGATCTAAATAAATGGAAAAACATCAGTTACTCATGGTTAGGCCAAGCTAATATAATAAAAATGACAATTTTACCTAAATTAATTTATTTATTCAGTTCCATACCAAACTACCAAAAAATTATTTTACAGAGCTAGATAAAATAATAACAAAATTCATCTGGAAGAACAAGAGGTCAAGAATATCTAGGGAATTAATGAAAAGAAATTCTAGGGAAGGTGGCCTAGCCATACCAGACATTAAACTGTACTATAAAGCAGCAGTCATCAAAACTACCGGGAACTGGCTAAGTAACAGAGTGGTGGATCAGTGGAATAGGTTAGGTACACAAGGTGCAGTAGTCAATGACTATAGCAATCTAATCCTTGGTAAACCCAAAGAATCCAGCTACTGGGCTAAGAATTCACTATTTCAGAAAAACTGCTGGGAAAATTGGAAAGTGGTAGGGCAGAAGGTGGGCATAGACCAATATCTGACACCATATACCAAAATAAAGTGAAAATGGGTTCATGATTTAGGAATAAAGGCTGATACTATAAGCAACTTGGGAAAACAAGGAATAGTTTGCCTATCAGATTTATGGAAAAGCAAAGAATTCATGACACAACAAGAGACAGAAAGCATTACAAAATGCAAAATGGATAATTTCGATTATGTTAAATTGAAAAGTTTTTGTATAAAGAAAGCCAATGCAACAAAGATTAAGAGGGAAGCAGAAAATTGGGAGAAAAACTTCACAACTAGTGTCTCTGATAAAGGCCTCATCTCTAAAATATACAGGGAACTGAGTCAAATTTATAGGAATACAAGTCATTCTCCAATTGAGAAATGGTCAAAGGATACGAACAGGCAGTTTTCAGAGGAAGAAATTAAAGATATCTATAGGCATATAAAAAAATACTCTAAATCACTACTGATTAGAGAAATGCAAATCAAAACAACTCTTAGGTACCACATCTCTCCTGTCAGATTGGCTAACAGGACAAAACAGGAAAATGATAAATGTTGAAGAGGATGTGGGAAAATTGGAACACTGTTACATTGCTGGTAGAGTTGTAAACTGATCCAACCATTCTGGAGAGCAATTTGGAACTATAAAAGGCTATAAAAATATTCATACCCTTTGACCCAGCAATACCACTTCTACGGTTGTATCCCAAAGAGATCATACAAGTGGGAAAAGGACCCATATGTACAAAAATATTTATAGTGGCTCTTTTTGTAGTAGCAAAGAATTAGAAATCAAGGGGATACCTATCAATTGGGGAATGGCTGAACAAGTTGTGGTATATGAATGTAATGGAATACTATTGTGCTATAAGAAATGGGGAAGATACAGACTTCATAATAACCTGGAAAAACCTATACAATATAATGCTGAGTGAGTGGAACTGAACTAGGACAACATTATACACACTCACAGATATATGGATTCTGTGATGGCTAACCTTGTTAGACCTAGCTCTTTTCAGCAACACAAGGTTCAAAGACAATTCCAAAGGACTCATGAGGGAGAGAGGTATCTACATCCAGAGAAAAAACTATGGAGACTGAATGCAGATTGAGGCAAACTGTTTGCTCTCCTTTTTTTTCTTTTTTTTTTCTTTTGGTTACGTTTCTTCTTTCTCATGATTCATTCCATTGGTCATAATTCTTCTTTGCAACTTGACTATTGTGTACATAAGTTCAATGCGAAGTTATATGTAGAAGATATATTGGATTCCATGTCATCTTCGGGCGGGGGAGAGGGATAGGAAGAAAATCTGGAACTCAAAAGCATGTGGAACTGAGTGTTGTAAACTAAAAACAAAAAATCTTTATAAAAAATGGCTCTGAACAAATTCTAGAGCTGCGGAAAAATAGCAAAGGGAAACAGGTCTCCAGCCCAGGACAGTCCGGATGGTTGCTGGGAAGGGTCTATCACATTGTGCTGGGAGCAGAGCGTAGCCCAGTGTGAGCCATGCCAGGACTAACCAGATTGGGAGTCATGAGGACAGAGCAGGCCTTAGGGCTATAAATCACTGAGCTATGGCGTTGCCAGACTTCTCAACCTGATAACAGAGCACGTTAGTGGGAAAGCTGCTGGATTGGAATGAGAGCTGTCTGGCCCCAGCCCTGGGTGCTGTGGAGGTGGCACAGCACAGTGGCAGCAGCAGCAGGAAGCTCCTGTGGCTGCTTCCAGAGCTCCAGCTGTGGTTGCTTCTGGCCCCAGGCCCAGCTGGTGAAAGGAATCAAGTGGTGGATCAGAGTAGGAGAACAAGGAGTGCTTTGCTGGTGCAGAGGCAGGGTTCTCTTGCTTTGCCCTGCTTGGAGCTGGGTTGTGATCTTGTTTGGCAGTACTTAGGGGAGGAGGAGCACTGGTATGGCAGAGCTTGGGGTGCCTGGGGGAGTAGAAGTAGCCCAGAAAAGAGCAGCGCAGCACCTATAGCTTGGGACAAAGTACTCTCTACTCTAAAAGCAGTCATACCCTGACAAAAAACTCAAGGGTCAAGTAGTTGGCTGGGAACCTGACCAGGCAGTGAAAAAGGACTCAGACTCAGACTATAGAATCTTCTTTTGCTGACCAAGAAGATCAAAACATACAGCCAGAAGAAGTCAACAAAGTCAAAGAGCCTACATCAAAAGACTCCAAGAAAAAAATAAATTGGCCTCAGGCAATGGAATAGCTCAAAAAGGATTTGGAAAAGCAAGTAAGAGAAGTAAAGGAAAAATTGGGAAAAGAAATGAGAGTGATGCAAGAAAATCATGAAAAACAAGTCAATGACTTGCTAAAGGAGACCCAAAAAAATACTGAAGAAAATAACACCTTAAAAAATAGACTAACCGAAATGGTAAAAGAGCTCCAAAAGTCAATGAGGAGAAGAATGCCTTGAAAGGCAGAATTAGCCAAATGGAAAAGGAGGTCCAAAAGACCCCTGAAGAAAATACCACCTTAAAAATTAGATTGGAGCAAGTGGAAGCTAGTGACTTTATGAGAAATCAAAAAATTATAAAACAGAACCAAAGGAATAAAAAAATGGAAGACAATGTGAAAAGTCTCATTAGAAAAACCACTGACCTGGAGAATAGATCCAGGAGAGATAATTTAAAAATCATTGGACTACCTGAAAGCCATGATCAAAAAAAGAGCCTAGACATCATCTTTCGAAGAATTATCAAGAAGGACTGCCCTGATATTCTAGAGCCAGAGGGTAAAATAGAAATCGAAAGAATCCACCAATTGCCTCTTGAAAAAGATCCCAAAAAGACAACTCCTGGGAATATTGTCACCAGATTTCAGAGTTCCCAGGTCAAGGAGAAAATACTGCAAGCAGCCAGAAAGAAACAATTTGAGTATTTTGGAAACACAATCAGGATAATACAAGATCTAGCAGCTTCTACAGTAAGGGATTGAAGGGCTTGGAATATTATATTCTAGAGGTCAAAGGAGGTAGGATTAAAACCAAGAATCACCCACCCAGCAAAACTGAGTATCATGCTCCAAGGAAAAATATGGATTTTCAATAAAATAGAGCACTTTCAAGCATTCTTGATGAAAAGACCAGAGTTGAATAGAAAATTTGACTTTCAAATACAAGAATAAAGAGAAGCATGAAAAGATAAACAAGAAAGAGAAATCATAAGGGACTTACTAAAATTGAACTGTTTTGTTTACATTCCTTCATGGAAAGATGATGTTTGTAATTCATGAGACGTTTCTCGTATATGTAGAGAAAGGGCACAGGGTGAGTTGAATATGAAGGGATGATATCTAAAAAAACAAAATTAAGAGGTGAGAGAGGAATATATTGAGAGAGGGAGAAAGGAAGTGATAGAATGGGGTAAATTATCTCCCATAAAAGTGGCAAGAAAAAGCAGTTCTGTTGGAAGGGAAGAGGTGGCAGGTGAAGGGGAATAAGTGAATCTTGCTCTCATCAGATGTGACTTGAGGAGGAAACCACATACACACTCAGTTGGGTACCTTACCCCACAGGAAAGTAGGAGGAAGGGGATAAGAAAGGGGGGACAATAGAAGGGTGGGCAGATAGGGGTAGGAGGTAATCAAAAGCAAACACTTTTGAAAAGGGACAGGGTCAAGGGAGAAAATTGAATAAAGTGGGGCAGGATAGGATGGAGGGAAATATAGTTAGTCTTTCACAACTTGAGTATTGTGGAAGTGTTTGCAATAATGATCCATGTGTGGCTTATGTTCAATTGCTTGCCTTCTTAGGGAGGGTGGGTGGGAAGGGAAGAGGGGAGAGAATTTGGAAATCAAAATTGTAAAAGCAGATGCTCAAAAAAAAGTTGTTTTTGCGTGCAACTGGGAACTAAGGTATACAGGCAATGGGGTGTAGAAATCTATCTTGCCCTACAAGAAAGTAAGGGGAAAGGGGTGCAGGAGGGGAGTGGGGTGACAGAAGGGAGGGCAGACTGGGGAAAAGGGCGATCAGAATATATGCCATCTTGGAGTGGGGGGGGGAGGGTAGAAATGGGGAGAAAATTCATAACTCAAAGTCTTGTGGAAATCAATGTCGAAAACTAAAAATATTAGACAATAAAATAAGATTTTTTTTAAAAAGAGAGGTTATAGGTTATTTTGTCCTTCCTTTTCAAAGAGAACCAGTGACATCATAGAGTGATGTCTTCACTTGTGTGGAAATTGGATTTAAGTGAGTCAGAGTTGCATTTTACTTAACTGTTTTACTTTGTTTACAAAAGACCTCTCACAAAGCAGGAGTAAACTGTATCTGTATGTAAATGTCAAAATGAAACATCAATACAACTGAAAGTGGTGGGGGAGAAGAAGATACAGAATACAGAAAGATCAAAATGAACTGTCACTGCTTTCAAGAAGTTAACAATTCTACTAGGGAAGATGCAAACATGTACATGTGCAAATAAATAAAATACAAGAAAAACACAGATGGATGCATTAAGAATTGGGGCAGAGAAGAAGGAGGTTTCTAGGTGAAAGTGACCTCTGAGTTGAGCTTTGATGGAAGAATATTCTGATGGTGCTTTAACTAAAAGTTTCTAGTAAGCCATAATGATTTCATTATATAAAAAAGGTAGCCTATATATAGACCAAAGCCTTGTTGTGATGGTGCCTTGAAGTTCAGGCTTTGAGTGTAAGTAATAAAGGAAAGACAATTATTATGGGCTCTGGTAAAAGCAGTTATACAATACCAAGTAATCCAAGGTGCCCACTTTACTGCACTAGGGATGGAAAGTTTTAAAGTAAAACTTTTTATGTTTCTATGAGAAATTCCTAGATTGTTTACCCAACTTCCCAAGAATGAGGTGTCAATTTGGAGCGAGAGGACTATAGATTGGCAGTATTGGGCCAAACATCTAGAAAATTAATTTTTAAAGGGATGAAAAACTAATTGAAGCTGGCAGTTTCTTTCTTGCTTTTTTTTAAATGCCAGGATGTGAGTGCGCTGAACTGGAAATATAGGTATTCCATGAACCATTAATTCCTGAAAATCTTCACAGATGGCAGTCTCACAATAGATGCCAAAAACAGTCATCAAAGGTCCTTGAGTTCTAGGAGGCAAACTTAATTTATTCCTTTCACTATCAGAGGTATTAGCTGGTAAATTAAATAAAACCTGCAAAGAATGTGAACACTCTAAAATAAAGAAAGAAATCAAATGACAAACTTTAACTTTCTATATAAGATACTTAAAATGAATGAGCTCAGTTGTTTTGACTATTCTCTTTGTTAACATAATTACCTGCCTAAGAAAAAAATATGAAAATAATTGCTGAACTGCATTGAGTTTATACTGAGA
Organism: Trichosurus vulpecula; assembly: GCF_011100635.1. Taxonomy (NCBI): domain Eukaryota; kingdom Metazoa; phylum Chordata; class Mammalia; order Diprotodontia; family Phalangeridae; genus Trichosurus; species Trichosurus vulpecula. Next base: position 85,969,681 of record NC_050578.1, on the reverse strand, counting down.
CCAAAGAACTATCTGAGGATGATACAAAATGGAGCTTGTTCCCTGACCACAGAAAGGGATATGTGTCTGTATTTGATACTGATAAAAGAAAAAGGTCTGACCTGAGCATAATTATGTAAATTTTATGTAATTGAAAATAAAAGACTTCCTTCTTTCCCTTCATGGCCAGATGGAAGAAAGAAAAAAGAAGAGTGGGAGGAAGGAAGGAATAAGCATTTATATATTTCCTACTATATTCCAGGCACTGTGCTTTAACATCTGTGCTTAATATCTCTTTAAGATACTAAGACATTATCTGATGTGATTCTCACAACAACCCTGCAAGATTGGTGTTGTTATTACCCATTTTAAAGTTGAGGAAACTGAGGCAAACAGGCTAAGTGACTTACCCAGGGTCACACAGTTAGTAAGTATCTAAGAATGAATTTAAACTCAGGTCTTCCTTACTCCAGGCCCAGTACTCTAGGCCTAGCTGTCTATAAGGGTGATCCCCTAATAGAACATTCTACATTATTCGCAAAGTAATAGCATTATAATGAAATAGTCCAAAAGTTTATCAGTAATAGCATAGACTTTGAACTGGTACCACCTTGAGTTGTTATTTGTGAAACAGAGACAGCTCAGTGGAGCAAAAAGAACACTGGTCCTTTTGATCCTGGATGACACATACCATCTGGGTAACCTTGGATAAGTCAATTTATCAATCTGAGTCTTGGTTTTCTCACTTGGAAAATGAGGCTAATAATACTTGCACAACTTACCTCACAATCTACCCACACTTCCCTTCACTGGGAAGAGAATAGTGTTATGAATTCTGAAAAATACCTAAGTTATTTTATTTAAGTTGTGATTTTCTAAGAAACCTTGCTAACCAGGGTCTACCAACTCGGACTTTGAAACATCAGGAAGATAAGATGCCCCTGGACCTTTCAAGATTCACAGGGTCTTTGAGGTTCCACTACCTTTACTTAGAAAGGAAAAGAAAAAAAACACATAGGTCAAGGACCATTCTTTTCTGGTAGACCCATATAGTCTTAGAGAAGAGAAGACACTAAGGCCTCTTCCCTTACAGCAGGGTCTCTTACCATATGCCTTGATCAAAAGAATCACTGAGCTCCCCAAGAAATAAATGGATATGTTGAAGAAGCTGAAACTTACAGGACTTTTTAAATGCCTCAGAAGTAAATCAAAGAGGTGTTGAAGGTATTCTGTCAGAGGGCCTCCTCTTCTACTTATGGTGAGCTGATCAGAACCAATGGCAAAAGTCTACATGTGTTCCAGGGTCTCTCCAAGGCATTCCCTTTTAAGCCATCTTAACTCTCCCCAAGCAGGCTCTCATGCTCTCCACATGGGAAAGTTGCATCGGCCAATGTGGTTAGTGCACAAATCAAAACCTGGTTACACTTGTTTGAAAAGCCTCCACAAAAAACAACAGCTTTAAAGATGTAAAAATGGAGGTGGAGGAGAAAAGGTGCTGGATCTGGAGTCAAGAAACTAGATTTTAAATCTTACTTCTGCAATGTGTAGTGGAACTAAGGGTGGGGCTTTTTGCTGTTCTCTTAAGTGCTTTTAATGATTCTAGCCTTTGTTTGAATGGGGCAGGTAAAATGGGATCTTTTTGTCAGAGTATTTCTAAGCACTAAGACAATGTAATGGTAATGAAGGCAGGACTTTTTGTAGTCTTCTCCCTTGAAATGCTGAGGTAATTAAGTACCTTTGAGTCTTGCCTTTCAAATGTAATGGACAGCAGAATGGGACTTTTCACTGTCCTTTGTTTGAGTGCTTCTCAGCACTGAGGTACTCAAGCACCCCAGGGCCCTGAGATGGTATATAAGGTCTGAGATTGGTATTTGACTTTTGGGGGCTCTCACTCACTGGAAGAGTGGCATGTGACTCTGGGCAAGTTGCTGTAACTGCTCCCCCTCTCCCTTGGCTTTGTTAAGCCAGACTCATTGACTCTTTGGTAACTATGAATTGTGATTTGGTCTGTTTACATTGTCTCTGAAATTTATTTATATTTGCTCTGAAGTTCAGGGTGCCGGCTTTTCCTCCTGATCTAAGTGAGTTATATATGTATGTTTGATTAAAGTGAGATTGTTAACCCCCTAGAGTTGCTTTCCTTAGTAAAGCAGATCAAAGAACCTGTGCTGGCAGATCTCATTGTTGGTGTTGTTGGGTCTTACACCACAGTAGCAGCTGCTAGTCAAATTGTTGTTACACTGAATAATGAGTTATGTGAGTTTAGATAAATCACTTCACCCCTATAGCTTTGTTTCCTCAACTTAGGCCAGAGAGCTTAGGATATCCTTAATGTCCTTTCCTTCTAGCTGTTAACCCTGTGATCCTATGACTACAAAAGAAATAATGATAGTTGCTAAACTTATAAAAATGTTCTATGTGGAAACAGGAAGTTTTATTCATTTGCAATTACCAGAGCTGTAACTAAGGTGGGGCAATCAGGACTTTTTCCCAGGAGGTAAAATTTAGAAGGCTCTGACAACATTTGCAACTTTTTCAGCAGTATAAAAACACTAGAACTTAGAACCTACTTAGAAAGAATAGTTAGCTCAAATAGGAAGCTATAGCTAAGTTCCCTTCAGTACACATAATGTATCTTTAGAATTGGTCACATTCATGGAATCTGCACAGCATATTTCCACTGGGCTGGAACTAGTTACCATATTTCTCATATTTATTCCTTACGTGAATTCAGATATACACAATCTTTTCATTAATGACACTAACCCAGACTTAGCTTCACCCCAATTTTCTGTACTTAACAACTTGCCAATTTGTGGTACTTGCTCTAGTTACTTGCATCTCTAGTTAGAGCTAGGATGACAATGCAGATTTTTCTTTAAAGGATTAAATAAAAGGGGCTCTATTCTTCCTGAATAAACTTGCTTAAAGTGTCGCTGTCTGTCTGGCATTGTACAAATCTAATCTTTTAGGATTACATAAATCTAATATCCTGTCTGTAGATTAGTCTTTATTTGTTGATTCCTTTTATTAAACTTAATCTGGATTAACATATGTCTCTCTTCAACTTCTTGCCACAATACTTGGTCAACCTCAAGTGCCAATACCATTAGGTCTGATAGCAGAACAATGCTTCTTTCAAGACATTTATATTTCTGCAGCATTCACCTGTTACCCAAGAGGAGACAATTCTGTGGTAATTCTACAAAGAGTTAAAATCTGCTATCAAACACTTTTTACTCTGTCTCAGAATCCATTTATATTCACAGTTATCCCAATTCTTAACCAGCTAGAGCCACTCCATTGTTCACAACTGGTGACCCCACTCCCCAAATAGTATATTAGAATATATTATTTTCTTCTTTTACTTTTTCCTTCTCCAAATCAGAAATTTGTCATGTTAGAATTGTGAAAAGCAGCATTTTAGGGAAATAAGATGGGGCAGCAGCAATATTTTATCCCCACCCTTGTATAATTCAGGCTAGATTTTCCTTAAAAGGTGTTGAAACCAGGCTTGGAGCTAAATTGGCTCAGAGGACTAAAGGTCATTTCCTGGTTGCCAGAGTAGAAAAGAGACTCTCACTAATGCATGGCTGGTAGACCATCATGAGCAACTCAAAAGGAAAGAAACCATGTCCTCATTGTTTATCCTTGTTGAATATCCTTTCCCTCGAATGTGAATATATAAACCTCCTTTTGTTGATTATTGAAAATTTTGAAGTATCTCATTTCACTCAAATAGCAAACCTAAAGTACCAGGGGTTTGATCTGAGTCAGGCCCAGCCAAGAACACTAGGGAAGGTCAGAGGTCAAGACAGCTGGTCAGTAATACAGATTCTAGATAATGGGTTGAGTATCCAAAGTTAGACTGTGGATCAAAAATCAAGGTAGTCAAGATTTGGAGGAGGAGGAGTCAGGCATGAGCAAGAGGTCAGGAATTCAGGTAGACAACTCAAGTTCAGTCAGGGCAGCAGCAATTATAAGAGAGATGTAAAGCTGATACTGAGCCAAAGGCTTTCTGAGCTTCCTTCTTGAAAAGATAAGAATTGATGATGGAGAGTGAATGGGTGGGCCTGGACCATCAGATGTGGGCCATGGAGTGATCAAGAAGAGGAAGAATTGTGATTATGTGGAGATGTTGAACCTAGCTGGGGAAAGGAGAAAAAGTGACTGTTGGTGAATGGACACTGCCTTTGAATTTGGTTCTCTGGGGTGGTCTATTGATATGCATAGTTATAGCCTGCAAGTCCTTTATTCCTTTTTTCTCCTTCCCTCCCTCCCTAAGAAATGCATACTTGAGAAATAGGAGAGTTCAAGGCTTTCAGCATCTGGAGGTAGTGGGATTTTAAGGTGATCTGAATAATTCCAACTCCTTTCTTTGGGAAAGTTTCTCTTACATAATAAAAAGATAATTAGAGGTATTCTATCTGTCCCTAGACAAATAAGGGATTGCTTTCAGTATGCTGGAGCTATATGATGCCAAGTTCCTTGGGTGGGGGCTCCTGAGCTAAGGAAGTAAGTTTAAACACCAAAAATATAACAGAGGCTCACTAGTAACATAAAGGTCCAGATGCAATTTCGGGAACTGGCTTACTCTTCATACTGGCTACACAAATCTAAATATCTTTATGAGATGTATCTACCAGTATAAACTGAGCATTTTTACAATTTCATTATCGAGATGACTAGAATCATGGCAAATATTTGCAGACAGAGTTATGCAAATCCAGATCAAGATTAATGAAAGGAACTAAGAAATAATGAGCCTGATTCTACACTCTGAAGGTTGGGAGGCTGAGCTCACATAATCCCATAGAAAGTGACAACCAACTTGTCTTCAGGAAGGAGATATTGTAATGATGTCCCTTAAATCCCCTACCCACCCACTTTTTTCTGTATGAATATAAATGTGATGTTTAAAAAATACCACAAAAGACAGCTGAATAGGAAAGAGTCTTCTCTGTTCTACACAATCAAGGCATTTTTCTTGGTGGTTCTAGTCACAGATTTCTCTTTCTCAAGGTAGCTGTGTCACAAATGCAGTCTCAAGAATGCTTGATCTAGTGTCAGAAGGCCTGGGTTCAGATTTGGGATATATGAGACCCTGGACAAATCACTTAACCTCTCTTAACTTCAGTTTTCTTTTCTGTTAAAAGGGTTGGAAGTGGACTCCATGGCCTCTGAATTCTCTTCCATCTCTAAATCTGTTAAGTGGATTCTTGGATCCTATTATCTCATGGAACTCACGGGGGGTTAAGGAAGAGAATAAGCATTTATTGAGTACCTACTATGTGACAGGCAAGGTGTTAAGTGCTTTATAAATACTGTCTCATTTGGTGAAGGAACAAGGACACTGATGTTTATGTTTAGAATGACATTGACAACTGCATGTGTGACCCCCAAAGGTATCCAGCTATCTGACTTCTTTCTGTCCTGGTATATCCTGGAAAGAAGCCAAACTCATCGGATTGCCTCCTGCAGCCTGATGTGAATACTAGCTGATACTACTCCAGTCTAGATCTTAGTCCATACTGTGTGACTCTATACTTATTTTGGTTAACTCCCAATGTTATACTCAAGCAGCCCAAGAGACATCCTTCACCCCCATTCTATCCACTATTGTTGGCAGCAAATCTGATGGCTTTTTACGTAAATTTCTATTGGGTATGACTGGTAGATTGAATCTAGGTTCCCCAGGATCACACAACTAACTTTATCTTTCTAAAGTGCTTATGAATCATATGATACTGCCCATGCCTAGAACTTGCCTCCCAGAGAGGACTTGAATAGGTAGCATTGTCTTAAGCAGTCTGTAAAAAGAATCTGTGACAGGAAAGAGCTGCATGCTCTGTTCTAAGTAGCAGAATGGTCTGGTTATGGTGCTAACTTACAGATTCTCCAGAATGTATTCATTTACACTTACCACTTGCTGGGTGGCATATCTCATCTTTCTGAGTTCAAATCTAACCTTACTAGTTGTGTGACCTTGAGCAAGTCACCTAACCCTATTTGCCTCAGTTTTCTCATCTATGAAATGAGCTAGAGAAGGAACTGGCAAACCACTCTAGTATCTCTGCTAAGAAACCCCAAATGGGGTCATGAAGAGTGGGACATCACTGAACAACAAAAACCTGAGTTATGGCTCAAATACCATGTTATTTCCTTGAACTCTATTTCTACAGAAATGCAAGCTAGTTAGAAAAGCTCCTTCACCAAGGAGAGAAGGAGAAGGAGGAGGGGGAGGAATGTGCAGACAGAAGCAATAAAAGTGATTGATGAATACTCATGAATTTCATCATATCATATGCTCATTCCTTTGTGGCCTTTTCATCACAGGAGTCATCAAAAGTAGCTAGGGTTTTCTTATCCTGGACTGAAGCCTCTAGCTCTCATTGTCCACCTCAGTGTAATTCCTTTATCCCCACCCCAGTTCCTAGTGGTCATTTGCAACCACTTGGTTGCTGGAGCCAAGCCCTCAACCTGGGATTTGACAATATTTGCTTGACTTACCCCAACAAGCCAAGACAGGACTTGGGGTGACAGTGAGGCAGGGGCTCACATATCACACACCGTTCTTAGATGAGTACATTAACCCACCTGGTTTATATATTAATCCAGGTAGTTAGCTAACAAGCTAGGTAAGTGGGGGTGTACTTTGTTTTTGGTTTTGTGAAATTCCTTGAAACATTAAAAATAGAAAAAAAAAACCTGAGTTCAAATATGGCTCTGCTTTTTACTATGCAATCCTCAACAAATTATTTTATCTCTGTGCCTCACTTTGCTCCAAAAATAAGGCTAAAATGCTTCTAACTACTTCTGTCACCAAGGTATTATAAGAAAATGTTTTGGAAGCATTGAAGCACCTTAGAAATCTGTACTGTTATTTCCTGAAATATGAGGAATGTAAACATTCATTAGGAAGTGTTATTTTGTACCTTTTCTGTTTGCTTTTATTTTTAAATTTTTTTTTAAATCAGATAATGTGTTTTCAATCTGTATAGGGAACTCCCAGAGAGGAAACTTCTTCTAACACTGCAGATCAGCAACAGTTATTCAATTTATGCTTCCTAGAGTTGCCTGGGATTAAATTAAGTGAAATTATGATAAATAAGAAATTAAATGACCTGCCCAGGACACAGATCCAATATGACAGGTTTTCCTAACTCTGATTCTGACTGGCTCCCTATTCATTGTACCACCAGGCCATTAAAAAAATAGTATTAATATGCCATATCACCCCTCCTTTTGATTCCTTCTCCCTTTGCCACAAGGGTCTCTTTGAGGGAGGTAGAGAGGAGAGAAAAAGTTAAGCCAAACCAATACAGCAACAATTCACCAATGTGAGTATGCAGCATTCTTCTCCAGTGAGTTGAGAGTTCACACTTCTTAAAATACTCTAGCTTTTTTATCGGAAAATTTTCCAATTCATCGCAGGCATATGTTATTTTATTAAACTTCCATAGCTACTATAGGATTGCTAAATTTGATACACTAGATGCATTTGGATATTATTTTAGGATTTGTATGAACCAAATATTAAATTCTTTTGAAAAAGTCAGTTGGGCTCTCAGAGACTGAAATGTTCCCTTTTAAAACATCTATTGATGTGTTTCCTTGTTCTTTAATTCTGCAAGATGGGAGATTTATTTTTCTTAGGTATGACTTTTTTATTTTTAAGAAAATTGTACCCATCTTAATAGAACTTTCTTATTAAAAATTGAAAATAACATTTTGGGGACGTTTTTCCCCATGGAGAAACTGCTATCTGGAGCTTTTATGGAAGATGAACTGACAAGTGTCAGGAAGGAATAAATAGCAAAATAAGATGATTGCGTTTGTAAAATAATATGTGATTTAAGTAGGCTTTTATGTAACTACAATATATTTTTTCACTGGATAGCAAATAGGATTCTGCTTCCCCCTCCTAATTATTTCTTTTATCATATGTAAAAAGCAAAGCAAAGTAATATATTCAAGCATTCAAAAGAAAAAAAAAAGATTGAACATAAAAGTGTTTTTGTCTGCTGGTTGTTCTCCAGAGGCTGCAGAGACCTGCAGAACATGTGGCCCGGGGACCTCTTTCAGCCTGCCAAAGGATTTCTGGCAGATGTGAAAAAAATGTAAACAAAAATAAAGATTTAATGAGCTCTTCGCCCATACCCCTCTTAACCTACCTTACGCTGGTCACTAATATGCTCATGTGCTCGTCATCTAACTAGGTGGGTAGGTGGCCACTGTGCTCTCTTTCCTGTTTGTCACGTGACCCACAGCAACCAACCATTGTATATCTGTCTCTAGTCTGAGAAGAGTGAGAGTCATATCTTTGCATGTGTTTTTAGCCATTGCTAGCATTGAACCCAGACAAAGTGAGTGCGTCCATGTATCAACGCAGCAGATGCCTGCTATTCAATAAACAGCAACAGTGCAAGGGTTTCTTCCCCTTCCCCACTGCACAGATGCCCTCCAAAGTACATGAGTGTCTGGTGCTCATTACAAGGTTAGATACTTCACTATTTCTTTGTGTGTATGTGAGCAGTTGCTGTGGAGATTTTTGTGTTCTAAAGTTAAAGATTTGGGGGTTATTTAAAAGAAATGGAAGATTGAATCAAAACATTTAATCCAGAGTGGACAAACACAAGGGAGACAAAATATTGTGCCTTGTTTACCAAGAATAGCTGTTCTGAAGGAATAGAATTTCCATTACCATTTAGAATCAAAACATCCTGACTTAAGCAAATTAGACACCAATGAAAAACAAATTAAAGTCTTCAAATAGTTGAAAAATCTCAGTGGGGAACACTGGTTTTTCAAGAAAGTAAACTCAGAAAATGAGGCAGCTACTAAAGTTAGTTTTCAGGTTTCTAAAGAAATTGCTGCTGCTGGGAAGTCTTTTACTGAAGGGTGACATAATAAAGAAATGTTGGCTGATTGCAGTTTCTGGATTATGTCCCAATTAAAAAAAAGTGTTTTTGATAAATAGTTTAATCATTAATTATAACTCTACTTGGAAAGTGAGCCCCTGAAAACCTATCTGCAGCCTAAAGAAGTTTAGCCTATTTTTAATTTTGGCCCCTACTTACTGCCAAGTTGTACAGATCTGGTCTGCACATTTGGTAAGCACTGTGGTGTGCTGAAAACAACCCCAGATCTAAAGTCAGGAACTTAACTCAATCTCCAGCTTTTTACTTCTTACACCAGAGACTTTGGTTAAGTCATTTTCTTTCCCCTGAATCTCATTTTCTTCATTTGTAAAATGAGGGGGTGGAACTAGATGACCTCTAGGATTCCTTTTGGCTCTGAATCTACACTTTAATTTTTTAAAAAAACTCTCGGCAGAGAAAATCCCCTCACTGAAGCAGACAGGCAACTCATCTCCAATTTATAATCATACAGACTCACTTGGGGCACTGGAAAGATAAAGAAGTTACGAAGTTGGTACCTATCAGACCGCAGAGCCTAACCACTAATCTTGATTTCAAGGTCAGTCTTACTAACAATTATGTCATTATCTCCTGCCTCTTAGAAAAAGTGATATCAAAATTAAAAGATTCATATAGCAGCATTCTGGGCTAAAGACATAGAGGGACAAAAAAGGTGAAAGATGGGAGGTAATCATTTGTAGCTTCATTGTTGTTGTTGTGTTTGTCCTTCATTTTTGAAGAGGACCATGGCATCAGGGAAATGGTGATATGACTTTCAGTTGACTTTGATTTAAGTGAGGGAGGGTTGTGTAAGGTCACTAGCCTCACTTTCTCCTGCAGAGCCATCTGAGTCCAGTGACCAGATATTCATCATGACAACTGGAGATGACCCAGAATGCAATGGGAGACCCTTGCCCTTTTTAGGCTAAGGACTTTTCGGGTATTCACTTAAAGTGAAGCAACACCCATTTAGTGAACTGGCCTCTTTAAGAAGTGATTCAAGGAATGGCACCTTTAATTAGAAAAAGGAAAAAAAATCAAGCTGGGAGGAGAAGACCCTCAGAGTTGCTGTTCCAAAGAGAAACAGTTACCATTGACATTCACTCTAAACCAGGAGGGCCCAAAATACAGCCATTAAGTAGAACTTAGGCCAGGACCTATTGTGGTCCAATCTGTGAGTTTCAGAGCGAACTGGGTTTAAGGTTTGGGGAAGAAAGGGAGGGAGGGAGGGAAGGAGAATGGAGGGAAGGAGGGAAGGAAGGAAGGAAAGAAGGAAGGAAGGAAGGAAGGAAGGAAGGAAGGAAGGAAGGAAGGAAGGAAAGAAGGAATCTAGCCAGTAAACCCCAAGTTAAGTAGGCAGCTTCTGGCCACCATACTGAACAAATGAACACCTTACTCATTTTTTAAAAAGATTTTTAAACAAGGAATCTATACACCTATCCCATTGTTTAACAACCCTCGCAGAGTAGGTTACTCTGTTTATAACCTACCTAAAAGTTATTTGAAACTTAAGCCCTTTTATTTTTGGTCTATTCATAATGAAGATGAAAAAAGAACAGGTGTAACCACCTGCTGTAAGAATTACTCATCAACCAAGTTTCTTCTTTCCCATTATTTTAAGTAGAGTTACAAACCTATGCATCCTAAGAAGCATTGCCTGGAGAGGAAGTCAGTGTGCTTTTTTCCTCAATGCATGATGTAAGTAATAATAGCTGGCATCTTTATAATGTTTTAACTTTTGTAGAGCACTTCATATAAAGTACTTCACGTGAAGTACTTCATGAATTCACATACATACATACACACATATACACATGCACACACATATACATGCACACACATGCATCTGACTATGATACCTGTGAGGTTAGTACTTATAACATTTTACAGATAAGTAGAATTTGAATCCAAATCTTTCTGAAGCCAAGGCCAGAACTCCATTACACCATACTATCTCTCAATCATTAATGCATAAACAAATATTTAGCTAGTGCCAACACTTTTGCTAATACTAGAAGAATGTTAGAAGTATTGAGAAACATGGCTCCTTCAATCAAGGTATTTATCATCTCACTATGTTACATAATTTCAGCTGGACCCTCTGTAACAGTAATTAAGGTGGGACTTTTTTTTTTTTTTTTACTGCTTTTCTCTTTTGGAGCACATATTTAATCAAATGCCCTTGATGAGTCTGGCCTTTGTTTCTTTGATTAAATCAGGAGTCTTTGATGACCTGCTTGCCTCAAGGGAAAGCCTGATTTACATGGATTTGAGTCACATGTTTGTGATGCTTTTAGATCACATAGGTTTGAGTTGCATGTTGTGATGCCCTTTGACCCCGAACAGGGTATATAAACTCGGAGGCTGGCGTTTTTCCTTGGGGCTCTAACTCACTGGAGGAGAGGCATATGACTCTGGGAAAGCCATTGTAACTGCCCCCTGGCTTTGCTAACCCAGACTCATTGGTTCTTTGGTAACTAGGAATTGTGATTTGGTCTGTTTGTTTTGTCTCTGTTGGTAATTTATTTGCATTTGCTCTGAAGTTCAGGGTGCTGGCTTTTCCTCCTGAACTAAGTGAGTTTATATATGTATATTTGATTAAAGTGAGATTGTTAACCCCTAAAAGTTACTTTCCTTAGTAAAGCAGATCAAAGAACTCATGCTGGCAGATCTTGTTGCTGGTCTTGTTGGGTATTACATGTCAACAGCAGCTGCTAGCCAAATTGTTGTTACACCTTCACCATAGCAAGACAATCTTTTTACACCTCCCTAATTAATTTGCTGTCCCACTTAGCTCATAGGCTTTTCAAACCCTCTTGTCTCTCCTCAAATGGCATCATCCTGTCTGAGGACCTCACCTCATACATCTCTGAAGAAACTGAAGCTATTTGCTAAGAGTTTCTACTTCTCCACTCCTCCTCATCTCACATCCTTCAGATTTCTTCTATCACAATTTCCTCCTTTACCCTAGTCTTGATCCTTGATCCCATACATCACATTTTCTTCAGTTTGCCATCTATCATTGTTTCAGTTAGTAGTAGTTGGATACAGGGAAGGGAGAGAATATTCTACATAAAAGAAATATCAGGATAAAACAATGGAGGTGGAATGAGCATGATATGTGGGTTGGATGGTAAGCAGGCTGGCCTGACCAGAATGGAAGATTTGTGATGGAGGAGAGAAAACAAGACAGTATGGTAGAATAAGAAGAGCATTGGTTATAGAATGACAAGGTCACAGATTGAATATTGGCTCTGCAGTTTACTACCTCTGAAATCTCAGCCAAGTCACTTCATCTCAATGAATCCTAGTTTCTCCATCTATAAGATAGAAGGGTTGGACTAGATAATTGCTAAGATCCTGCCCAGATCCTAAGTCCCTAGGTTTGATAGGCAAGATGTGTATAGATTACAGAGCACTGGAAATGCTAGACCAAAGCTTGTGGATCCTACTGACAGATGAATAATTTAACCAGCACATTTCTGGATTACTTTGTTACCCATCGGAAAATCAAACTCACTTTAATTGACAGAGCAAATTATCAGAAAATTTGCTATATGTATATTAATATGTATTTGTGTTTGTTATATTATTATGTTATAATGAAAAATACAAAATATTTGCTGTAATAAATCTCCTTCTATACTCTTGATGGCTTTATCTCAAGGAAATGGATTTACCTCTAAATAGCTCTACATAAAGAATACAATTTCTCTCCATGAGTCCAGATCATTAGAGCTTGCCTGTGTCTCTATATTTCAGTATGTAACTCTAAATATATTTAATTTCATTGATTTGTGTGTGTATTTATTTTTCCTGCTTCAAATATAGTGTAAAATCATTGAAGACTGAGACTGTTTGCTTTAATTATCTTTTCTCTTGTATAAAATAGTGCTATTCCATGCACCTAGGAGGCCATAATAGATTCTAAATGGTGATGATAAAAATACTTAAAATGAAATTCCAAAATAACCAACTATGACTAATTAACTGGCATAATATATAGCCTTTTAGGAAAAGAGAGGATAGTCTCTAAAAAAGGACTCTTCCTCTTCCCCCACTGTTTTGTAATCCATTATATAAATGATTCCATTAAAATAGGCATCCACGATAAAAAGAGTTCAAACTGAGAAAGATTTCCATTCTCAATATTCTATTTAATTCTCAAATACTGCAAATAGGGGGGAAATAGAGGAAGGGATCTCTTTGGATTAAATACATAGGGCATCAAAAGTCATGCCTTTTAACCCAAGTATTGCACTCAACTCTGAGCAGAATTATTTTATTTTGCCTCAATTTCCACCTAATAAATGAGAATCAATCCCTTAATCACCAACTTGCCATCAGCCAATCAGCCAACAAGCATTTTTTAAAATAAGCATCAACTGTGTGCTAGGTACTATGTGAGATGATGGATCTTTAAAGTAAAAAACAAGAGAGAAATTAAACAGTCCATGTCTAATTCCCTCATAAGTGGCAAAGAGGTCTCCAAATTCTGAGTGTCATTAAACAACTCACTAAGTTTAAAACATTTCCCAACCTTTTTGTGGCAGATAGGTGGCATAAAGGATAGTGTTGACCCTGGAGTAGGGAAGACTCATCCTTGTGAGTTCAAATACAGCCTTAGACACTAGCTATGTGACCCTGGGCAGGTCGCTAAATGTATTTGCCTCAGTTTTTTCATCTATAAAATGAGCTGGAGAAGGAGATGGCAAACTACTCCAGTATCTTTGCCAACAAAACTCCAAATAGGGTCACAAAGAGTAAGATGTGACTGAAACAATGGAACGACCCCTTTACACCAAGAAAAGCATCAGAGAAAAGAAAGAAATATCCATGTCCTAAACAACTAACCTGGAAAAATTGCCAATTTCAAATGACGTATGGAACCAACATCACAGAGCCCTCTACATATGGAAAGTTAGAGTATTTCCTCTGCTTGTCCTGTAGAGCCTATAGCCACTAATGCTGCTGCTGCTCTATACCCTCTATATTCTCAAAGACCTCAAAATGACTATGAGGTAAGTTGTACAAGAATTATCTCTATTTTATAGGTGAGGAAACAGAAGGTCAGAAAAGTGAGGTGAAATACCAATGGTCACTAAATTAATAATTTTCAGAAGCAGGCCTAAGACCTATGTTTCCTGACTCCAATTCTAACCTGCTATACCATATTGCTTCTCTTACAGAATCATTTATATGATGAAACCCTACTCATAGTATATGAGGTTGTAAGTCCTGGGGGAGGGGGATTTATCTTTTGTATGAGTTTAATTGAAACTTGTAATATCCAATGAATGAGAAAAAAGAATACACTCATACCTCGAAGATATTGTGGGTTCAGTTCTAGACCAGTTCAATGAAAAAATATCTCAACTAAGTGAACAACGTGAATTTTTTGGTTGCCAAGCGCACATAAAATTTTATACTATTTGTAGTCTGTTCAGTGTGTAAACATTGTACATGCTTTAATTAAAACACAACGTTATGCTGAAAAATGCGAACCATCATCTGAGCCTTCAGCGAGTTGTAATCTTTTTGGAGGGTCTTGCCTTGATGTTGATGGCTGCTGACAGATCATGGTGGTGGTTGGTGAAGGTTAGTGTAGTGTGGCAATTTCTTCAAATAAAATAACAATGAAGTTTGCTACATGGATTGACTCTTCCTTTCACTTAACACTTAGCGGCTATTGTAGAGTTATAAATTGGCCTAATTTCAATATTGTTGTGCCTCAGGCAACGGGGTGGCCTGAGGAGAAGGTGAGAGATGAAAGAGCTAGTTGGTAGAGTAGAACAGACCCAACATTTATCAATTAAGTTTGTTGTCTTATATGGGCACAGCACAAGACAATTATAATTTTAACATCAAAGATCATTGATCAGAAATCAGCAGAACAGAAATATGATAAAAAACAGATAAATGAAAAAGTTTGAAATATTGAGAGAATTACAAAATATGATATAGAGACATGATTTGAGCACATACTGTCTGAAAAAATGGTGTCAAAAGGCTTGCGTCACATAGGGTTGCCATAAATCTTCAATTCGTTTAAAAAAAAATACCTGCGAAGTGCAATAAACTGAAGCACAATAAAATGAGGTATGCCTGTACAGAGAACACATTCTGATTTTTCTAAGGCCAGTTTGGTCTTGAAGTGATAGCAACTATCAAAATTTCTTATTTTTGCTGAAAACTGGAACAAATTTTCACTTAATAGAAGTGACTGTGGATTGGACAAGAAAATAAAAATATTACCAATACATCTGTTTTCAGACTATGAACACATCTAGCAAGGAAGACTTTGTGTTATTTAATTGTAAACACCTTAGAAACTCTTAAAGTGAAGCAAAGTTTTGGCCCCTATAACCGACACTACTCGTATGGGCTATCAAATATATGAAAACACCTGCTATTATTACATTATTCATACTGACCACCACCATAAAGGGAACCTATACAGCAGAAGCTTATATATCTAAACATTCATAAGGCAATAGTAGCATGGTATTCTTTGTTTTTCTAAAAAAACACTTAAAAATTAGACCAAGGCAATAAATACACTTAGATGTATTGAGACTTCATTTGTATTCAAATGAGGAAATGGTATATGAGCATAATATCCAATATAATTCATCAAACAACTATGTTCCAGGCCACTATGTTCCAGACCCTGGCAGTATAAAGACAAAAATAAACAAGTATCGGCCTTCAAGGAACATACATTCTTAAATGTACATTTACCCCCAAAGCAACCTTCACTTTAAAATGATTGTGTTAAAATTGTGTCTTGTACTGGTTCCCCCTGACCACCACCTGCCTCCCCTTCTAGTCAGTATGGTAAGTTTATAAATAGCCCATAAAAGCAGCAATAGTAGAAAATGATATTGCAGAGGGGAACATGGAAGCCACATACGAAGTGTCCCAAAGATTAAAGGAACATGATTTAAAATGTTATCATATATTAACCCAAATTCACATCCTGGTAATATGTGCTGAGTCAGCAGAAGTCATCCAGGTACTGCCGCACTGCCATCAAGGCCTTCTGTTCCTATGATATACAAATTCCAGCAGAACATCAAAAGGTGCTGATGACACGTTAACTTTAAAGTTTTACTGATAACTTTGAGATGATTTGGTTAGTTAGCTAATGAACTAATCTCGAGTTATCACAAATAAGAGTCTATTCCCCCCAAACTCTATAAAAATTAGAATTCGAACTCTTTCTCCCCAAGCATCTCCATCAGGTTCATCATCACTAGTGCTCCCAACTCTAATCCATGGTTATGTAAGTGATAGTCTCTGCTTTTCCCCTTCCCCATCCTCTTCTTCACATTACCTGCCTGCCTTCACCATTCCATCTCTCTGAGAGAAACGATTACTTCTCTCATATTAATAACATTTCTCTCATATTAACAACCAATTATTGATTTACCAAGACTTTTTTCCCTTTCCATTTCCTCATTTAGAAACCTGTAGGTTGCTCAGTCTCTAAAGGACATTGTTGAGGGATGAGATTGCTTCAATCCCCAGGGTACATGCTTTTTGATCCTAGGTGGGAGACCTCACTCAAATAGAAAACCTTACAAAGAATTTAATTTAAGATGAATTAAAATGAAAAAGCAGCCAGGTCCATTGTGTTCTATTCAGGCTTGGATGGGGGGGTAGATCCTTTGTCTAGAGTGCTGGAGGCTAGAAGTAGTCTGGCTTCAGATAGTTTCTCTTTGTCCATGAGTGACATAAACAAAGTCATGTCCCCCAGTCCCTCATTAGAGTGGGTCCACCTCTCATTATAATATTCATTCTTCTCATTAATTGTTAATCAATCAGAGTTGAATGCTGCCTGCCAGGAATACCCACTCTTCCAATGGCATATAAGCTTCAAGAAGCTGCCATAAGAAGGCAGAGCCAATATGGCAGAGTAAAAGCAGGGACTTGCTTGAGCTCTCCCCCAAACCTCTCCAAACACCTGTAAAAAATGACTCTAAACAAATTCTAGAGCAGCAGAACATACAAAATGACAGAGTGAAACAGATTTCCAGTCCAAGACAACCTGGAGGGTCGACAGGAAAGGTCTGTTGCACCAGTCTGAGAGAAGAGCACAGTCCATCTTGGGTCATGCCAGACTTGTGGAGCAGGCCTCAGGGGATTCAATCTTTGGCAGCTGTGGCAGTTTCCAGACTTCTCAACCCACAAACACCAAAGACAACTTAGAAGGTCAGTAGGAAAAGTCTGTTGGACTTGGGTAAGACAGGAGTGGGGTCCAGCCTGAGCTCCAGGGCAGCAGCAGCCACAGCAGTGGAGGTGGGGGCAGCTGCGGCTGCTTCCGGAGCTCTTGGCCCACAGACAATGGGGGGATCAAGCAGCTGATCAGAGGGATATTGCAGGGATCTCTTTGATAGTGCTGAGGCAAGATTCTCTTGTTTTACCCCGCTTGGATCTGGGTTACAGTCCTGGGGTGAGAAGGAGCAGTGGCATGGCAGAGCTTGTGGCAGCAGTAGAGAGGGAATCCTCCTCACAGTTCCAAGGCAGAAAAGAGTGCTTGTGGTCACTCACAGACCAGAGCACAGGCCAGGAGAGGAGTAAACACCTCTCCTTTGGTCACACCACCTTGGAAGAGCTGAGTATTTACAGGTCTCTACAAGTATCAGTGAAAACAGCTGCACAAAACCCCTGAAGCTTGGGACGGTTTGCTCTGTACCCTGGAAGCAGAGTCCTACCTTGACACAGAGTTAAAAAGTCAAATAATTGGATGGGAAAATGAGCAAACAATGGAAAAATAGACTATAGAATCATACTTTGGTGACAAGGAAGATCAAAACATACATCTAGAAGAAAACAACAAAGTCAAAGCTCCTACATCTAAAGCCTCCAAGAAAAATATGAATTGTCACAGGCCATGGAAGAGCTCAAAAAGGATTTTGAAAATGAAGTAAGAGAAGTAGAGGAAATAAGAGTGATGCAAGAAAGTCTTGAAAAATGAGTCAACAGCTTGCTAAAGGAGACCCAAAAAAATACTAAAGAAAATAACACCTTAAAAAATACACTAACTCAAATGAAAAAAGAGGTCCAAAAAGCCAATGAGGAGAAGAATGCATTAAAAAGCAGGATTGGCCAAATGGAAAAGGAGGTCCAAAAGCTCACTGAAGAAAATAATTACTTAAAAATTAGAATGGGGGGGGGGTGGAGCCAGAGATGGCAGCTGGAAAGCAAGGAAATGCTTAAGCTCTTGCACAAATCCCTCCAAACACCTGTAAAAATGTCTCTGAACAAATTCTAGAGCTGTGGAACCCATGAAATAGCAGAGGGAAGCAGGTCTCCAGTCCAGCAAGGCCCGGATGGTCTCTGGGAAAGATCTATTGTACTGTGCTGACAGCAGAGTGCAGACCATCATGGGCCATGCCAGAACACAGCAGACTGGGAGTTGGCCCGGAGCAGGCCTTAGGGTCATGAATCATTGATCTGTGGCAGTTACCAGACTTCACATCCCACAAATGCCAAGCACCATGGAGCAGGTTAGTGGGTAAACTGCTAGATAGATTAGAGACCTGTCCAACCCCAGCCCTGGGGGTGGTGGAGACAGTGCAGCAGTGGTGGAAGCAGCCACAGGAAGCTCCTGTGGCTGCTTCTAGAGCTCCAGTGTCAGCTGTTTCTGGAGTCCCTGGCTCACACTATGGGAGGAAATCAAGCGGCAGACCAGAGCAGGAGTGCAAGGCTTGCTTTGCCCTGCTTGGACCTGGGTCACAATCCTGGTTGGCAGTTCTTGGGGAGGAGGAGTGCTGCTGTGGCAGAGCTTGTGGTGACAATGGAGTAAAAGTAGCTCTGAAAACAGCAGTGCAGCCCCTAAAGCTTGGGACAAAGCACTCTCTACTCTACAAGCAGTCATACCTTGACAAAAAGCTCAAAGGTCAAGTAGCTGGGTGGCAACATGGCCAGGCAGTGAAAAAGGACTCTGAACTAGACTCATACTCAGACTCTAGAATCTTATTTTTGGTGACAAAGAAGATCAAAACATATAGCCAGAAGAAGTCAACAAAGTCAAAGAGCCAACATCAAAAGCCTCCAAGAAAAATATGAATTGGTCTGAGGCCATGGTAGAGCTCAAAAAGGATTTGGAAAAGCAAGTAGGAGAAGTGGAGGAAAAATTGGGAAGAGAAATGATAGTGATGCGAGAAAACCATGAAAAACAAGTCAACAACTTGCTAAAGGAGACCCAAAAAATACTGAAGAAAAGAACACCTTCAAAATAGACTAACCCAAACGGCAAAAGAGCTCCAAAAAACTGATGAAGAGAAGGATGCCTTGAAAGGCAGAATTAGCCAAATGGAAAAGGAGGTCCAAAAGACCACTGAAGAAAATATCACCCTAAAAATTAGATTGGAGCAGGTGAAAGCTAGTGACTTTATGAGAAATCAAAAATTATAAAACAGAACCAAAGGAATGAAAAAATGGAAGACACTGTAAAATATCTCATTAGAAAAACCACTGACCTGGAGAATAGATCCAGGAGAGATAATTTAAAAATTATTGGACTACTTAAAAGCCATGATCAAAAAAAGAGACTAGATACCATCTTTCAAGAAATTATCAAGAAAAACTGCCCTGATACTCTAGAGCCAGATGGTAAAATAGAAAATGAAAGAATCCACTGATCACCTCTTGAAAAAGATCCCCCCCAAAAAACTCCTAGGAATATTGTTTCCGAATTCCAGAGTTCCCAGGTCAAGGAGAAAATAATGCAAGCAGCCAGAAAGAAACAACTAGAGTATTGTGGAAACACAATCAGGATAACACAAGATCTAGCAACATCTACATTAAGGGATCGAAGGGCTTGGAATATGATATTACAGAGGTCAAAGAAGCTAGAATTAAAAACAAGAATCACCTACCCAGCAGAACTGAATATAAAGCTCCAAGGCAAAATATGGATTTTCAATAAAATAGAGGACTTTCAAGCTTTCTCAGTGAAAAAGACCAGAGCTGAATAGAAAATTTGACTTTCAAACACAAAAATCAAGAGAAGCATCAAAAGGTAAACAAGAACAAGAAATCATAAGGGACTTTATAAAGTTGAACTGTTTTGTTTACATTCCTACATGGAAGGATGATGTTTGTAATTCATGAGACCTTTCTCAGTATTACCGTGTATATATATATATATATATAGAGGGCACAGGGTGAATTGAATATGAATGGATGATATCTAAGAAATCTAAAAAAATCTAAAAAAAATAAAATTAATGGATAAGAGAGGAATATATTGAGAGAGAGAGAAACGGAGAGATAGAATGGGGTAAATTATCTCCCATAAAAGTGTCAAGATAAGTCAGTTCTGTTGGAAGGGAAGAGGGAGCAGGTGAGGTAGAATGAGTGAATATTGCCCTTGTCGGATTTGACTTGAGGAGAGAATAATATACACCCTCAATTGGATATCTTACCCTACAGCAAAGTAGGGGGAACGGGAAAAAGGGGATGATAGAAGGGAGGGCAGATAAGGGGAGAGGGTAATCAAAAGCCATCACTTTTGAAAAGGGACAGGGTCAAGGGAGAAAATTGAATAAAAGGGGACAAGATAGGAGGAAGGGAAATATAGTTAGTCTTTCACAAATTGAGTATTGTGGAAGTGTTTTACATAATGATACATGTGTGGCATATGTTGAATTGCTTGCCTTCTTAGGGAGGGTGGGTGGGAAGGGAAGAGGGGAAAGAAGTTGGAACTCGCAATTTTAAAATGAGATGCTCAAAAGAAAAAGTTATTTTTGCATTCAACTGAGAAATAGGATTTATAGGAAATGGGGCATAGAAATCTATTCTGCCTTACAACAATGTAAGGGGAAAGAGGATGCAGGGGAGTGGGGTGACAGAAGGGAGGGCTGACTGGGGAATGCGGCAATCAGAATATATGCCATCTTGGAATAGGGGGGAGGGTAGAAATGGAGAGAAAATTTGTAACTCAAAATCTTGTGGAAATCAATGTTGAAAACTAAAATATTCAATAAGTAAAAAAAGAAAAATTAGAATGGAGCAAATGGAAGCTAATGACTTTATGAGAAATCAAGAAATTATAAAACAAAACCAAAAGAAGAAGCTGCCATGATTGGTCTTTCATTTAGGAAAGGCAGCCAATTGACCCCTTTATTACCTATCTGCTAGCAATAATTAATAAAATGATTAGTTACCCAGAAATCATATCTCTCAAACTTTTTATACATCATACCTCCAAACACCATCCCCCTTCCAATCTGCCTCCATACCCCTTTTGCCACTTGTCTCTTTACCCTCTCTGCCTTATTAAACTATGATTGCAGACCTACTTCCCACTGCCATCCTGCACTTTGTGGGAGAGTACCCAAAGAACCAGGTATACCTGCCCCAGTTTCATAATTTAATAAATTAATTATCAATTCAATACCTTCAAAACTAAATAGTTTTACTTAATGCTTTAAAAATCTTATAGGCAGTTAAATTATTTAGCACTGTGAATCCAAATCCCAATGCTTCCAAGACCTTGATGAAGTCTCTTAACAACAAGAAGGCTCACTTTCCTTATCTAGACTTCTAAGTCTCTTCTGGTGCTATCTTCATTGTAGATGTATGACCAAACGCAACCATCTATAATCTTCAAAGAAGATATATATATATATATATCATATAATACAAAGATAAAAACACTTAGTACTGAATGCCTTGTTAAAGGGATAATACCTTTTGATGTAACATTCTTATTTTCATTTTAATAATGAATAAATAGAAACCAGGTGGTGCTTCACAAAGGAACAGGTTTTTTTTCTCTTTTTCTTTTTTCTTTGGCTTGAACTTTTTTTGTTCCAACCCGTGATTGCTATTTAAATAACCATAGAAATGAAAACTACATTTAAATAATACAATCCTGTCCTCTAGTTGTCAAAGAGATTAATATAAACAGCTAACTAAAAATTGAGACTGATCTCAGTACAGACATGATCTCATCACATAGGAGGCAATCACAGAACAACAGTCATAGAAAGGGATTGGTCTACCTTTAAATGTCTCAAAAAAAAACCCAACAACCCACCAACATTTCCATTCTCACTAAAAGGAGTTGGTTGAAAACTAGACCTCTACCTAATCATTTCCCATTTCAATCCCTGATCAATGAAAAAGATTGCAAATACCTTGGAGGAAAAAGTATTGTTTGAAATGCTTCGCCAAAGACTTCAGAGGACACTGCTGGAAAAACTGATGAAGCAAGTATAGTTGAATGTTAAGGTGATCTGTTAATCATTAGCAAACAACAATTGATTTTGCCATGTTCTTCACAATCGTAACTCAAACTCTCAGCGCTCTGACCAGAAATCAAGGTTACAGCTTACTTCGTAAGACCTCAAAAAAGAATGTAACATTTTTGCAGATGGGTGTTGGGGGAGGGGAATGTCCTAGTTGGGTGGGTTAAGTAATGGAGACACAATAATTAAAGGAAGCTCCCTTGTCCCAGCAAATTTACTGTTAGAACTGCTTATGAGATCATTACCAAACTCTGCATTGTAAAAACAAATTACTGAAACCTAGCTTTTAAATTTATTAAATATAACTTGTAAGTATCTTATAGGATCTTCTCTGTGTCTCTACTGCTTAGCACAGTACCTCCAGGGGTGGGGAACCTGCAGCTTTGGGGGCCACATGTGGCCCTCTAGGTCCTCAAGTGTGACCCTTTGCCTGAATCCAAACTTCACAGAACAAATCCCCTTAATAGAAGGATTTGCTCTGTAAAACTAGGACTCAGTCAAAAGGCTGCGCCCAAAGACCTAGAAGGCCACATGTGGCCTCAAGGCCACAGGTTCCCCACCTGTAGTAAGTGTTTAATAAATACTATCTTGTGCAAAGAAAAACAAATATCACTTAGAAGTTTTTTAATTGAAAAAACATAGAAGTTCTGAATCCCCAATGTCTTTCCCTACTGAGGAAACCTCTTACTTCACAGTTTAGGGGAAGAAGCATCAAACCAGCTTAGCCAAACATTTCCATGTAAATAAACCACCAGAGGGAGCCCACATGACCTCAGGAGCATAATAGAAACATTGACATGGGCAAAAGTTAATTAAATATTCTTAAAAGGGCAACTGAGTTCAAACACGGCAGATTCCCTAGGTCCAACTAAGCTGTACATGCATGAGAAGCTTAATGAAATCAGATCCAATTTATTAGGTTTTGTTTCTTTAACAACAACAAAAAAAGAGTTGTTGAAATGTTTTCATTGAATGCTACATGCTTTCGTTTGGTAATGACAATGAAGTTCAGACAGTTCAGCGATCCATATCACCCTTACAGAAACGACGACACATACATTTTTAATGAAGAAACAGTTCCCCCCGGATTCTGAATTTTCCAACTTCCAAATAATGTTTCTGATCCTACTGACTTGCTTACAATGTTACAACATGATACCTTTGGGAAGGCTCGCTAGAATAAAACAAGGTCCTGAGAGAATATAAATAGCAACTCTCTTATGGGGAACATAAACCAGCAAAAGAAAAGTGACCAAGATAATTAAATGGAGCACAAGTCCAAAATCATTTTCTGAATTAGCCCAAGCACTCCAAAAATGGGAAAATCAGTTTGGTTTTTTTAATGTTTATTTTTGTAAATGTAAAAATAGTCCTCCCCCCAAAAGCTAAAACAAGCCAAAAAAAGAATTTGATATTTTGCTACAGCTAGTACAATTAAATTATGCTTTTGTTTATGATATTATATTAGAAAAAGGAAATAAAGTTTAGCATTCTAGGCTGACCTAGAAACCCTACTTTCACTATTAATGGGAGTACGTACAGTAGTTGGCTACCAGTATAAATCTCTAGATCCTCAAATTTGGAAATTTGTTGCTATTCCTGGGGAAAAAAACAAAAGATCATTGCCTTAATTATAAATGTGTAATGCAGATTTCAATCAGAGCTCACACATGAGACTTTGAGTGAAAAAAAAAAAGTCCATGCCTCACACCAACCCTGTAAGATAGGTGGTATCAGCATGGTTATTTCCATTTTAGACTTTCCTGAAGTTATGCAATTAGTAAGTGTTAAACCCAGGACTCATATCCATAGCTCTTTATTCTAAAACCAGTATAGTCAAAGTGCACCAACAGAACAAGAAAAACCTGTTTCTTTAACATCTTGCAATTTCTCTTTGACCTAGTTTTGTTTTGGTTATTCATTCATTTATTAATTTATTCATTCAATAAGACTTTGTTAATATCTTCTAAGGTCCATACACTGTATAATGAACTGAGGACACATAATATGATCGTCCTACAAGAATAGAGTTTCAATTATTTTCAGTTATTGACTTGAAAAATATTTAATCTATTAAGGACAGTTTATATTATTTCAAGAATAAAATGTTTCCTTTGTCAAAAGAAAACAATAAACTTGTAGTTTATGTTGTTGAACTGTGTCTCAGATAGGAGCTTACCACCTTCTCCCCCATCCAGATGTCTAAGGACCTCCAGACCACTCTCTCCGTTTCCTTAATTATTAACGTATCTAGTTCACCATCCCCTTCTCTACCCCAGGCCCTGACACCATCTTTGCTGATTTGAACATTGATACTAATAACAACTCTTAACATTTCTGTAACCTTGTCATTTTCAATGACCTTTACCTCTACTCCTTTTGAGTGAACCCCTCCCTCCAGCAAAGAGATGCCCTGACAATTTGTGAAAAGAAGATAACTGAAGACAAGGTGGAGTAACCAACCATCAGTTAGGTAACAGCTGAACAAAGAATCATTTATGAATGTGATGAAACACTGTGGCATAAGAAATGGCAAATTCGTGGAAGTAGAGAGAGACATATGAATTCATGCAGAACAAAGTAAGTAGAACTAATAGGAGACCATATACAATTACCACAATAATAAACAGGAAAACAACATGAGAAAGCATACCAGAACTCAGCTCAGTGCACTCTTGACTTTAGAGGAATGATAGATAGCAAGGCAGAATTCTTTTTGGTAGGAAGGTGGTCTAATGCAGGCATGTAAAGAAGCAGATGCCGTAAGATACGATAAAGATGCCGGTTGAATGATGGTGACCACACAAATCGCTGTGTCTGTTTTGAATGACTCTTGCTTTGTTTTAAGAAGCTTGGGGGAAATGTAGAAGGGCACAGTTTTCAGAGAAATTACAGTGATGTGAAAAAAAAAACCTAACAACTTCAAACTCTGCATTTTTCCCCCCACAGGACAGCATTCTTTTCTCTTATACTTCTAATATATATTCCTGCAGACTGAGCCAAGGATATTATTTGTCCTCATAATGACCTCTAATCCCTTATCATTTCCCTACTCATCCTGTTCATCTGGGTTCACTAACCTCCCTGCTTGACCTGGAGCCATGGTTAGCAAATTCCGGAATTGTATAATCTCTCACTCCTGTGAACTTTTACCATTCCTTTCCTCTTGATTCCTAATCCTGAGTCATCATTTTTTTCTCCTCCATGACTTTCTCCATACACTACCTGAATCCCAAGTTTCATTTCCCATCAATGAAAACCCCTAAGAAGCAAAGAATGAGAACAACTGAACATTTCCATGTAAATAAACCACTAGAGGGAGCCCACACAATCTCAGGAGTATAATAGTTAATACTGTTGAAAAGTTAATTAAACTTTGTAAATTAAGGGAAACAAAATTAAAACTACCCTCTCTCGCAGAGGCTTACAGATTTCTACATCTAAGTCTATATTTATCCATATCTAAATATTATTTCTACTCACTGTTTAATTTTGTGTATCATTTAAAAGTCATTCTACAAAAGACACATAAGGAGTTAGAGAGCCATGTATCTGAAAAAGATGGTTTAAAAATCAACCAGTTCTTCTTAGTGCTGATCCTTCACAAATCTAAAGACCTGACAGTGTGATTATCCTGAAATTTAACCAACCTGGATTTTTTTTTGTTCTGATTCATCACCTGTTTTAGGGTGAGGGGAAATAAGATTATAAAGAGGCATACCGCTCACCAATCATTGCTGCAAAGCTCTAGCATCAGTAGAGAATCCTTAAATTAGAACCTGTACCAGAGCACTTCTGTTTTCTCTTGCTTCAAGTCATTCAAATTTGCCTGACACACACACATATCATTCTATTCGTGATCTCAAATTTCACCTCACCCACACTGAGTCAGGAATTATTTGTCAAATACTAAAGTAGAAATTCCCTGGAATAAAAATATAAGCTGAAACAGTGGAAACAAAGGTCATTCTTTTTTTATTAAATAAATAGACATTTGCTGAGAATCTCCTACATACAAGTCACTGTGCTAAGTGCTAGTCTGCTTCCCAGGAGAGTATGGCATCTTGCAACGGGAAGAGCCTTGAACCTAGCTGACAGGAACCTGGGATTGAGTTCTAGCTCTGTGGTTTTAGACAAACTGCTCACCCAGTTTGGGCTCAGTTTTCTCATCTACACAATGAATGTTGGAGTAAGTTTCCTTTGAAGTATCTTCCAGCTCTAATCGTCTATCAATCTACCTTTCTCCAGCTTTATATCAAATGATTCCCTTTCATTGAGGTGCAATAGAAGGATCACTGGGCTTGTAATTAGGAGAGTTGATTTGAACCAAACCATTTAATGTTTCAGCATCTTGGTCTCCTCAGATGTAAAGGGAGGGCAAGAGTATCAGCAGCAAGGGAGGTTTTGTTTTGTTTTGTTTTGTTTTATTATGAGGAATGCACAGTGAAAACAACAAAGTGTCCTAAAAATGAAGTTGCTATTTTTATTTGTCACTCTCTTAAACATGCTTTTTGTTTTTCTCAGCTTAATGGCTTTGAACACAATATTCTCTACTGTCAAGTTTCATCTCTAGTGCTATTCCCACTCCCCCCAGAAAGTCTTTCTTGATTCCTATATTGGCAGGGATTCTCTCTTACCTATGAACTTCCAAAGCTTTTGGATTTTAAGTTTCAAACTGCATTTAAATAATGAAGGGTGAAATGAGCATAACCAAGAAAATGTTGTATACAGTAACAGCAATATTGTTTTAAAAACATCAAGTAACTACATCATCTTGACTATTATAAATACCCAAATTAACTACAAAGGTCATAGGAGGGAAGAATGCTACCTGCACCCAGGGAAAGCACTGATAAATAGATGTATAGAATGGTTTTACATGCACACACACACACACACACACACACACACACACACAGACACACACACACATTTTTGTCTGATTGTAGCCATCTCTAAGATGGGGGAGGAAGAAATAAAGAAAGTTACATGATAACTTCATTATATATTTAAAATGAATAGCAAGTTGTACAATGTACATAATAGACTTGCAGCTTCATGGACAATCTTTTTTTCTATTATGTTGTAGAAATGCCTATTTTATTTCTTAAGTTCAGAATAAAATAAATATTTTTTAAAATTACGTTATACTTAATTTGTGTACATTTTATTTCCCTATTTTTAGATGGAGTCAACATCTTATTCATTTTCCTGTCCCCCAGATGACCTCCAACAGTCCATGCACATTAGAGGTACTGAGCATATTTGTAGAATGGATAACCACTCTATCTCACTTTCTCCCCTACCATTTTCCCAAGGGATAAAGAACAAGAGAGAAACAACATTATGTGACACCTATCCTAAATTTTGTGGAAGCACACTTTGCAAATTTTGAAGAAAAATGGGTAAAATCTTAAGGCTTATATTTGCTTAGGATGGATGGGAAGTTCTTAATAACAAAATTGTAATAATATCACAGAAGTCAAACCAATAAGAAAGAAAAGTGCCACCTATTTCAAGAGACCAATCTTACTGCAAAAACTCATCAATTAATTCAGATTTTTAAAATACAAATACAGAAGTTAGTAGCAAAGGCAGTGTTTGTTGTGGGATGGAGTGGAATGAACACAGAACAGTAGCATTTTTTTTTTCCGGTAAAAAATATTATCAGTATTTCAATACTTCAAAGGACTCTGTGATCCTATCAATCTCTCCTACGATGAAGATTGTATCTAACACATCCATACCCCTCATCATTTCCAGTTCTTGCCTGTGCCCTCCCATAATCCTCCACAGAGGATCTACCTAATGTATTAGAGATCTTCTAGGTTTTACTATTTTGTGGATACAAGTGTTTTACTTGACCTCTTCATATTCCCTCACTATTGTTACATGAATAGTCCATCCCCTTTCTTTTTCCCCTTCCTTTTAAAAAGATAAGCAAGCATTTACTTTTTTATTTTATCATATTATTTGATATTTTAGGTTTCAAAATTGAGTTCCACAAGATTTTGAGTTACAAATTTTCTCCCCATTTCTACCCTCCCCTCCATTGCAAGATGGCACATATTCTGATTGCCTCATTCCCCAGTCACCCCCCCCTTTCTGTCACCCCATTCCCCCTTTCCTTTTACTGTCTTGTAGGGCAGGATAGATTTCTATGCCCCATTCCCTATATATCTTGTTTCCCCGCTGCATGCAAAAACAACTTTTTTTTGAGCATCTGCTTTTAAAACTTTGAGTTCCAAATTCTCTCTCCTCTTCCCTTCCCACCCACCCTCCCTAGGAAGGCAAGCAATTCAACACAGGTCACACATGAATCATTATGTAAAACAGTTCCACAATACTCATGTTGTGAAAAGCTAACTCTATTTCCTTCCATCCTTTCCTGTCTCCCTTTATTCAATTTTCTCCCTTGACCCTGTCCCTTTTCAAAAGTGTTTGCTTTTGATTACCTCCTCCCCCTATCTGCCCCCCCTTATATCCTCCCCCCTTTCTTATCCCCTTCCCCTTACTTTCCTGTTGAGTAAGATACCCAGCTGAGTGTGTATGTTATTCTCTCCTCAAGTCAAATCCAATGAGAGCAAGATTCACTCATTCCCCCTCACCTGCCCCCTCTTCTCTTCCAACAGAACTGAGCAAGCATTTATTTTTACTCCCCATCATTTGATTTCCTCACAAACAGAACAATACAAAACCTCTTTATATGAAGCATATATAGTCAAATGAAACAAATTCCCACATTGACCCTGGTTGAAAATTTATTATACTATCATTTTAAGTCTTGCACCTCTCTGTCATGAAAGTAGGTAGTGTGATTCACCTTTCAATCCTTTGAATTGTGGTTTGCCATGGCATTAATCACAATTTTAAAGTCTTTCAAAGTTTTTGTTTGTTTTTTTTTTACGATTTTGTTTTCATTACATATAAAGTATTCTCCTGGATGTGTTCACTTTACTCTGCAACAGTTCAGAGAGGTCATTCAGTTTCCTCTGAAACTAGCCAGTTTTAAAAATTGTTCCTTAATATGGCTGGCTTTTACTTTTCTTTTTCTACATTTTCCTCCATTTCAGCATTTTTTTCTGGTCCAAATCTATTATTCTCTCTTACAGATTCTACCTCTTTGAAGATATGTTCCTCAACACATTTGATTTTTTCTACTATTATTTAGTCATAATTATAGTTAGTAATGACAGAAAAAGGTAAGTCTAATCCACTCATTTCCTTTTTCTCTTACCAAAGATAATGATCTCTAGATTTGAAATGCTAGAATAAAAATAATTAAGAAAGATTCCAAAGATTGAAGTCTTCAAATGAAGGCCGAATGAATAATGTTCAGGAATATTGCCAAGGAGGCTTCTGCTGGAGTATGAGTTGGAGTAGATGACCTCTGAATACTGTTATGGCATTCACAGTTTATGATTCTGTGCTTCTGTTAAAACTTCCTGGGAAGTTATTACAGATGCAAGTATTATCTGGAAACAAATCAAGATAAGTAAAAATGTTTAGCTTTCCAGTTTCCGTGTATGCTTGAAAAAATAAATTTTAGGAACGCAACATCAAGCAGTGAGCAGCATGTCACAGTCATCCTCTTAGATCCTTGTCTTCACCTCTTGCATAGCTCTTACCATTCTTTCTTCCCTTCTCTTCCTCCTTTCCAGGTATCTAGTGCCACCAGTGCATATTCACAACTGTCCAAATATCCCTGTTATATCAATCTATTTGGTGTGCCATTTTATATTCTAAATTGTCCAGTCCAATTTCATCCCAATCAAAGGGAAAATAATTCATACTGAGATGTCAGTGACTAATTAGACTATTTCCTAGGATTCCTGTATTTTAAAAGAGAATTTGTTTAACACGGAAGAGTCTCTAATTGGTGGAGTAAATGTGAGATATCAAAGTCTTTGGTGTTTCTCTCCTAACACTTCTTACTCTTATTGTTATTTCATACTGCTCAAAGCAAGATGATGGATTGGTTGAAGGCCAGATAATTTCCCTCCCCTTGGGGTCCTGCTTTCTAACCTTTTTGTCTGG
Organism: Trichosurus vulpecula; assembly: GCF_011100635.1. NCBI lineage: Eukaryota > Metazoa > Chordata > Mammalia > Diprotodontia > Phalangeridae > Trichosurus > Trichosurus vulpecula. The sequence goes on along the minus strand of NC_050578.1, from coordinate 85,939,482 downwards.
TCCCTGGAAGGAGGAGGTGTTTAGAGGGAGATAAGAACAACCCTAGAAAAAATTTGGAAAGAAATTGTCTTTCAGGCCTTCTCACATACTTTTCTCTACTCATCTCCCCAAAACAAGGATATTAATGGCTAATTAATAATAAGAATATGGGTGTTTATCTAATTATTCATATTCTCTTTCATTTAATAAAGACTTTACCCACATTAGATATTTAATCATTAAATTGCCTTAAAGCTTTAAGTATAGGTTATTTGGTTTTCATTATGATTCTGTGGATTCTCCAAACTGATTCTTCGTTGTATGTATTCAGATGTTCTGGTCAGTTTTCTTGTATTATTCCCTATGTCATTATAGTCAGTCTTTCTGATTTGTTATGTTCTTTTGGGAGCCCCCAAATCTTTAAGTTACCTCTGTGCAGCCTGTCTTCAAGTGAAGTCACTTTGACTTGTACTGAGCTTATATGTCTTTTTTTTACCACTGCTGCCTTTTTCTTGTCTTTTCTCTTTTCCTCCATTTCAGAATTTTTGTGTTCCAAATCTATTTTGCTCTTTCTTGTAGATTCTATTTCTTTGAAGATACTCTTCTTGACATCTCATTTTTTTCTACTCTGCTATTTGTATATATGTTTTAAAATTCTGTGTTGAAAAGAGTTTCCTTAAGAGTTTTATTTCTATCAATCATTCTGGAATTCTATGCTGCTTCTCCATTATTTTTAGGGAGCACAGAGAATTCTGTTTTTCATTAGGCAATATTGGCTCATTTTCTTTTTTTTTTAACATGACGTGGCATCTCTTTGAGGTTTTAATCATTTTTCTTTCTGTTTGAGTATTTTCTCTGTTGTATATTTAGCTTGCATGCCAAATTTTTGCTTTGAGTTTATTTTTTTAAATTTTTTGTGTACATTTCTCCTTTTCCCTTTCCTTCCCTGTAAGTTTCCAATTTCTTCCTTTTCCAATGTTGCAGAATGTCCTGAAGATGGACTGTTATGTCTTCTATCATTGCCGGGTATAAAGGTTGTTTGATCCTGAGTATCTGCCCTGAGCAACTTAGAAGGCCTGGTCTCAAGTAGGTTTCCAGACCTCCTTCTGTCAGGCCCTAATTTCTATGCTCCCTGAATGGTCCATGTGGCAAGTCTTTAGATCTGCTTGATTTTTGTGTCTACTCTCTCATTTCTGTCTGCTTTCTCATTGGTTAAGCAGAATCAGTGTTTGCCACTTATCACAGGGTAAAGAAGGGTCATTTGAGGTTAATCATTGCTGTAAGAGATCCCCACAACTGTATCCAGAGTCACAAGCCTCCTTGCTTGGTTATGCTCACTTCAATGGGGCAGAATCATAGTGGAACACAGGAGAGCAATAGGAATACTGAATGAGAGTTCTGTGGGTCTAATTCATTAGGTTTTTCTTTGGATACTGGAGGGGTTTCTATCTTCTTAGCTTGTAGATTCAGCTATAATTACTCTATATCTGCCATATAGTTCCTTTCTTTAGGAGTTTTGGGGTTGAAGAGGTTTGGAGAAAGTAAATATCTGCTCATCTTGCTCATCATGGGATCTCATTATAACTTTTAATCCTTCTAAACACCCAATGAAGTAGATTGCGTGAATATTATCCATATTTTACAGATAATGACACAAGTTCATAAAGGTTGAATGACTTATAAAAGGTTAAATGATAAATAAGTAGTAGAGGTAGGGCAGCTAAGTAGCGCATTGGATAGAGTGCCAAGCATGGAATCAGGATGACTCATCTTCCTAAATTCAAATATGGCCTCTAACACTAGTTAGGTGACACTGAGCAAATCACTTAACCATGTTTGCCTCAGTGTCCTCATCTGTAAAAATGAGCTGGATAAGGAAATAACAAACCACTCCAGTATGAAAACCCCAAATAGAGTCATGAAAAGTGAGATGCAACCAAAATAACTGAACAACAACAACAAAATGGAAGAACTAGTATTGGAACCCATGAATCATTGAACATTGAATATGATTAACTTTTCACTATACCATGCTCCTTCTTTCTCATGCCTGCTATCTTTTGGCATTCCCTATGTAATTTATAAGATTTTTTTGTTCCCTTCCAGTATTGTGCGTGTGTGTGTGTGTGTGTGTGTGTGTGTGTGTGGAAAGAGGAATATCAAAGAAGTTTGGTGTAGTGGATGGAGAGTTGGCTTCAGAGTCAGGAAGATCTGGATTCAAGTTCTGACTCTGACACATACTAGCTATGTGATCTGAGAAAAGTTACTTACCCTCTCAGCAAATTACTGAGATTATAAATTTCAGAGAAAGAAATTATCTTCATTGGTTTATTCTATGAAATATAATGTTGATAGGTCACTAGTCCCTATGCCTCCTCTTACATTATTTTTATGTTATGTGGTATTTTGGGGGGGGGTACTACTTTATACAATTCATGGTTTAACTACTATTATAGATAATACACTTGCCTAGAGGGCAGTCCCACAGTAGATTATAGCATTAAATCAGGCTTACCAGATGTCACTAAACATTAATAAGAAGGCTTAGGAGCACAGGATTTAGAATTAGAAGAAAAATTAGAGAAGATAACATCGCCTATACCCATAAAAGTTTGTAATGGCAAGCAAAGTGAGGCTTTTTGTTGTCTTTTGTTTTGGAGTGCTTCTCAACACTAAGGCAATCAAGTGGCTTTGATTGAATCATGCCTTTGTCTGTAGTGAGGCCCATACCTTTTTGCTAGTTAGGTCATGAGAGGTATGAAACCCTCAAGAGGTGTGAAATCCTCAAGAGGTGTGAAGCCCTCAAGAGGTGTGAAGCACTCTGACCTTGAAGAAGTATATATATAATATACATATACATATACATATATATATATATATATATTATATATATTCTGGGGTTAGCATTTGGTTTGGGGGCTTACTCATTGGAAGAACATTCCTGTTACTTCTTCACAAAAGACTCTGGGTAGCTGTTAAGGAGCCCCCTGGCTTTGAAAACCCAGATGTTGGTGCTTCTTTCTCTGGTAACTGTTTATGTATTGCTTGGACAGACAGCTAGAAGTCTTCCTGCTGATTTGTGTTATTTTGCTGTTTATATAATTTCTGCTTGCAATTTCTCTTTGTGTTTTCTCTTGAAGTTCAGGGTGCCGACTTTCTCCCCTGAACTAAGTGAATTACATATATATATATTTATACACATGCACACATATGTGTGTGTGTGTGTTTGATTAAAGTGAGATTATAAACCCCTTAAAGTTGCTTTCCTTAGAAAAACAGATCAAAGAACTTGTGCTAGCAGCCCTCCTGTATGTTGGTGTTATTGGTGTTACACCTCCTCAGCAGCTGTTAGCAACATTGTTGTTACAAAGTTGGAGATGAAAGAAGCATTAGATATCCCCTAATCCATCCACTTAAGTTTTAAAGATGAGAAAAGTAGGGGCTCCTAGGTGACGTAGTAGATACAGCACTGGTCCTGGAATCAAAAGGATCTGAGTTCAAATGCAGCCTCAGACACTTACTAGCTGTGTGATCCTGGGCAAGTCACTTAACCCTATCTGCCTCAGTTTCCTCATCTGTAAAATGAGCTGGAGAAGGAAATAACAAACCACTTCAGTATCTTTGCCAAGAAAACCATAAATGGAGTCAAGAAAAGTTGGATGTTACTGAAATGACTGAATAGCAACACTAACAGATTAACCCATATCTTTGGACTATAAATCCAAGAGTCTTTCCAGAAGATTTCCAGAAAAACTCTGCCACCATTGATTCAATGCAAACTTTCAAAAGATTATATTTAATGTGAAATTCAATGCCAAAAATTTTGCCAAAAAAATTAGGGAACAGAGCACTGTATGTTACCTTAGGTAATTAAATATTATGTATAGAAGAAACCCAGTCTGTGGGGTTTATGTTTTTAAATGCAACTAACATCGATATTTTTTCCTACTCCATCTTTTTGTTAATCATTTTTACGAGAAATGAATGATCTGGAAAACACGCACTTGGAATGGAACCAGTCCTGGAGTTCCTTTCTCTCAATGGAGCGAGGCATATTGCCTTTGGCATGCCAATAAAGCTGCTCCTACAGGAATTCAGTTGAAATTGTATTTGCCCATGTAACAGTATAAGTCCCTATGCACCAAAATTAGGCGGAGAGTGAAGATGCCCTTAATATAGGAAGTCTTTTATGTGCTCTCTAAAGCATTGAGGGCTATGAGGATACTTAATCACAGCTAACTAAATCTCTCATCCTCTTCAATTCATGCACTCAAAATCACCTACAAATCGAGAGTTACACTGATATACAATATGAAGAGCAGGCACCTTTGAAACCAGAACTTTATTTGGTAATATACAGAACACATTGTTTTCTCTAATTTCAACAGATATTTCAATTCATTTCCATAAACTTTTATTAGATATAACATGGTGCATAGTGAATTAGCTATAGAGTTAGGAAAGACCTGGGCTTGAATCCAGCCTCTGAAAGTTATTAGCTTTGTGACCAAGGTCACCCATTTGTAAAATGGGAATGAAAATGATAAATGTAGTACATACAGACTTGCTGCGCAGATCAAGAGAAAATATATGTACAACAATTTGCAAACCTTGCCATTAGGTGGTATTATTGTGGTTGCTGTTGTTAAATTCCATAATTATTATTAGAAATTTTAGTATGTGGAAGGTATTGTACATGTGTACATGTGTAATAATGTAATAAGTAATGTAATTTAATAAAAGATAATTGCCAGTAATTGTGGGACCTCCTCTTGCTCCATACACTATGTGGTAGGTTTGAGTCAGAACCCAGGGGGGAAAACAGTTCAAAGATGGCTCCCCTATAATGTAAAGATTAAAAAAATGATAGTTCCTGATCAAAGAGCTTAGTCTAATATGGATGTAAGAGAGGTGAGCATGGCTTAATAAATTGAGAGTTATCCATGAAAGCAGGAAAAGCTGAGTTATAGCCCTATCTATGACAAACATTGACTGTGGAAGTCCTTTAACTTTTTAGTTCTCTAGGCAACTAGGAATATAAGTTTGAAAGAAAGCACCAACTTACATTAATGAAGGGTGTTTCCTCACCTAAGAGTTTCCATTCGCCAATGAAATTATAGACTCATTCTCCATCGCAACCCTTATGACATGTATACAAACAAATGTGATTCAAGACAGAATGTGATAGAGGCAAGGGAGAATCAGATAAAGTGCTATAAGCCATTTGAGTAGGGGAAGAGGTCATTTTCAAGAGATGGATGGGGTTAGAAGGTATCAGAAAAAATACTGGAAGAAACTGGAAGCCAAGTGAGGCATGGTAGGTAGCAGGGAAGACTTCAAAAGTGAGAGAGGTGAAGAGAGAAGTGCATCTCAAGAGAAGGAGATGGGTGTAATGTGAGCAAAGTAAGGAGCTGAGAGCATAGGAATAGGGTGAAAATGGAGGCTGGAGAGTAGAAGTGCATCCTTATGGACTCCACCTGACTGAACTGAGTTTATAGTAATAGGGAAGGAGAAATTCTACCACTCCCCTTTTTTCCTTCTCAAGCCAAAAAATATGACATCTTCCTGGGGAGTGCTTTGTATAGCTTGCCTGCCCTCTACCTCAAAGTTATTTGTTACCTCCAACTCCTCACTTAGTCCCAATATTTCCTAAAATCTTTAGAAAATCCAAGCACAAACTTCTGGTCAAGTGTGACTTTATAAATGGACTGACTATATTTCACCACTTGAAGAAAAAATCTGGGCTCTCAAGTAACTCTAAAGCATTATGTGAACATAATCTTGCTCCCAGAGAATAAATTAATGCTTTAGGGAGAAAAACCTGTTCCTTGGATGGTCTCTCAAATTTGGAGCAGGGAAAGTCAAAGGTCTGGGTCTAGAATTAACCTTAGAGGTCATCTAGACCAGGGATGAGTAACTAGACCCCCAAGTATGGATAGATTTCAGAAAATATGTCAGCTTGGATGAGAAAAAAATATTTTCATTAACCTCTAATTTAAATTTTAGCATTTCCTTCAATTATTAAAACAAGCTTATTCTGAAAAATGGTACATTAACTTCATCAAACTGCCAAAGGGGTCCATCAAATACACACACACACACAGAGACACACAGACACACAGAGAGAGAGAGAGAGAGAGAGAGAGTTAAGAATCACTGATGTAATCCAACCCCTCATTTTACTGCTAAAGAAACTGAAGTCTGGGGAGGGTAAGGTGTAACAACAATGTTACTAGCAGCTGCTGTGGAGATGTAAGGCCAATAACACCAGCACACAGGAGGGCTGCTAACACAAGTTCTTTGATCTGTTTTTCTAAGGAAAGTAATTTTAAGGGGTTTACAATTTCACTTTAATCAAACATACATATATCATTCACTTAGTTCAGGGGAAAAAGTCAGCATTCTGAACTTCAAGAGAAAACACAAAGAGAAATTACAAACAGAAATTATATAAACAGCAAAAAAACACAAATCAGCAGGCAGGCTTATAGCTGTCTGCCCAAGCAATACACAAACAGTTACCAGAGAGAGAAACACCAACATCTGGGTTTTCAAAGCCAGGGGGCTCCTTAACAGCTACCCAGAGTCTTTTGTGGTGAAATCACAGGAATGTTCTTCCAATGAGTGAGCCCCCATACCAAATGCTAACCTCAGAATAAATATATATTTCTTCAGGGTCAGAGTGCTTCACACCTCTCAAGAGTTTCACACCTCTTCAGGGCTTCACACCTCTTGAGGATTTCACACCTCTCATGACCTAAATAGCAAAAGGGTGTGGGCCTTCCTATAGTCAAAGGCGAGACTCAGTCAAAGACATGCCTTAGTGCTGAGAAACACTCCAAAACAAAAGTCAACAAAAAATCCCATTTTGCTTACCCTTACATAGGGGGACTTGCCCTAGGTTATACAGTTAGGGGAGATCCTCTGACTCCAGATGTGGAAGGGAAGCAAAGGGACAGGGAAGGAGGATGGGATGTGTCAAGCTGGGCTTTATGCTGAATAGAGACATTAGACACAATCTGCTTGTGGTTAATACTAAAAATAAGAGTTTGTTCAATAGGAGCAAACACATTTGCTGTTACTTTTATTACTCCTGTACTAAACAGAGAAGGATTTTGTGTGTGTATTTGATTTGGGTTATTTTTTTTAGACTTGATGAGTTGCCAGTGTAGAAATTACATTTAGGAAGGGACAGTGATATGCAAGCCAAAGCCTGTTATAGACTATAGCTCAAAAAGGCTAAATTGTGCATTACAGTATCGTATTCGGGCCAATAAAACTGGATCGGCTGAAAGTCCCAATCCATGAAGACCTTAAGAGCAAATGTTAGAGAATGTGAGCCCCCTGCCATCTTTCCTGCCAGAGCTCAGTTTCATTAGTAGCACAGTGTCTAAACTCCATACCAAATCTCATAGGTAATTGTAAGTGACAGTTTTGGCTCATTAACAGAGTAGGATACATTAAGTCAGCTTTCCCCCACCCCACCCCGGTGCTTGGTTACAAAGCCAGCCTGTTCCTGTTCCCAGTAGGTGGCAAATGAATCTATAGCTCTGCTACTTATTACAGGCAGAGAATTGGATTGCAGCCTCCACATGCGGAAACAAATAAACAAGTATCATACGTAACAAGAATGCAGATAATCTCAATAAGCCCCAGACAGAATCATGGGATCTTGGGAACTGAAAAGACCTCAGTGGCTATCTAGTCTAGACCAACTCATGCCTGAAGAAAAATTCCCAACCCCAATGTCCAAACTAATAGGCATCTGTTAAGCAGATGCTCTATGCCAGGGTCTGTGTTATGCGATAGGGATACAAGACAGATGAAAAGACCGACCTCAAGGATGTTATGGTTTCATCTTTTCTAAAACATACCTGAAAGTGGTCGCTTCACATGTCCTTTTAATGAGGAGAAACTCACTAGCTTCTGAGGCAATCCATTCTATTTTGCACACCTCTAATTGTTGGGAAGTTTTTCCTTTATGTTAAGCGTAAATTTGTCCTTAACAACTTCTACCCGTTATGCCTAGTTCTGCCCTCTGAGGCCAAAGAAAATAAATGTGAATAGTCTCGCAGAGAGCAGCTCTTCCAAAACTAGAAGATAGCTAACTCTTGGCTTCCTTGCTGTTCCACAAACATAACACTCCATCTCCAAAATTCAGGCATTTTCACTGGCTATCTCCCATGCTAAGGATGTTCTTCTTCCTCACTTCTACCTTCTGGCTTCCTTCAAGTTCCAGCTAGAAATTCATTTTCTAAATGAAGCCTTTGCCAACTCCTTAATACTGGCACCTTCTCTCTGCTGGTTATCTCCAATTATACACACAAGAATACATGTGTGTATGTGTGTATATATTATATATATATATATATATATTAGATAATACAATATTCATGTTATGCTATGTTATTTATTAAATACACATGATATGTAATAAATTATATAATCATATAATTAATGATATTATGGTATATGTATATAGCAAATAATATTAAATAATATAAATGTTACATTGGGTATATGTAAATTATAAATAAATAGGGTATATAAAACACTGGTCAGAGAACGGAGGATTTTAGAGCTGGAAGGAACTTCAGAGATTATTCAGTATTCTTATATTACAAGAAACTCCACACATCAAGAACTTCCCCAGTGTTCCACCACTGGTTATTATGTGGTTTTGGGCTACAACCCAAGCCTCTGACATCCCCATCCAGTCTTCTTTCCATTACTCCACAGAAGGACCTTATTATTATATGAAACACCTAAACATGTAAGTGGCATCCTTAATGTAATAATGTTGCTGTTCAGTTATTTTCAGTCATGTCCAACTCTTCGGGACCCCATTTGGGGTTTTCTTGGCAAAAACCCTGGGGTGGTTTTCCATTTCCTTCTCTAGGTCATTTTATAGATGAAGAAACTGAGGCAAACAGTGTGACTTGCCCAAGGCCGCACAGCCAGGGTCTGAGGCTAGATTTTTAACTGAGGAAGATGAGTCTTCCTAACTCCAGGCCTGCCCCTCTATCCACTGCACCAACTGTTGCCCATAATTAGTGATGCCTGTCTTTGATTATTAATATGTTCCAACATTAATTATAGATTTAGAATTGGTAGGCACCTCCATTCATCTAGTCCAGTGCTTCTTAAACTATGGGTCATGACCCCACATGGTGATTGCTTAACTGAATTTCGGGATCGCCAAAAATTGGACAACAGTAAAAGTTTCTGAATGTGCAAGGACCAAAAATTCAAAATCAAAAGTGAAATAAATCCAAGGTGTTTCAGGCAGCACTTGCCCATGTTGCATCACACAACTTCACTGCAGCTTTGGTTCTGAACACACAATATGTGCTGTCATATCACCCAACACCAACGGATGCTCTCAGAAACACCTCCACTCAGATCTGAGGCTATTGTATGTTATGAATTTCAGTGTTTTTACTGTACATACAAAATCATTAAATGAATTTTGACTTGGGATTAGGACAGAATTTCCAATAATTTCTGAAATGGCCCTAAACAAATTTCTGTCATTTTGTACTACACATTTATGTGAAGCAGTATTCTCAGCATTGACAATCATAAAAGCAAAATGTCTATCAACTCTGAAAAATGTTGACGATGCTCTTTGTCCTACAGTATCAAATATTCTGGCAAGATTTAATTCTTTATGTAAATAAACAAACATTTATCTCAGTAGTAAGCAAATTTGTTTTCCTTTTGAATAAATGGTAAAATTGTATGTATACCAAAGAGTTGTCTTAAAATTAATTTCTTTATGATTTATTACCAGTAAATGTTTGATTTGTATACCTTTTCACATACCTATATATCTGGGGCTCTGTAAAAATTTCTGGGGCAAAAAGGGGTTGCATGAGGAAAAAGTTTAAGCAGCCCTGATTTAGAGTGTTTGTATTTTACTACTTATAGCTTTGATTCCTTCTAGAAACTGCCTGTTCATATCCTTTGACCATTTATCAGTTGGGGAATGGCTCTTTAAACACATACATACACACTCATATATTTGGCTCAGTTCCCTGTATATTTGAGAAGTGAGACCATTTTCAGAGAAGCTGACTGTACATTTTTTCCCTGTTTTCTGCTTTCCTTCTAGCAGCATTGGTTTCATTAAGGGGATGGTTTTAGCCAGGCTGATGCCTGTGGTATAGATGGGGGTGGGAGACAGAGATAGAGCAAACAGTGACTTTACTAATAAGGCACAATTGTAATGGAGGGTCATCAAAATCATTACCTTTATTAAACAAGTGCAAGTTTCATAAAGAAAAGAGCATGTAAGTGAAGATGACATCTTTAGTGCCATATCTTCACCAAGGGCTGCATGGGGCAACAACTCCCTCCTCTATTCAAATATTACAAGTGCGGACTTTCCCATACACGTTGCACAATCAATAATAATATGAACACATTGGCATAGAATTTGCGGAACTACAGAATTAGATTTTTAAGCCAAAACACAAACAGATATGAAGTAATTATATATGCACAGGTAAAAAGTAAAAAATGTATTGAGGGTGGGAGGCAAAAGAAAAAAAGGAACAGATTTAGAATGGTAAAACTAGAATTAAAATTGTTGAAAAAAACCTGTTTGAATTCTATGTCCAGATTGGTCAATAGAAAGATGAAAAATATTTTTTATTTTCTTGTTTTTGGTGTGTTTGTTTGTTTGTTTTTGTTTGGTAGAGAGAGGCTTCATGATAGAGGAAGAAGGCTTGGAGATCTGTTTAAATTAGGAGAGAAAGACATCTTGGTGGGTGGTGAGGGAAAGCACATTGAAAACATATGGTACCCTTCTAAGGAAGGCTCTAAGTGCATAATAGGAATATGCTAATATTCCAATCTTGTTAATACTGGCAGATCAAAATCACCTAGCTACAAATCTCATTGGATCAAGTGAGTAGAAAGAGACATGATTTTTTTTTTGATGGAAGATGCAACAACTCTGGAGTCAGAGGACCTCTCTTCATATCCTATGTCTGATTCTTACTACCTGAGCGCTTTTTAAACAAGTCACCATCTCCCTGGACATCAGTTTCCTCATCTTCAAAATCAAAGCAATTAACTAGAAATTAGGGGTGGGGAACCTGTGGCCTCGAGGCCTCTGATGTGGCCCTACAGGTCCTCGAGTGTGGCCCTTTGACTGAATTCAAACTTCACAGAAGAAATCAGTCAAAGGCTTCACTTGAGGACCTAGAGGGTCACAACCGGGGGCTACCCCTGAACTAGATGATCTCTGAGGTCACATCCAGCTTTCCAGCTTTCATTCATGATATAGATTTACGAAAATATCCAGATGACTCTTAGAACATACCATGATCCTTTCACTTGTCCACTCAAATATATTAGTGTATCTTCAACACAAAGAAAACGAGGTGTAATATTTAAGCTTCTTTATAATTTGGGCCAATCTTCCTTTTCAACTTGATCTCCCACAATTCTCCTGAACCCTTCAAACTTCTATGTCACTGTTCCTTTAATACTTAATTCCTCTCTCCTTGCATCATACCTTTATGTCATTGCTTATGTCTAATATATACTTCCCTCTCCTCTTTTCTTACAAAAATGATATGCATCCTTCAATGCCCATCCTAATATCCTTCCCTAGAACATTCTCTGACACTCCCAGCCAAAGACACTTTCTACCCCTCCAGCATTCCAGTAACACTTACTGTCAGTCTCTTTTGCCTTTTATCATTTCCTGTATAAAATGGCATTTCCCAAACTGGATTTTAAGCTCCTTTAGGAAACAAACTTGTCTTACAATCTGTTCTACTCTTTTCTTCCAGCCCTGCCAGCATTCTTCTCTCCTCTAAAACAGCTACAACTCTGGCACAGGCACTCATCACTTCAAACCTGGCTAGTCTGCCTGTCACAAGTCTCTCCCCATTCCAGCCCGGCCTCAGCTCAGCTGTCAAAGAGATTTTTCTGCAGGGCATGTCTATGTCAACCCCCTTATCCTCCAATAAACTCCAATGGCTCCTTATTACCTTCAGGATCAAACATAAAATCCTGTTTGGCATTCAATGCCTTTCATAACCAGAGCCCCTCCCCTGTCTTTCCACTTTTAGTCCTTAATCCCCTCACCCTCCCATATACATATTCTATGATCCAGTGACACTGGCCTCCTTGTTCCTTGAACAAGACATGCCATCTGCGGACTCTGGCCATTCTGACAGGTTGTCTCTCGAACCTATAATCCTCTCCTTCCTCCTCTGCCTCATGGCTTCTCTGGCTTCCTTCAAGTCCTAGCTAAAATCCTAATTCCTATATGAAGCCTTTTCCCATCTTCCTTAATTCTAAACTTTCATTCTCTTGATTATTTCCATTTATCCTGTATGTGGGTTGTATGCACATGTTTGTTTGCATGTTGTATCCCCCATTAGAATAAGAGTTCCTGGAGAACAGGGATTCTTTGCATTATCAGTGCTAACTATGGTGCCTGGAACATAGGAGGCTCTTAACAAAAGCTTAGTGACTGACTGACTAACCTAGTTTGTAGTATCCAGAGACAAATTTGTTGACTTAGTGATGAAATTCATTTCTCCTCTGATTTGGAAAACAGCAACCACCTTATATTATGCATGTACTGTGTGCCAGGCATTGGGGAAAGAAGTACAAAGAATGAAGCATTGCCTGTTCACAATGAACTTACATTCAAACTGAAAGGAAGGAAGACAGAAAGAAGGAAACAAGGAGGGAAGGAAGGAGAGAGGGAGGGAGAAAAGAAGGGGAAGAAAGGAAGGAAATAAGAGAACAGGCATTTATTAGGTGCCTACTACAATGTGCCAGGCACTGTGCTAAGTGGTTTACAAATAGCATCATACTTGATCCTCACAACAACCTTGGAAGTTAGATGCCATCATTATCCCCATTTGACAATTGAGGAAGTTGAGGCAAATAAAGTTCAAGTGACTTGCCCAGGGTCACATAGCTAGCAAATGTCTGAGGCTAGATTTGAATTTAGGTCTTCCTGATTCTAAGTCCAACACCCTACCCACTGCACTACCTAGCTGCCCATGCTAATGGTGAAAAGTCCTCATAACAGTCACAAAATCATCTTTACCAACAATCATGTGAAAGGGTAGAGCCCTGGGGGGTGGGGAAAGGAAAGAAATGCTAATAGGCCAAACTACCTTTCCAGTTTCATCTCCCTTTTCTTTTCTCCATAAACTCCACATTCCACCCAACTACTTGCTGTTGTCCCATCTTATTCTGTGATCTCACCTAAGCTGTCTCAGATACCTGGAGTATGTCTCTTTCCATGACTCTACTTGATGAAAGCCTTGCCTCCTCCAGTACCCCGCTGCTCAGGCTTCCCAGAGGCTCCCTGTTGTGGTTATTTTGTCATTTTTCAGTTGTGTCCAACTCTTTGTGACCCTTTTTTGGGGTTTTCTTGGCAGAGACACTGGAATGGTTTTCCATATCCTTTTCCAATTTGTTTTATAGATGAGGAAACTGAAGCAAACAGGGTTAAGTGATTTGCCCAGGGTCACATAGCTTGTGTCTGAAGAAAGATTTGAATGCCAGAAGATGAGTGTTTCTGACTTCAAGTCCAGCTCTCTATCCACTTTACCACCCAGCTGCCCCTAGAGGCTCCCTGCTCTCCTACTAATGGTAGTATCTTCCCTCATCATATTTCTTCGAGCATTTTACCTAGATTTCTTCTTTACTCTTATCCCATATTTGACTCCCTCATTGGAGAGTAGATACCCTGAGAACAGAGAAGATGTTTCCCTTCATCTTTTCTCCCTGGAGCCTTACACAGCATCTTGCACAAATCAGGCCCTTAAACAATGCTTATGGCATCAAGTTGAATAAACAAAATGACAAGAATACATATTCTGCCCGCAGGGATCCATTGTAGTAGCTTTGCTTATTTCCTCTTGTCTCATTTGTTGACTCCGCTCCCAGGGTGGATACCACCTCTAAATTCTGTTCAGGGCCTAACATATGGTTTGGGCTCAATATTATTATTAGTGATAACAATTCTAAACTATTTCATACAACACATCACTGAACAGTGCAAAATTACAAATCAAGATGCAAAGGTAGAATAATTCACACTGTGGAAAGGAGAGGCTGTTGCTAATTAAATAGGGAATCAAACCAATGGTTTCTGGCACCTTTGGAAAGATTGGAAACCTAACAAACACACAAACAAAATCAAATCATCTAAAAGCATAAAATCCATTTTAGCTGCCACCCTCACGTTGAACAACTTCTAGGAAGCCCAAAGGACTCTTAGGCAGAAATCTCAGAAGTATCTCAAGAGGCAATATAATCTGTTCCCTGGGTAGTGGCAGATTATCACCTAAATGATCATAGACAGAAGGCTATTAGTGACTTGCTTTCTTTGTAGCCACGGACCTTTTTTCTTCATTTTCCTCCTTCCTTCCCATCCTTTTCCTTTTCCTTTAAAAAATAAAAATAAAAACAATGATGACCCATCCAAATTAAAAGAGGCAAAGGACATTTAATTTTTATGGGAATTAGGTAGTACCTCTATGGGACTCCTAAGCTACAAGAGAAAATTCTAACTGGGTTAATCAGTTTCTCCTATGTATGGGATAAGGATATTATGACCAAAACTAAAACTTAGCAGAAGTGAAACATCCAGTTAACCTTTCACCTACAGACCAGAGTTGCTATGCCCATTGGAATATGACCATAAAACCAGAGGAAGCCAGTCACTTCTGATTCAAACTGTTAGCCTTGAGCAGTCACAGCTGTGACTAGGCATAGCTTGTGTGGACGCACTATTTGTGGAGGTCTGTGTGTTTTTGATTCTCCAGATACCCCATAGCTTTTCCACAACCATTTCTTTAAGTTAGAGATCCCCATACTGGACTCTGTTTTCTCATACAAGCCTGAGTAATGCCAAGCATAGAAGGTAGCTTGGTGCAGGGGAAAGAATAAATCCATTTAATTCAACAAGCCTTTTGTGAGTATCGAAGACATGGTAGGTACAGTGCTCAGTGCTGGGATTATAAAAACGAAAGCTGTGCCTGTCTTCTAAGAGTTTGGTCTCTCCAGGAAGCTGAGATGGGGATTGGGACAACAGGAAACAGAGCAGTAAATAGAAAATAGATAACCACACAAGGGAATGAAGTGGAGGAGAGCACCAACAAGTGGGTACAGCAGGAAAGGCTTCTTTTAGGAGCTGGCATTAGGCTGGGACCTGGAGTCAGGAAGACCTGAGTTCAAATATAGCCTCAGATACTAGCTGTATGACCCTGGGTAATTCATTTAACTTGTATTTGCCTCGGTTTCCACAACTCTAAATTGGGCATAATAATAGTGTCTATTTATTATAAGGGTCAAACGAGGTAATATTTGTAAAGTGCTTAACACAGAGCAATAGAAGGCACTTAAGAAATGCTTGTCTTCTTCACCTTCATGGGACCAATATAGGCCTAGTTATAACGTTGAAATCAGTCATCTTTGGCTATAGCTCACCCCCATCACTCACGTCAGCTGGCATTACTTTGGATAAATCACAACTTTCATGAATTCAGTTTTACCATCTGTAAGACAGATACAATAACACTAGCATCATTTACTATGTGGAACTGTTATTTTAACAAGAGAAATATAAGCTGAATATATGTTTTTGTGGTTGTGGTTATTCTTCAGTCGTTTCAGTCGTGTCTGACTCTTTGTGACCCAATTTGGGGTTTTCTTGGCAAAGATACCGAAATAATTTTGCCCTTTTTTTTTCCAGCTTATTTTACAGATGAGGAAACTGAGGCAAAGTTAAGTGACTTGTCCAAAGTCACATAGCTAGTAAACGTCCGAGGCTGGATTTAAACTCAGGTTTTCCTGAGTTGCCTGACTCCAGACCCAGCACTCTATACATCATACCAGTTAGCTGCTCTGAAATGATAAAACATAGCTATTTTGTTTGAGAAAATATAACTTTTGTTTCTAATATAATCAAAATAACATACCTTCTACTTCAAAGTAATAAGTTCTAAAGAAACCATGATTCTAGACCATATCATGTCCCTTCTCTTCTAGTTACTAGCGATAACAAAATCTACTATAAGGATTCATATACTAACAAAAGGAAAATTTCTCAGAAGCTTGAAGGAAGAAAATTTTTACTGAATAATAACTACCTGGCAGATGAGCCCAAAACATAAGACCCATTGTAAATCTAAATGCTCCTTTCCTGTCTAATTATCTTGTCACATTATAGGAGGACTTTTGTAGAAGATTAAAAGAAAGGATGGCTTCTCCATAGATTTTGCTTTAAAATTTTGCTTAGCCAATAAGCAAGAAAGGCTAATAATTTGGGAGAAGATGACACAGACATTCTCAAAAAAAATGGTGATGTACAATTTAGTGACTGAAATTAGACTCTGCCATCCCAAAAGCACAAGAGTACAAGAAGATTTTTTAAAATTTACACTATTACATATGATGGCAATAACATCTTCAAATGGTGTTTTAAACTTGATTTACTAACAGTTCAATAGAACAGATATCTTACTACTATAGATATAGGATAGCTGTCATTATATGCAAATCGGAAAACATTTTCCTTTCTTCATCTCATCAGAAGGCAATGCATACAGTACACAGATGTGCTTCAACATGTAGAGAATTAAATTAGCAATCAGTAAAATCATGAGATTTAAATAAAGGCACTGGAAAATGTTTGTTTTACCTTTAATCAAAGATCCTCCAATTATCCTTGCTTCCTAAAAGAAAAAATACCTTGCCCCCACCCTCAATCCCAACATAAATCTTCCAACTAGATATATTTCTATCAATAGAAGATGAATAGCACGCACTATCCTGTGGTTTCACAATCTAGCTCCAGTCTGCCTTTCCAGATTCTTCTCCACACAATTCTACCTTCAAAGGAGACTGAAAAAGCTGTTCACTGAACTTGACATTCCTTCTCCCAACTTCACACCACTGCATGGGCTGCCCATGTGCCTGAAGGGTGTGCTCCAGCCTCACCTTTACTTTTTAGAATATTTTGCTTCTTTCAAGACTCATCTTATAGAGTGCTCCTTATTCCCCTTATTCCTCCTCCTCCTCCAATTGTTATGCATTTATCTATCTGATTAATTACTGTATCCTGAGAAAAATATCTGAGGTTCACAACACTCCCTAGTACTTCAGAACCAGATTAAAATGTAATTAGGAAATATTTAACAAAAATAAATGAAACTACAGTATATCATAAATGATAATATATTTTAAAACTAATTCAATATACATCCCACAGGATGCTTACATATAGATTACATATAGTGACTTTGTGGAGTCACATTTATTGGTGCACCAACGCCAAGGCCAGAAGAGCCATGAGTTCTGGCATACTAAATAATTTATGGTTAGAGGAAACAATAGCTGCAGGAAGTTGGGGTTTGTCCCTTTATTCCATCAGTTTCCTAAATACCTACTACCCATATTACCTATGCTCCACAGTTCTACACAGTTATATATACCAGAGATGTCCAGCTTGAGTTTCATAACACTCCCTACTACTGCAGAACAAGATTAAAGTGTAACTTGGAAATATTTAACAAAAATAAATAAAACCATAGTACATCATAAATAATAATATACTTTAAAACTAATTCAATATGCATCCCACAGGGATATTTGCATACAGATTAATAGCACCAGTTTATATCTGAGCTTGACTTCACTGATCTGCACCAATGTAGCAAAAATTCGACTAGCAGTTGTTATGGGGTATAAGACCCAACAAGACGAGTAACAAGAGCTGCCGGCACAAGTTCTTCGATCTGTTTTACTAAGAAAAGTAATTTTAAGGGGTTAACAATCTCACTTTAATTAAAAATACAAATATCATTCACTTAGTTCAGGAGGAAAAGCCAGCACCCTGAACTTCAGAACAAATACAAATAGAAATTACAAGCATACATTATAAACAGACCAAATACAAACCAACATCTGGGTTAGCAAAGCAGTTACAATGGCTTGCTCAGAGTCACATGCCACTCTTCCAGTGAGTGAGGGCCCCCAAACAAAACATCTGGGTTTCTTCAAAGCCAGGGAGAACTTAACAATGGCTGTCCAGAATCTCCACATCAACACTCCTCCACGAGTGAGCCCCAGACAAAATGCTAACCTCTGAGCTTTTATACTCTGTTCAGGGCTTGAAGGATTCATACCTAATCAGCAAAAGGGTGTGAGCCTGGGCCTTTACACTTAGTTAGCAAAAGGGTGTGTGCCTGGAGCTTTGTACCTAGTAAGACTTAATCAAAGACACTTAATTAATTTAGCATTCTAAAACAGTAAAAATGTCCCACTGTAATTACCAATACACTCAATGAAATTATAGTTGGGTGTATATGTATATATTGGGTGACACACATGTACATATATATACATGTGCATGCACATATACACCTATATATGTACATATGTAGGTATGTGTATACATCATTTTTAATTGAGTCCTGGGTGATAGCTATCTATGGAGCAGGATGGACTGATGCTTATAGCACTGGACGTGAAGTCAGGAAGACCTGGGTTCAAAATCCATCTCAGTCACTAGCTACCGCATCTCTGTCTTAACTCCATTCAAATACCGAGTAACATGAATCCAAACAAGACATTGCATCTTCTTGGGTCACTTTTGTTGAGGTCTAATTTGAAGAACAAATCAGAATTCTTAAATTGCTTCCCATCTATGTTGCCAAATTCAAAGGTGTTTATCATCCATTGTAAGTACTTGAAGACAACATTAATGTTTGCTCTCTGTATCCTATGGATGGATATGAATTACATAGCCCAAAAGATGCAATCATTTTTCCCACTGAATCTTTGAGTTGTGAACTACAGTCACTATTTGTTAAGCTGAATACTGATCTGAATCAGCTTCTTTCACTCAGTCTACTGTGGTTCAATAGGGAACATTCCTGCCTCCCCAACCCCATCATCTCTGATTTTTCTCCTCCACTTTTCTTAGAATTATTGCTCCCCAGTCACGCACAGTGATATCATATCATTCCAAAGATCACTTCTGCTCACTCTGTCAACAATCATTTCATTTCATCTTCCTAGGTGGCAGCTATGTGCATGTCTTACTGTCACGGAGGCATTACACACATTTTACCCCAGAAGGGCAACACTACATTAGAGCTGGTTGGGTGTTTGTGTCACTTTATGCTAAGTATAAAATGCTAAGACTCACAGGCTGCAGTGGTGATAAATCTGTTGAAAAATATTTTCATTTAAAACAATAGGATTGTGCTTCCTGAGATGGAATATAAAACATTTACTCAGACTAGTAAGGACACTTCTCCCTGGCTCTGAGTTCAAATTCAGCCTTTAATGGTTACTACGTGTTTGACCTCAGAAAATTCATTTAACTTCCAGGACCCTTGTTTCCTCATTTGTAAAATGAGAAAGTTGGAGTCTGGGTACAGAGGGTACACACAGTGACACTGTGGAGGACCCTAAAGAAGCAGTGTCTTAACCTCCAATATTTTGAGGGCTGAAAACCTATGAGTAGTCTTAGCATAGACTCACTTAGAAGGTAGAGGTCAGGGCCAGATATAAGGGACACCAGAGAGTGACCAACCAAGGATATTCACTTCATGCCAAAGCACAGCAAGGGGTAAAACTTGGACCTGGCACAAAGCTCTAATTTGGCAACTGAAGCTTGAGGTATGAGTATAATCAAAAGACAACAACCAGTATAAAGAATTGTAATAGATATACAGATAGTCAAAAATTCAATCTAAAAGAAGAGCGAAATTTTACAATAATGGAAATTAGGGGCTCAAAGGAAAAAAAATTCCACAAGGACTACATGAATATCAAGAAGAAATGAAGCAAGAAATTAAAAATTAAATAAAAGCTCTGGAGGAAAGAATTGGAAAGAGATATCTTAGAAGAGGAAGTAATAAGGCTTAACCATGTAAGAGAATCCCTAAAAATTAGAATGGGTCAGATACAAGTCACTGACTCTTCAAGACACTCTATTTCATGATGAAATCACAAACTAAAAGTATCCAGATCTATTAGAAGTAGAGGGTAAAGGGAATCTATAAAAAATCATCCACCAAGTACTTCCTGAAAGAAATACCAAAAGGGAAAATTTCAGGAATGTAACAGCCAAAATCCAGCATATCCAGGTCAAAGAAAAAAAATACCACAAGCAACCAGAAAGAAAGAGTTCAAGAACCAATTATCCAAAGTCCAAATGACACAAGGCCTAGTATCCTCCACTATTCAAGAGAGCTTTCTTTCTATCTTTGTTTCTTTTTTTCTTCCTGTCTGTCTTTCCTTCTTTCCTTCTTTTCATCAGGAACATTATAAAGTTTTTTATTCTGTTAAAAATTATATACTTTCCAGCCCTGGATTATCTTGAACTTTGTAGGCTAAGGTTTTTTTTCCTGATTGTAAGCCTGTATATCTTTTGCCATTTGGAATAACCTAGACATCATCTTTCAATAAATTATCAAGGAAAACTTCCCTGATATTCTGGAACCAAAGGGTAAAATGGAAATGGAAAGAATCCACCAATCACCTCTTGAAAAAGATCCCCAAAATGAAAACTTCTAGGAATATTATAGTTAAATTCCGGTGCTCCCCAGTGAAGAGGAGATCATTGTAAGCAGCCAGAAAGATTTTGAATATCATGGAGCCACAGTCAGGATAACACAAGATTTAGAAGTTTCTACATCAAAGAATCAGAGTGCTTGTAATATGATATTCCAAAGGGCAAAGGAGCTAGGCTTACAACCAAGGATCACCTTTCCAGCAAAATGAGCATAATTCTTCAGGTTGAAAAAATGGATATTCAATTAAATAGAGTACTTTCAATCATTCTTGATGAAAAGTCCAGAGCTGAATAGAAAATTTGACTTTCAGATACAAAACTTAAGAGGAGCATAAAAAGATAAACAGGAAAGGGAAATTATAAGGGACTTAGAAAGGTTAAACTATTAGCATTCCTACATGGTAAGCTAATACAACTAATAAAAAATTTTCTCATTATTAGGGCAGTTAGGAATATATATAGACAAAAGGCACAAGTATGAGTTGAATGTAAAAGGATGATATTAGAAAAATAAAATTAAGGGGTGAGAGAGGTATGTCCTGGGAGAAAGGGAAAGGGGGGAGGGGAGAATGGGGTAAATTATCTCATATAAAAGAGGCAAGAAAAAGCTTTTACAGTGGAGGGCAATATGTGGGAGTTTCATGGGGAGTGAATGAACATTTCTTTCATCAGAATTGGCTCAAAGAGGGAATAACATATGCACTCCATTGGGCATAGAAATCTATCTTACTTTACAGGAAAGTAAGAGAGTAAGGGGATAAGAGAATGGGGCAGTGGGTGGGGTTGATAGAAGGGAGGGCAGATTGGGGGAGGTGGTAGTTAGAAGCAAAACACTTTTGAGGAGGGACAAGGTGAAAGGAGAGAGAGAATAGAATAAACAGGTTGGGGGGAATAAGATAGAGAGAAATACATTTAGCAATCATAATTGTGAAGAAAATTGAAGCAAGTTTCTTTGATACAGTTCTCACTTCTCAAATATACAGAGAATTGAATCAAATTTATAAATAAAAAAGCAGCCATTCCCCAACTGATAAATGGTCAAGAGATATGAACACAGTTTTCAGATAAAGTAGTTGAAACTATCTATAGTCACATAAGACAGTGCTCTAAATCACTACTGATTAGAGAAATGTAAATTTAAACAATTCTGAGCTACTACATATTTGACTGGCTAATAGGATAGAAAAGGAGAATGACAAATGTTGGAGGAGATGTAGGACAAATGAGACATTAATGCATTGTTGGGAGAGTTGTGAACTGATTCAACCATTCTGTAGAGCAATTTGGAACTATGCTCAAAGGGCTATAAAACAATGCATACCCTTTGACCTAGAAGTGCCACTACTAGGTCTGTATCCAAAAAGAGATAAAAAACAAAAGGAAAATGAAATGGGTGTAATTATTGTAGCTCTTTTCTGGTAGCAGGGAGTTGGAAATTTGGAGGATGTTCATCAATTGAGGAATGGCTGAACAAATTGTGTGATATGATGGAATAGTATCGTGTTATAAGAAATGATGTGCAGGATGCTATCAGAAAAAACCTGGAAAGACTTACATGAGATGATGGAAAGTACTAAATGTACTGTGTACAAAGTAACAGCAATATTGTAAGATGATCATCCATGAATGACTTAGGTATTCTCAGCAAGACAACTCTGAAGGATTTATGATGAAAAATGCTTCCATCCCCAGGCTTGAAAGACATGATTAAAAAAAAGATCCTGGACATCATATCTTAAGAAAATGGAAAACTGCCCTGAAATTCTAGAAGCAGATGGTAAAACAGAAAGTGAAAGAATGCCCTGGTTGCCTCCCTAAAGAGATATCCAAATGAGAACTCCCAGGAATATTAGAGCCAAATTCCAGTCTGAGGTCAAGGAGAGAATATTACAAGAAGTGAGAAATGATACAAATATCATGGATCCACTTTCAGGATTAGACAAGATTTAGCAGTTTCTAAAGGATCAGAGGCTTTGGAATGTGGTATTCCTGAAGAAGGATTACAACCAAGAATCATCTACCCAACAAAAGTGAGTATAATCTTTTCAGGGAAAAATAGATCTTTAATGAAATAGAGGACTTTCAAGCATTCCTGATGAAAAGATCAGAGCTTAATATGTGTGTGTGTACACACACACATGCATATATATGACTTTCAAATACAAGATTCAAGAGAAGCATAAAAATGTAAACAGGAAAGAGAAATCACAAGGGATTCCATAAGGTTAATCTGTTTACATTCCTATACTGTAAGGTGATACTTGTAATTCTTAAGAATTTTATTATCATTAGGGTAGTTAGGAAGATTATACATAGACAGAGATGCGTGTGAGTTGACTATGATGGGATGATATCCAAAAACTTAAAGGGTAAGAAAAAGACATGCACTGAGAGAAAGGAGAAGGGAGTGGTAGAATGGGGTAAATCACCTCACATAAAAGAGGTATGAAAGAGCTATTATAATGAAAGGGAAGATGGATAGTGGTGGTAGGCAACATTTGAACCTTACTTGCACTGGAATTGGCTCAAAGGAGGAATATCCTACATGGTAAGCTGGGTATATCTTACCTTATAAGGAAGTAGGAGCAGAGAGGGAAAAAGATAAGTGAAAAGGAGTGAGAACTGATAGAAGGGAGGACAGACTGGAGGTAGGTGGTGGCCAAAAGCAAAACCCTTGTGAGGAGGGACACAGGAAAGAAAGACAGAGAGAGAGAGAGAGAGAGAGAGAGAGAGAGAGAGAGAGAGAGAGAGAGAGAGAGAGAGAGAGGAAGAGAGAGAGAGAGAGAGAGAGAGAGAGAGAGAGAGAGAGAGAGAGAGAGAGAGAGAGAGAGAGGAGGGGGCAAAATAGGATGGAGAGAAATACAAGTTAGTAATCTTAACTGTGAAAGTGAATAGGATGAACTAATCCATAAGTGGATCAAAAACTAGAATCTTACAATATGTTGTTTACTAGAAAACTACTTGAATCAGAGAGTAAAGGGTAAGGGGCTAGAGCAGAATCAATTATGCTTCAGCTGAAATTAAAAAAAAAGAAGCAGGGATAGTAATTATGATCTAAAACAAAGCAAAAGCAAATATAGAACATATGCAGGGATACTACAATTTGCTTAAAAAAGGCACCATAGTCAATGAAATAATATCGATAGTAAACATATATGGTATAGTATCCAAATTCTTAAAGGAAAAATTAAATGACTTACAGGAGGAAATAGACAGTAAAATTACGCTGGTGGGAAACCTCAACTTTCCCCTCTCAAAACTAGATAGATCTAACCAAAAAATAAATAAGTTACAAGTTAAAAAATATATGAATAGAATTTTAGAAAATTTAGCTATGATATATTTCTGGAGAAAATTAAATAGGAATAAAAATGAGTACCCCTTTTCCTTAAGGTACCTGGCACCTAATTTCAGATCATAATGAAGTAAAAATTACATTTAATAAAGGGCCATAGAAACATAGATTAATAATTAAATTAGAAGCCAAATGATATAATCCTAAAATATGAGTGAGTCAAAGAACAAATTATAGAACCAATCAAATTAAAGATTATTGCATTAAAGAGAATGACAAAATTAATGACAATTAAAGAGAATGACAAAAATGAGACTATATACCAAAATTTATGGGAAGCAGTCAGAGCAGCCATTAGAGGAAAATTTATCTCTCTAAATGTTCACATCAATAAAACAAACAAGAGCAGATCAATGAGTTGGGTATGTAATAAAAAACTATAAAAAAGAACAAATTAAAAATCATCAAATAAACACCAAATTGGAAATTCCAAAAAATTAAAGGAGAGATTAACAAAATTGAAAAAAAAACATTGAATTAATAAACAAAACCAGAAGCTGTTTTTATGAAAAAAAAAAGCAAAACCAAAAAAAACCCCATTAAACCATTGGTTAATTTGATTTAAAAAAAAGAAAATCAAATTACCAGTAACAAAAATGAAAGAGGTAAATTCATCACCAATGAAGATGAAACCTAAGGAATTATTAGGAGCTATTTTTCCCAATTATATGCCCACAAATCTGTCAATCTAAGTGAAAAGGATGAACATTTACAAAAATATAAATTTGCCGGATTAATAGAAGTGCAAAGAGAAGCCTATTTAGAAAAAAAGAAATTGAACAAGCCATCAATGAGATCCCTAAGTAAAAATTTCCAGAACAAGCTTGATTCACAAATGAATTATACCAAACCTTTAAAGAACAATTAATCCCAATACCATATAAACTCTTTGGCAAAATTGGAAAAGGAGACCTACTAAATCCTTTTTACAATACAAATGTGGTGCTAGTACTTAAACCAGGAAGAGCAAAAAAAGAGGAGGAAAACGATAAATTAATTTTCCTTCATGAAATTCATGCAATAATTTTAAATAAAATACTAGTAAGGAGATTATAGTAACATATCACAAAGATCATATGCTATGACCAAGTGGTATTTATACCAGGAACACAGGGCTGATTCAATATTAGGAAAACTATCAGCATAATTAACCAATATAACAAAAATAACAAAATCAACAAAAATCATATGACTATCTCAATAGATGCAGAAAAATATTTTGACAAAATATTTGACCCATTACTATTAAAAACACTAGAAACCATAGAAATATAGGGAGAATTCCTTAAAGTGGCAAGCACTATCCATCTAAAACCACTAGAAAGCATAATGTGTAATGGGGATAAGCTAGAAGCTGTCCCACTAGAATCAGGGGTGGAGCAAGGATGTCCATTATCATCACTATTACTCAATACTCTACTAGAAATACTAATTATAGCAATAAAACAAGAAAAAAGAAATTGAAGGAATAAGAATAGGCAACAAGGAAGCAAAACTATCACTTCGCAGATGATATGATGGTATACTTAGAGAATCCTAGAGAATGAACTAAAAAAAAACTAGTTGAAACAATTAACAACTTCAGTAAATTTTCAGGATATAAAATAAACCTACATAAATCATTAGCATTTCAATTTATTACTGATAAAACCCAGCAAGAAGATATAGAAGGAGAAAGTCCATTTAAAATAACTGCAGATAGTATAAGATACTTGGGAGTCTACATGCTAAGATATATCCAGGAATCATATGAACTGAATTACAAGACACTTTTTACACAAATAAAGAGAGATATAAAACAACTGGAGATATATCAATTGCTCATGGTTAGGCTGAACCTATAAAGTAAAAATGTTAACTCTACATATATTAATTTATTTATTCAGTGACATAATCAAATTACCAAGGAATTAATTTATAGAGTTAGGAAAAATGATAATAAAATTCATTTGGATGAACAAAAGGTCAAGAATATAAAAGTAGTTAATAAAAAAAGTGGAAGGAGATAGCCTAGCATGGGTGGGGAATCAGCAGCCTTGAGGCCACATGTGGCCTGCTAGGTCCTTTTGTGTCACCTTTTGACTGAATCTGAGTTTTACAGAACAAATACCTTTATTAAGGGGATTGTTCTGTGAAGTTTGGACTCAGTCAAAGGGCCACACTTGAAGACCTAAAGGGCTACATGTGGCCTTGAGGCCACAGGCTTCTTACCCCCGGCCTATCAGGGTATTTCTAACTATATTTCTATATTTTCTAACTATAGTATAATTTCTATACTATAGATTTCTAACTATAGTATAAAGCAGGAATCATCAAAACAATCTGATACTGGATAAGAAATAGAGTGGTTGATCAACAAAATAGATTAGGTACATAATATATAGAAGTAAATGACCATAGTAATCCAGTGTTTGAAAAACCCCCAAATCCAAGCTTTTGGGCAAATACTCACTATTTAAGAAAAACTTCTGGGAAAATTAGGAAGCAGTATTGTAGAAACTAGGCATAGGCCAACCTTTTATACCATACACCAAGATAAAGCTAACATAAGTATATGATTTAGACATACAGGATGATATCATAAGCAAATTGGGAGATCACAGAAAACAATCTGTGAGGTATATGGATCAGGGAAGAGTTTATGGCCAAACATGAGGTAGAGAGAATCATGGGAGGTAAAATGGATAATTTTCATTACATTCAATTAAAATGTTTATTCACATACAAAAGCAATGCAGTCAAAATTAGAAGGAAAGCAGATAAGTGAGAAAAAATATAGCATGTTTCTCTGATAAAAGCCTCATTTCTCAAATATGTAGGGAAATGAGCCAAATACATAAAAATAAGAACAATTTTCCAATAGACAAAGGATATTAACAGGCTGTTTTCAAAAGAAGAAATCAAAGCTATCAAAAGTTATATGAAAAAATGCTCTAAATCACTAATAAGTAGAGAAATTAAAACAAACAATTCTGAGCTTATACCTATTAGATTGACTAACATGACAGAAAAGAAAAAAATGACATGCTGTGGATGTGGAAAAATAAGAATGTCAATACATAATTGGTAGAGTTATGAACTGCTCCAATCATTCTGGAAAACAATTTGTAATTATGTCCAAAGGGCTATAAAACTGGGCATACCCTTTGACCCAGAAATGCTATCATGTCTATATCGTACACTAATAAACAAAAAGGACCCATATGTACAAAAATACTCATAGCAGCTCTTTTTTAGGTAACAAACAATTGGAAATTGAAAGGATGCCCATTAATTGGGGAATGACTGAATCTTGATTGTGGTACATGATTGTGATGGAATAGTCTTGTGTTAAAAGAAATTATGAAGACAAGTTTCAGGAAAAACCTGGAAAGACTTATACGAACTGATGCAAAACAAAGCAAACAGAAACAGGAGCACTTTGCACACAGTAACAGCAACATTATAATGATAATAAAATGTGAAAGACTTAGCTACTCTGACCAATACAATGATCCACAACAATTCCAAAGGATTCATGATGAAAATTCCCATCTACCTCCAGAAAGAGAACAGATGAACTCTGAATACAAATTCAAGCATTTTTCAATTATATAAATAGAAAGAAAAAAGGTAAAACAACTTTGAAAGACTTAAGAACTCTCATCAAATACATAATCAATCATTACTCTTGAGGATCTGCCTCCTGATAGCATGTGATGGATTTAAACTACAGAAAGAAACACGCATTTTGAGACGTAGGCATTAATTGCAATTTGCTTGATTTTTTCTCATTTTATTTTTTTCTTTAAAATTAATTGGGGATCAAGGAGCTAGCAATAGTTATTCCCCCTAAAAATGACTTACTTATTAATTTGCAAATCTCAAGGAAAAAAACCCAGAAGTATCATTTCTAATTAAAAAATGAGGAAAGTGAGACTCTGAGATGCAATTGTTCTTCTAAAAAGGGTGAGGAAACCAACAAAACACAGACATGAAATGTATATTGGGACATAACTTAGATTTATCCATCATTTCCTTCTATTCTGTCTCTAACAATGGTTCCAAGACATTTTGTAAGATGGCATCAATGTTATATTTCAACATAAATCTTAAAATACCCCAAATTTCTCTTAATAGTTAATAAGTTAAACATAGCCTCATAAATAAAATGGATCAACTAATCACCCTGTCTTACCTTTAGACCTCATTCATAACTATTTTTAATGAAAGCAAGCTCACTGGAGTAATATTTTCTGTCTTGAGAATCTAATAATTCAGACTTAGATATAGCTACAACATCAAAAATACTTTTGGAAAAGAGAAAAAAAACATGTAAAGCACTAACCAAATAGATTAATAGTGAACAATTCTAAACCCAGCTGACTGGAAGGGTATTGAAGGCACAAAGAAGGGTATTTGTATCTAGAATCTCATTTTTAGTGAACATATCGCAAAAATCCTGCACAATTTTCTTTTTTGTAGAGCACATAAATGGAGCCAATACTACTAGTGCATGAAATTATATTTTCATAGATAAATAAGCAGCAATCAGGCATGGTGAATTCACAAGGGAATCTAGTACCCAGGCAATGAATTAGTGTTTCTAAATCCGAGGAAAACAAGAACACCAAAGATTGTTTAAGAATGGTTAGTTCTCCAACAATTTTACCTCCTTTCACAACTATTTATAAATCTGTTCCTGAAACTAAATTCAACAAATTTTGCATATTTTTAAAGAACGTTATAAGAGGCTACTCTCATAACACATAAAGCATATCTAAACTGTACCTAAACAATTGGATCTTTTTAAATTTATGTTTATTCATTTAATATTAAGTTAACCTATTTCAACAAGGCTTTTTAAATGTACTAAAGAACAAAAAAAGGAAAAAAATAAATTTTTCAACTGATACAAGTTTCAAAAGCTATAAACATTGGGAAAATGATCTTGATCTATATTTCCTTGTATGAATTGACCAGGTAACTTGCCTATCAAGAACCTTCACTGGCTCCCCTTTGATAAAATACAAAACCTCTTTTAGACATTTAAAACACAGCAATTATGCTATTGCTCCAGTCTATCTCTCCAAGATGAGTACATATCACTTCTCTGAAGCATGTCAATCTCAAGTCAAACAAGTCTATTTGCTTTTCTTCATATACAACACTGTTTTTTTTACCTCCCTGTTTTCTCATATGTTGATCCCATGCTTGAAAGCTCTTTCTCCTCACCTACTCCTCATAAACTCTAGCTTCCTTGAAAGCTTTGTTCTTCAAGAAGGCTTTTTCTATTCTGCTAGTTGTTGGTTCTATCCTCTGCCAAATAATAACAACAACAATAATAATAATAGCTAACATTTATATGGTTCTTTGAGTTTTGCAAAATGTTATAAAACCACATTTAATCCTAATAAAACACTACAAAGTAGGTACTATGATGCTTCCCCATTTGATAGATTGTGAAACTTAGGCTGAAAAAGATTGAGTAACTTGTCACCATGTCTCTCTGAACTTCTTTTATCCTCCAATATAACGCAAGTTCCTTGAGTATAGAGATTGCTTCAATTTCGTTTTTGTATTCCTTGTACCTGGTACCTTGCATAGTACCTGGCTCATGATAGGTGTTAATAAATACTTGTTCATTGATTGTTAAATTTCTTTGTATGAATGGTCTCAATGGCATATGTCAAGTCACTAAAACAAACAACTCTTGAGGCTGTCCAAAGTAACATTTATAGGATGTCCACACAAGAATGAATGTTTTGTTATCTATTTTCTAGACTATGTGTGTAGAGGAAAAGCACATATGTTAATAGATTGCATATGCTAAAATTACAAAAGATGATATCATTTTCCCAGGGCAGAAGAAGGGGCACTTCACATCTTCTTAATTCACTGAATAAACAAAGCGTTCCTTGATAATGAAATCCATATTATAGGATTGAGATACTGATGTGAAAGTAAACCAATTTAATAAGACTGTTCTTTTAAACCAATTATGATTTTTCAGTGGCCATAGTAGGGTCACTGTTTAAAAAATATACAAATTCATAAAATCTGTATTGTAAAATAAATTCTTATTTATAGCCCCAATTAACCTTTCTCTTTACAATGTTACTGCAGAGAAATGTCTATGCTGTGGAAACACAGAATAGTTTTAAACATATCAATGTCAATTACAATCGATAAAAATATTTTTTGTCTTCCAATTACCTTTTCTTTGGAAAGAAGGAAAAAATGAGGAAAAGAAAAAGGATGGTGGAAGGAAGGAAGGAAGAAGGGAAGAGGGAAGGAAGGGAAGGACAGGAAGGAGAGAGGAAAGGAAAGGAAGAGTGAAGGAAGAGAGGGAAGAAGAAAGGAAGGAAGGAAAAAAGGAAATAAAGAAGAAAGGGAGAAAAGAAGTAGGAAGGAAGGAAGAGAGGGAGAGAGGGAGGAAGGAAGGAAGTTATGCTCTAGATGGATGCAAACTTTAAATAGGTGGGAGAAATGAGCATTCTCATAAAGTACAGTGATTTTTCCATTGGAGTTAATGTATATTACTAAGTTTTCAATTTCTTGTAGCCACTTTCAGTTTCCAAGAAATATTGCTCATGTGCTTCTTTTCATATCTGTCTACCCACCTAATAAAGTGACTAAACATAATTATATTTAGCAAGTCATAAACATCCTGAAGATTCCTAAATTCTCTGAGAATCTCGGAGAGTTTGTCATTTAAAAAAAGAAAAGGACACTGAGCTCAAACCAAGTTAATTTTTATTTAGTACATCCAACCTAAGTCATGAATTCAGAAACCAAAATCCATTTAGAATTTTGTTTTTCAAGTCTGAAAATGATTTCTACAGGAAGATATCAAAACCAGGTATTTCTTCAAATGTTAGAAAAAACACACAGTATAGTACGAACACACTTAAATTTTCCACTCCTTTTAAAATAAATAGCTTCTGTTATTTTACTTATACCCTAAATTTATAATTATAATTTAAAGAAAGGTTTTAATCTGCAAGTAGACTCTGAAATCTGTGGTGAAGAAAATTACATTTATAAAATAAATACAATCTTTGAATGTAAAAGATCTCAGAAGAATGACTATCCCCTCCTCACCCCCACACCCCATCCACCCTAACAAAATATACTCAGCTAAGCTAAAGTTTTCAGAAAAACTGCTTTTCTGGGAATCATATAAGTTTTCCACCATAGTTAATTTAAGACTTTCTAAGTATTAGGGGGTGAGGCTCTCCTCCTACCCCTAGCTTCAGGACTAATAATAGTACTTTGAAAATGGGGAAACCATGGGAAAAAAACTAGATTCAGGAGATAGCTCTCTCTTGCTAACGTATCAGGACTTTATCAATTCCTAACTGACTCATATTTACAAAAAGCATAGGAGCCTTCTAAAACATGGTCCCGTAAAGCAGTCACACATTTTAGAATGCAGAAACTGTAATTTTTATTTTAAAACCTTGGGGAGAGTTGCGGAGGAGGCTAGTGAGATGTTAGCTAGAAAGGTCATTACAGAAGACCCAACTAGACAGCGAATGAGGCAGGTCTTTACTGACTACAGTCTTTGCTCCATTTTCCCTTCTCAGTCAAAAGGTTTTCTCTAGGTGTGACTCCTGGCCAGGTCTAGCCTCTGCTCTTTCTACTTTTCTTCTCTTTTTCCTCATTTTCTGTCTTTTTCCCTTTATTCTTTGTGATATTTAATTCTCTCTTTTTAATTTCGAGCATTCACTTTCCCCTTTCCAATTCTTCCTTCTCTGTCCCTCTTTCTTAACTTCTTCTCAACCCCCATCTTTTGCTAACCCCTCTGCATCGTTGGACACTATTGACTTTCTTCCACTCCTGGATATGCTGTTCTCTTTGGGTTTTCTAAGACACTGCTCTCTCTTGTCTCTCCTCCTGTCTCTCTGACTCCTCCTACTCCATTTTCTTTGCTGGATATTCATCCATAGATGATTCACTAACTGTGGGTGTTCTCTATGGCTCTGTCCTGGGTCCTTTCCTTTTTCTCTATATATTATCTCACTTGGTCATATCATCAGTTCCTATGGTTCAATTATCATCTTTATCCAGATGATTTCCAACTATAGATCCAGTTCTAGGTGCCTCCTAAGGTCTCTATGCAATAGTCTTGCAGGTGAGACAATCCTTGCCCTCAAGAAACTTACATTCTCAGGAGAGAGAGAGAAGCATGAGCAAAATTGAGGAAGATCACTCAGGAAAACATAATATTAAAATGACTGGGAGGTATCATGGAAGCCTAGTTTTGGTTAAGATACAGCAAAGACTCATCCAACTGAATCTGGTATCCCAAGGGAAAAATGCAAGGTTCTGATGAGAGGGAGGGTGAGAGTGATAGCAGGAGTACAGGTGTCATAAGGTCAAGATGGCCATAAGTCATTTATATTTTCAGTCTTCTTTATGCATTCTTAGGTCCAGTCATATGAGCTGGTCTATTTTCTGTGACTCACACAAAATGATTAATCTCCCATCTCCATGTACACTGGCAGGTCCCTATGTCTGGACCTTTCTCCCTCTTCATCTCTACCTCCCAAAATCCTGACTTCCCTCGATTGCTCAAAACTCTGTTCTCTACAGGAAGACTTTCTTGGTATCCCCAAAGTTTAGTCTAGGGTCCTCTCTAAGATTATCTTCCATCTATACTGCATATTTCTTGAATATGCATATGTAGGGAGATCTGGTAGGACCCTTGGCCTTATGTCATATAAGGTAGAACATTGGGGTTGGTTCTTCGGGAGGTACAACTCTGTAATACATTATTTTACTCTTTCTGAATTTTACTCTAGGTATTTTGCTTCCAAGTGTAGAACTTTTACTCATTAAACCATTGTTCTCTATGTCTGTCTGTCTATCTATCTACCTTTTTTGATTCCCCTCAGTTGTTTGTACCCTTATTCCCTTATTAGCTGGCAAAATTTTGTAAATATAGATATATATGAACTTCTTCTCTCTTTGCTTGAGTGAAAGATCCATGAGGGTAGGGACTATTTCACTTTTCTCTTTGTATCTTCAGTGCCTAGCACAGAGGTAGGTGCTTAATAAATTTTTCCTGATTGACTTATTCAATTTTCATTTTAAAAATTAAAATAAAAACCCAATATGTTTAGTTTACTCACAGCTTCACT
Organism: Trichosurus vulpecula; assembly: GCF_011100635.1. Taxonomy (NCBI): domain Eukaryota; kingdom Metazoa; phylum Chordata; class Mammalia; order Diprotodontia; family Phalangeridae; genus Trichosurus; species Trichosurus vulpecula. Next base: position 85,906,451 of record NC_050578.1, on the reverse strand, counting down.
GGAGCACAATTGAACCAGTGGTCATCTGGACTGAGAAGTTTAATGGAGATATCAGTTAGGGACACTGCTAAGAGCCTCGCTTGTGCCATCTGGCCAGCAAGTACACATATGTCTGCTAACTTCATTCCAGGCATGTAATCATGTATGCCTTGCCAGCAGAGCAAGGCAAGTTTCTTCATGTAGTAGTGTTTTCCAAATAGCTCAAACAGCTTTAACATACCCCAGGAGGCTACTCTCCCCAAAGTCTTCCCCTTGTCCTACATACATATGCATATTCCCTTCTAAATGTCAAATTCTCTAAAGAACACAGAAGTTTGTTTTTCTCCAGTGAAGCCTGTCTCCTCTTCTCACCTCAGCAGTCAGGAGTTCTTTCTCATTTTAACAAGGCATGAAATTATGTCTCAGTGAAGTAAATTATTCTCAAGAACTCTAGGGACAGTTGTTACATTTCTTCATGTCATCAGTTTAGATATATCAATTTATAGACCCCATTATATTCTTTATATTTAAAAAAATTAAATAGTAAATGAGGAAGCAATAGATGAAAAATACTTGAAATAAATATCTTCAATCCTTCATGCTTTGAACACATGGGTGTTCAAAGTCATCTTTTAAACTAAGAGATACCAACTATATAATTTTAGGAAATAAAACAGACACATACAATCAAAACTTCAGACTCTTTATGAGATTTATATATTTTCTCAGAAGAACCCATATCTAAGTAGTATTCCTAGTTTATATTAAATGTTGTGTATCATCTGAAAGCTTTTCTACAAAAGACATGTGAGAATTTGAACATCATGTCTTTGTTCTTATCTGTCCTAAGCCATTGGATGGATTGAAAGCCAATCAATTCTTGAATGAAGTGTTTATCCTTTTCAAACTCATGAACCAAGGAGTTCAATTATTCTGGAATTTAACCAAGCTTGGTGCTTTTTTATCCTGATTCATCATCTGTTTTAGGCAGAGAGAAACAAGATTTTAATGAGGCATAACCCTCACTAATCACTGAAACAAACCCTCAGCATTCAATACAGAATCCTTAAATTAGAACCTACACCAAAGCCCTTGTGTTCTTATTATAGTCTCTTGCTTCAAGTAACTCAAATGGACATATATATGTATAGATATTTATATGTATATATATATATATATGTGTGTGTGTGTGTTTACATGTGTATGTATGTATATATGTATATTTATCTCTCTATATATACATATATGTATGTGTGTATATATATATACGTGTGTGTGTGTGTGTGTGTGTGTGTGTGTGTGTGTGTGTGGAGAGAGAGAGAGAGAGAGAGAGAGAGAGAGAGAGAGAGAGAGAGAGCATCATTCTGCCCTGATGTCAAATTTTTCATAACTTACACTGGTATAAATTTTCATGAATTGATTAACAAAGACTAAAGCATGAGTGGGGCAGGGTGAGACCATACAAAGGTAGGGAAGGTATGGAAAGTCAATCATCCATTAAATCATTATATAGTTAACAAGGATCTACTATGTACAAGATACTATGCTAAAAGCTGGTCCACCCTCTAGCAGGTAAATCATAACACAGTGCAAAAAATGTTGGATTAGGAGTCAGGATAGTCTCAGCTCTGCTACTAATAGCTTGAGTTTTGGCCAATCACCTAACCTCTCTGAGACAATTTTCTCATTTACAAAATGAAAGCTTATGACTAAAAGGCCTGTAAGGGCTACAAAAGCTCTAAGAATCTACTAAACCAGGTGAATATATCATTATAGATTTAATATACTCCACTCATTAGACACAGATGAAGAGAACATAAGATCTCACTGTGCTTATTGTTTGTTGATTGGGGGAAAATTGACTTGATAGAACAAAATGAAGCCTCATGTCTGTCCTTCAATCTGTCTTTTATGAATATGTTAATTTTATACATGAATATAAGAGAGATACAACTACTCTTTGTCAAATGACTCTAGTATCAAGTCAGTAAATAACCATTTATTAAATAATTACTAATGTCTAGGCACTGTGCTAAGCACTAGGGTTACAAAAAAAAAGACAGTCATTGTTCTCAAAGGACTCATGATCTAATGGTAGAGACAACATGTAAACATCTATGTAAAAGTAAAATATAGCTAGTTAGTCAAAAATCATGTATTAAGTGCCTACTGTGGCACTAAGGCACTAAGTGCTGGACAAAATCCAGCAAGCACAAATCAGGGAGATATATGCTTATTCAAAGCAGTCAATAGTGTCCTGCAGGATGTCCTACAAAAACTCCAAATAGAAGGGAGAGTCCTTACGATGTTGAGGTTGTATAGATGCTTCTGTGTGTAGAAACTCCAAAACACTATAGATGTTCCTCAAAGATAATTATGGTCACTCAAAAAAAGTAGATAAAGAATTCATATGACCAAGGTCATAGGAGTCCATTAAGTTAGTCCATCAGCACACATATAGACAAGCAGATAGTACATGAATTAATTGCAAAATTGAATTGGAGGAGGAAAATTGGCTGAATAGAATTTTTGCAGTGTTTTTTCAGGATCCAGAGCTGCTGCTTCTCACAAAAGGCCATCTTTTTAACATCAATATTCACCTAGTGATGCTATAGCAAGATCTCAAAAGAATCTAATGACCTAAAGCAGGACTGCACAACATATGGCCCACAGGCCACTTGTGGCCAGCCAAAGGATTTTGGGCGGCCCACAAAAAATATAAAGAATATAAAAGAAAGTAAAGATGTAACAAGTGCTTTGCACATGCCCTACTTAACCTGCTTTCCACTAGTCACTATTCTGCTCATCATGTAACGTGGCAGGTCTGTTGGCACTGCACACTCTCTCGTTTGTCCTGTGACCCGCAGCAACCAACCATTGTCAGTCTGTCTCTAGTTTGAGAGGAGCAAGAGTCATGTCTTTTTTGCTGTGTTTTCAATCATTACTCAGGTTGAACAGGGACAAAGTGAGGGCAGCCTTGTGCCAATACCGCGTATCACATATAAATGGCAACAATGCTAGGGCTTCTTCCCCTCCCTTATGAGTGGTTGCCCTCCAAGTTACATGAGTATCTGGCATTCTCTCCAAGGTTAGATACTCAGTTCAAGTATTTCTTTGTAGGTGAGCAATTAATGTGGAGATTTTTTTGGTTTTAACTTTAAAGTTTTTGTGGTGACTTTGTAAAATGGGTGATAAAAAAAAATGGAAGATTGAATCAAAACGTAGAGTATTTAATCTGGAGTGGACAAATAGATACTTGTTTATTTACACGAGACATAATATTGTGCTTTGTTTGCTGAGAATAGCTGTTCTAAAGGAATACCATCTCTGTTGCCATTTCGAATCAAAGCATCTTGACTTAAGCACATTGAACACCAATGAAAAACAAATTGAAACATCCAAGTTGTTGAAAAATCTCAGTGGGGAGCACTGGCTTTTCAAGAAAGTAAACTCAGAAATTGAAGCAGCTACTAAGGTTAGTTTTCAGATTTCTAAAGAAATCGATTTCAAACATGATTCCAGAGTGTGATAAACTGCTGACAAGAAGTGTAATACATACCATTAACTAAATGTAAAACAGTAAGATAACTGAAAAATGTATTAAAACTTGTACCACTTAGCAAAGTAATTTTTAACATTAATGTGATTTCCTGATAAATAAAAATCTTAAGTAATAAGTATAATTAATTGATATTAATTGAAATTTCCTTTTTTAAAATATGGTTTATTTGCAAAATCATACCTTTACTTGGAAAGTGAACCACTAAAAACCTATCTGCAGCCTGAAGAAGTTTGGCCTATTTTAATTTTGGTCCCTACCTACAGCCAAGTTGTACAGGTCTGACCTAAAGGGTCTCTAAAAAATGCAAAATGGGTATAAGCAGGCTGTAGCATGTTATCAGCAATGACTTTGCACCAATAAGTAATTAAATATTGATCAAAGATATATGAAACTGGAAAAGGAGGTGAGTATACTCATCCTCATACTGAGTATGAGGGATAACAGATGGCAAACTCAAATATTGCAATGACACTCATAAAATATTAAAAAGGAGACAAATGATTCCAGCATGTTGGCTGGAAAATTTATGGAAAGCCATGCACAAGCATCATAAAGTATCAGAAAGCAAGAATAAACTATAATTGATGAGGGTAGAGGGAGTATTCCCTGGACTGATGACATCATGGATTTACTGAAACATCAAAGTAAATATTCATTAGATTTCATATCTATGAGGAAGAAAGTGTAATCTAAAGCGGAGGAATGAATTGGGGATTAGACCTGTGATTTAACTGGCTCCAGAAGATAGAAATAGGAGAAATGGGTGGAAATTGACGAGAGACAAATTTAGGTTCAATGTCAAGAAAAATAAATTATTAACAACTAGAGCCACCCCAAAGTAGAATTGGCCACTCCAAGAAAGGGTGGGTTTCTGCTTCTTGAAGTTCTTTTAGCAGGGGCTGGTTGACCATTTGTCATGTGTGTTATTGTAGGATTGAATCGTTTAGTACATGGACTGCACCAGGTGGCCGCTGGAACAAATTCTGTAATTCTGCTATAGCTCTCATGTCAGGGACATATGTAGTAGAAAGATTTCTTCAGGGAATGCACACAGCATTGAAAGGAATTATGAGATTTTGTTTAGCTGAAATGTGCCCTAGCTATGGAGTATGCATAGATTTGTGCTTGCTCGGGAGCCAACGAGAGTTATAAGTGAGGATACTATCTCTATTATGAAAGGTCAGGCAAGGATTTGGATGAACAAATTTATAGCCCCATTGGGGATGATGAAATGAAGGTAAAGATGCAGTTTTGCAAAATACAAATAGCACTGGAGTTAGCAACATGGAATCTGAAACCTAATCCCCACTCTGTCTCAAACTGGTGAGGTGACAGTGGGGTTGTAATTTAACCTCTCTGGACCTATGCTTCCTAAACTGCAAAATGAAAAGGTTGGATTAAAAGATTGAGAAAGTCCCTTCCAACTTTAAAGATCTTGTAATTCTATTCAGGTTAAGTAAACAGAAACATAATGCCAAGGAATATCACATTCAAAATACAATGAAAGAGTTTCTGAACAGTAAGTCATCTTTATTTTCCTTAATGAGGTGTGATACAAGTTTCCTGAAAGTAGAATTTCTTTATTTACGCGGCAACTAGCAGAATGCCTGTATAATAGTAGGTGCTTTATACATGCTTATTAAAATGACTCAAACTAGATGATTTCCCAGGCCTTTTCCAGCACTGATAATCATTTGACCTTACAAAAATCCTTATAATGTACAAAAATCCTTTATTTACACTAATGGCATACCTACCAAAGTTCCCTTGCTCTCTGATAAATATTCTTACTCTTGGCCATCTGAGAGACTTTGCCATCAGGATTAGAAATCATGGCCTAGGAGAATTTATCCTTTTGCCCTTGGACCCCACTCTGTTTCCCTGTTGTCCGGATCAGCAAATACCAACAGCTAGAATAACTCCAGCCATACTTTATATTCTTGCTGACCATTTTTTCACCAAACCTTTTTCTGATACTCTTGTGACATTGTTATCATCTCCCCAGCTTTCCAATTCTTGAACCATAATCAAATCATCCCAGTCACTAATCCTAAAAAGGATGTATTGTCCTATTTGTTGGCTATACCCAGTATCCATGTAATTTTCCAAACCAAAACTCCCCTCTCTGGGTATCACTCCCCTATATCTATTTGCCCTATTAGAATATAAGTGTAATGGGTGTTTGTCACGTGAACAGAGAAACTGGAATGGTATCTCTCTCTTCAAGGAAAACCTTACAAGAAAATCATGATAACATGTAAAGGAAAGGTCAAAAAGTGACAGAGTGAGGAGCCTGTGTAGACATTTGATAACTGGTTCTGAGTTGCTCCTTTTCATGTGTTGAATAAGAGGCTCTTTTTTTGGCTATGAAGGCATTCAAAACAGGGAGTTAAGTGACTAGTTAAAAGAGTGGAGCCTATGACCTTGTGACCTCAAAAGGTCTAGAGAGTATCTCAACATTTTGCTTTTCCAGATTTCATCTTGGTAGTCAACAAAACATGGATATCCCAAGGAATGTAAAGATTAGAGATGCAATTTATTTTCAGTGATAATTTATGTACATATAATTGATATCCTCCAGGAAATATATGATCAGAAATGGAGGTACATCACTTATGTATCAAAAAATATAAAGATAATAGGTTGCAGTAAGAATATTCTATCAGTATTTTCCCTCCTCCCATCTTCAAGTGTTAGAGGAAGGACTCCTGTACATTTTGACAAACCTACATTAAGGATTAGTTGTTTTTTTTTTTTTTAAATCACAGTCATTGAAGATTAGGTACCACATTTTACATGTGACATGTTGTCTTTAGTAAATTTTAGATTAAATTTTGAAATTTCCTCTTTCAATTTTCAACAACTTTTATACTGTTTCACTTTTATCATTTGCTTTAATGAATTTATATGATTTTTATTATTTGTAGTTTGACTCACCAATCTGTAGTTTTTCTATGATTCATTGTTTGGCTCAAATTCTATAAAATTAAAATTAATCCCTCTTTTACATTTGGATCCTTTCATCAAAGGTTGTTTATTTATTATAATTTTTATTGTATTATAATCAGTAAAGAATACTTAATATTTCCGCTTTTCTGTATTTGTATATGAGTTTTTTTTAAAGAAATATTCTTTTTTTGGTAAAGGGTGCTATTTACAGCTGAGTAATATTCGTATTCCTTTCTAATTCCATTCACTAATCACCAGAGAGCTATCGTATCTAAGTTTTCTAAAATTCTATTTAGGTTTTTATTTTATATTTATATTTTTATTAGAGTTGTATAGTTATGAAAGGGGTACATTGAAATTCCCAACTATTAACAATTATGCTATTCACTTTTCCTTATAATTAGATTAACTTTTCCTTAATACTTTGATGCTATGCCATTCAATGCCTAAATATAGATATAGATATAGGTACATCTATCTATATGAAATACTGATTGTCTATAGTGTCTCTAATCAAAAGGAAGTTTCCTAGTTTATATCTTTTGACTATGTCAATTTTATTGTTGTACAGTTTGAAATCAAAAGTGCTACTCAGTTCATCTAAAATGGAGATCAGCAAATACAGTCTCAGGCAAAAAGAAGTCAAATGGAAAACCTTGAAGACATTAGAATTCTGAAAGGACACTTGTCACTTCTCCCCAATTAGAATATAAGCATCTCATCAGCCTGTAGCCCCTTCAACTTTCTCAAATGTACTTACTTTTCTAATTTGTCTTGACTAATGTTTGTAAGTTCTCTTCTCAGGTCTGGTATTTTCATAAGGAATGCTTGAAAGTCTTCTTTCATTTTCCTCAAATAGTATCATACTCAGTTTTGGAGGACAAATTAATCTTTTTTTGCCTTTTGCAATATTGTATTCCAAGATGTGTTCTCCTGTGTAGTATTTGCTGCTAAGAGTTGTGCACTGTATTTCTTAGACATTTGAACTCTTTCTTTCTGGCTTCCAGCAGTATTTTGTCTTTGATTGTAGGCTCTGGATTTGGGATATGCCATTCCTTAGAGTTTTCATTTTGGGATTTCTTTCAAGAAGTCATCAATGAACTATTTTTTTTTTCCCATTTGAGCTCTGGTTCTAATCAACTTGAGTAGTTTTCATTTATGATTTCTTGAAATATGGTTTCCAGGATTTTTTGTTTTTTCTTAATTTTCAAAGAATTTGATGATTCTTAAATCATCTCTCTTTGACCTGTTTGTCAGGTTAGTTGTCTATGTTACCAGGTATTTTATATTTTCTTCACTTTTTTATTCTGATTTTATTCTAATATGTCTTTTTATCTCATGGAATCACTGAGTTGTTTGCCCCTTTTTAGTTTTCAAAGAGTCATTCACTTGGACAAAGGATTTTTCAGCCTTTTGTTTTAATCCATTTTATCTAATTCTTTCCTCCAGACCTCTTATTTCATTTAAGATGCTATTATTTTATCTTTCGTTTAATTTCTTTGAGACATTTTTATAGTTCTTACCACTAAGTCATTTTACCCCTCTAAGGATCTGCTTATAGTGATGCTAATTCATTTCATCTGGGATTCCTTTGGGCATTTCTTGTTATTATTTCTATGTAGTGTTTGGTATCTTCTCTTTTTTACTGTTTTTTCCAGTCTAAGTTTTTGCCAGTGCCAAGCTCTTCCCATCTTGCACATTTGGATCTATGTTGTCCTGGCTTTGATTTCCTGGGCTCTTGACAGTGGCTTTTGCTTCTCCAGGGACATCTGTGCTCTGAATACTTTCAGATTTTAGGCCCCTTTGGATGATCTGGGTATAGAAAGCTGTAGTCTTTAGGTACCAATGGGACATCTCGGGTTAGGGTACTGCAGACTTCTTGTTATCCTGAGGCATTCTGGTCAGAGTGCTATCTGCTCAGATTTAACAGTGAGAGAGTTGCAGGTTTCTGATTCCCTTGGATCTTTACCATCTTCTCACCATGGTATTCTTGTCCCTCTGAGAAAAGCATGCTACACTACTCAGGTGCCTAGAGCATCTTTGGTCAGAGGGAGAGCAGCAGACTTCCTGGTTGTCGAGTTGTAATTTGCATCTGCTTCTCTGACAGAACATTTTTCTCAAATCCTGTGGGCTTCTTTCTATCTGTCTTTGTCCAATCCTGGACTGGATAAAGGGGTCCACTATTGTTTCTTAATTTGATTTGATGTCCTTTTTAGATCTTTAGAGGAATATGAGAGCTGGGTTCACTTGCACTATTTCCATCATCTTAATTGGAAGTCTAGATTTTTTTTACACTTTATTTTAAAGATCTATATTTGATATTCTAGAGTCTTTCATGGTTTGTTCAGGGCTGAGGTTACTGTGAAATATATGTGAAAGAGCCAGCTAGCATAATAAAAAGAGGTCTGGACCTGGCAAAAGGAAGTCCTGAATTCAAATCCCACCTCAAATACTTACTAGCTGTGTGACTGAGTAAATCACTTAACCTCAGGCTGCCTCAGTTTCCTAGTCTGTAAAATAAGGACAATAATAATACTTACATCCCAGTATTGTTGTGAGGATAAAATGAGAATATTTCTAAAGCACTTTGCAAACTTAAAAGTACTACAGAAATAATAGAGAGGTTAGGCAATAGGGGTAGGAGAAAAAAAGAGTGCCATACTGGATTTCAGTGTAAAAGAGCCAGAGGGTCATAGTTACAATGGCATACAATTTAGGCAAAAATATAGGGTGAGGATTATGGTCCTTTTTACGTAAAATCATAGTGTTGGGGTGCAATTTAGGAGAATGTGTCATTAGATGATCTGCTCTTTATATAAACTGGCTTTAGGCAAATTGGTTTTATGTGAATTGACCTGTATCTGGTTTCATAAAGGAAGGGACACAACTCTATATATGAAACATTAAATAGTTGATTAAGCCATAAAATGGCTGGCTGCTTCTTAAAATTAATTTGTGTTGGTAACAACATTTACCAGCACTCAGTAAATAACAGATGATGATCTTGAGGCAATAGTGAATAGATCATAGGTTGAGCCGGCCCCTTTATAGCCAAGTGTTTTATCATCTAGAAGATACTGACCATTTTAAGGGATCTTTCTTCTCATATAAAATGTCTCAATACTTGCCTTCTTTGTTGTCACTGAACTCTTATGGTCACTCCAATTTTCTGTCATCTACATATTGCTCAATTGGCTTTTTGGAGTTTTAGCTGTTTTGTCTCCCTCAGAACTCTCTTCCCTCAATACCAATTATTCATAATCCCGTCCAGATTCAACTGCACTACTTACAAAAATATACAGTAACTTTCCAAATCATGCTTCTTTTAAAATCCTCAATCAACTTTAAAATTACTTAGCACAAATTCAAAGAACAGTTTTACTTTGAAGTCTCAAAACAATTGACTGACTTTACATAATATCCAATCTATGGCCCAAGTTTCACTGTGTTAAAAAACACACGTCTTTTAAATATCATCATTCTATTTATCGGTCAGGTTTTGCAATAGACAAGAACGTCAAAATTCAAATGCATTGTTCTAATATCCCTGTCGTTATCAATTAATATTGAAAAAAAAAAGGTAGCTCTGTACCTAAAGAATAACCAAAATAACATTCATGGCATTCTTTTTTCCAATAGAATGTGCCATGATTCACTACCATTATGAAGATTATTAGACAGCTCTCATCTCAGGGTTGAACTGGCTTGGTCAGATATTGCCTCACTCCGTATATATCTTACTAGACTTACTAGACTTACTAGACTTCTGAGACTTCTGTGACTTCTGAGAGACATCAGTAATTAAGAAATCAATAAAATGTCCATTTAATCTCAAACAATTAGATTTCACCAGACACATAAGTCGGGTAGACTAAGTTCCTCGAGAATAGGAGCTCTTTCATTCTTTCTTTTATGTACTCAGCACCTAGTACAGTGTCAAGCATATAGTAGGTGCTTAAGTAGTACTTGTCAAATTGAAGTGATGACAGAGGAGCTTTCTCATCTTAGGCCATATTTGCTAGACCATAAATTCACTGGTAGCCCTCCCTGCAACCTTATAGGATCACAGGCTGACTGTTCTTTATGATATATACTATACTATGCTATGCTATGCTATCCTGTAATATTCTATATATACACAAACATACATAATACTATAGATAATATATAAGCACTATATTATACTTCATACCAGTATTATAAGCCATATGTAATTATATAGAAACATTTTATGTATAAACGCATGCATATTACCATATATAAGTATAAATATATTATTTTAATATATTATACTATATTATATACTAGTATATACTATATATACACTATTATCCACATAATACATATTTTATATATTATATACTGTAGCATATATTATAAACATTATACAACATACATAGTATCTGTATAGTATACTATAGTATAGTTATAGTATAAACTGTAGTATGGAATAGTATATAGTGTATGTATACCACAGAATAGACTATATGTTATAATAATCTTGTTGTTGAGTAGTTTCAGTTCTGTTCAATTCTTTGTGACCCCATTTGGAGTTTTCATGGCAAAACTACTGGCATGGTCTACCATTTCCTTCTCCAGCTCCTTTTACAGATGGGGAATTGAGGCAGAAATGGTTAAGTGACTTGCCCAGGGTCATACAGCTAGTAAGTGTCTGAGGACAGATTTGAACTCAGGAAGATGAGCCTTCCTGACTCCAGACCCAGCACTCTATCCACGGTGCCAACTAAGTGCTCTACATTATATTATGCTAGTATAGAACACAGTAAAGTATTATATATAGTACATAGTACATATATATGTAATGTAATAATATAGTATACCAGTTTATAATATACTATATAACTATGGTACAATTATATAAGCTAACATATTAATATATCATTACATCATTACAAAATCACTTCTGGACAACATTAATTTAATCCAAAATTTAAGGGAATATCTCTGTTAAAACAAAAAACAGGACACAGAGTTAAAGTTGAGGGGGACCTATGAAGTCACTTAGCTGAAACTTTTCGTTTAACTCATGAGCAAATGGAAGCATAAAGAGGTTAAATGATTCACTGAAGCATCTCACAGGTAACAAATAGCAAAGCCAGGATATAAACCCAGGTCTTCTTATTCTAAATTCAACACTCTTCCTACTGATTTCCAGAGGCAAGACAAAAGCCACCTGACAAATTAAATAAGTGCTATTAAGTGTATTTCTTCCATATCCTTATATTTATTTAGTTTCAAAGGATAAACTGTGGCCTGTATTATATCTCAGAAGTAAATTATATTATAATATTCTTGAGTATTTTCATAAGTTTTTGACTATTAATAAAGCTCATTCTGTTACAAAGACTTCTGTGTATCAAAAAAAGACTAATTCTATAGCTCAAAAGGTCTACAATGAAATGTCATCTATGATTTGCATTAAAATCAACTTTACTCCTCAAGATCCTACTTCCAAGTCTATATACAGTCTGACTATTTTGCTTTTAAAAATTTAGACTCATGCATTGTTTTTATTACCCATTACTTTTCAAGGAGATGGTGAGAAGGAGAAGGAAAACAAAAGGTCTTACAAATGAATTTTCATATGGACTTTTGGTAAATAAAGTGAATAATTTAATCCTGGACAAACATATTTCAAGTACCTAGAGTTGGCAGCTGCCATTCCTATTCATTTATAAGCTCTATAAAAATGCAAACTTCATTATATCTCATTTTAAATTTTGAGGAGTTAGCAAGGTTATGAAATTTGGCTATAGTCCAAGAGGATCATATTTATGAAATATGTCTCTTCCCAGTTGGGTTTGTATTACTTAAGATAGTATGATTATTTTGTATTTCTGTTGTATTTACTTTCCTTTGTTCATATTTTATCCCTTTCAGAAAAATGGAAGCTCCTTGAGGTGACAGTAAGAATTATTTCCTTTTTGTATTGCACCCCCAATAACTAAGACAGAGCCTTGCATGTTTTTTAAATGCTTCTTGAATAAATAAATGATGAAACACTACTAGTGTTAAAAGAATAATCACTAGGTGTGAAAGGATCACAACAAACATTTAAAATATGTCACCAGATATCATGAAGTAGAATAATAACTTAATCATTTTTAACTAATTTAAAAAGTAATTAGTTGCAATGAAATAAATTCAAAAAGTGTCACTTTCTTGACACTATTACCAAAAACTTCTCACACTAAGTCAAAAATCAATGTGATTCTTTCTAACTTTAACCCTTGACCTATTTGGTTTCTTAATCTTAATGCAGACTTTTATTAAGCTTTCTTTCCTCCAACCAATTTAATAAACTGCTCTCATTTTTCTGATTCAACATGGCAGTTCAAAAACACATGAGTAGCTTCTTCTTCAGAGATGAAAAGGAAATCTGCAGTGCAATATTGCTATCATATGGCTCAAAGCCAACTTTGCCACTCAGGATCCAATTTCTAGAAACCTGCACACGAAGCCAAGTTGCTCCTTGCTATATCATATACTGAACATTCTTAGTTACATAGGTAAAAGTGTTCATTTTCATGGACTACATTGGTTTTCTACCTTATAGTTATTTGGTCTCAGGCATGGAGCCAAGATGGCAGAGTAAAAGCAGGGACTTGTTTGAGCTCTCCCCCAAAGCCCTCCAAATCTCTGTAAAAAAATGACCCTAACCAAACTCTATACAGAACACACAAAATTACAGAGTGAAACAAATATCCAGCACAAGCTACCTGGAAGGCTGACAAGAAGGGTCTATCACACCAGGCTGGGAGTGGAGTTGGTTGGCCACACAGTATAGACTGGGCTGGAGCAGGCCTCAGGGGATTCAATCACTGGCAGCTGTGGCAGCTTCCAGACTTCTCAAACCACAAACAACAAAGACAAAGTAGAAGGTCACTGAGGAAAATCTGTTGGACCTTGGTGAGAGAAGAGCATAGTGAGCCTCCAGCCTGGTGGGGTGGAGGTGGCAGTGGCGGCAGCAGAAGCAGCTGCTTCCAGAGCTCCAGTACCACAGACAGTGGGGGGATCAAGCAGCTGATCAGAGGGGGAATGCAGGGATCTCTTTGCTGGTGCTGAGGCAGGATTCTCTTGCTTTGCCCTGCTTGAATCTGGGTCACAGTCCTGGGTTTCAGTCCTGGGGTGAGGAAGAGCATTGGCATGGCAGAGCTTTTGGCAGCTGTGAAGAGAGAATCCTCCTCACAGTTCCAAGGAAGAAAAGAGTGCTTGGGGTCATTCACAGGCCAAGAAAGGAATAAACACCTCTCCTTTCATCATACCACCTTAGAAGAATGGAAAATTTACAGGTGCCCAGAAGTATCTCTGACAACAGCTATGCAAAACCCCTGAAACTTGGAACAGAGCACTCTCCATTCTGGAAGTAGAGTCCTACCTTGACAAAGAGCTCATCAGACTATAGAATCTTACTTTGGTGACAAAGAAGATCAAAACATACAACTGGAAGAAGATAATAAAGCCAAAGCTCCTACATCAAGAGCCTCCAAGAAAAATATGAATTGGCCAAAGGCCATGGAAGAGCTCAAAAGGAGTTTGAAAATCAAGTAAGAGAGGTAGAGGAAAAATTGGAAAGAGAAATGTGAGTGATGCAAGAAAATCATGAAAAATGAGTCAAGAGCTTGCTAAGGGAGACCCAAAAAATATACTGAAGAAAATAACACCTTAAGGAATAGACTAACCTGAATGGTCCAAAAAGCCAATGAGGAAAAGACTGCCTTAAAAAACAGAATTGGCCAAATGGAAATGGAGGTCCAAAAGCTCACTGATGAAAATGATTCCTTAAAAATTAGAACAGAGCAAATGAGAGCTAATGACTTTATGAGAAATCAAGAAATTATAAAACACAAACAAAAGAATGAAAAAATAGAAGACAATGTGAAATATCTTATTGGAAAAACTGCTGACCTGGAGAATAGGTCCAGGAGAGATAATTTAAAAAGCTATGATTTAAAAAAGAGCCTAGACATCATCTTTCAAGAAATTATCAAGGAAAACTACCCCTAGGGGGTAAAATGGAAATGAAAAGAATCCACCAATTGCCTCTTGAAAAAGATCCCAAAAAGAAAACTCCTAGGAATATTGTAACCAAATTCCAGAGTTCCCAGGTCAAGGAGAAAATATTACAAGCAGCCAGAAAGAAATAATTCAAGTATTGTGGAAACAATCATGATAACACAAGATCTAGCAGCTTCCACATTAAGAGATGGAAGGACTTGAAATATGATATTCCAGAGTCAAAGAAGCTAGGATTAAAACCAAGAATCACCTACCCAGCAAAATTGAGTATAACACTTCAGGGGAAAAATGGATATTCAATGAATGAGGGAACTTTCAAGCATTCTTGATGAAAAGACCAGAGTTGAACAGAAAATGTGACTGTCAAATACAAGAATCAAGAGAAGCATGAAAAGGTAAACAGGAAAGAGAAATCATAAGGGATTTATTAAAGTTGAACTGTTTACGTTCCTACATAGAAAGATATTTGTAACTCATGAGACCTTTCTCAGTATTAGAGTAGTTGAAGGCAATATATACATATACATATACATATACATATACATATACATATACATATACATATACACATATGTATATGTATATACATACATATATATATATATATATATATATATATAAACAGAGGAAACAGGGTGATTTTAATATGAAGGGGTGATATCTAAAAAGCAAAATTAAGGGGTGAGAGAAGAATATGTTGGGATAAGAAGAAAGGGCAAGATAGAATAGAGTAAATTATCTCAGGTAAAAGAGGCCAGAAAAAGCTTTTACGATGGAGGGGCAGAGGGGGGAGGTGAAATGAAATTAGTCATCCTTACTCTCATCAGATTTGGATTAAGGAGGAAATAACATACATACTCAATTGGGTATCTTATCCTACAGGAAAATAGTGGGAACAGGGATAAGAAGGGAGGGCAGATTGGGGGAGGGGGTAGTCAGAAGCAAACACTTTTGAAAAGGGATAGGGTCAAAGGAGAAAATAGAATAAATGGGAGGCGGGATAGGATGGAGGGAAATAGAGTTAGTCTTTCACTATATGACTATTATGGAAATGTTTTACATAACTACACATGTACAATCTATACTGAATTGCTTGCCTTCTCAATGAGGGTGGATGGGGAGTGAAGAAGGGAGAGAATGTGGAACTCAAAGTTTTTAAAACAAATGTTAAAAATTGTTTTAACATGCGACTGGGAAATAAGATATACAGGCAATGGGGTATAGAAATCTATTTTGCCCTACAAGAAGGTAAGGGGGAAGGGGATAAGGGGTGGGAGTGTGATGGAAGGGAGGGAAGACTGGGGAAAGGGTAATCAGAATGCATGCCATATTGGGGTGGGAGCAGGGGAGAGATGGGGAGAAAATTTGGAACTCAAAATCTTAAGGAAATGAATGTGGAAAACTAAAAATAAATTAAAAATAAAATTAAAAATAATATTTGGTCTGGGTCACACATGTTCCACCCATGCTAAGAGTCCTTTTGCATGCTAATAGATAAGAAAGGCATGAGATGCTTCTATTTCTTTCACCCCACATCATTCAGTACTTCTGATGGAGTTATGAATTAAGGTAGTGAATACTCAGGCATAATTTAGTGGGATTACATATTCTCACACCTCACAGCACAAAACAGCAGTAGTAACAACCTAAAGCATGCTTTCAGTAGGACAGCACTTTCCCTCCTATGAACTCCATAAATTCATTCCATTTACCAGCTGCCCACTGACATTAATGCACAGAGATAAGAGAGAATATTGTAATGTCTTTTATGCATTTTTTTAAATGATACTTAGTTACCTAGAATGAAAGCTTTGAGCAAGTAGGAACTGTAGTTACAGGTTTCTCAAAGGCAAATGACACTCGAAATTTGTGTGTCTCTGAAATCCTCCTATGGGGCACTCTGCCTTGGTGGGGAAATTTATAACTGTTAAATTGAAATGAATCATCATAAGTGCTTTAGGAGGAATTTCTTGGTCCTTAACTGATTATAAGCTCATGAGGGCAGGGACTGTCTATTACCTCTTTTTGTATACTCAGTGCTTAGCCAAGTGACTGGCAAATATTTGGGACTTAATAGATCTTTACTGATTGACTGAAAGGAAATGAAACCAGAAATAATTTCATTAGAACAATGCAAAAATTTCACCAACAATCTAGATCTCATCAAACTTTCTGAGTTGGGGATCGCAGACAATTCTTTTTAAGGATGTTTGTTATTCTAATAGAATGTAAACTCCTTGAGGGCAGGCAGCATTTCATTTTGGTCTTGCATCCATAGCACCTAAAACAGTGCCTGATCTATAGTAGGAGTTTAATAGCTTCTTAGTGAACTGAATGAATAAAACTAAAATATTTTGAAATAGTAGATAGCATTTTTCCTATATTAAAGAAAAAGTTAATATTAAAAAAAACCCTACTCTCAGGGAGTAGTCTTCAAATGTTAGGTTCACTGGATCTTTTTAGATCTCTATACTATGCTCACTGTTAGAAACTCCACATCCTAAGTGTGATACTCCCCAAAAGAGCAAGTGGGTCAGTCTTTGGTGAGTTAGTGTTCTGAGAAAGGTAGGCTCTGTTTCAATATGAATGTCCTAATTTCAGGACTTTGAAGCAGAAAAAAAATGTACTTTCCATGCTGTTTTCAGCATCAAAATGAAGAAGACAAATCTTAGTTTTATTTTCCATCATATACAAAGAAATAACAGAGAAAAGGAGCCAGAAGAGAGTGAAGAGAAACAGGAAGAGGAGGAGTAAAAAGGGAATCAAGGGTAAAGAGGATAGAGGGAGATAGAGTGTAGAGGGGAATAGAAGTTAGAGAAGAATAGAAAGTAGAGGGGGATAGAGGGTCAGGAAAACAAGGAAGAGCAATGGGAAGAATAGTATGCTCTGGCTAGAGCAATGGAGAAAGTGTTGATACAAAGTTGTCCCTTTATGATTTCCCACTGATGACCATTTGGTTCTAGTTCAACACTAGGACTGTAGATTCTGTTCTGGGAAAGGATGTATCTGAATTAGAGGGCGATGAGTAGACTTTCCTGATTTCATTCTCAGTCCAGATTTTTTGGACCATCATCTCCCACCTCTCCCACCAGTAACTTGGATTCCTTCCTTGGGCCCCAAGGATCAACTTTTGCATTATATCCCAGGGACCAAGGTTTTTCTACACCACTCTACTGCCCTATTCCATGCCATGCTACCAAGCATAAACTAACCACACCCCTTCACCTCCCACTTCCAGTTTCCCCCATATGCTTTCTTCCACCATTAGAATGGAAGATCCTTAAGGGCAGGAATGGTCTCATGTGAACAGTACTTGTATTCTCAGCACTTAGCACAGAGTTGGCATATTAATTAAATGTCTTTGAGTCTTACTAGGTGCTAAGCCCCAGGCCCAAACCCCAGTTAGGTGCTAAACCTATGTGGGTGTTAATTGGTAACCAAGGTGGGGCCCCAGGTGGGGCTAACTAAGGGAGGCCTGATTAGATCTTTGCTCCTAAGTTTGCCCCAAACCCCTAATTACTAGGTGCTAAGCTTATGTGAGTGTTAAGCTCCCAGGGTCCTAAGGGGAGGTGCTAACTCCAGAGCCAATCATAGGAGCCTAAGTTCTGGTCACTCAGATGACATTTGATGATGTCTGAAACTGTATAAAAAAAGGAAGACAGAGCCATTTGCTCAGGGGCTCTCATTCATGGTGGCACGCTGATGCGGAGACTCTAGGCAGCTGTAGCTAAGAGCCCTTCAGCTCATAAACCAGATGTTGGGACTTTGTTAAACTCTGGTAACTATGTATTGGGATTTGAATCAGACAAGGTCTGTCTGTTGATGTTTGTAATTTGTTTGTATTTTGCTCTGAAGTTCATGGTGCTGGCTTTTTCCCCAGAACTAAGTGAATGGTATTTGTATGCTGGATTAAAGTGAGATTGTGAACCCTTTAATGTTGCTTTCCTTAGTAAAGCAGATCAAAAGAACCTATGCTGGCAGCGTTCTTGTTGTTGGGCTTGTGTTGGTCTTTCACCCCCACAGCAGCTGCTAGCCGGATTGTTGAAACAATATGGAAGAAAGAAGGGCTCCTCAGTGGAGAATTTAAGAGCTAGACACTACCCTAGGAATCATCTACTTTCAGAACTACTTCATTTTAAACCTGAAAAACCTGAGATCCAGAGTGATAAATCAACTTGCCCAAGGTTAAACAAGCTCTAAGAAACAGAGCTGGGATTCTACCCATTCTGCAGACTCTATATCAAATACGTTAAACTGAGTAATGACCTAGCAATTATCTTTAAGCACAGGAAATACCATTTAAAAATCAAGATAAACTCCCCAAGAATAAACAACGATGCAACAAATCAGAAAGTAATTTAGAATAGACATAGTGGGCATTTTTTAGCCAGTTCTTTTTTTATAACCTGTAAGCAAGATCATAAAAAGTAGGAAAGGTTTTGTTTAAGGTCAGTTCTGATGCCATGTCTAGTCTGCTCTTCAAAGGACAGTTAAGGATAGAGAGGCTCATCTCTGTGAACTTGGCTCTTAGGTGATTTGTTTCTGTTTGTTTTCATCACAGTAGCTCATGAAACAGATTAAGTTGACCAACAGCCTTTAGTCCTGTGTGAAGCCTACTCCGAGTAAGTCACTTGAAATCTATGATGCCTAGATTTTCTCTTCTGTAAAATGGCAATGATATCTATAATATCCCTCTCAAAATGTTATCTTAAGGTTCAAATGATATTATGTATGTCAAACACTTTGCAAAGCTTAAAGTACTGTTGATAGTATGATGCTCTCCAAGGTAATAAGAAACATTTCTTGAGCTATCTGGTCATTTTGCCATGAGTATTTATAAACAACAATGAGAAAAAAACACAATGAAAATAATTGTAGCTTATGCACCAACATCAGCTGCCGAAGATGAAATAGATAAATTTTATTGATACCTGCCTCAAATCTCTGTAGCTTCAAGGCAATTGTGGTTGGGGGGGATCAAAATTATGTTGGAAAGTATGATTTGGAATCAAGTAATAAAAGATGAAAAAGACTATATTGCAGGCTATCCAAAAACCTCACCCTTGTATTCAAGAACATTTTGTTCAAGGAAACAGTTGGGAAATGCTGGATGTGAGAAGCACCAAACAACATGAACTTGATTACATCTTAACTGAAACAATTGACTAACGTAGGAGTCATTTCAGAATTAGCTCTTTGTATCATTAAGTGGTAACAGTGAAGGTCATCAATACCAAATGTGAAGAAAGCAGAGGGCTGAATTTTTGGCCAGAGGACATAGGTTCAAACCCCACTTCTGTAATTTGTTTCTTCCTGATGTTGAATAAATCATTCATACTCACTGGGTCTCAAGTTTCCTCTGGTGTGAAAGGGGATATTGGATGAATTCTGAGTCTGAACTTCCTTTCACTTCTAAAGCAATATTTCTAAGAACTTAAGGTAAAGATGTCATAACAGTAGCTCTTAATTAGAACCAGATCTACTCAAAATAGAATAACCTAGTAATTCATACAAGAAAAATAAAGTAGATAAAAATATATCTTTTCCAAATTGTGACATTTAGCTGGATGGGTAACACACTGAGTTAGTCCATCAGTATGTTTGTCATGGATAGGATTTCAGATAAATAGTAAAGTTAATTTAAAGTTGATTCAGAGGAATACTGATTTGTTTTTGAGAAACTATACAGCTTTCAACAATCTCTTGTTGGTTGCCTGCAATGTAGTTGGTTGGCACAGTGGATAAAGTGCTGAGAAAGGAATCAGGAAGATGTGAATTCAAATCCATCCTCAGAAACTTACTACCTGTGTAACCACCCTCAGAAATAGGCTGTATGTCATTTAACAATGTTTCAGAGAGAGAGAGAGAGAGAGAGAGAGAGAGAGAGAGAGAGAGAGAATCTCTTTTTTAAAAATACTTAAAACTTCAAAATACCCATCATCATCATCACTAATATTTTATATAGCATTTTAAAGTTTGTTGAGTTAGCAAGTCACTCAATTGCTATCTGCCTCAGTTCCCTCATAAGCAAAATGGAGATGATAATAGCATCTACCTCCCAGGGTTATTATGAGGACAGATATAATATTTTTAAACATTAAAGTGCTTAGCACAGCATCTGGCACACAGTAGGCATTTAATAAGTGCTTGTTTCTTTCCCCCTCTAAAAGTCCCTCTTTTTAAATATTAGTACTCTTTTGTTAGGCAGCTAGGTGGCTCAGTTGACAGAGTGCTAGGTCTAGAATCAGGAAGACCTGAGTTAAAATGTAGCCTCAGACACTTGCTAGCTGTGTGACCCTGGGCAAGTCACTTAATCTTTGCACTAGAGAAGAAAATGGCAAACCACTCCAGAGTTCTTGCCAAGAAAAATCCATGGACAGGGTGGTCTACGGTGTCACAAAGAATCAGACACAGCTAAACTAATGAACAAAAACAAATTGCTTTATAGCTGTCGGTCCATGGCTATCAGTCATTAAACACTATGATCTTTGAAGCAACACAATTGCAAATGACCTACAAGGAAATGGAAAGATACATGATTATTATTGGCAAGTTGTAGACATAATACCAAGGATAACTTGCGTCTGCAAAAGAAATCCTCAAGGGTATATAAGACCAGAAAAAAAGGCCTGTAGGGATTGTGAGGGATTTCGGATTTAGGGAATCCTTGAAATATTTTATGAGGATTAAAGGAAAATCTACAATGAGTTGGGTGGATTTAAAATAAGACAGGTACATGGATACATAGAATGAGAAGATACAGATAGGCTGTGATCTATACAGGTAGAAGGCATATTTACATTGCATTTGGGTGGCAGAGTAATAGAACACTGGGCCTCAAGTCAGGAAAATTGAGTTTACATTCTGCCTTGGATATTTACTAGCTGTGTGACCCTTGGCAAGTCACTGGTCCTCTCTCAGCCTCTGTTTCTTCATTTGTAAAATGGAGAAAGTAATAATCTATCTCATAGTTCTTATGAAGAACAAGAGATAATATATGTAAAGTGGTTGACAAACTTTAAAATGCTATATAAAATAGTAGTGATGAAGATGTTTGGGTAGTTTAAGTTTTAAGTATTTTTAAAAAGAGATTCTCTCTCTCTCCCTCTCTCTCTCTCTCTCTCTCTCTCTCTCTCTCTCTCTCTCTCTCTCTCCCTCTTCCTCTCTGAAACATTGTTAAATGACATACAACCTATTTCCAAGCAAGACTGTGGAGGTCATTAAGGATGCATTGATCACTCATTTGTCCAAGATAATTCATTTGTAGCCTAACTTCGGGAGAACCATATATAAATTAAGTTACCATTCAAGGTCTCTTTGAACCCTGAGATGCTATTAGTAGCATTTGATTATTTTTTTACTGTGAGAAGTTGAAAGTCAAAATGCCAAGACTTCAATGTGTTTCTGTGAACCTAAAATCTCATTTTTGATAGGAGCACAGGCCACATTGCTTAACAAGGACAGACTAACTTTTAGAACTTTTTAGCCTGGAAAAAAAAATGAGAAGGCCATTAAAGTCTTTAACACTACAAAGGGTATGAAGTGAAGGTGGACCTTGTAGTCAAGTCCTTGGAATACAGTCTGAAATATATTCCTAAAACTTGAAAGTAGTTTGGGACAAATAATAACGAAGTACTTGTTTACATTCAGTTACCCTAAGAGGTGATACAAGGTAAAAACAAAAATAGACCTAATAAAGGCACAGATGATTCAATCTCCGTGGACTTTATCAGAAACAAAATGCTGAAGTAAGTGGCTTATAGGTATTACCTAGTACAGCATCTCTTATATTTAAAATTCATCTAGAAACTTTATTACCCTTGAAGGTCACTTAAGTGATAACTAGCACCAAAAGGTCTTCCCTCAAGTAGTAATGTTCTTTTCTTGAAGTGGAGGAAAACAGCATTCATTAAATGGATTTCTTCAGTACCTTAGAAAACACCAACTACAACTGGAAAAAGTCACATTCCATGTGGTCCTTGCAATCAAATACCTATCGATCTGTAGCTGTTATGTGGACTTGTATCTCCAACAATGGAAATGCATTTTTGAAAAGTGGTATAGAATAAAGGTGTATGTGTGTGCACTTACATAAAGGAGAACCATTCATACCTATTAAGAACAATCTCTTCTACAGACTCTGTGAAAAAAAATAATCTATTGTTTCTTTCCTAAAGTATTAAAAGTCAAAATTCAAAATAAAATGAAGTTTTTTTATATTATTGATTGCTGAATAATTATTGCTAATATTGATAGTTTCCAAGTTCACAACCATCATGAAGACCTATCTTTAAGGTTACCTCAAAGAGCTATTTATTTATGATGAGTATGTTACATGCCATTCTACTTTATGTAGTAGGCAGTAATTGTAACTGGTGTATTAAAATTATAGGTTTAAAGCTAAAAAGCATCCTAAGAGATCTTTCAACCCAAACTTACCATTTTTCAGATGAGGAAGCTGAGCAACAAAAGGGTTAAATTATCTACCCAAGGTCACTAAGGTAGTAATTATCTAATCTGGGATTTGAATCCTGGTCCTCTGACTTTACACCATAATGTATCTTTAATCAAAAGATAATCATGTCTTGTATGGTTGTTAGGTGATGACTATATTACCATATCCAAATGAAGAAAATGACATGATGGGGAATTAACCATTTTAAGAGTCAAAAGCCTGGGGCAGCAAGGTGGTACAGTGGATAAAATACTACCCCTGAAGTTAGGAAGAACTGAGTTCAAATATACTCTCAGGCACTTGCCATTTATTAGCTATATGACCCTGGGCAAGTCACTTAACCCCTATTGTCAAAAAAAAAATTTAAGAAAAGGGGACTTCTTCTTGATCTCTTGTCAAAAAAAAGGTCAAGTTCAAATGAAAACTGGTTCCCATTGTCTTTCCATGGTCTACGTAGCAAGAATTTCATCATATAATATGATCTATTTGCTTTTATAAAGTATTAGAAACAATACAAAGCTTTAACAAAAGTTTGCTATTTTAAGAAATAAGATTAGTCTAACATAACCTGTTATCGAGTAAGTCATATATACAACCAGCCAGGAAGTATCTAGAGGTTGAGGTTTATGTTGTATACAACTTTGTATCCACTATAGTGCCTAGCAGTGTGCCTTGCACATAGTAAGTACTCAATAAACAGCTTGACTGAATTAAAGAAGGTAAGCTTCCAAAGCTATACTCATCATCTAAGCTAATAAAATGACTCTCACATTAGTCTCTACCCTTGCACACTCTTGTCCAATACTGTTCTCTGAAATACTTTTCACATTGCCCCCAAGAAGGAAAAAAATAAAACAAAGCAGAGTAAGTACCAAAAACCCAACTACCACACTAATATATCATTGGAATTTTTTTTTGTAAAACTTGATAAATACAAATAAACTTGTTTTTTTTTCTTTTGAAACAGTAATTTCTTTTAAAAATAAGCTTAACTGCATAGCAGAGAGCAAAAAAAAATACAAAGAAGCAAAAATAGACAGCTCTGAACACAATGCATAGTACTTATTATATAGGTTTTCTTGAAATGGAAATTTATTGTTGTGTATTTTGAATCCTCTTTTATGTTCTGTTTTTTTTTATTATTTTGTATTTAAGTTTTAATATTTAAGTTTATGGTATGTTTCTTTTTCTTTTCTTATTGTATATTTAAGTTTTAGTATTTAAGTTTAAAATAGGCTTATATTATATTATAAAATCCTTATCATTTCTTTATTCTATTTTTCCTTGATCTTCTTATTTAGCATTTTATTTTTCCTTGATCTCATGTGAAAACAATTTCCAACATTCACTTTTCAAATGGACTTCTAAATTCTCTCTCTTCCTCCCTGCTCCCCTCACTGAGAAGGCAAGCAATATGATGTAGGTCATATGTGTGTAGTCATGCAAAACATATTTCCATATTAGTCATGTAGTAAAAGAAAACATAGACCAAAATAAAAAGCCAAGAAAACTGAAGAAAGCAAAAACAGAGTATGCTTCAATTTGCATTCAGAGTCCATAAGTCCTTCAGTGTTGTCTTGGCTCATTGTATTGCTGAGAATAGCTAAGTCATTCCCAACTGATCCTCTTGCAATATTGCTGTTATCGTGTACAATGTTCTCCTGATTCTACTCATTTCACTTTGTATCCATTCATGGAAGTCTTTCCAGATTTTTCTGAGAGCATTATTTCTTATAGCACAATAGTATTCCATCACAATCATATACCACAACTTCTTCGGCTGTTCCCCAATTGATAGGCATCCCCTCAATTTCTAATTCTTGCCACCACAAAAGAATTGCTGTAAATACTTTTGTACATATAGATCCTTTTCTTTTTTTATTTTCTTTAATCTCATTTGGGATATAGACCTAGAAGTGGTATTGCTAAGTCAAAAGATATGCACAGTTTTATAGGATTTGGGTTATAGTTCCAAATTGTTCTACATAAAAGCTGAATCAGTGCATAACTCCAATAACAATGCATTTGTATCTCAATTTTCCCACATCCTCTCCAATATTTGTCATTTTCTTTTCCTGTCCTATTTGCCAATTTAACAGGTGTGAGGTAGTACGTCAGAATTGTTTTAATTTGCATTTCTCCAATCAATAGTGATTTAGAGAATTTTTTTTTCATACGGCTATAGATCGCTTTGATCACCTCATTGGAAAACTAACTGCTCATATTTTTTGTAGCATTTTTTTGATCATTTATCAATTGGGAAATGGCTCTTATTTTTTTATAAATTTGGATCATCCCTCTATATATTTGAGAGATGAGACCTTTATCAGAGAAACTTGCTTCAAAATGTTTTTTCACAGTTACTATTATTATTTCCCAATCCTTAATATTTCCAAAGCCATCCCCCAATCTCTTCAAAGATTATATATCTGTATCTTTATGAGATAACAGAATCTTAGAATAACAGCTTAACAGGCAAAGTCGTTTGAACTGTATGTTGCTTAGCTGTCTCATTCATCAAATGGGAACAAGGTGTTCTCCATGATTGCATGTAATTTTAAGCATTTGGCTTTTTGACTCTTGGAATGATTTAGTGAAAAACAGAAGGATCCCTCACTATATACCTAATTCAAGTTCAGTGTCTAGCCACCAACTGACTTAAGAATAGTGATAGAATTGTGGAACATATGCATGAAGAGACTTTGGAGATAACCTAAGGACTTAGACCAACTCTAGCACACAGATTTTACACTGACTGACACTCAAAAAATATCAGCATCTAAGATAATTTAAGGAAAGAGACAGCAACTGGGATAAACAAACAAAAAAAGACTCCATGGACGATGTTATAGGTTGAAGTGAAATGAGTTGAATCTTCAGGAGAATGTAAAAAATTCCTTGAAGGCAAGGATTATTTTTCTTTGTCTTCATATCCCCAGAGAGTAGCATTATGCCTGGCATACAGTAGGTTGCACTGAATTGAATTAAAATAAAGGATTCTAAGAAATGTGGTTGAACAGAGGTTACACAGCTTATACTTGAATGTGGGAGAGGGACTAGGAGTTGGAGGCCAGTTGTGCTGGAATGTAGAGTGTTTGGAGGAGAATAATTATGAAATGTCTGGAAAAGTAGGTTGGAGCCAGATTGTAGAGGGTTTTAACTGTTAGAGTCAAGTGATGTGTTGGAGATAAACAAATGCCCTAACTAGATTGGTTTTAAGCAAAAAACCATTTCATGCTTCTTGGAAAAAATGGTGGAGGCGAAAGAATAATGTCCCAGTTATTTTAAAAGAGTAAACACAGCTACAACTTTCTCCTGAGAAGGCATTTCTATCTAGTTAACCAATGTATGATATATCCCAAAGGTCTTAGTGCAGTTTTAACTTTTAATAACTTCAGAAATATAAATGCTACAAAAGTTTACGAAAAATCTGAAAGGTTAATTATTTAAAATTTTAAAATATTGATATGTTTCTCATGAAAATTCAGCATCCAACTGTCTCATACTAACCATCACTCTTAAAAATTTTCAAGCTTTGTAAAAATTTTTAACACCTAGCATTCAGTAATTGAAAACATTGCATTTGTAATCTTGTCCTTAAAATATCATCCCAAAATACAAGGTTTTGATGCATACATGGCAATTTTAACATGACCCTCTCCCCCTGCAAAGAAAGAGCCTGGCTAATATAGATCAGATCACCAACGTGGCCAAGTAGTCACATTTCCTCAACCATTTGAGAAAATGTCATTCAGAAACAGATTGTTGTGGCTGTTGTTTGTCCTTCATTGGACCAATGACTTCAGGAAGGTGATGTCTTGGCTTGCAAGTGAATTGGATTTAAGTTAGACAGGGCTGTGCAAAGTCACCAGCCTCACTCTCTCCTCCCAAGCCATCTGGGTCCAGTGACACAGCATAATTGAGGACAACCAGAGATGGCCCAGGATGCAGTGGAAGACCTTGGCCTTTTTAAGCTAAGGTGTTTCCCTTCTGTGGCTACACCCATTCAGTGATTAAGATTAGGTAAAAAATGAAGCAAAAGAAGCCCTCTTTTATCTACTCCAAAAAAATAAATCTGGGAGGGCAATACCCTCAGGGTTTCTAGCCAGAACAAAAACAAGTGCTATTTATCCTCTCTCAGAGCCATGGAAAAAAATGACCAATGGAGAAGCTAGAGCTGGGACTTATTATTGGCAAATAAGTGATTTGGGTTTAAAGCATACTCAAGTAGCTTGAGTTGAATCCCAATGGGCCTGGTTTTTCCAGAGCTCTGTTTTACATAACCTACTTTCTTTGGAGCAGAGCACCCACCTGTAAGTTCTTGATTTCCCATGTGGATGGAGAAAGGGAGGGAAGCAAAGGAAGGGAGGAACAAAGAAGCAGCATTGCCCAAATGGAACTGGACAGTTGGGTCCCGAGAGGGGCAGCTATTACTCACTATTACTCACTGAAAGGCCAATAATAAGACCTTATAATACATACACACACACACACACACACACACACACACACACACACACACACGGAGAGACAAAAGCTATTGTTTCTGTTCCAGCCAGAAATCCTGAGGGTATTCCCTTCCCGGATTGATTTTTTTTTTGGGGGGGGGGTAGGTTAAAGAAGTCTTCTTTTGCCTCTTTTCTTACCTAGCCTTAATCACTGAATGGGTGTAGCCACAGACAAATGTGAGACCTGGGAAACACCTTGGCTTAAGAAGGCCCAGGTCTCCCACGGCATCTTGGGCCATTTCCAAGTTGCCCCCAGCTATGTCTTGCCACTGGACCCAGATGGCTTGGGAGGAGAGAGTGAGGCTGGTGACTTTGCACAGCCCTGTCTAACTTAAATCCAATTCACTTGCAAGTCAAGATATCACCTTCCTGATATCATTTGTCTTCTTCCAGAACCAAAGGACAAAGAACATTCAGAAACAACCATACAAGCAATGCATAATGACAAGTATAATTAAATTTAGTTTAATTTAAATTTAAAATTCATTATTAAACGTTCACAATATTAAATAAGAAAATAAATTTAAATATTTAAATTTTCATGTGATTTTTTTCGTTTGTAGCATTTATATTTCTGAAGTTTATTAAAGCTTAAGACTTTTAGTTCAACCTTTATAAATATATCTCTTTGATGGTGATTATTATCATAAAGAAACTTAAGGCTGGAGAATTTTTTTTGTTGTTGTCATTGTTCAGTCATTTCATTACCATACGTGGAGTTTTCTTGGCAAAGATATTGAAATGGTGCAATATTAAGCAAAGTGGGAATTTTTGTTTTGCTCTTTTTTCTTTTGGAGCTCTAGTTCTTCTCAGCACTAAGGTAATAAAGTGCCTTTGATTCAGACTTGCCTTTGTTGGAATCAAGAGTTTTTGATGACTTGCTTAAGTCACATGAGTTCAAGTCACATGGTTGTGACATCATCTGCGGGCTGACCCTGAAGAAGACTATATATATTCTGAGTTTAGAATTTACTTTGGGGGCTGACTCATTAGAAGAGTGTTCCTGTGATTTGGCCAGATGAGACTCTAGGTAGCCATTAAGGAGCCTCTCTGCTTTTGAAAACCCAGATATTGGTGCTTCTCTCTCTGGTAACTATGTATGTATTGCTATGGATAGACTGAAGCCCTATCTGCTGAATTGTGTTATTTGCTCCATTTATACAATTTCTGCTATAATTTCTGCTTCAGGGTGCTGACTTTTTCCCCTGAACTAAGTGAACGATAGATGTATGTTTAATTAAAGTGAGATTGTAAACTCCTTAAAGTTGCTTTTCTTACAAAAACAGATCAGGGAACCTGTGCTAGCAGCCCTCCTGTGTGCTGGTGTTATTGGCCTTACACTTCCACACAGCAGCTGATAGTAAAAGTGGTGCTACAAATGGTTTGCCATTTCCTTCTACAGCTCATTTGACAGGTGAAGAATTAAGGCAGACAGGGTTATGTGACTTGTCTAGGGTCACACAGCTACTATGTGTCTGAAGTCAGACAGAAGATAAGTCTTCTTGACTTTCTGTCTGGCATTCTATCCACTGAGTTACCTAGCTGCTGTGAGAGTTAAATACTCAAGGAAAATCAAGAATTCAGTTTCCTGGATATATATTTTGTGATTGTGGAAGTGAAAAACCTTAGCTTTTGTTCTTAGTTTATGTTTTCACATATGTTCATATACATACATAATGTATACATACATAATACAACTTTTTGGAATATGTAAATTAAAATCATGTTATTAGAAAGATTTAGAACTGGAAGGGGCTAAAGAGATCTAGCCAGCACCATCATTTTACAGTTGAGGAAAATGAGTCCCCAGAGAGGTTACATGACTTACCCAAAGTCATAGAAGAAATTGGCAGAACCAATATTCAGGTTTCACATGATCTCTAACTCCAAATAGAATTTTCCCACTGCTATCAAAGTATTCTTTAGGAAATGATAGGAATTATTAATTTTAAAAAGTTTAATTAGTAAAATTTGTTAAATTAGCAAAAGACTGAAGAACAAGTATCATCAAATGGAAAATCCAATGAATTTCCTTTAATTCAAGTCTATATTTTCTAAGGGTGTCAAATTTTCACATCAGTCTATGATATTTTTAGGCCCACTGTCCTATTAGAGGTAGTGTGGTACATAAGTCAAGAGCCCTGGGTGCAGAGGCTGGCTCTGATATTACCTAGGGAGCCCTGGACAAGTAACATCATTTCCCTAGACTATAGTATTCTCTTCTATCAAGGGAAGGGACTGTGTTGAATGGCCTCTGAACTGAAATGCTTTCCTGCTTTTTAGCTATGATTCTAGTTATATTTTTAGGTACTTTAAGGATTTTTTAACCAAAAATAAATAAATAATGGAATGCAGCACAGGATTTTTCAAAAAATTTGAAATTCAAAATAATTTTTTTCAATATTAAAGAAAAAAATTTAACTACTAAAAATATATTTGGTGTATTTCTGAAGGAGGAAACATCTACACTATGATTTATGGACTTACCTTTCCAAGGAAAACCTTTCCAAGAAAGGAGAAGTAAACTTAGAATTTCAGAAGCCCTCTGCTCTTAAACTAAGCCCCCCGGCAAGAAGGAAAATCACATTGGGTTAAACTAAATCTAACAGTAAGTGATGTGGCTAGGCCCAAAGAACTGTAGCATGAGACTGTAAGTATGTGTTATATTCTTAGTATGTTCTCAGCTCCCTTGTGCAACTGAGAAAAACTACTTAATCCTTCTGAGTTTTGCTTTCCAGATCAATTAGACAAAGATCATTCCTTCCCGCTATCTGTAGGACTTTCAACAGTTAGAATAAATTAGCTAGTCAGGAAAATTGCCTCCTACCTCTCAGCTCTACGCCAAACAGTAATTTAAACAGAAGTCAAGGACATTCGTTTACATACCTAAGATAAATTAAAACCTGTGGAAACCCTCCACTCATTTAAGGCTATTGCTTTTATAATCTCCTCTTTCCCCTGTATCCCAAAGAAGAAAAAGAGTACATAGGGATGAGACTGCAATAGCCTGATTTTCTCACTTCTATGCTTCTCAGAGGTCTGTGCCTACTTCTGCAGTCAATATTGTGTACTCATAAAATGGCCCAGCTCGAAGGAATCAAGGAGAGACAGTGTGTCATAGGAGGAGAGCAACACAGTAGGAGTCAGGATTTTTGGATTAAAGGTTCAAATTCTGTCCTCAGATGCTATGTGGTCTGAGGCAAAGCCAGTTCATATCTCTGAGCTTTACCTTCTCCATTTATAAAATGGAAGTAATAAAACATTTGCTACTTATCTCATAGGACTGTTGTAAGCATAGCACTTTGTACAAAGTGTTAGAGAGGAAAAGGACACTCAGTGGTTGAGCAACTTACTTAAGGTGATATAATTAATCTATAAGTGAGCATCTATAAGTCATCCTAGGGGACTTCAACATGCACACTTGTTGAGGGTTAGGGGTGCTTGGGACACCAAAATACAGACATACTGCATCCTGCCCAAATGAATTTGACCCAAGCCTTCTTTCAGCCAAAGAAAAACAAAGTTTATTAAAGATTTGCCATATTGGGTAGACTCTTAAGGAGCCTGAACATTTGTGATGCTAGTGCCAGCAGGCCAGATTGAATCTGAGCTAGCTTGAATCTGAGATAGATTGAATCTGAGTATCTTCATGAGGTGAGATGGATCTTATATACAGAAAGACTGTGGGAGGGATCTAAGGGGGTGGCAAATAGTTTGGAGTGATGGGAGGAGGGGTTTGGGAAGGGTCTGGAGGAGGAGTCTGAGGAGGATCTTGATGGGACTGGGGTGACTATAAGATTAAGGGTGGGAAGTACCTGGAGATAACAGACAATGGAGGGCTTGGCTAGGTTAAGAGTAACAGATTTGGGCATGAAAAGCCTGATCAAGTGGGAAGATTCAAGGAGAGTTCAAGGTGGGGTTTTCCAGGGCCTATGGACAAATGGATCTCAAATTCTTTTGGGGTAAGGGGTGAAGGTCTTGGCTTGGTCCTGTACCCTGTCATACTGACTTTCCTTCAAACTCCATAACTAAACCTACTCACCTCCATGAGCTACTCCTCCACCCCACCTCAGCCATACAAAGGTGGTCATACCCCTGATCTTTTCATCACAAATGTTCCACCTCCAAGTTCAAAAATTCCAAAATTCCCTTATCCAACCATACTATTTCTCTTAGAGATCTTCTCAGCTCCCAAAGATTTAATTACCATATCTATGTTGATGACTCATATACCTGCACTGCCCTAACTTCTCTGCCAATTTCCAGCCTCACATCTCCACCTACCTTTTAGACATCTTGAACTGAATGTCTGCTAGACATCTTAGATCCAGTGTATCCCAAACCAAACTCATTATCTTTCCCCCTCCTATCTTCCTTAGTGCTATAGAAGGCAACACTATCCTCCCAGTCTCTAAGACTTGCTACCTAGGAGTCATCTGGGACTCCTCACTATTCCTCACCCGCTACATCCAATCTATTGCCAAGGCCTGTTGATTTCACCTATGCAACATCTCTCGAATATGCCCCCTTCTGAACTCCTCTGACACTGCCATTACTTAGTGTAGGTCCTCATCAAGTGATGCCTGGACTACTGCATTAGCAAGTGTCTCCACTCCAGGCACCAAAGTGATTTTCCTGAAGCTCAAATCTGACCATGTCACCCTCTCCTACTCAATAAACTGCAGTGCTTCCTTATTGCCACCAGCAAAATTCTTTTTTTAGCATTCAAAACCCTTCATAACCTAGTCCCCTCCTACCTTTCCAGTCTTCTTACACCTTACTTATTGCCACATTCTCTTCAATTCAGTGACGCTGACCTCCTTGCTTTTCCTCAAACAAAATACTCACTCTGTCAGCTCCAGGAAATTTTCCTGGCTATTCCCCAAGTCTGGAATTCTTTCCTTCCTTATCTTTACCAATTGACTTTCCTGGTTTCCTTTAAGTTCCAACCAAAACTCCTGCCACCTACAGGAAGCCTTTCCCAATCCCTCTTAATTTAAGTGCCTTCCCTCAATTAATTATTTCCTGTTTTTCCTGTATGTAACTTGTTTAGTACATATGTGTTTGCTTATCATCTCCCCCATCAGATTGTGATGTTAAGGGCTGACGGCCAGGACTGACTTTTGCCTCTTTTTGAATCCCCAGGCCCTAGCACATTGCCTGGCACATTTTAAACACTTTAAAAATGTTTACTGACTATTAATGACTGATTCTTCATGTTGGGTTCTTTCCATTGAGCCACAAGTGAGGCCCAAGAATAAGAAAGAAGAAACTACAAAAAATTTGGTGCTTCAGACAACTTGAAATACTGCTCAGAAAATGGATCTAGTGCAGTAACATGAATATAAAGATTATGATATATGCAAAGATATCTGATAAAAGGGACAAGGCAGCCAGCATCATACTGAAATCTACAAATTACATTCAAATCATAGCAACTCACATTTACCCTTCACTTTATAATGTACAAAATGCTTTGTTCACTACAGTCCAGGAGGGGAGTCATTTAAAGTAGAACTGTTTTTAGTCCTATTTTATGTGTGAAAAATGTGGGGGAGGTAAAATAATTTGCCCATCAAGGGAAAGAAGGATATAAGCATTTCTCAAGTGACTGCTAGCCATGTGTCATGCAGCCTAGTCTAGTCATCTTCCTACTAAACCATAGAAATTCTTAATATACCATTACAGATATTTGATATTCTGCTGCATTTTGTCAAATCATTACTTCTTGTAGCATTTGACTAACAAACTAATGTTGATGCTGTGCTATGTTTAGGTAAAAAAAAAGCCTTCTAAGAAACAAATTTGAGCCAGGGTCAAGAAGAGACTCATACACATGAGCATAGAGGCAGACATAAGCATTGGATAGTATGGAATCCCACATTGAGTAAATTGGTACTGCCAATGCACATGGGCACCTTATCTGCAACTTATAATCTAGAGAGTTATCTAGAGTACTGAGATGCTAATCAATTCATCCTGGATCACACAGCCAGTGCATGTCAAAAGTTGAGTGTGAACCTAAGTCTTGCTGGTTTTTAAGGTAAACATTATAACCATGATGCCATACCACCTCTGATGATCACAAATGGTGATATTTCAGTTTTGACTCAGAAAAACTAGAGGCCCCATGAAGCAAAACCCAAGACAGTCTATTAACAATTGATACTCTTCAGTTCTTATGGCAATACTATTTTTTTTCCAACTAGCTTCACACGATTTTATTGAATGCTATGTGTCTGTTGAGCTATGTGTGCCGAACATATGAAGAAGCATAAACAGTCCCTGACCTCAGGGAGCATACACTCTAATAGAGGAGGCAGCAAGTAAATAGTGAGGTATAGAGAAGATATACACAGGCAATGCGAGGTAATTAAAGAGAGGAAGGCACTAGCAGCTTGGAGGGAGGAGGCCTCTTGCAGTAAATGTCAAATTTGAACTGAATCTGAAAAGAATCCAGGGAAGCTAAGAGACAAATATGAGCAGGGAGAGGACTCCAGGAATGGGAGGCAGCAATTCAAAGGAACTGAGATAGGAGATGAAATGTCATGAGTGAGGAATAACAAATAGGCTAGTGATGCTAGATCATAAAGTATAAAGAGAAGATAATGTGTATAAAGACTGGAAAGAAAGACCCTGGCAGTAATAGGAAGCCACTGAAGTTCATTGACTAAGAGTAGAAATGAAAATGTCATCAACTGAAGAGATGCATAGCAGGAAAAAAGTAAGGGGCTGGTCTCATAGCAAGAAATAACTGATGGAAAGTGTACATGCTCCAATGGTATCTGTGCAATGAAGTATAGAAGCAGGCTATTTCAAAGTGTGAATCTTAAAATATCATGGAAATACCTGAGCCTAAAATGCAAATATGATAGAGCTGGCATACAGGTCTCAGTTGGATTTCCTTAGAACTTATGACTTATGAGCAGAGCTATTGAATAAAAGCAACATAAGAAGCTGAAATGGCATTTTAAATGATCTTATGATAATGTTGATGGCTACTTCAAATAGCTAACATCTGTGTTAGCCTCATAAATAATCAAAGCAAATTTTATTTTTGGCAGTGAACTGTGGGCATATGTGTGCGGTGGCTCCATGGCAAAATAACATTTTCAAGTTTTAATAATAGGTGTTCATTAATCTGTTGCTGTATAATGAACATAGGTAAAGTGGGTCTTAGGAAGAATGCTTAGGATCAAGGGCAGAGGCAATTGTAATGTTTATTTAATGTTTTTCTCTGAAAAGAAACATGATCATTGCACCAGAAAAGACAGTAAAATTTTCCAACAGGAATTTGAAATCCAATAAGTAAGGAGATTGTGAGAGAACATCTAGCTGCCTTTGAGGCATTCAAGTCACCAGACCCAAATGACCAACATTTTAATGTACTGAAGGAAACTGGAAGATGCTGAGATACTGTCAACAATCTTTAAAAGGTTTGAGAGAATTGGAGACCTGTTGTAGGACTGAAGATGGGCAAATGCTACCTTGAATTTCAAAAGGGGAGATGGGTGAGTTTGCCAATTACATACAAATGAAATTGATTTCAATTTCTGTAAAATTCTAGAATGCATTGTGAGGGGAATGGTCAGTGAACATTTACAAAAGGAACTCATGATCTTCTTACTCTATATTCTCCCCTTCAAGTTCCCCTGGTTTTAATGGTCATGTCCATGTAGATGGTTGCAGAAGCTCTATATCTAGTCCTCATCTCTCTCCTGAAGTCCAGTCCTCAATTGTCAGCTGCCTGCTTGAACACCTCCCTCTGCACATCCCCATTAGCATAGGGATGAATCATCATGTCCACAGCAAAACTCACTATCTTTCCCCACTAAGCCTACCATTCTTCCAGTCTTCTCTATCTCTATTAGAATCTTCAAAATCCACAGATATATTTAAAGGCATAAAGAAGCCATGTTAGCAATGATTCAAATATTCTTCTGACCCCAAACCCAAAATTCTTTGCACTGCCCCATGTCATCTTTAAGTTTTACCTGTCAATATGCATTGTATGGTGTGCCTGGGACAACTCAAAATGAGAGGTTCTATGGGAAAAAGTCAAGGGAGTTTGGAAATTAACTTACAGTTGATATTTAAAGTCAGGTTTCCTGGCTTTCTAGAGTGTACTTCCACATGGCCCTATGATACGACATGCACAGTCTCAAAAGGGAGAAAGTGGTCATCACTTAAGAATCTGCTTTAATAATAGCTTTGCCCAATAAGTGTAAAGAATTTCTATGCCAAAGTCAGTGGCTCCAGTATATTGACCATCAAAAATAGGTTTATTTTTCAAATACCCAAGAGAAAAATAAGAAAGGATTGGAGATGATCCTTGGGCTCTTTATAAAGCAATGTCCAGGGATGTTGATACTACCCACTGAAAGAGCATAAGATGACTGAGATTGAATGGGCATAAACAAAGTTAAGGTAGAGCTTATGAATTCCAATTCTTCATCATAAAAATTTGCAAAGGGCTTTCCATAGGGCATGAAAGAGGCTAAATCATCTAAAAGTTGAATCTTTAAGCCTGAGTTGATCAAGGAAAGGAGCTAGGTAAATACAAGGATCCTTTCAAAGAAACTCAGTTTAATTTCTGCAGCTTCACTGACTTTCATTCCAAGTTCTCATGTTGACTCTTGATTGCCTTTTTTTTCTTGAAAAAGACGGATTTTGTGTCACTGGTAGTATCAGGTCTCTTGATAGACTCTCTCTCCTTTAATATCTTGGATAAGGACCATCCAACCTACTGTAACAGTGAACTAATTACTTAAGAAATATTAAGAAGCAATGAAGCATAAACCTTTTCTAACATTACTACTTAGGAGAGGACAAAAGGTTAATTCATCAGTAGGAATGTTAAGAGAAACTAAAAAGGGAGGCAAAGTAGTTAGCTATGCTGAGAAAGCAAATTGAAATTTATCATACTTAAAAGAAAATTAAAAAATAAAAGGTCATGTCAGCCATATCCAAAGATACGGCTAATTCTCTACTACTGGCTGAGGGTCTGATCTGAAGTATGTAATGGATTTTTTAAAAGCACCTCGGAAAATGGAAAACTTCAGCATACAGAATACTTTGGCATGGGAAGATTGTACTATCTGGGATACCCAAGGATACTTCTGACACAATGACAGTAATTATGATCAGAGTAGCAGAAATAAACGTCATCCATATAATTTGCAAGAAGCATGGTGGCAATTCAAGATATATGAATAGAGGGTAAAGATTTGTTATCCTGAAGCGATGTTCGTAATAGTGATTGCGTGAGTAGATACTACATATTTTCTCTTTAGAGATATCTCATTTTTTACTGTTCTTCAGTTACATTTATATTACATAGTAATTTCCATGAAGAGGCTCTCAGTGCTTTATACCATCTAGCAAAACTGCCATGACTCCCCAGTGAAGTGCAGAGATAAAAAGACAAGGTGTAGGGGAAAAAATACCATTCCCAGAGCCATCTAAAAAGGACCCTGGCTCTGCTATTATGTCTTTGCAACATTAGCCATTGTGACACAATAGAAGACCTGAACATTGAAAGCACTTAAACGCAAAACTGCTATTAATTTTATTACTATAAATAATTAACAACTTTATACAATATCTACATTCTGAAGGTCTCAAAACACTTTAGAGTTCCATGTTTCCTTTATCTTCATTGCATTTATATTAGATCACTTCAGACTATACCACAGTGACACTTGAGAAAGTCTTGCCAGGGTGCTTGTAGGAAAGTGCTTAAAAACAGATAATGCCAATGCTAAGACAAGATATAGCATGGGGTAGGCAGAGTGACCCCTTCCCAAAGTACAGTGTATCTTGTGGGAGAACTGTTTGATGCCCTAATAGATTTCAACTGCTCACTAGAGTACTCCTGGGATATAGAGCCATAATAAGAGTCCCCAGGAAACCCAACCTATCAAGTAATTGGCTTTAGATAATACATAGAAACAGTGGAAACCACACGTCACCAAGATTATGCTTTCTGGAGCTCCATGAACTTGAAGTATAATATGAGCTGCGATTTGCTACTAGATTTTTTTAAGGGTACTAAAAGTCACAAGAAGAAAATTAAAGGAACAATCAGCAGTTAGAATCAGGATGTACTATGGTAACTTCATCGATGAAGCTTGGATGAACTCTCCTAGCTACCCTCACTACAAACCACATTCAGAAAATTTTTTTTTTATTTGAGAAAAATTGGAAAGGAGGTTTCATTAGGGTGAAGCAAGACTTCTCCCTTAAGGATAGCTCCTGATCCTACTGACCACAGGCTTAGATGCTAAACCCATTTGGTTTAGCAGAATTTAGATGGGAGGTATGTGGGGGAATATCACCTTTCATCCTTTTTTTTTTTTAATACCAGGTTCTTTAGAGAGCGCCTGGAAAGAAGCAATGGACATGGATGAAATGGGAGAAAGATAACTAAAGATTTGCTACAGAAATTCAATTCAAGAGACTTCACTTGGAGTCCTAGAAGGGCACTCCCCTCCCTACTGCTTTGCAGAGCACTGGGGAGAATTCAGGTCTTTGCTGGCTCCCAGTCTAGCTTCAATTATATCATGCACTGCCACCTAGAGGAAGAAATAATGAGAGTAAGAAAGTTGCTTCCTAAGATAAAAATTGACCTCCTCATGACTTTTTGTGTTTCCTTTTCTATTTACCACCCCACCCCTTTTCTTCCGGTCACTCTCTTTTACTCTCTCCTTTTCCTTGGGTACCCTTAATGGAGAAAAAAATTCAATGCATCTTAAACCATTCGGTGCATCTCCAAAATGGAGCACTGGATATTAGTGGTTTCTCTTTTTCTGGAGGTGCTTTCCATACAAGACACAGATTTTACTTTATTCTCTGCTTTTCTTTCTTTTTACATGTTTTCTTCCTTTTCTATATGCATTCCCTCTGTGTTTTGCTTGATGGTGTCATGAAAATGGCTGCTAGAAATTATTAGAGCTAAATTCCTACTGTAATCACCTACTTAAGCAATTTCCCTATTTCTGATGAATACTGATTTGCATACCTGTCTTTGGGTTAAAACTTCCCTTCAGCAATGGGTTTTTATTTGACATTTGATACACATACAACCTTTTTTCAGGGTTCTGTGCATGGATTTATGTAATCATTAAGTTCACTCTGCCAAGACACACTTAATGACAAAGTCAAAAGATCCCAAGTTTGTAAGTTCCTAGAATGGTTATAAGTAAAGTACCCATCCATGGAAGGAGGGAACCCTTGGAAACAAGAGTACTAAAGTAATTATTATTATTAAGTATTAAAGTAATTCTTAACCCTTTGCTTTCTTCTAAATAACTTTCGTGGTGACACTAAAATCTGTATCATACTCCTCTGCATATGTTTATAGGTTGCCTTTAAATTTTTTCCAGTTGTCCTATTTTTCTAACTTACTTAAATTAAATTTCTTAAGGACAAAAATATGTTTCTTTTGTATGTTTTCTTTTTTTTTTCACAGACTTCCTAACATGCTGAATGTGGGGTAGACATGAGACATGAGTAAATAAATAAATGTAAAAACAATGATTCCAACAATGTATAAAACCAGACTTCTTGTTGTGTCCCATATTTTACACCATTTTGCCCATAATCCTTTAATATAGCAAAAAGGAAATCAGTAGATGGGAGTTAACTAGAACCTACTTCCACATGGGCATTCTATCTACTGAAATACACTATCAGGAAATATTTATATCCTGAAAAAAAACATCTTTTGATGCCTCTACTGAAACAAACAAATACATTGGAATGTTACCTCTGGGCTCCATGTGGGTAAAAACTACTCCAAAATGCATCCACATTTCTCTTGATGTTCCAGGAACTGATATGTTTATTCATTTGTTTGAATATTTTAAGAATGCATTCACAGTTTAAGGACAAGCTACACTGACAGAAAAAAAAATGCAAAAAAAGCACACAACAAAACAATTTTCCTCACTTCACAACATTTTTCTCCCATCTCAAAGACCCATAAAATGAAATACAAAACAATGAGCTTGAGGCA
This sequence comes from Trichosurus vulpecula, assembly GCF_011100635.1. Taxonomy (NCBI): domain Eukaryota; kingdom Metazoa; phylum Chordata; class Mammalia; order Diprotodontia; family Phalangeridae; genus Trichosurus; species Trichosurus vulpecula. The sequence goes on along the minus strand of NC_050578.1, from coordinate 85,866,942 downwards.
ATGGTAAATTGATAAGGGGTGTTTGTGAATAAGGTATTAAAATGTGTTCGAATATTGGAAAATCTCTATGGAGCATCGTTTTCCATGAATTGATTTCCTTTCCCATCTTATCTGTTTTCATCAATGGTATCACATTCATCTCAGTCACTCAGAACTTCAGAGTCACCTTTAACTTATTCTTCTTCATCGTCCCCTAAATTCAAAAAGTCACAAAGTCCTTTGAAATATTTCTTATACCCATCCATCACATATTACTACTACTTTTATATTCTGCCTATATAAAAAACGTATCCAGTGAATGTTTTGGTCCTAAGTACATGAATCTCAGCCAGCCGATTCAGTCCACATTCCGGTACAGATCTGGCTTTCAAAAGTGCATAGCTTATTTTCAGTATGGCCCCATTCCATCTTAGATCTTACAATCCAGTACCTATTTCACTCCAGTGTATGACAGGATCAGGGCTGAGAACCAAATGAATGAAACAAAGTACTCTGAAATTCAGAGGACTAATTAACAGAATGAACTGCTTCAGAGATAAGAAGTGGGATGCGGATAGCAAAAAGTCCTTTTGACTTTATAGTTAGTAGGATTTATGGCACACCTACTAAATATGCAAATGACATAAAGGGATAAACCACACACTTGGAAGACACAGCAAGGATTAAAAAGGATCTCAATCAGAAATTATATGCTGAAAATAAGGAGAAATTTTAAAAGTGTAAATATAAACACCTACTCTTAGATCTTAAAAAAATGAGTTCAGAATTTGGGAGACATAAAAATGAAAGCTATATTATGAACATTTTTTTAAAAGCTAGAATAAAAATAATAATAAAAAGTAGGAAGAGGGCAGAAAGGTGGCACAGTAGATAGAGTGCCTGACCGGGAGTGAGAGACTCATCTTCATGAGGTCAAATATGGCCTCAAACACTGTACATAATACATAGTGCAGCATGCTGTAAATAACCGTCACTTCACCCTGTTTGCCTCAGTTTCCTCATCTGTAAAATGAGCTGCAGAAGGAAATGACAAACCACTCCAGTATCTTTGCCAAGAAAACCCCAAATGAGATTATAAAGAGGTGATCATGACTAAAATGACTGAACAGCAACAAAAATAATAATAGCTAACTTTCATATAGTGCTTTAAGATTTGTAAAGCACTTAGTAGATGCCTCTCATTTGATCCTCACAACAATCCTGTGAGGTAGGTGCTCTTACTAGTCTCCTTTTACAAATGAGAAAATTAAATGAGAGAGGTTAAATAACCTGTCCAAGGTCACCCAGACACATCTACAACAGGATTTAAACTCTGTCTTTCCTGACTCCAAGTTTGAGATTCTATCAACAACCCTAGCTAATGACCAGGTAAAGAATGGCTTTCATGGGGAAAAGAGAATCTATTTTTCTCGCTCTACTCAGACCTCCAGATGTACAAAGAAGGGTAGAAGCTTCTGAGGCAAAATTACAGTGTAATGTAAGCAAAATGACTTAACAAGAGGAACTTCCTAAAATCGCAATGTGCTGCCCTTGGTGGTACTCAGTTCACCATCCTTGAAGACCAAGAAGTGAAGGCTGAGTCATATACTAGGGATTTGGTAGAGTTGATTACTGGTCAAATACAGGTTGGATTAGATAGTTTGTGGGGAACCCTTACAGCTCTGAGATTGCATGAATCTGGGAATACCTTCGACGCCTTCTATTTAATGTAGTCCATGTCGAATGTGTGGAATGTGCTTCTTTTTAGCATGCCAAAACCTTAGCTGGTAAAGAAATGCTTTGGTAAATGAACTGTGGCCTCACACTCTTCAGTGTAGGTAGTGGGCATGATAAAAATTTGCAAATCCTGCTGACCAGAAACCTCAGGAAGCAAAGAGCATGCCAAGGAAACTCTGTGGCTAGGTTGTTGGAATTATAGGAATAATGTTAATCAGAGAAAGAGAGAGAGACAGAGAGAGAGAGACAGAGAGAGAGAGACAGAGACAGAGAGAAAGAGACAGAGAGACAGAGAGAGAAAGAGAGAGAAAGAGAGACAGAGACAGAGACAGAAAGACAGAGAGACAGAGAGAGAGGAGAGTCAGGAACATAGAAGTAGAGGTTTTGAAACTCCATGAGAGATCAGATAATTCACTTCTCCTAACCTCCCAGTTCAAAAAAAAAAAATGTGTTATCTTGTTTTTAAAAATGTTCCCCAGAGCAGAGTCTTCAAATTTTCTCTTTAATTATTTCAATCTTTACCCATTCTCAACATGCAGAAATCATACCTAAATTCTCTCACGCTTCTATTTAAATCTGCTTCCACTTGTTCTTCCATTAATTAAAAAAAAAGGAAAACTGGTCCCACTTTTCTCTGAGTCCTTCAGTTACTTACAGACTATTTTCTAACTCTTTTTCTTCCTTTTCCTCTCCAAGCTGAATAATTCTATTTTCTTCCACTTCTCCTCACAGACTGCATTATTCAATCTTTTTATCAGATTTGTGACCTTCCCCTGAACTTTCTCCAGGTCCCCTTTATTGTGTAGCCTAGAATTCACTGCAAAAGTCAAGTAAACATTAAATGAAGAAGTGGACTGATAGAATTATCTCCTAGTTGCCATTTCTTTTCTCTGTTTTAGTCGTGTGTCCCCAGAACCAGGCTTGCTCTTTAAATATAGCTTTGTCCAAAATCTTTCATGTTTGCACAGTCCCTCCCTGTCTATTTATAATTATACATGCTATATTATTACATTCTATAATTCAATTCAGTGAAGATTCATTAAATGTCTATTATGTCTAAGTTGTTATGCTAAGGACTGGGGATACAAGTCAAAAACAAACAGTCCTTGCCTGCAGAGAGCTTGCCTTCTATTTGCATCCTTAACATAGTAGCCTCTTTGAGGGCTATGTCTGTATCAGGGTCATATCTATCTGGTTTTTCACATGATTTTGGATCATGGAATACACGATCTACCCAGGTACATTAGCCTCACTGCTACTCTGTCTCTTGACTCCCTTTGCATTGGTGGCCCCAGAATGTTCTCCCTCTTCATTTTCCCTTCTTGGCTTCTTTCAATACTCAGCTCAATCCTACCTTCTGGAGGATACCTTTCCCATTCTCTGCCGACCTCATTGCTAGTACCTTCCATTTGAGATTTCCTTCCATTTACACTGTATCCATCTTGTACATGCATGGTTGTTTGCATGCTATCTATCCCATTATAAGGTGAACTCCTTTAGAGTAGAGCCTGAGTTTTTGCCTTTTTTCTTATCCCCAGTGGTTAGTAAAGTAAAGGGGGGAGGGAAGGGAGAAATAAGGAAAAGATAAGGAAGGGAATAAGCATTTACACAACACACCTAGGGGCAGCTAGGTGGCACAGTGGAGAGAAAGTCTAGCCTGGAGTCAGGAACAACTGATTTCAAATTTGGCCTCAGGCACAATCTAGCTGTGTGACCTTGAGCAAATCACTTAATACAGTTTGCCTTAGTTGACCCATGTGTTAAATGAGCTGAAGAAGGAAATGGCAAATCACTTCAGTATCTTTGCCAAGAAAACTCCAACTAGGGTCACAAAGAGTCAGATACTACTCAAACAAACTGTCATTTGATCCTCACAATAACCCTGTGAGATACAACCTATTATCAGCCTCATTTTACACTTAAGGAAACTGAGGCATACTGAGGTTAAATGACTTGCCCAGGGTCATGCAAATAGTAAGCGTGGGAGGTTGAATTTAAACGCAGATCCTTCTGACTCCAGGCCCAGCATTCTAACCACTGAACTATCAGTTGCCTCTGGTGCCTGTCATATAGTAAGCACTTAATAAATACTTGTTGACTGAAAGTCTACTTGTTCCAATAAATATTCATCAAATTGTACTGTTTTATGGTACATGATTTTTCTCCAAGGTTTGGTACCTGGCACTTAATCTTCACAAACTTTCATTCTTTTCTGTTTTTCTGACAGCTTGTAAATTGCTTAGTCACTTTTTATTCTAAGACTCCAAAGGGGAGGGTCCACCCCTCCTCCACTTGGCATTGTCCAGAAGTGAGTGTGCTCTCTATGTAATCGTCCCCAAGCATTTAGAGAAGATGGCAAATAATGCTGGGTTATAAACCTCCCTGGAAATCCTCTCCCAGGTAGTTACAGTGCCCGACAAGCCAATCACTGAGTGTGAAAGTTGTATAGTTTGGAACGTACTTTTTCTACCTGTTCATAAATATGTTTTGTGTGACTGAGGTGTTACAGATGGCATCTGTTGCAAAGACAGATGGCATCTATCCCTTCCCCTCAATCTAATAGTTATATAATAGACAATTATGGAAGGGGCAAAAGCTAATTTTGTCTCATTCCCACAAGGCAGTTTGAAAGAAGAAAGGAAGTTATGGCTGATTTCTCACGTGTGAGATAGCAGAGAAGAGAGTAAGTAAAGGAAATCAGCACATTTTGCCAACTTTGGAAGAGCAGGAAGGATTTTAACATTTAAAGACTCTGCCTACCATGTGAACTCAATTTAATCCTTGACTCCTTGAGTTATAACTTTATTTATCACATGCTTTCTGAACTAACATTATGCCCTGCCCCCCCCCAAAATACCAGAACATCCAAGGACTAAATAAGTTTCAAGATGAACTCACATCTTCCGTAAAAACACACAATATTCAGTTACATCCATGGGGACATACTGGAACCCAAGAACTCACTGCTTTCCTTTTTCTCTGATGTATATCAATGTAGATTAACCAAGATAACCTAACTGACTTGGTGAGATTACAGAAAGCTGAACCATGGTTTGAGATATTAATTCGATCTGCCAGTAGAGGGTATGTGTGTGTGTGTGTGCACATGCATGTGCATATGTATAGAGATTCAATCTCTCAATGGAGGGCATATATCTATACATATATATATACATATATATATATATACATATATATGTATATATATTGATTCAACGCGTGTATACATGCAGGCACACACATACAATGAATGGTATCCATTGGCACCTTCTGGAGGACACTAATTACATCTTCTATCCTGGGATAGGGTATACAGTCATTGTGATTAAGACGCAGAGAATTGTTTCAGCATTCTCTGAACCCTGGCTGATCTGCCTACCTCCTTTATAGGCTTCAAAGAAGGAGGTTCTATATGCCCTCAAATCCAAGTAAATCAAATTATCTCTCAGAAGTTTAAATTTAATCACTCATCCTCAGCAAGATCCAAATGGATTTTTAAATACAGAGGCCAAGAAGATGCACTATTTGGGGGGGAAAGCACTGGATTTAAAGTCACAGGACCTGTGTTCGAATTTCAGCTCTGTCACTTACCATCTATGTGACCTTGGGCAAATAATATAAAAACCTTTTGGGCCTCAATTTTCTCATCTGTAAAATGAGTGGATAGGACCTGTTTTAGGATCATAGAGCTAGGTCTAGGAGGGACTTTATGAGTCATCTGGGTGCTTAGTGGTCATCATGGTTCTCATGGAATGTCCTCATTCTCCATAGAGAGTTGCAACCCAAGACCCAAATCAATGACTTGTATATTTGTAAACTTATTAAATTTGTCAGTTCATCCATTTGGACTGAGGATGAATAATTAAGTTGGAGCATCTGGCAGATGATATGATTTTCTCAGGTTATTGAGCAAATCAAGATTCTTTCTTTAAACAGGACCTATAAGGTCTGTCAACCCTCTACATTAGTCTCTCTGTGAAATCCAAGAGTTTTAAACTATAAGAATGTGATCATTTGATACATTGCATGTAACAATCCATCAAAAGGATGGCTACCAGAGTAAATCAAAGACATACATCTGATTCTTGGAGAAACTACTACTCTTTTTTCTTTTTATTTAGTTGTTTCAATCATGTCTGACTCGTTATAACTCCATATGGGGGTTTTCTTGGCAGAGATGCAGGAGTAGTTTGCCATTTCCTTCTCCAGCTCTTTTTACAGATGGGGAAACTGAGGGAAACAAGGGTAAGTGATTTGCCCAGGTTCATACAATTAGTAAGTGTCCATCCCACTCATTCCCAAAACTAATAATATTCAAGAAAAGCAATGTTAAAGAAGATATAATCCATTATTTGCTTTTAGAAATAAAAATCCTGTTCGTTGTCAAAGAAAGAGGAGGTCTCCCTGTCCTTTTAAAAGAAAACAGAAAAACTTACAAAATACAGCAGTTGTTTAGGAAATCACAGCAACAGCCAAACTCTGTGTATTTTCTCAAAGCTACCCCTGGGTACATTTCCTGAAAATGAAAACAAAAATAAATGAGTTTGAAGACTTCTGTTACAATAGTCTGCTAATTCAATGTAGTAGAGGTCCACCCAAATCAGCTTCATGTCCTGTCTCTAAGCAGCATTGGTCAGACCAATGTAACCAAGGCCAAGTCAACCTTTCAATCTTCTGGAAACTCTCTAACACAATAAATGGTAGAGAAGTTGATGGCCTGGAACAATAGAAGATGTTCTTCATTGGGACATGCTTACACCAATGAAATATTAGGTCCCATCCCTATTTTCTATCAATATCAATGTGAAGATAAGATGATAGTAGTAATTACGATTTTGTCTGCAAAAAGCTCAAATATCTAATCAATACATAAAAATAAAAGCCAGTAAATAAATGGTTGATTAAATACTAGAAGATCATCTAGGCCAGTATCCTTATCTTGGAGGTGCAGAAACAGGGGCAAAGAGAAGTGAAATGAGTTTCCTGGAGTTACACATCTCATAGGAATCTAGATGGAACTTAAATCCAGGACATTTAACTCTATGTTCAATGAACCATGCTTCTTCTAGACATGGGAAGGAAGCTGTACCTCTACAGGACTCTCAGCTTCCTTTGGAAATAAACTCCCATTTAATTAAGTCAATTTGTTCATCTTTTCACCATGAATGTAAACTTCCACTGGACTTTAAATAACATTTCAACTCACAGTGGAATAGCTCAAGGAATATAGGTACGACAATCTGAAACTTCAGGCTCAAATCTGTTGCATGTAGACACAGTACGAAATGGCCAGGATGTCCTGACATTATATGGATAAAGATAGAATGGAGTGAACATGTAACTACATCATCGATGATATAGCTGAAGGGAACACTATGCGTGTGACTATGCTTAATTTAAATAATAGTAACAGTAACAAAAATAATGTCAGCAGAGCCAGTCAATAAGCATTTATTAAGTGCATACTATGTGCTGGCTTGGTGCTAAGCGCTGGAGATTCAAAGAGTGGAAAAAGACAGTACCTATCCTTGAAGAGATCATAATGTAATAGATTGTGATGCATTTATAAAGCACTTTAAAATTTGCAAAACCCTTGAAAAACAATATCTTACTCAATACTCCTAACAATCCTGGAAGGTACATGCTGTTATTATCCTCATTCTGATGATGAGAAAACTTGAGGTAGATGGAGGTTAAATGATTTCCCAAGGGACACACAGCTAATAAGAGAACATGAGGTGATATATGAATTCAGGTCTTCCTGACTCCAGATTGAGTGCTTTATTTATTGTACCACCTAGCTGCATCCTTAACTGAGCTCACTTAGCTGCCTCTCTTAATTTTATACAGCAACACCTCATGCAAAGAGAAATCTCAGTATTAACTATATATTAGCAATGTGCCTTTTACCTGAAAGTACTTCTGCTCACTAACTGTGACGTTGGGCAAGTCAGCCAACATCTCTGGGTCTTCACTTGCTCATTTGTAGCATGGTGGACTCTCAGATCCCTTCTGCCTCTCAATCTATGAATCTATGATCTTGTGATCCTCAAGATTCAGGGCAAAAGAAGGTAACCATTGGAAATGGTTAATAAATTCAACAGTCTGTTCTATGAAGTGTCACCAATAGTTGTGTACCTCTCCCTAATGTTTTTCACACAGAGATCAATGACAAAGAAGGTCTTTTAATGAAGCAGACATCCCGGGACAATATTGATCCTTCCTCGAAAAGGGGCCATCCAGAATAAATATTATTCTAATGGTCCAGGGAAACTGACATTTAGCTCTGGCTCCATGGTTGGCGGAAAGCAGAAAAGATTTCAGCTTGTTTCAAGTTCCAAAGTGCTGACTATGAAATAAAGAGTTAGTTATAGCCCAAGTGTCTACAGAATGAATGGATTAGCTCATAGAAATTGTGCATTTGCCTTTTCATTACGTGTGGCATATAATTAAGTTCTGTGGCTCTATTGACACTGGAAGCCCATGATAACCAAATAGAAGAGGGAAAACAAAATTAATATTAGAAAAGTGGGCTCACGGAACATCAAGCTGGGATAGACCTAAGAGTTTATCTAGATTTTACTAATGGAATGGAAACTCCTTGAAGGCAAAGTTTATTTGTGTTTTTGACCTTATGTCCCCAGTACTTCGCCCAGAGTAGATGCCTAATAAATCCTTGTTGAATAAGTGAATGAATCTAGTGAAACTCCCTCATTTTAAGACAAGGCAATTTTGACTGAAAGGGGTGACTTGCCCAGGGTAACATGGGTAATAAGTAGCAAAGCTGTGATTTGTACCCAGTTCCTCCAACTTCAAATTTCCTTCTACTACACCATACTTTCATTAAAGCCAACTTTCACAAGAAAAACAATACTACATTTAGCATTAGTGGCTTAAAATTTATTTTTTTTCTTATTGCTAGTAACTTTTTGTGCAAGAAAAATACAAACGATGAACTTTTTTGTTCCTAGTAAGTTAAAATTTGTTCTAAAGGTACATTTTTGTGCTGTTGAATGGAGAGAGTAGCCAGGAACATTGGAAAGAACAATGCCTCTGGAACTGGAGAACCTAGGCTTAACTTCTGGGTGATCTTAACTAAGTTACTTAATTTTCCTGGGCTTCAGTTTCCCCATCTGTAAAATCAGTGAGTTGCACTAAATAATCCCTGAGGTTCCTTCCAACTCTAGATGCAGTTGCATAAAATAATAGAATAAGTGTTATGAGTTAAATGTAAGTAAAATAATTGTGAACAGCACCGTGACTCAAAGAAATATTCTGTATTTGACTTACATAGTTAAAGTAAATTCTTCCAACCCTCTTCCTGGGTAGTGATAATGTCTCTTCTTAGTCTGCCCAAAGTCTTCTCTAATTTTAAGCCAAATAAAACAGCATATCTTAACAAATGCTCAGTACTTTGATGTTTGCCATTTTTAGGTTCTAAGGATTATAATTTGAAAATTAAAAAAGGTTTAAAAATTAAAATCCCACTCAAGCAAGAGTTTACACCTATTCAGAAATATGAAATCAAAAGATAGTATGTTGTTGTTCACCCTTTGTTTTCAAAGAGGACTGATGACATCGAGGAGTGCTGTCCTGACTTGGCATGAATAATATTTAAATGATGCAGAGTTGTACAAAGCTATCAGCCTCTCTCTCTCCCCCAGAGTTCATCAGAAGATGTAAGACAAAAGTCAGGACAACTGGCAATAGCCAGGGATATGAAGTAGAGAAAGGAAGAACACAGGACTGGGAAGGCAGGAAATCTGAATGTGTACCCTAACCATGGTAGGCTCTGCGTGACCTTGGCTAATTTAACTTCATAGCCTTAGTTTTTTATCTGCAAAATGAAATAGTTGAACTCAATGTCCATTGTGGCACCTTCCAGATCTAAAGCAAACAGACTCACTTATTCTAGGAGTAAACATGGGAAGAAAAAGAAGTTATTAACACCACTAGTTTTAGCAATCAGGATTTGGGGGAGGGTATTTCTGTGGAGACAGATTTCACATAAGGAGCATGTTAATAGCATTCAGTTTTCTTCTCATGGCCTGATGCTTCCCAGCTAGGTAACTATTGCAAAGCCTAAGAAAGCAGCCCATTTCCTCTCTATAAATAAAGCAACAATAATACTCATTTATAAAGCACTAGGAGGCGTGCAAGGTTTTCTCACAAGAAACTTGTTAGGTAGGCAGTTCCAGCATCATCATCTACATTTTATAGATGAGAAATCAGTTTCTAAGTTGTGAAGGGACTTGCTGAAGATCACCCAGGTAGTGATTCTCTGATTCAGGATTTAAACTCCAGTCTCCTGACTCTAGCACATACACCACAAGGCCTAAGGACTTGCCTGGCACTTGTTTCACTTGAATTAGATGCAGAGATGTACCACTAGGGCAAAAAAAATCATTTTAATTTAGAAAGTCAGGCAGTTGTTTCAAATGCAATTTTTCTTATTCTCCCATTGTTCCATTGTCATTCCATATGGTAGTGAGTAGGATGCTTAGGAGAGAGCAGAGAATGGTGGCAGGGAAATCATTTGAGAATCTATTAAAATGATCCAGTGAGATGGTAGAAGACCACAATGCCAGTTCAGGATGAGAACAGTAGAAATGGAGGGGAAGATGAATCTGACATACATTTCAAATGATGAATGACTGCCTTTTTAAAAAATTTATTCATTTACTTTTAGTTTTCAACATTCACTTCTATAAGATTTTGAGCTGCAAATTTTCTCCCTCTTCCTCTCCTCCTCTATCTCCAAGATGGCATGCAATATGATATAGGATATAGATGTACAATCATACTAAACACATTTCCACATTAGGAATGACTGACTTTGAATGATTAATTAGGTATATGGGGCTCTGGAGGAACAACCAATGGCCTTGGGGTCATAGAAAGTTTTGGGAAAATAGAAGAGAGAATTTGATAGAGGAGTTGATTAGGGAAAAATTAAAAGATAATGAATATGAGGATATGAAAAGCACCATTTGGGGATGTTTGGCAGAACAATGGAAACATGAGAATAGAGCCTGGGTGAGAGAAATCTAGAGCTGGAAGAACATCAGGGACTATTTAGTCAAACCCATTCATTTTAGAGATGAAGAAACAGAAGCTCAGGAAGATTAAGTAACTTAGCCAAGGTCATCCAGAATTTAAACTTGGGTTCTCCAACTCTAGAGGCATTGTTCTTTCCAATGTACCATACTACTCCATACTACAGCACAAAAATTGAAACATAAATTTGGGAGCAATAGGAATAGAAGTCACAGCAGAAGCCTTGTAAGTAAATGAGCAAACCGAAATAGTAAATATAGAACAGGGAGAGCAGAGGACAGATGGTAGGCCTTTGACCAATATATTCCATATATTGGGAAGAAAGAATAAGTGATGGGATAGGATTCAAGTAATTCCAAATACTGATGGTCACATGGAAGGTTTCTACACTACCTAAAAAAATAAGCTATGTACTCTAAGAAAATTATTCCTTTCCAAGGAAGTTTGATCTTAACATTCATGTAAGCAAACTATTTAATAGTTGGCTGAAAACTGAGTGTTTGTCAAGGAACTGAGAACCACATTTGGATCATTGAGATCAATGGGGCCAACCAGAAGAAAAGCTGAAGGGATATCTTCCTGTACTCAGGGGTGGCAATGGATGTTATATAGACTGAATTGAGCTTAGAATATTTATTGACCTACTTTTGGTGTGCTGAGCAACAAGGAGCATATAAAGATGTAACCAATGTATGCAAAAGATGAAATCAAAAGGTTATCATGTTATTCTAACTTTCCACTTGGTTTTTGAACGCAGGCCCATATATCCCAGGTGGTTCAGGATAGAGACATGATTGAGTGGGAACATAACCAAGGCAATGAAGGAAATAGAGAGTTGGCAGAGTAGTATTAAAACAAGGTACATCATAGTACATGTACAAAAGTATTCCAAAAAGAAATGAGCAATGACAAATGGTGTCAAATGCAAGGAAAATCAGGGCTGAGCAAAAACTCTTCTGATTTAGCTAGAAGAGTTTCAAGACATCAGTGCTGCCATCCAGCATTATATATGTACACAATATACTAATGTAAACAGGGATGTATCTAAATATATAGACCAGGGCTGTCCAGCCTTAGGTGTTTATTGAAACAATAGACAATATATTTTGATTTGCCATTTTAGTGAGAGATCTGCAGTAGCTCGGCTTCCTTTACTAAAGCATTTATGTAAATTTCTATGCTTGTAGGTGCAGGTGGCATGGGGTCTGTGGGCCACATTTTGAACAGCCCTGATATAGACTATAGAGAAGTAATGTGGTATAGGACACAAAGAGCTGGTCTCGAATCCAGGAAGACCTGGGTTCACATTTCATCTTTGACACATAGAGGCTATGGGACCAGTAAGGCAAGTCACTTAAACTCTTAGCCCTCTGGGAATTCCTGTAAGACATTAAGTTGCAGAGAAGGTTCAGACTTTCATTGATAGGGGGAGTTTCCCCTGTTATGAGTTGCCTATGCCAATGGATTGACAGGTTCAGCCCCAATCCCAATCCTTATTCATGTATAATATTAATCGTTTATAAATACTGCAAAGTCAACCTCGCCTCTTCACTCTCCATCATGCTCCATGTTCAACAAGTTGCCAAACTGTTCATTCTATCTCCACAATAGAAGCCCTTATATGCCAACTGACTGACTGATTATTTCTGTCTCCTTTCAATCACACAGCCACCATTCTCGTTCAAGACACGATCACCTTTTTTTAAAACTCTTGTAACAGTCTCCTAATTGGATTCCCAATTTCTTGTCTCTGCAATCCACCCTCCACAAAACCACAAAAATATCTTCCTCAGTAGCCAGCTGGGAGAAAACAACAACAAGAACTTTATATCAGATTTCTTATAGAAAGGATTGATATAAAAATATAGATAACTAACAGAAAAATATATGACCAAAAACCATTCTTGAATAGTTAAGTGGTCAGGAAGAATTGTAAATCATCAAAAATAATTTGAAAGGATACTTCATATCACTAATAAAGAGAGAAATGCAACTCGAAATTGACAAAGTTGAAACAGAAAATTGACAAAGTTGAAAAAATATTGGAATAGTCAATGTTTCCTTAGAAAGATAGGTGATATAGTGAATACAATGTTGGACTTAGAATCAAGAAAATGTGAATTCAAATCCTTCCTCAGACACCTAATAACTGGGTGACCTTGGACAAGCCACTTAACCTGTGTTAGTCTCAGTTTCTTCATCTGTGAAAGTAAATATAATTAATAACACCTCCTTTGAAGGGTTGTTGAAATAATCTGATAAGAAAAGATATGTACTACACTTCACAAACTTTGATGTCTTATATAAATGCCAGTTATTATGGCATATGTAGAAGCATAATTACTCTATGGTATTGGTGAAGAAGTTGTGAATTAATGCAACCATTTTGGAAGTTGATTTGGAATTATGCAAAGACAATACCTACCATGTACATACCCTTTTACACAGACATTTCACAATAAGGCAAAATCCCCAAGGGGGTCACTGAGAAAACAAAAAATGTCCCCAGACAACAACAAAATACAAGATATCCCCAAAGTCCTGATGCAGTTTTGAAATTTAGTAACTTATAAGTATAAATGTGACATGATGATATATGCTATATGCCTCTAGAGAAAGAATTCATACTTTCTGAATACAAATTGAAGCATGCTCTTTCTTTTGTCCTTTCTTTCTTGACAATAGGTAGGGCAATTGGGGTTAAGTGACTTGCCCAAGGTCACACAACTATTAAGTGTGTCAAGCGTCTGAGGCCGCATTTGAACTCAGGTCCTCCTGACTCCAGGGCCGGTGCTCTATTCACTGAGCCAACTAGCTGCCCCTCATTTATAGTTCTTTATCAAACAATATTGCTGGTACTGCACACAACATTCTCCTTGTTCTGTTCAGTGCACTATACATCAGTTCATCCAAGTCTTTGCAGGTTGTTTCTGAAATCATTCTGTTTTGCATTTCTTATAGCACAATAATATTCCATCACAATCATATGCCACAGCTGGTTTAGCCATTTCCTAATTGATGGGCATCCTCTACACTTCCAATTCTTAGCCACCACAAAAAGAGGTGCTATAAATATGTTTGTACAAATAGGCTCTTTTCCCTTTTTTTGGATGTCTTTTGAATATAGACCTAGCAGTGGTATTGCTGGATCAAAGTGTATGAACAGTTTTAGGCATAGTTCCAAATAGCTCTGCAGAATGGTTGGATCAGTTCACAACTCTACCAACAGTGCCTTAGTATCTCAGCTTTCCTACACACCCTCCAACATTTATCATTTTCCTTTTTCTGTCATATGGATCAATCTGATAGATATGAGGTGGTACCTCAGAGTTGTTTTAATTTGCATTTCTCTAATCAATAGTGATTTAGAGCATTTTTTTTTCATATGACTATAGATAACTCTGATTTCTTTGTCTGAAAATGGCTTGTTATATCCTTTGACAATTTATCAATTAGGGAATGACTTATACTTTTGTAAATTTAACTCAGGGGGGTGGAGCCAAGATGGCAGCTGGAAAGCAAGGACCTGCCTAAAGCTCTCCCCCAGGACCCTCCAACACCTATAAAATGGCTCTGAACAAATTCTAGAACTGCAGAACCCACGAAATAGCAGAGGGAAGCAGGGCTCCAGCTCAGGACAGCCTGGATGGTCACTAGATAAGATCTGTCACACAGAGCTGGGAGCAGAACAGAGCAGAGCCCAGCATGGGCCACATCAGGACCGACCAGGTTGGGAGCTGGGTGGAACAGGCCCTAGCACCCTGAATCAGTGAGTTGTGGCAGTTACCAGACTTCTCAACCCACAAACTCCAAAGACAACAGAGAAGGTTACTGGGAAAAACTGTGGGGACAGAGTGAAAAGAGTTTGTGTTTTGGTCACTGCCCCAGGGGCAGAGGAGGTGGTGCAGCTCTGAGGAAGTACAGCTGCAGTTGCTTCTGGCACCAGGCCCACCTGGTGGGAGGAATTAAATGGTGGATCAGAGCAGGAATGCAGAGTCTGCTCAGATCTGAGTCCTCGTCCGGGTTGGCAGTTCTTGGGGGAAGAGGAGTGCTGGTGTGGCAGAGCTTGCTGTGTAGAAATAGCTCTGAAAGCAACAGGGAAGCCCCTCAAGCTTGGGACAAAGCACTCTGTACTCTAAAAGCAGTCATACCCCGATGAAAAACTCAAGGGTCAAGTAATTGGCTGGGAACATGGCCAGGCAGCTAAAATGGTCTCAGATTCACACTCAGACTTTGGAATCTTTCTTTGGTGACAAAGAAGATTAAAACATACAGCCAGAAGAAGGCAACAAAGTCAAAGAGCCTACATCAAAAGTCTCCAAGCAAAATACCAACTGGTCTCAGGCTATGGAAGATCTCAAAAAGGATTTGGAAAAGCACGTTAGAGAAGTAGAGGAAAAATTGGGAAGAGAAATGAGAGTGATGTGAGAAAACCATGAAAAACAAGTCAAGGACTGGCTAAAGGAGACCCAAAAAAAATACTGAAGAAAATAACACCTTAAAAAAATAGACTAACTCAAATGGCAAAAGAGCTCCAAAAAGCCAATAAGGAGAAGAATGCCTTGAAAGGCAGAATTACTCAAATGGAAAAGCAGGTCCAAAAGACCACTGAAGAAAATACCACCTTAAAAATTAGATTGGAGCAAGTGGAAGCTAGTGACATTAGGAGAAATCAAGATATTATAAAACAGAACCAAAGGAATGGAAAAATGGAAGACAATGTGAAATATCTCATTGGAAAAACCACTGACCTGGAAAATAGATCCAAGAAAGATAATTTAAAAATTACTGAACTACCTGAAAGCCATTATCAGAAAAAAAGCCTAGATATCATCTTTCAAGAAATTATCAAGGAGAGCTTCCCTGATGTTCTAGAACCAGAGGGTAAAATAGAAATTGAAAGAATCCACCGATCACCTCCTGAAAAAGATCTCAAAAAGAAAACTCCTAGGAATATTGTCGCCAAATTCCAGAGCTTCCAGATCAAGGAGAAAATACTGCAAGCAATCAGAAAGAAATAATTTGAGTATTGTGGAAACATAATCAGGATAACACAAGATCTAGCAGCTTCTATATTAAGGGATCAAGGGACTTGGAATATGATATTCCAGAGGTCAATGGAGCTAGGATTAAAACCAAGAATCACCTACCCAGCAAAACTGAGTATCATGCTCCAAGGCAAAATATGGAGTTTCAATAAAATAGAGGACTTTCAAGCTTTCTCAGTGAAAAGACCAGAGCTGAATAGAAAATCTGACTTTCAAACGCAAGAATCAAGAGAAGCATGAAAAGGTAAACAAGAAAAAGAAATCATAAGGGACTTACTAAAGTTGAACCATTTTGTTTACATTCCTACATAGAAAGATGATGTGTATAATTCATGAGACTACAGTATTAGGGTAACTGAAGGGAATACAGATATAGATACAGATATTTATAGACAGAAGGCACAGGGCGAGTTGAATATGAAGGAATGATATCTAAAAAAAAAATAAAATTGAGGGATGAGAGAGAAATATATTGAGAGAAGGAGAAAGGGAGAGATAGAATGGGGTAAATTATCTAGCATAAGAGTGGCAAGAAAAAGTAGTTCTGTAGGAAGGGAAGAGGGGGCAGGTGAGGGGGAATGAGTGAATCTTGCTCTCATTGGATTTGACCTGAGGAGGGAATAACATACACATTCAATTGGGTATCTTACCCCACAGGAAAGAAGGTGGAAGGAGATAAGAAAGGAGGGATGATAGAAGGGAGGGCAGATAGGAGTAGGAGGTAATCAAAAGCAAACACTTTCAAAAAGGGACAGGGTCAAGGCAGAAATCTGAATAAAGGGGGATAGAATAGGAAGGAGCAAAATATAGTTAGTCTTTCACAACATGAGTGTTGTGGAAGGGTTTTGCATAATGATATACATGTGGCCTATGTTGAATTGTTTGCCTTCTTAGGGAGGGTGGGTGGGGAGGGAAGAGGGGAGAGAATTTGGAACTCAAAATTTTGAAAGCAGATGTTCAAAAACAGTTTTAGCATGCAACTAGGAAATAAGATATACAGGCAATGGGGCATAGAAATCTATCTTGCCCTACAAGAAAGTAAGGGAAAAGGGGGTGGGGGGGAGTGGGGTGACAGAAGGGTTGGCTGATTGGGGAATGGGGCAATCAGAATATATGCCATCTTGGAGTGGAGGGAGGGTAGAAATGGGGAGAAAATTTGTAATTCAAACTCTTGTAAAAATCAATGCTGAAAACTAAAAATATTAAATAAATAAATTTTTAAAAATGACCAAAAAACCCACCAAATAAATAAATAAATTTAACTCAGTTATCTATGTTTTTGAGAAATGAGGCCTTTATCGAGATAATTGTTGTGAATTATCCTGTTTTCTGTTTTTCTTTTAATTTTGATTGCATTGGTTTTGTTTGTGCAAAAACTTTTTAATTTTATACAATCAAAATTATCTATTTTACATTTTGTAATGCTCTCTATGTTTTCTTTAATCCTAAATTCTTCCCTTATCCATACATCTAAAAAATAAACTATTTCATGTTCTTTCAATTTACTTATGGTGTCACCCTTTATGTGTAAATCACTTACCCATTTTGACCTTATTTTGGTATACAGTGTGAGATGTTGGTCTATACCTAGTTTCTGCCATACTGTTTTCCAGGTTTCCTAGGAATCTTTGTGAAATAACACCTTTTAGTTTCAAAAACTTTCATCTACTCTTTCACATTCTTAAAAATTACAGAGGATGCACTGTGTATAGAGAACTGGGCCTGAAGTTAGAAAGACTTAAGTTTATGTCTAGCCTTGGACACTTACTTGCTGTGTGACCTTGAATGAGTCATTTAACTTCTATCTGTTTCTGTTTCCCTAACTGCAAAATGGGGAATAATAACAGTACTAACCCCCCAGAATTATTGTGAAGATCAAATGAGATATCTCTAAAGTTCTTAGCACAGACCCTGGCACAAAGTAGGCACTTAATAAATGCTTCTTCCCTTCCCTTCCACATTAATACTTACTGTATTAGAAATTGAAACATTTTAGCATTACTATGAAATTAGTTTTTGATTTGGTGGATGCTCTGAAAGGGGAGGTCCCTGAACCACATTTTGGGAACTGCAGGTTTTATTGTTCATATTGTCTTGTTCTTCAAATCATGAAGAACATACTTATTTATTAATAAATTATATCCCCGGGGGGGCCAGCAAATGCAGTCTTGAGGACAGTGATATATTTTGTCTCTGTATCCCTGGTACTTAAAACAGTGACTTACACATTGTAGATTGGATATATTAATATACTTATACACACATATGCAAATATATATATGTACCATAATGTAATATAATAATATATAAATATAAATATAATATAAAATATTAATATAAACATAATATGAATATTCTAATATAAAGTACATAATATAATCATATAAAATAATAATAATAATAGCTTATGTTCATATCCAGCTCTAAGGCTCATGGAGTGCATTATTACATTTTATCCACAAGCTCTCACAGAGAGATATACTTTGTAAAGCCTTTCCAAATACTATTGCTGTGGGACTGCAAACCTCTGGACATTTAATAACAAGAGCTTTCACTGCCATTGTGTTATCATTCTATTCCCTCCCAGTTACATTTTTGTCTCTCACTTGAAGTCTGTCTTATTTAGATTACTAGCCCACAGGCAGGGATTTGAAAAAAAAAAATCTTTGTTTTGTAGAAGATTGCCTTATTGCTGGAATTCAGTAAATGTCAAGTAATAATTCAAAAGTTCCTATTTATACATATGATTCTCAAGTAAATATTCTCACCAAATACCTCTGGTTAGGGATTAGTAAATCAATGCATCTCTGCTGAGCACATCTGCTGTTGCCATAGAAATTCCCACTGTATATAACCCATGTATTCCGTCCACAGATAGCCTCAAAGGTGTTATACATTCTCATGAAAACTAGGTAATTAACTGAAAGGCTTCTTAGGATTTAATGGCAATTAAAATAGTGCTGTTATGTTGAGCAAAAAATCAATATGGCAAGTCCAACAGCCACCCAGTGAGGAGGGCTTAGGTAAACAAGTTGGCCCAATGGATCTATCTTTAGTGGGATTTAAATAGGGTTCCCTATTCCTTTCAGTGATTTGTTCTCAGAGCTATAGTCTGGAGATATTTGAAGAGTGGTCACAAAAAAACCATATTTTTGTTTATAAATACATGAGATGGAGAAATATCAATTCAGACTTGTAAAATGGTATAGTGACTTTTTAAAAACAGTTCTTAGAAACTCACCACCTGTCTCATTTAAGGGCATTACCATGGATTTATCAAAATTTACTTATATAGTTTTAAGGCACATTAGAGGACCTACCAAGCATCAAAACACTTCAAATGGTCAAAAATATTGTTTTATGTTTAAAAACATGTTCTAAAGGCATGTATTTCCCTTGACACCAAAAAGGTCAACCCTTCTAGGTAAATTATCTTTGGAAATTTGGGGAACTGAAACATTCATCATCCTATGTCATCAGCAGAGTAATGAGATGTCAAACCTGAGCTAGTCTGGTCCTCAAATGGCAAGCCTACAGTTTGCAGCCAGGCCTGTACTTGAGGGCTGTCCATTATCATAGGAGGTATCAGAGATTGTGCTCCACCATTGTAGCTTTTGAGCTGCAGGGACACTCCCACCTACCCACCCACCCATACCCACAGAGACTTCAATAAGAAGACACTGGAATGAGGGCTTAGCTGGGCAGGGGTCTCACAGCCAAATGAAATCTGCTGAATTTTCCCCAACACAGCAAAATGTTCATATCACCCCCATTGTTTGATGGCAAGATACATAGAACACTCCCCATTTAGTACCTGTAAGACTTTATTTAGCTTTAGTCCATCTGCTCTGCAAATACTCTTGTTAAGACTGTATCCCATGGCAACACCCAGCACATCTTAACACTGGGTCTCCTGCAACAGCTCTTTCCTCCTTAGGAAGCCACTTAGGCATTGCAAGTATTTTTTTTTTTCCTTTCAACATTTGGGTGTGGGAGGGAGAAAAGAGGGAGGAGATTAAAGCACCAAACTCATTTCTTTGTTTTTTGGCTTGTTTGTTTTTTTTTTTAAACTATAGAGTAAGAACCTCTCCTTTGTCTCTCTTTCTCACTTAAGAATGAAAATGTGAATTCTGGACAAATACAGGAAGGGAGGATTATCTGAGCTGTATTCTAAAGTAACCCATACCTATTCTGAAGTCATTAGTGAGTTCACTTTGACTAATGCACAACAGTCCTTCAAAAATAGAAGATAGCATTAAATGAGATCATAACATTTCATGAAATAGTGAGGTATGGTGAAAGGATGCCTGGATTTGATGTGAGAGGGCCAGGGTTCAAAACCAGCCTTTGTCATCTGGGTGATCTTAAACAAATTATTTAATTTATGTAAGCCTCAGGATCCTCATTTGTAAGATGGGGGGGTGGGGGTGGGACTAGATGGTGCCTACAATCTCTAATTCTAAATCTATGATGAAACTGTATGATCTTGTAACCTAATTATAGCTGACATTTATATAGTACTTTAAAGTTTGCCAACTGGTTCATTCATATTATTTCATCTGATCCTTAGAACTGTAGGAGCTATAACTTCTGCTACTCCCATTGTAGAGATTAGTAAACTGAGGCACACCAATGTTAGATAACTTGCCCATAGTCACACAGTTGGTAAAAGTCAGAGGTGGAATTTGAATTCAGGTCTTCTCTGAGACCAACTCCAACACTTTTCCAACTTTAACACAGTGTTCCTCTAAACCCACAGACCACCAGCTTTGCTTACAGCCCGGTTCCTACAACCATAAGCTGAGGGAGCAACTCCAATGGAAGAGGGGCAAGCTACTCACTGCTGACCAACTATTAAAAAGCCAAGCAAGCCAATAGGCTGGATAGGCTGGAGCTTAAAGGAAGACTTTGGTTCAAACTCTTTGAACCACCACCTCTACTCAGATCCTAGAAGAGGTACCCAGGATCAGAAGTACTTCCCCTCCTCCACCCTAGCCTATTGGACCTCAAGGGAGCAACCTGAGGAGTAAAGCAAGACATTCCCACCAACACCAACAGGTAAGCACAAAAACCCTGACCAGAACCCTTCTTCCCCCATCCAGACCAGCAGCCCTAATTTCCAGCCAGCTATTCTCTATCCAAAGAAGCATATCCTGAGAATGCAGGCTGGAAAATCCCTTCCCAGGTACTATAACACCCCTTGTGCCACCCCCTCACCACCCCAGTAGACAAATCTACTGAAGACCTAGACAATTTTCAGAGTTCAAATCCTTGGCACATCACATGGATAAGCATCAGAAAAGGATATGATTTTATTCATGAAAATGACACTAAAAAGATGTATTCACATTTGCTTTACTTTTGTAGTTTTAGAATGACTGGGACATCTCATGTGACTTGCAGTTGAAACCCCCCATATGTGTTGTCCCCCACTTCTGCCTAGCCTTGAATGCTTTCCTTTTCCTGCTTTGACAATAGACTTCTGTGAATTCCTTTAAGTCTGAGTTAAAATCCTACCTTTTACTGGAAGGAAGCCTTCCCTAACCCCTTTTCATTCCAGTTCAATCTGTTTGTTAATTATTTCCTATTTGTCCTAAATACAGCTTGTCTGTATATGTTTGTTTGTATGTTGTTTCTCCTTGTGATTGTGAACTCCTTAAGGACAGGGACTGTTTCTTACCGTTTTTATGTCCCTAGTACTTAGTGCCTGGCACATAGTAGGTATTTAATAAATACTGAATAAGAAAGTCTTGTTGTACTATCTCGACTATGTTTGCACAGAGTAGGTGCTTAATACTTTCCTTTTCATTCATTTATTTAAAACACAATCAAGCAAAGCAGAAACTGCAGGGCAGGCTTCTATAATAGTTGGTCCTTAGCACTGAACAGTCTGCCTCATCTATAACAGGTGCATAATAAGTGTTTGTAAAATTGTTATTTATACTTCAGTAGGAATTTATTAATGACAAAATCATAGGTTTAGATTGAGAGATAGAACGGACCTTAGAGATCATTTAATTCAGAACAGGTACTTAATAGATGAAAGGAAAATAACCAGCTGAATGTCACACAGTAGCAATAGATCTAAGAATTTTAGCCAGAGTTTTTGATGCCAAATTTAGCACTCAAAGCTTAGGAGCTGACATGAGGAAGAAAAATGCACTTTTTACAGGTTTACTCCACAGTTACCTTGATGCTAATTTGTGCCATTTTCCAATAATCTTTTTTTTATTAACTATGACACATTATTGTTTATTTCTGATAGCTAACATCAATACTTACATACTTCAAAGGAGCTGTGATCTCATCTACATGGGTACTTCTATGAATGGTTTATAGATGGGGGTCTTGATCTAGGTCTTTGGACAAGCAATTAATATCTTTTAGCAAATACCACCCCCTTCTCAGATCAGGTGCTATAATATCCCTTAGTCAATCCCCAGAAACCAGCTTGGCCCAGCCATTTGCCTCAGTCTGAATCTAGGTTCTTTATTAGTGTTGTTTAAAAATATCACAGGGGCAGCTAGGTGGCACAGTGGATAGAGCACCAGCCCTATAGTCAGGAAGACCTGAGTTCAAATCCAGTCTCAGATGCTTGCT
Source organism: Trichosurus vulpecula (assembly GCF_011100635.1). Taxonomy (NCBI): domain Eukaryota; kingdom Metazoa; phylum Chordata; class Mammalia; order Diprotodontia; family Phalangeridae; genus Trichosurus; species Trichosurus vulpecula. The sequence continues at coordinate 85,844,521 of NC_050578.1, read as the reverse complement.
TGCTAGCTGTGTGACTCTGGGCAAGTCACTTAACCTCTCTTGTCTCTAAAAAAAGTAACAAAATTGAATAAAAATAATCACAAAGTTATATAAAATATCTTCAACAAATTGTTCATATACAAAGATAGGGCCTTATCAACAGTGGCCCCTTCCATAAATAAGCATCAAATTAAAAGCATTGTATCTAGAACACAAAGGAAGGCAGAGAGAGAGATAAAAGACAAAAAAACTTGAAATCATAAACTCATGTGAATTAATCAATCAGCAAGCAATTATTAAATGCCTATGGTGTGTCAGGCACTGTCCTAGGTTCTTAATATGTAAATACAAAGAATGAAACAATCCTTACCCTCAAGGAGTTTCTATTCTGTCTGAGGCAACAAATACATATGTAAGGATATATGGAATACATATAAAGATAATAAATAAAAATAAACACAAGGAAGGAAATTAGAACACTAGCAGTTAGAGGGTAGGGGAAGGGACAGGGAATAACTAAGGAAGGATTCAAGTAGAAGGTGGCCCATCAGATGAGTCTTGAAGGAAGAAAGGAATTTTTAGAGGTGGAAGCATAAGATATAGCCAATACAATGGCAAGGAGACAAGAGAGGGAATGACATATGGGAGGACCTGAGGGAAGGCCAGTTAGAATGAAATGCAGAGAAGGCTCAGTGTTACAGATAGCTCAGCGAAAAAGTGAGACTAGAAAGATAGGTTGGGCCTGGGTTGTAATGTTTCTTAAAAGCCTAACTAAGAAGTTCATATTTGATCCTAGAGGCAATAATGAGTTACTGGAGTTTATTGAATAGGGGAGTGACAGGGTCAGACCTGTGCTTATAGTGCATGAGATTTGTAACTAGAGGTCCTTTCCATTATGTTAGGCAGTCTGAGGATTTAAGCCAAATTATTACCTAATTTTCACAGGCTTAAAGTCATTTTCCCATTGGTTTCCCTACTTTCCTAGGCTCTTAAAGAATGGGTGGGTGATGGGGGAAGGGGAGGGTGAATTAACAAGGGAATTTACCTCATGAGTAATTGTGGATCATTGTCTAACAATTTCACTCAGATTTCCACAAATTGCATGCTCAATACTTTTTCATTGTTTTGTTCCTGTGGGCAAATAAATTACAACTTTTACAGTGATGGGTAATTTTTTTTTTAAAGGAACATCACCCAAGTACATCTGAGAGTTGTGATTTTTTTTGCTAGATCTCAAATTAGAAATTAAGAAGACTTCCAGTAGAGCAAAGAGACCTGGGATTTCCAAGATATTCCTGGATTCTTTATTAAAATCATCCCACTATAGCCACCACTACTCTGTTCTGTCAATGGCAAAGTTCAGGGATCTTTCTGATTGCTTGATTTGAGGTTCATACTCCAGTTTGTCTACCATGTTCACGCAGCTTAGTATAATCTCAGGGCTCTGAAACACCAAATTTACATTTCTATAGTTTACCTTTTTGTTTCTTAGAAACACTACTTCCATTTATCACATTGTTGCTATGAAACTAACTGACCCTCTGCAATGTTGTTTCACCTAAAGTCCTGGTTTTGCAGAAACAATTAAGATGTTAGGTGAGGTATTCCTACCCTTTATAATTGCTTACATATATCAGGACACTGAAACAACATTAATTGCTTTCCTTATTTACAATCTTTAACCCAAAGCTGCTTTATTCAAAACATTATGGTGAACATAAACACAGGTGAAATATGCTAACACAACGGGAGTCTGTCGAGATACAGAATCCAATAACTTAAACCAGGTAAAACTATTAAATAAGACTCTAAGTTTGAATTTAGAATGCTGCAGGATGTCAGGAAAGCAGGCAAGGGACGTTTGGCAAACTTGTATAATCTTCTTGAATCAAAACACATTATACAGTTAATAGAGATACTTCAGCAGTATTTATAGCAGAGGCTCTGTTTTCCTTTGTGAAAGATGGATTTTAAGTTATTTTTGTGGTTGTTCATTTGCACCATGTTTTAGGTATTTTAAGTATACTCTTCCAGAGGAACACCACTAAAAGTCAATGACCAAAAAAAATGATAAATAGATGATGAAGTTAGTGCATGTATTGCCGTAGCTAGCTCTGTGTTTGGGAGGCTCTAAAGGAAAGAGTGGGAGAGAAGACATATTTAGACTGCCTACCAAACTGAAGGTCTCCAGAGCCATTGTGCTGACCTCATCGTTGTATGCCTGTGAAACTTGGACGGTATAACAGTACCATTCCAGGAAAATGAATTGCTTTCATTTGAATTAAATTAGGAAGATTCTGAAGATCACCTGGCAAGATAAGGTACCAGATACTGAGGTCCTTTCTTGACCTGAACTGCCAAGCATTCAAACTTTACTACAGAAAGCCCAACTCTGATGGTGCTGGCCATGCTGTTCAAATGCCAAATGTACATTTGCCTAAAAGACTATTTTATAGGGAACCCACATAAGGCAAGCACACACACAGAGATCAGAAAAAAACAATACAAGGACACTCTTAAGGTCTCTTTGAAGAACTTTGGAATCAATTGTGAGACATGGGAGACGCTGGCACAGGACCAGTCAGCATGGAATGCCCCCATCAGAAAAGGTGCTGTGCTCTATGAAGAAAGCAGAATTGAGGTAGCTCAGAAGAAACACAAGATGTGCAAATTTAGAGAATCTACCACAAATGTTTGCATGGACTATTTGTGCCCGAACTGTGTTTGTATTGGAGGAGGAGGAGAAGAAGGAGAAGCAAGAGGAGAAGCTGAGGGAGAAGGAGAAGAAGCAGTTGATCTATATAGTACTAACTATGTGCTAGGTACTGTGTTAGGAGCTTTATAATTACAATATCACTTGATCCTCACAATAATCCTGAAAGGTTGGTATTATTTTTATCCCCATTTTACAAATGAGGAAACTGAGGCAAACAAAGGTTAAGTGACTTGCCCAAGGTCCTACTGAGAGTAAGTGTCTGAAATCACATTTGAACTCAGGTCTTTCTGACTCCAGGCCCAGTATTCTATCCACTCTGCTACCCACCTAGCTGTCCCTATTCACTATTCAGTAGTCTAAAATTCAGCACTAGAATCATATCTGTACATTTCCTACTTGCTACCTGGACTCCTTTCCCCTAAGACATATAAAGTGCATCTGCAAGGGCTTACTTCTAAAACCAATCTGGACAACTCATATTTGTCCCTCACCGAGGGCTTAAAGCCCTGGGAACATCTGGATCTGGCTCATTTCTAAGTCTCCCATCCAGATAATCTATGCTTCTCTAAGTACTCTAGACTATAGAGTATATAGCATGGAACCTAGAACCCTTTTAGTACATGCAACAAAGAATAAAGAAAGAATTCACATATGAATGAGAAATAAGAAATCTTTCTTTTCTGCTGGAGCCACCTCTCTCAAAAACCTACCTAAAGATTCTAATTCTAAGCGCTATTGTGTACTGATGATTCCTCAAGGCAGAGAAAGAACTTAAGTCTGGTAAAGAGTCAAGAAACTCAACCTTCTGCTTGCTTTCCTTTCCTTAGGGGCCTGCAAATTTATAATTCTAGGCTGAAGTTGAAGGCAAGTCCAAATATGGAGAACACATGGACTCTCTGAAGAGTCGACCCGTCTTCTAAAACCATACAGCACACAAAACTCACATTCATTGTGAAGGACCCATTGTGGATATGGGCCTCATGAGCACATGATTTTAGCGCCTCTTTTGATGGCTGGGTCAGGAGTTCCATGCTTCTTTCTTTCCTACCCTCGTGGTGAACCAGTTCAATTCCACAAGGATTTGTTAACTGTCTGTGTTAAGAAGCAGGGATAAACAGAAAAATATAGAAATGGTTCCTCTTATTTAGATGAAAAAAAAAACAGAAGACATATGGCATAAGATCTCTCTTTTTCCCTCTTTCACACCTTCTTCATTGACCCCTCCCCCATTCTATTTTCCTTTTTCAGTTTCTGATGGTGGGGTGGGATAGGAAACTTCTCCTTTCCAAGCCTCATTCTTCCCCCCATACTATTGATTCTGTCCTATCCCATTTCTGCTGGAAGATCGATCATTCTCTTTCATTTTCTTTATATACACACACATATGTATATACATATATATAAATAATCTATTTATTTATAATATTCTTTTTTTAAAATTTTAAGTTCTGAATTCTCTCCCTCCCTCCCACCCATTGAGAAGGAAAACAACTTGTTTCTTTCATTTTCAATCTCTCCTCATCCCCCTCATCCAAAGCCTTAGAACATATTCAGTTCTCCCTATCCTTTAATAAAAAGAAACAAAAAGAAAAGATAACTTGCCTTCCTCTCACGCTCTCATCCGATATTTCCTCTTAATTTCATATCCATCTCCTAGGAGGTGTGTCTGCACATTATTTCTGCTTCCTTGACTTCCATTTACTTTTCAATCCTTTGTGGTCTGTATTCTCAGTGCTTAGTACAGTGTCTGGCACATAGTAAGCACTTAGTAAATGTGTGTAGACTGACTGAATTCTGACCCCGCTCTCAAGCTGAAACTGCTCTCTCCAAGGTTACCAAGGATCTTGACTATTAAATCTAATGAAAGACCTTTTCTCTGTTCCTCACTCTATGGTATTGTTGCTGTTCACTAATCCTGGAAAATTCCTCCTCCCTTGGATTCTGTAATGCTGATTTTTCTCCATCCTCCTTCTTCCTGCCTAGCTAGTCCTGTTCAAACTTCTTTGCTGGGTCATCATTCTCACTAACTATAGGCGGCACTCCGAACCTTGTCCTAGAGCCTCTTAATTTCTATCTTTGCATTTTCTCTTTGATCCTATTGGCTCCCACGAGTTTAATTATCCTCATTATGCAAATGACTCCCAAATCTACAAATCCTGTCTTAGTCTCTATCTTAAACTCCAAACCTCAATCACCTGTTGCTTTCTGTACATCACCAACTAGGTGTCCTGAAGGAATTATATTGAACTCAACATGTCAAAAATGAACTAATTTCATTCTCTACTCCCGCCCTGAAAAATCTGTACCTCCTCCAAACTTCTCTATTTCTGTTGGGGATACCACTATCTTCCTGGTCACCCAATTTTTAGCCTAGGAGCTAAGCTCGATTTTTCCCTCTCCCTAAAACCACAGATCCAATCAATATCTTATCTCCACAACATCTTTTGCACATGTCTCCTCATCCTATTTCAGGCCCTCATTCTTACCTTCATTCTATCTGCCCTTCAATCCATCCCCCCATATAGATGACAAATTGATATTTGCAAAATAGCTATCTGAACACATTACCTACACAAAAACAAAACACAAACACACACACACACACACACATACACACTTCAAAAAAGCATCAGAACCACATCCTGGCATATAAGGCATTCCAAAGTCCAATTCCCACCTCTCTCGAGTCTCATTTCATATACTCTTCATTTATTCTCCTTCCAGTCAAACTGGCTTACCACTTGCTTCCTGTTATCTGGCATTCTGTCCACTATCTCCTTGTCTTTGCCTCACTGATCTCTCACTTTTGGAGAAGACCTCCTTGCTACCATCTTACTTGCATTTGCCAGAAATCTTAGTATCCTTCGGAAGAGAGATCAGGTACCACCTTCTCAAAGAAGTCTTTCCTGAGTACCCTCCAGTTACTATTACTCCTCTCCTTCCTCTACTTGGTAGCTTTTTTTTTGCTCTTAAAGTTGGATTACACAAATTTTGCATCTATTGAATTGTGTAAATTTTGTGTTCCCCAAATAAAACACAAATTTCTTCAGGACATGTATTTTTTCAATTTTTAAAATATTTTTATTTAAAGTTTTGATTTCCAAATTCTAACACTCCCACTCTCCCCTTCTTGAGACATGTCATAAGCAATCAGATATAGGTTATAATCTGAAATTATATAAAACATTTCCATATTAGTTATTTTGTACAATAAGACATAAATATAAAAAAAGAAAGTTAAAAATAGCATGCTTCAGTCTGTATTCAATCAAACCAGTTCTTTCTCTGGAGATGGATAGTATGCTTCACTATCAGTCCTTTGGGGTTGCCTTGGGTTGCTGAGAATAGCTAAGTCATTCACAGTTCTTCATCGTACTTTATTGCCGTTATCGTGTACAATTGTCTCCTGTTTCTGTTCACTCCACTATGTATCAGTTCATGTAAGTCTTTCCAGGATTTTTCTGAAATCATCCTGCTTGTCATTTCTTATAACACAATTAAGATTCCATTACAATCATATACAATGGTGTAATATCAATTAAGTTGGAACTTTTCTACTGTTTTAGAATGATAAATTAATTAAGTGTCTTTGATTGAGCCTTACAAAGCCCCAGGCCCAAACCCCTATCTACCAGGTGCTAAGCCTATGTGGGCATGAAGTCCTCAGTATCCTAAGGCAAGTTGCTAAGACCAGAGCCAATAGTAGGAGCCTGAGTTCTAGTGGCTCAGATGATGTTTTATGATGGCTAACGAGTGTATAAAAAGACAGAACAGAGCTATTTGCTTGAGGCTCTCACTGCTGGAGGCTCGGGACTCTGGGCAGCAACTCTAAGAGCCTCCCAGCTCACCCAGATCTTGATGGTTTCTTGGTAACTATGAACTGAATTTGGTCTGTTTATAACGTATGTTTGTAATTTGTTTGTATTTGCTCTGAAGTTCAGGGTACTGGCTTTTCCCCCTGAATTAAGTGAATGATATTTGTATGTTGGATTGAAATAAGATTGTTAACCCCTTAACGTTGCTTTCTTTAGTAAAGCAGATCGAAAGAATCTGTGCTGGCAGCATTCCTGTTGTTGGGCTTGTGTTGGTCTTTCACCCCCACAGCAGCTGCTGGTCTAATTGTTGAAACACATGGCTTGTTTAGGTATTCCCCAATTAATGGGCATCCCTTTGACTTCCAATTCTTAGCCACCACAAAAAGAGCTGCTATAAATATTTTTCTACAAATTGGTCCTTTTCCCTTTTTCTGGACAAGACATGTATTATTTTATTTTTGTCTCCATATCCTCAGGATCAAACCCTGTGTCTTGCACATAAGATAATGATAATAATATGTATATAGCACTTTAAGATTTGTAAAGTGCTTTACAAATACTATCTCAACTTTTCCTCACAAGAGCCCTGGGAGGAATATGATATTTTTAAGGTATAGTGACTTACCCAGGGCCAAGTATCTGAAGTATCTGAAATGGGATTCAAATTCAAGTCTTCTCTACTCCAAGGGACTTCAGAGGCTCTCTAGTCCAACTGACTGATTTCACAGATAAGGAGTCTTAGGCCTGAGTGAGGAAAATAACTTTCCCAAAATCACACCAGTAAAACACAACAGAAGTAGGGCTTAAAGCCCAGTTCTACACAAGAGATACTTAACAAATGGAGATGGAATTTTATTTTTGAGCTGCTCTGCAGCTCACTCTTCCTTTGGTCTCTTTTTATGCTGAGGGTACAGACAGCACCTTTGGATGTTTGTTAAACATCTTTAGCAGCTGTTATGGCAATTAGGATAGGACTTTTTTATTTACTGTTTTCTCTTTTGGAATGCTGAGGTAATCAAATACCTCTGATGAGTTTTGCTTTTCAAATGTTATGGCAAGCAAAGTGGACTTTTTGTTGCCTTTGTTTTGAAGTGTTTCTCAGCACCTAAGGAATCTTTGATTGAATTGAGAGTCTTTGATAACCTGCTCACTCAAAGTAAGGCCTAAGTCATGCGGGCTTGAGTCCCATGGTCGTGACACCCTTGGACCCTGAAGAAGTGTATGGAAACTCAGAGGCTAGCATTTTGCCTTTGGGGGCACACTCATTGAAAACTCTTGGTGATAAGACCCTGGGTAGCTGTTGAAGCAGTCCCATCCCCCCAGCTTTGAAAACCCAGATGTTGGTGCTTCTCTCTCTGCTAACTGTTTATGTATGGTTTGGTCAGACAGATAAAAGCCTATCTGTTGATCTATTTGTAATTTCTATTTGTATTTGCTCTGAAGTTCAGGGTGCTGGCTTTTCCCTCTGAATTAAGTGAATGGTATATGTATGTTTAATTAAAGTAAGATTGTTAACCCCTTAAAGTTGCTTTCCTTAGAAAAGCAGATCAAAGAACCTGTGCTACCAGCCCTTCTGTGTGCTGGTGTTATTGGCCTTACGCTGCCACAGTAGCTACAAGTAGCAGCACTGCCATTATAGCAGCTTTATCCTTTGTGGTGATAATTCTGTGCATTTTTCATATTTCCTCAACTAGGAAATAACTTCTTGAGTTCAGGGACCTTTTCTGGTGCCTGCTGGCATCCTCTAGTGCTCAGATAGAAATTGCATATCTTAGATACTCCATAAATGTTTACCGATGATAAATCTTGCTAAATAATTTTTAAAATAGTGGCAGTATAAATAAAAGGGGTCTTTAGAATAAAGAAAACTTGGTTTAAGTCCTATCTCTGACACACACTGTAGGATACCCTAACATCTCTGAACTTCCAGCATCTCTCTGAAGATAAGATACAGAAAAGTTGCCAGTTTGCATCTTTGAGGAGAGTTTCCCCATCAGGAGTCAATTGGTTATTTTTAGCTCTTTGTTGTTGTTGAGGGAGCAGTGTAGAAAAATTTAGGAGTTTATTTTATTCTTTCCTCTTATACCTTTCTTCAACTGTTTCTCCTACTTTTTTCCTAGTTAGATATATTTAATTGAATTTCATCTATGATAAAAAGAGCTTTACAAATGGATCAGAGAAAAGAACATATTCACTTCTACTTGCATTCTCAATATACTAGTATGACAATAGAACTTTCCCTGACTTTCCCCTTGAAGAACTGCAGGGTGGCTGCTGTTGCTTCCATAATCTGGGGGGACATTTTAAACCATAAATTTCTGTTGCTGCTAATGGCTTTACCTGCTATGACTATGCTGTTGCCCCTTCAGGCAGGCATTTTTATTGAAAGAAGATGCTGTATTTTCCTCAAATGCCTAAAACAGTGGAGCATGAGTGGGGGAGACTCTGGGATTTTGAAAGTGAATTAACCTTTTCAGGCCACTAAAGTAGTTTTTTTTTTAAAAAATCATCAATACTGCAACAGATTTATGAGAGGATCATAAATTTAGGGCTGGAAGAGATCTTCCTTTCTCTACTCCAAGCCTTTCATTTTACAGATGACAAAAGCGAGGCAAATGAGAAAATTTACAAGTGAGGAAATTAAATGACTACTCAAAGTCCTACAGGTACTAACTGAGAGAGCTGGGATGTGAATCTAGTCTTTTCTAACTACAAATTCAACAATCTTTCTATTTCTATTTGCCTAATTTATAGAATTTCTTTGGGCTTCAATTTCCTCATTTCTAGCAACAGGAATTTACCGAGAGCAGGGGGAAGTCTACAAATTTTCCAAAATATATATTGATAACTGTATTTTAATATAATTGTTTCTTTTGTAATCCCATAGCTCATTTTGTGCATTTAAAAACATTGTTCTTAGAACAGTTGCATAGGCATCATTACACTTACAAAGAGCTCCATGGCACAAGGGATGGGAAGGGAATAAGCATGTATATAGCACCTACTATATGCCAGGCACTATCCTAAGCACTTTACAGATATTATATCATTTGATCCTTACAACAACCCTTGAAAATGGGGTTTTTGTCAATTCCAAGAAAATGCCCTGTTCAGTCCTCCTCAGAAGAAATAGATGCTCTTTTCAGACCAATCTTGGAAAGCTTCATGGAGGAGAAACCATTTTGGTTATTCAAATGAAAGATTCCATGGTGGTCTGGTATAAGTGTGAGCAAAGTGGATTTTTGTTAGTATTTTTTGGAGTTTGGTTTTCCAGGATCCATGACCACAACAATCTCTTGTCCCCAGGTGTTAGTATGAGTTTTATGGTTCAAAACATCTCCACCATGACCCTGCAGATTAAGGGCCCACTGTTGCCTGTTTAGATTGTAATGGTCAGGACCCTGGAGGGGTGGAGTGTAAGTATAAAGCAGGTGGGCACTGGTCAGTGAGTGGGGAACCTGTATGGTTGAAATGCACAAGCTAGGATGCTGTGTATGCCTTGATAGGACCCCATCAAAGCTTGGGGGGAACGTGTTTTTGCCTCAGCTGGCTCCCATTGAGGCTTGAGGAGATTTAGAAGAATGCACAAGTTGTGCCTGTCTCGATTGGCCCCATCGAGACTTAGGGGGAATTGCCACCCCCTTCTACCCAGCCTCTGCAAGAAGGGTGATTAGGGAATGAAGTAGGAGTTGGTGCTCAGCAACCCTTGTGAGAAGATTAGATAGAATAAGGTCTGCATTGGTTAATTGTTAACCCCTTTGGAGCTGTCTTTCCTTTATAAAAGCAGATCAAAGAACCTGTGCCAGCAGGCCATCCTGGGTGTGCTAGGGTGCTTGCTAATACAGCTGAGAAGAGCAAAAGCAGTCACTACACATAAGACTCTTTTTAAAGAGCTATAGGTAAGGTGTGGGAGCACAAGAAAAAAAGATGATATCAGTGATACTCTGACAAACTGAAGTGATTAGCATCAAACAATCCCTCCTACTGATCCAAAGAATAGTATCTTAACCTCAGTTGCACATGGGATAGTAAGACGAGCCACAAACACATTTGAATGTGAGAACATAGCATTTCCTCGGGTACTGTTGAGACAAAAGATCAGGCAGAAGGGTCCTTTTATAATTAAGCCAACATAACAACATGAGAATTCAACCATCTTCACTTAGAAATTTGAAATACTTCATTCAAACTAGATTTTTCTTAAAAACAAAAGCAGGAGTATTTAATTTTTCATTTAAAAGAGCTTAGAAAGCTTTTTTTATAGAATATAACAATTCAGAAAGGAATTATCTCTGTAACAATAAATATTATTTCTATCAAAAAATGTGTGCATATACATATAAACATGCATATACGTGTGTATATACATACATATGTGTATCTATACATATACATCTGTGTGTGTGTATATGTGTGTATATGTACACACACACAAACATACACCTTTTATGTAACTCACTCAATTTCCAAACAGGTATAAATTTTAAAAGGCACAACTCTTCTTTTTAAACTTTTCTTTTTCTAGGTCCCTTTCTTATCTATCTCCTCTCTCTCTCTCTCTCTCTCTTTTTTCTATGAGTAACAGCAATTAAAATAAGACTTTCAAAATAAGATTGGAGAAGCATCTCTGCTTCCTTTTCCAACTCTACTTCATTTGCTATTTTTAAAATTAAACTGAACAAAGTAAACCCAGGAATGTTCAATATTTCTAAGACCGACTCTCTCCAACATCTCACAGTGCTTTGTTTCATGCAGCAAATAACTGAATTAGAGGATTGTATGGACCCCCAAGAGATGATCTTATCTGGCCTACTCCCTTCTGATAAATGCTATGCAAAACATATGATATATTATTTTAAAAATGTTAAGAAAAAAAAGATTTTGTGTTCCCTCAAGAATAAAATCCAGGGCTTAATAACCCTCACTTCTGCTGAATTAATCCATAATGTTTTTAGGAATGATAAGCATTTATTAACTATTGAGCATATATGTTACTAACTTTTTTAAAATTCTCTTCTACCTGGCATAAAATGGGACTATGACAAGCAATATAGATTCAATTCAGAATCAACTTTTTAAGATAAATCTAGACGGAGGAATAGAAATAGATAAACTGGGGTATGGCAAGGACCCTTCCCTGGGACAGACTAGGGGAAGCTCATTTGGGTTGCTTCCTAATTTAACAAACTATTTTTCACTAACTACATACTAGAAGCAACTGTTTCTGGCTGCTGAAAAATTATGTGTGATCAATGTGACTGCTAAATTTCTGTGTCCTGGTATAAAACTCCAGTCATTCACCCTAGTTATGGCTTTGCATTTAAGTCTGTAACTGTTAAATTTTGGTGAGTAAAAAATAAACATTCCTTACCCTTCATGTTTTGCATTAAAGTGCCAGAGCTGTGCTTACTCACAAAAATGCCAGATGTTTGTTAATCAAGTGTAATGTTGTCAACAGAAGAGAACTACGAATATGATTTAAAAGAAACCTTGTAGTTATTGGAAAAATAGGGAAGACTTATAGTTGATCTGTTTGTAGCACTGGAACTTTGGGGCAGCTAGTGGATAGAGTGCCAGGCCTGGAGTCTGGAAGACCTGTGTTCAAAAGTAGCCTCAGACACTTACAAGGTAGGTGACCCCAGACAAGTCACTGTTTATCTCAGTTTCTCATCTGTAAAATGAGCTGGAGAAGGAAATGAAAAACTACTTATAGCCCTTTTACCAAGAAAATCCCAAAAGGAATCATAAAATATTGGACATGATTAAACCAACTGAACAATGAACAACAATTGGACCTTTAGAATCCATAGTTACTAGCAAATTTCCCTCGATCCATATCATAAGGGGGAGACTGCCTAATCAGGCCACCAAACACACAGTGATTGCCTGTTTTGTTTAGATGCATATTTCAGAAGAGCAAATATGAAATATGGAAGCTGAGCCCTCTGACACTGCAAATTCCTGATTATCCTGTGCCCTCTACTAAATTTTGATATAAGATTGCCCTAGCTTAGTTTCTTAGCTTATTCAAATCACATGACTGACAGCGTGGCAGTCCCAGTTGGCCTGTGGCTCACACTGGAAATGGAGGAGTACCCTGTCAGGGAAGGTACCTAAGTAATCCAACCTATCAATATGAGATTTACTGACTGGAGATGGGGATATCAGTTTTGATGACATCATCTTTTGGTTATGAAACTCCTTTTGTCCTGACACTATATTCTCCAAGACATCTCATATTTTAATTTACTTTACCAAATCAGCTTTTCTATTAAGAAGATGCATAAGAATCTAGATCTACTTGACTGGTATATTTATCAATGTGAATAGATAAATCAGCCTTTGCTATATCAGGCAGCCCTAGGTGAACTTGGACAGCATGATTCAAGGCATCTAACTATTAATTCCTGGACTAAATAAGTTGAGTGGGCATTTGCAATCTGCCCTTTGGGGAAAGAAATGAGGCACAACAAAGAATCTTTTTAAGATGGATGCCTTATATGGAAAAAAATCACAGCATTAGAGTTAGAAGGGACCTTAGAGGTCATCTAATCCAACCCCCTCATTTTATAGGTAAGGAGTCCCAGGCCCAGAGAGATGAAATGACTTCCCCAAGATCACAAAAGTATTAAGGGGAAGAGGCAGGATTAGAACCCAGTTCTTCTGATTCCACATCCAATGCTTTGCTCATGGCACTATGTGTCCTCTACTTCAGCATCAGTCAAAATGATGGTCTTCATGCTATCATTTTTATATCTGACCATTGTTCACTTTGTTTATTTTAACTAGAATCCATGGTTGATGGTCTGAAATTGATCTTGCTACAGTGAAATGGAGTGTAGCACATGCAAGTCTATTAGTCATAATCTGCCAAAGGTGCCACATTGGACAGAGACTTAACCAAGAGGCATCAGTCAGGAATGCATATTATTCCTATACAAACATTGAAAGAAGAGTACTTCATCTCTTCATCTCTTCAACATTCTCATTCTCAAAATGGCTGAAAGCATTCCCAATTTCACCTTAAGCCTTTTGCAACACTAACAGTTTGTGCCTAATATTTACAATGCATTACCCAGACATTAATTTCCCACAATGATTCTGCTCTTAATGAGTTAAGCTTAAAGAATCTCTGGAGAGAATCCTTTGCTGAGCTGTCACTGTTGCACAGCATTACCCTCACAAGATGAGATTTCAAGAATGATATAGATAAAGTAAAGCAGAGGACCTAACAAGACTTGGTAAGTTGTGGATTGCTAATTATTGTTCCATCTGTCATTGCATCTATAGGCTGCAAATTATTGTAATATAGATCAATATCATTTTTAAGACCTTGGCACAGCTCTTGGCACATGGTAGGCATATTATAAATATGTATTCCCTTCCTACTACATTGAGCTAAAACCACTTTTGTGCTAAGATTTATTAAGATTGATTCTGATGTGAGCTCAGTTTGCTATAACAGTAGAGCAAGAGATTATGGGTCAACTCATGCATATTATAATACATGAGAAGTTGTGTGAAAAGTTGCCATGAGGTACTGTATGTATAAAAATGTTTAAAGTAACTTTTTTGTGTTAGCAAAAAAAGAAAAAAGAAAAAACACAACTGTGGAAAAAACAAATTGTGGTATATGGACATAAGGCTATATTAATGCACCATTAATTTTTTAAATACGGAAAATTTAAAGAAACATGGGGAATCTTTTATTAACTGATTTAGAGCAAAGTAAGCAAAATCTGGAGAAAATGATACACTGAGATTCTCAGTATTCAAATACTGAACTGGATCTGTGATCTCATTGATTTGGAAGTCCTCTCAGAGGAAGCAAAGCACAATCCATCCCTGCATCTCTCATTAATGTCTTTCCATGACTTCATCAGTGTGTCCATTTATTGTGCTGGAAGTCTTCCCTACGTTCTCCTGACATAGCAAGGATATGAATGAAACATTCTGAGTCTCATACCTCACCCATGCCATGTGACCATTCCCCTTTCCTATCACATAGTTCTGTGACAATATTTTTTACATCACGATGATTTTAATAATAAAATCAACATAAAAAGCAAAGTGAACTCATAATATGTGTGATGACAAATATCACCAAGGGGTGAAATGACTAGAAGTGCCCAATATGGCACACACAGACAGATGCCAAATATAATGGACACAGGCATAGTAGTGGCATTAATTGTTTTTTGACTATTTTTGGTATTTTGCAAAGCAAAGATCTTAGAGGGGTAAGCAAGGGAGGGAGGGGAAGATGGTAGATGGAGAAAAATGTGATTTTTAAAGTAAGACAGATATATTATTTTTTAAATGTTACCTGGAGGTAAAAATGTCTCAGAAAATAAAAACACCCTGCTAATGGAGGTTACAATCCATCAAGGACCTTATCCCGGGGCTAGAAACTTCTGAAGTGATGCACAAAACCAAATGTAACCATTACAAAAGGACTACAATCATAGGGTTTAGAACTGGAAGATTATACAGTCAAGACCCCTTGTTTCACAGTTGAGAAAATGGAGACTCAGAAAAGGAATATTACTTACCCATGGCCACACATTAGCTGAAAACAGGATCATAGAATCAAAGCTCAGAAGCCATCTAGTTCCACCCCCTTATTTTATAAATGAGTAAACTGGTCCTGGAGAAGACTCTTAAAATCTCTTGGACAGCAAAGAGATCAAATCAGTCAATACTTAAAGAAATTAATTCGGCTACTCACTGGAAAGTCAAATATTGAAGCTGGAGTTTTGGATACATATGAGAAGACTAGATTCATTGGAAAAACCCCTGAGGTTGGCAAAGATTGAAGGCAAAAGGAAAAGGGGATAGCACAGGATGAGATGGATAGTTAGTGTCAAGGAAACAATGAATATGAGCTTGGACAGTCTTCAAAAGATAGAAGAGAATAGAAGGGTCCATGAGGTCACAAAGAGACCCAGCTGAATGATTGACAACAACAACAAAACTGATGACTAGAAAAGTAAAATTGGTTGTCCATGGTCACACAGTATCTATAAATACAATCATAGATGTAGAACTGGAATAGACCACAGAGGCCGTTCAGTCCAAATCCGTGTTACAAATGAGGAAACTGGGCATGGGGCGGAGCCAAGATGGTGGCTGGAAAGCAGGGACTTGCTTAAACTCTCCCCCAGGTCCCTCCAAACACCTGTAAAAAATGGCTCTGAACAAATTGTAGAGCTGCAGAACCCACAAAATAGCAGAGGGAAGCAGCACTCCAGCCCAGGACAGCATGGATGGTCGCTGGGAAGGGTCTATCGCACGGTTCTGGGAGCAAAGCCCAGCCCAGCATGGGGCGCCAGGACCAACCAGACCAGGAGGCAGGCAGAACAGGCCATAGGGCCCTGAATCATTGAGTTGTGGCAGTTACCAGACTTCTCAACCCACAAACTCCGAAGACAACAGAGCAGGTTAGTGGAAAAACTTCTGGAACAGAGTGAGAGGAGTGTGCAGTCGGCCCCAGTCCCGGGGGCAGTGGAGGTGGCACAGTGCTGTGGCTACTTCAAGAGCTCCAGCTGTAGTTACTTCTGGCTCCAGGCTCACCTGGTGGGAGGAATTAAGCAGCAGATCAGAGTGGGAGTGCAGAGCCTGCTTTGCCCTGGTTGAATCTGGCATGCTGTCCTGGCTGGTGGTTCTTGGGGGTGGAGGAGTGCTGGTGTGGCTGAACTTGCTTGTGTAGAAGTAGCATTCCCTAAAGCTTGGGGCAAAGTGCTCTCTATTCTACAAGCAGTCATACCCTGACAAAAAGCTCAAAGGTCAAGTAGTTGGCTGAGAACATGAACAGGCAGTGAAAAAGGATGCAGACCCAGACTCAGACTCAGACTTTAGATTCTTTTTTGGTGACAAAGATCATCAAAACATACAGCCAGAAGTCAACAAAGACAGAGAGTCTACATCAATAGCCTCCAAGAAAAATATGAATTGGTCTCAGGCCATGGAAGAGCTCAAAAGGGATTTAGAAAAGCAAGTTAGAGAGCTAGAGGAAAAACTGGGAAGGGAAATCAGAGTGATGCAAGAAAACCATGAAAAACAAGTCAATGACTTGCTAAAGGAGACCCTAAAAAATACTGAAGAAAATAACCCCTTAAAAAACAGACTAACCCAAATGGCAAAAGAGCTCCAAAAAGCCAATGAGGAGAAGAATGCCTTGAAAGGCAGAATTACCCAAATGGAAAAGGAGGTCCCAAAGACCACTGAAGAAAATACTACCTTAAAAATTAAATTGGAGCAAGTGGAAGCTAGTGACTTTATGAGAAATCAAGATATTATAAAACAGAAACAAAAGAATGAAAAAATGGAAGACAATGTGAAATATTTCATTGGAAAAACCACTGACCTGTAAAATAGATCCAGGAGAGATAATTTAAAAATTATTGGACTACCTGAAAGCCATCATCAAAAAAAGAGCCCAGATATCATATTTCAAGAAATTATCAAAGAGAACTTCCCTGATATTCTAGAGCCAGAGGGTAAAATAGAAATTGAAAGAATCCACCAATTGCCTCTTGAAAAAGATCCCAAAAAGAAAACTCTTAGAAATATTGTTGCCAAATTCCAGAGTTCCTAGGTCAAGAAGAAAATATTACAAGCAGCCAGAAAGAAACAATTTGAGTATTGTGGAAATACAATCAGGATAATACAAGATCTATCAGTTTCTACATTAAGGAATCAAAGGCTTGGAATATGATATTCGGAGGTCAAAGGAGTTGGGATTGAAACCAAGAATCACCTAACCAGCAAAACTGAGTATCATGCTCCAAAGCAAAACATGGATTTTCAATAAAATAGAGGACTTTCAAGCTTTCTCAGTGAAAAGACCAGAGCTGAATAGAAAATTTGACTTACAAACACAAGAATCAAGAGAAGCATGAAAAGATAGACAGGAAAGAGAAATCATAAGGGACTTACTAAAGTTAAACTGTTTTGTTTACATTCCTACATGGAAAGATGATGTGTGTAATTCATGAGACCCTTCTCAGCATTAGGGTAGTTGAAGGGAATATACATATACATAGACAGAGGGCCCAGGGTGATTAGAATATGAAGGGATGATATCTAAAAAATAAAATTAAATTAAGGGGTGGGAGAGGAATGTATTGAGAGAGGGAGAAAGAGAGAGATAGAATGGGGTAAATTATCTCCCATAACAGTGGCAAGAAAAATCAGTTCTGTTGGAAGGGAAGAGGGGGCAGGTGAAGGGGAATGAGTGAAGCTT
Organism: Trichosurus vulpecula; assembly: GCF_011100635.1. Lineage (NCBI taxonomy): Eukaryota > Metazoa > Chordata > Mammalia > Diprotodontia > Phalangeridae > Trichosurus > Trichosurus vulpecula. Next base: position 85,826,766 of record NC_050578.1, on the reverse strand, counting down.
GCTCTCATCATATTTTACTTGAGGAAGGAACAGCATACATACTCAATTGGGTATCTTACTCCACAGGAAAGTAGCGGGAAGGAGATAAAAAATCAGGGATGACTGAAGGGAGGGCAGATGGGGGAGAAGGTAAGCAAAAGTGAACGCTTTTGAAAAGGGACAGCGTCAAGGGAGAAAATTGAACAAAGGGGGACAGGATAGGATAGAGGGAAATATAGTTAGTCTTTCAAAACATGAGTATTGTGGAAGGGTTTTGCATAATGATACATGTGTGGCCTATGTTGAACTGCTTGTCTTCTTAGGGAGGGTGGGTGGGAAGGAAAGAGGGAAGAGAATTTGGAACTCAAAGTTTTAAAAGCAGATATTCAAAAAGAGCTGTTTTTGCATGAAACTAGGAGATAAGATATACAGGCAATGGGTCATAGAAATCTATCTTGCCCTACAAGAAAGTAAGGGGAAAGGGGATGGGGGGGTGTGGGGTGACATAAGGGAGAGCTGACTGGGGAATGGGGCAATCAGAATATATGCCATCTTGGAGTGGGAAGGAGGGTAGAAATGGGGAGAAATTTTGTGACTCAAAATCTTGTGGAAATCAATGCTGAAAAGTAAAAATAAAAAATATTTTAAATAATAAAAAACAAATGAGGAAACTGAGGTCCTAGGAAGCTAAGTGATTTGACCAAGGTGACAGAGGCAGTAAGAGATGGGCTTTAAACCCATGTCCTTTGACTACCAAGTCAGTACACCTTTCCTCTAAAGCCAAGTGTACCTAGGCATGTAAGACCTTCATCCAGACAAAAAAGTTATTAACGACACTGAAAAAAAAAACAAACAAACAAAAAACCCAACCTTATTCACTCAAGGGCTTCCACAAACACCTGTTTGACTTTGTATCAAGGACCTAAGAGAATGGGATATGTTGAAGCACTTCATCCAAACCACAGATGTAGTTGCGGGCAATCCTGGGACAGTACCACTGTTCACTCAGTGAGTCAATAAGCATTTATTAAGTGCTTGCTACGTGCCAGGCACTCTAATAAGCTCTGGGGCTACAGAAAGAAGCAAAAGACAGTCTCTGCCCTGCAGGAACTTACAATCTAATGGGGAATGTTCTTCACTGAGTGTGCTCACTGACTAACAGTCATTAATGAATGATAGACCAGTGTGTTTGTGCTCCTGTAAGAAAGAACAAGTGAGTATGCCTGAAGCTTTGTATTTAATGAATGTCCAAACTTTAGAATTCCACTGTCCATATAGTAGTCCTAATTTGTCCTCCCTTGGCACTGAATTGGTTGCATAAACAAAGTTTATTGACTTTAATACTCACTACCCACAAAAGAATTCAGTCCTGTTGAATCACTGCTATATCTGCAGTGATGCAGATATCACTAGTGGATACAGTACTATACCTGGAATCAGAAAAGCCTTAGTTCAAATCCTGCCTCAGACTCTTACTCGCTGTATGACTCTGGTGCAAATCACTCAACCTTTCTCAGCCTTAGTTTCCTTATCTGTAAAATAGGGATCAATAACACCTACATCTCAGGGTTATTATTATAATGAAATGAGAAGATATTAGTAAAACACTTATATTCTCTAAAATAAATATTATATTTGTATTAATAATATAAGTAAAACATACATTTTGTATGTGCATACACACAGAGACAGATGTTATTACTGTTGTAGTGTTTTAAGAAATGTACGCCTCAGCAGAAGATAATATGTAAGAGTAAGACCAAGTGTTTCACAGTCGTATTGGTATTTAAGTTGGGACTTTTTACTGTTTTCCATTTTGGATCACTGAAGTAATCAAGTGCCTTTGTTTCTTTGATTCAATCCAGGGATCTTTGATGACCTGCTTGGGAAACAAGAAAGCCTAGTTCACATAGGTTCGAATCTCATAGTTGTGAGGTCTGAAGCGCCACATGGTTTTTGAGTCACATGGTTGGGATGCCCTTTGATCCTCAACAAGGTATATAAACTCAGAGGTTAGCATTTTCTTTGGGGCTCTCACTCACTGAAAGAGTGTTGTATGATTTGATTAGATGAGACCCTGGGCAGCCGTTGTTAAGAGCCTCCCAACTTGAAAAGCCTGATGTTGGTGCTTTCCTGGTATCTATGTACTGAGATGCTGAACAGAAAGCTAGAAGCTTGTCTACTGGTTTGTGTTGTTTGATCTGTTGGCATTTTCTGTTTGTATTTGCTCTGATATTCAGGGTGCTGGCTTTTCCCCCTGAACTAAATGAATGATATATGTATGCTTGATTAAAGTGAGATTGTTAACCCCTTAAAGTTGCTTTCCTTAGAAAAGCAGATCAAAGAACCTGTGCAGGCAGCCTTTCTGTGTGCTGGTTTTATTGGTCTTACACAGCCACAATAGCTGCAAGCCACATAGTTGTTACAACAGTAGAATGCTGAACAAACAAATTCAGGCCCTAGTCTTGCAAACTCTGCCATGAAACTGCCCCAGATCAATTACTGACTCCCTTTCACAATGTATACTTCACCTTGGCCTGCACCTTGGTTAATAAGTCTGGATTTTACCAAAATCCTTGGTTCATCAGTGGACTTGGATCTTACTTCTCAGGATTCTCTGAATTGTCCTTCCTCTGCAAGGCCTCTGCTTTGAAGCAGACCCTATATCAGTGACTCTCTTGCACCTTTGCTTGCCAGCTACAAGTGCTACCTAGGTTGTGATAGATAGCAAACCATCTTAAGGTGTGTCTTAACCATCTGAAGCCAAGCAATGAAGAATGACAGATTCTCAGACATAGCATACAATTCAGAGACTTTCTGTTCTGAGAACATTCTTGAAAAATGGTCATCAAAGCTTCATAAAAGACCTCTGTGAGTATAAGTCATTGCCTCCCAAAATTGTCAGGAAGATCTTCCTTAAATCAAGCCTAAATTTGCTTAACAACTTCAGTTTGTTGTTATTACTTCTGACCTCTATGACCAAACAGAAGATGTCAAAATAATGAATAAAAAGCATTTATTAAACATATACTACATTTCAAGGATTGTGCTAATTGCTGAGCATACAAAAGGAAAAATGGAGACAGTTCCTGCTCTCCTGGAGCTCTTCCGCATGACAATTCTGGATATATTTGGGGACACTTATAGAGTTTGTCTCCTCATCAAACTAAACATCTTCTGAAAGTAGAGAGCAAACTCTCCACTTTCCATCAGCAACTCTGGTTTGGACTCAAGCAATAACATGCTCATCTCCTGAAAACTCATGATGATGATGATGTAAAGTTTTGGATACTCAACACTTTCTTAACTGTCACTCAGCCTCCCCACTGATTGAAGAACTGGAGGGTAGAGTATTAAATCCTCCCAGAGCTTTCCTTTATAGAGATCTGGGATCAAACTTTTTGGCTAATTCTCATATACAGTACTGTACTCCCCCTTCCCACTTCCTTTGTGTGTTGTCTTCCTACATTAAATGTAAGCTCCTTGAGGGCAGGGGTTGTCATACTTTTTCATATTTATATCCTCCACACTCTGTGCCTGGTATGTTTATTCAATTGAATTGAATCGAAGTTCCTTCAGCTGACCCTTGTATGATATAGCTTCAATGGCCTTAACTTTCCCAGTAGAAGTGAAAAGAGTACCCAATATATGAGATCGATCAGGATTTTGACGCATAATTCTGGATGCTAAACCTCTCTTAACATAGCCTAACATTATATTAGCTTTTTGGCTGCTATATCAAAACTCAACCAACTTTCTTTTCACAAGGTAACTCCCACCCACATTTTAAATTAATATCATATGGGACTATTTGAAAGACTTAACAACAGGTAACTGATTTGATCACCCTCAGGAAAATGATATCATGTAAACATAAAAGAGGGAGAGTTACATTCATCAAAAGTATTTGTAACTGTCATAGAAAATGTCCAGTGGAGAGGTCAAGTAAAAAATTTCCCCATAAATATGGCAAAGCCCTTATTGTGGATGACATTAACCTGATCATATTAGGCCTGAGAACATTGCAGAGTCACCTAAAAGGAATAAAGCATTTATGAAACACTTACTGTGTTTAAAGCACTGAACTCTACTAACTGCTGAGGATACAAATAGAAATGAAAGACAGAACTTGCCCTCAAGAAGCTCCCATTCTAATGGAGGAGGCAACATTAGTGGGTTTAATTTCAGCTCCAAATTAGATGGAAAAGTTCCATGGTGTGGTGGCAACACAAGAACTAATGCTTCTTCTTTAATATTATTTCTACTGATAAAATCATATAATTTTTATTATTGAACCCTTTTACATGGGGATGGAAATGAAAATTCTAATCATTGAAGAAAGGCTATCTGGCCTTTTTGCCTTGCCTAGCCACAGAGGAAAAACCAAGAGAATAAAGAATGCTTAGCGTTAGGGATACATGGATGGATACTTAGTGAAGGATTTCCAAGAGGAATGGACCATGGTCCTACTAGATGAAAAGACACATGATGCTGTCAGTTGCATCACCAGAGGGAGTTTTCTCACATAACTGAGACCACAGAGCCATCACAGTAGGATACTTTTGACTTACACTGAACCTGTGTTCCACTAAAACCCATTCTACTTTTTTCCATATAAATTGCTCTCTAGCCAAACATCCCTCATCTTGTACTTGTAAAGTTTATTTCTGGAATCCAAATGTAAGACTTTACACTTAGCCCTATTATTAGATTTGGCCCAGCATTCTAGCCTGTTTTTAACACAGAGTAGCTTCTCAAGGAATTGAGTTCAGTTATGCCAATGGCTTCTGTGAAGGTCTCCTTACCACTTTACTGTTACTGATATTGGCACAATGCTTTGGTATACTCAGAAGAAAATTATTCAGGATTTCCTTGAGCACTAGGATCAAAGTAAGTAGAAACAGAAATCCAAAAAAAAGTCAAGATTCATTGAAAATCGTGAATTGGATTGAATTAAATGTCAATGCCCATTTGGAAGCATGGGACTATCTCATTCCTCAAGGCACAGAGATGCAAACAAAAAGCTGTGCTTTACTATTAGAGACTGTAAGTAAGGTGGATTTCAGTGTAAATAAGATGGATTTTAGTGTGTGTAAAGTGGATTTTTGTTATTATTTCTTAGAGTTCAGTTTCCCAGGATCCATAGCCACAACAATATCATGTTCCCAGGTATTAGATATGAGTTCTCATGATTATGGTTTAAAACATCTACACCACGCTTGTGTAGCATTATATAATGATAAATAATATAAACATTTGTGTTTAAATTGTAAATATCTACTGTGACTGTGCAGTGAGATATAAGGATGAGGTGATGTAAGCTTGTTAGGCTATTGTTGGTGATATGTCTGTTGCACTATAAAGCAGGTGGGCACTGGTCAAGGAGTAGGGAACCCTAAGAGTTGAATACAAAAGCTGGAATGCCATGTGTGCCTTGACTGACTCCCATAAAGTGTTGTGGAGAATCTGTGTTTGCCTCAACTGGCCCCCATTGAGGTTTGAGTGGATTTGGGAGAGTGCATAAGCTGTGCCTGTCTTGATTGACCCCATCGAGATATAAGGGTAGTTACTTGCCCCGCCCCCCCACTTCTCACCAGCCATGCAAGAAGGGAGATTAGGGAATGCTGTAGGAGTTGGTGCTCCCATTATCAGCAACCCTTATGAGGAGACTAAACTAGAATAAAGATTATTAGCCCCTTCAAAGTTGTCTTCCTGTCTGACCAGATCAAGGGTGATCCTGTGCTAGCAGCCCTACTATGTACCAATGTTATCTATCTTACAGAGACTAATGCTTGTTCACATTGGTATTCACAGAGAAAGTAGTAAGAATAACTCCACAACCTGTTTTTATGTTGAATGGTGCCCCTACAGTATTATCTCTGCAATATATGGGTATGTAGAGAAGCTGCATGGCATAGTGGATAGAGAGTTGTTGGAGCCAGTAAGACCTGAGTTCAAGTCCTCCCTCTCAGACATACAAGCTTTGTGACCTTGGACAAGTAGTCTCTACATGGCATTCTCTACTTTCTAAGATGATAAATCACAGAGATCATATCAATTTGCATTGCTAGAGGGAGATACATGACCTTGGAGATCCCAATAGCAATGTAAATACAGTGAATACATGAAGGAACTGTGATTTTTAACAACATAAGGAACTCCTGATGTGGAAACCATAACCCAATTCAGTTGATTTAATGGATTTGTAAGGAAGCCTGTAAATCAGAGGATATAGGCTATGGCATACAGAGGTTAATAACTTGTTTAAGGTCATACTGGTAGTATGTAAGAGAGAGAGAGAGAGAAAGAGAGGGGGAGAGAGAGAGAAGGAGAGAAGGAGAGAGAGTGGGAAAGAGAGAGAGAGATGGAGAGAGAGAGACGGAGAGAGACAGAGACAGAGAGAGAATATGTGAGGAAGACCTTTATTCAAATTCTCACTGATACAAACCAGCCATGTGACACCGGACAAATCATTTATCCTTTCAATGCCCCAGGGAAGACTATGAGTTGCAAAAGTCCTTTTAGTTGTTTTTTTTTTTTTTACCTTTATCAAGATTCATCTCAAAACCCACCTTCTGCAAGAGGCCTTTCTTTCCCCTAGAGAAGGCATAGATGCTTTGATCTCTGAAATTATCTTCATTCTATTCTATATGTATCTTGTTAGTACCCATCTCTTCCATCCTAGTGTGAGGTCTTGGGTGGCAGGGGCTGGATTTTTTGTTTGTTTTTTTGTTTTTGTTTTCTTTTTCTTTGTATTCCCCATATTTAGCTTGGTGTCTGGCATATAATAAGTTCTTAATAAATGCTTGTTGGCGATAGATTAATAGACTGATATTTTTGGTAGACAGAGTTTCATCTTTGAGAATAAAATGACAGATCCAGACCAATTACATATCTTGGATTGGATCCATGATTTCACCGGCATATGGAACCATATATCATTGAGAAAATTCCCTCTACCAATACACATCTGCAATTATAATCTTAGGTGCCTAGAACAGTAAAACATTTAAGAAGCTGGAACTAGTTCAGCTTCATGCAGCCTGTGTGTGTCAGAGGTGGTGAGACCTAAATCCAGTCTTCCTAACTCCACATCCAAAACATCCACTATCATTATACCGCTTTTATCTATAGAGTATAAGGTTATACCTACCAAGTGAGATTACACATGGAAAGAAAAGGTGTCTTAAACATCATAGTCCTAACTGTATGTATCAACATAGTATTAAGACAATGGAATGAGAAAAAAAGGAAAACAACAAAACTTAATATACTACATCCTGCTTTAGAGAATTATCATTTAACAAAATGGATAGGCAGAAGAAAACCAGGTGTACAGTAATCTGGGATGCCAAGAATGGATTGCTAGATTGGTTAACTCCTTTTAAGTGCTTTAGCTGTGTGAGTTTATTGAGCAGTAACCTCTTCAACCTTGGCTTTCTGGAATTTGGAAACATCCTACACTTACTTCAGATTGACTTAGCCGAACAAACTAGGGAAGGCCAGAAGCTTCCTAATCAAATCTTTGTTGGCATTTTTACCAGAGAGGGCATGACAAGTTACTGCCCTATGACTCCATTCAGGATACCTGTAATTGGAGTCCTAAGATGCCTGCCCTCTCATTCTCATCCAAGTCACTTCTATCTTTCCTGGATCCCTATCCAAATCTAACCCGATGTAATCCAATAAACATTAAATAGACCCTATCAAGTGCCAGGTACTGTGCTAATCCCTATAGATATAATTAAAAAGACAGTCCCTGCTTGCCAGGAGCTTATAATCTAATGGGTAGAGAGATGAACACACAAAAGGATGGATGAGGTAGGGATGGAGGGGGTGGGGAACACCAGGGGATATCTTGCTCCATGGAATAGAAAACAGGCAGAATAGCAGATGTAAAGTGTAGAGTACAATGAGTGCAAAAGTCCAGGCTCTGCTCTCTATAAAGGAGCATTCTTCCAATCAGAGGGAGCTAAGGGAGGTGATGTCAATCCAAGCTTCAGTGAGCAGCGTTGTAATGAATTCAACCTGGGAGTGGCATGGTTTTCTGAAGAGTTGAAATCAAGCAGACTAGCAGAGGCAAAGTGGAGTGATCTATTTCCTCTTCCCATTTTCATTTTGCCCTAAATAATCCTTACACTATATATTTTTAATTTTTGAGAAACTTATACATTGTAATAATTCTGCATAAGTTTTTTAGCTCAACACCTTGTATTGGCAGAGCAATTTGTCATTACCAAACTGTTTAACATCAATTTTTTTAGCTTGATAATAAATGAAAACTAAATCTATAGCCATTTGAAGTTTGCCCAGCACTGGGCTTATGTTATCAGGTTAGCGTCACAACAATCCTATAGGTTAAGCACTATAGGCTTTATCCTCAGTTTACAGGTTATAAAATTAAAGGTCAAAAAGGATTTACAACTTTTGTACTGCCCATAATTTTTTTAAACAATTTACCATTTATATAGATTTCTTTATCTTATATTCTCCCCATCTCATCACAATCAAAAAAAAAACCTGGCTCTCTCCTGAAGACATGGCATTTCAGGCATCCTTTTGGTCCTGGATATACCATCTTTAATTCCCCTGTCCCCAAGCCCCTGAGCCAGAAGAGAGACTAGGCAGACTTCTTCATCTTGACTGCCATTTCCAAGTTCTCACCCTTCAACTTGCTCTCTCTTCCTCTAGGCTTCACTCTATCCAGATAAATTACTTTATCTAGATTATGGAGGCTGTTGTCTACTGGCCCTGGTCATTCCCTGCCATCTCTCTGCTGAGCCTCAGTCCCCCATCTATATCTGCCTGCTGGACATCTGTACCTAAATATTCCTTAGCCATCTCAAATTCAATCCCATCACAAATGATAATCTTCCCCGCTAAATCTGCCCCTGTCCCTCCTCCTAACATTTTTTTTTTCCTACAAAGGGTACCACCCAGGTTTATAACATAGGAGTAGGTTTCTTCTCTTCATCCTCAATCATTCCTATACCCAATAAATTGCAAAGTTTGATTGAGTCAACTTCTTTAATATCTCTCCCAATTCTCTTCTTCTCCTTACTCATTGCTTCTCGGCTAGACTATTTTAATTGATTCTTAATTGGTCTCCCTGGTTAAGTAAACACCATTGGTACAGAGAACATCCCTCAAGGATGCAGCATTGATTTAGTTGGCTGAAGCTTTCCTGCCTCTTCATTTGCCATCAAGGAACTCCAGACTCCTTGTGCTCTAGCTTTTGTACATAAACCAGTTAAGTCATGAGAATGATATGAATACCTTAAGGAAGTTAAAGGAAAAACTAGCTCACTCTTGTCTTTCAAAAAGCTAGTTCAGCTAACATGGTGATGCCTACTAGATATTTCTCCAGGCATGGCTGCCATATTGATATTCCTAAAATTCATGTTACTCCATTGCTCAATAAGCGCCAGTGGCTCCCTATTGCCTTTTGAATAAAATATAAACACTCCTTTTCTTGCGTCTACTTCTTAGAATCTCTATCTCCAAACTTTAAGACTCAGCTCAGGTTCTACCTTTTTTAAAAATTCTTTTTTGATTTCTCCTCCAGTTGCACCTGCCCTCAAATCACTATGTAATTATCTGTCTGTCTATCTATCTATCTACCTATCTATCTGTTTGCTATCTTGTATATATGTATATATGTATACATATATGTGTGTATATATACATAAATCTTTTATTTATTTGTCTTTATGTATCTTCTATTTATTTATCTGTTAACATGTCATTTTTCTCTCTTTCACACACACACATATACCCACCCCCACATACAAACCAATAGAATGTAAACTCTTCCAGGGCAGGGGTCTGTCTCTTTTATTTGTATTTGTGCTCCTAGTCCCTAGAGTAATGCCTGGCAAATAGCATATAAAGAATAAATGCTTGCTGAATGAATAACTGCTCTAATTTATTGATTTGTCTTGTAAGGTGTCGGCAGTGCCCTGAAACTAGTAATGGTCTTAAAAGTTTAGCACATGTGTCCCTATGCTTTTGGCCCAACTATGCAAAAATGTGGAATCATAAAGATAAACACTGGTCAGAAAATTTTCTATACCAATCAGATGCAACTGACCTGGAAGAAAGTAAAGGAAAATAAATATTTCTTTGCTCTTTATCCTGGAAAAATTATAATCAATCCCTTTCAGTTAATGAAGAAGAAAACTGAAGCTATTATTTGGTGCCTAAGAAATTTGCTTATAGCTTAAGTATTTTGGACCACAACTAGACCTGTATCCCAAAGAGGTCATAAGAAAAGGAAAAAGGACCTACATGTACGTAAAATATTTATAGCAGCTCTTTTTGTAGTGGCAAAGAGTTAAAAATTGAGGGGATGCCCATCAATTGGGGAATGGCCAAACAAGTTATGGTATATGAATGTAATGGAATACCATTGTTCCATAAGAAATGGTGAGCAGGCAGATTTCAGAAAAGCCTGGAAATATTTATGTAAACTGATGTAAAGAGAAATGAGCAGAACCAGGAGAACATTGTACACAGTAACAGCAATATTGTGCAATGATCAACTATGACTGATTTAGCTTTTTTCAGCAATACAATGATCCAAGACAATTCTGAAGGACTTGTAATGGAAAAGGCTATCTACCTCCAGAGAAAGAATTGATGAAGTCTGAATGCAGATTGAAGCATATGATTTCTACTTCATTTTTGTAGGTTTTTACTTTTGTTCTGTTTCTTCTTACACAACATGACTAATACGGAAGTGTTTTACATGATTGAATATATAGAACCTATATCAAAGTGCTTACTCTCTTAGGGAAGAGGGAGAGGAGTGAGGGAGGGGGAAAACTTGGATCTTGAAATTTTATAAAAAAAAAGAATGCTAAAATTTTTCTTCATGTGTAATTAGAAAAAAATAAAATAGTATTTAAAAGGAAAAAAAAGACAAGTATTTTAAATTATCTCAGTGTCCTATCAATTTTGCACCATCATGTTTAGGAATATTATGCTATTTCCATGGCATATTTCTTTCCAAATTATAAAACCATCACCTTATTTGTTTAGGAGACATGTAGAGGGATCATTATCATTTGTCACCAAATATAGCTTACTTACTTACCTCTATCAGTTCTGAGTCATTTAAAGCACTCAGAACTTGCCAAGCTTCTTGAAGAAAAACTGAACAAAATGCTAAGCTCCAACCCCAGATTGTGTCAATAGAAGAAACAGTCTCCTGGGTGGGGGAAACGTGCACTCCATTTTATAATCCGGCTCACAATATTTCTATGATATTTTGACACTGGAACATGACAGATGAAATCTAGTGATCAAATACATGCTTACGACCTCTTAGTGAAATGTGAATAGAGTGATTTTTCAAAGTAGCAAAAATGAAAATATGCCTCCTGATGTATCTGTGCAATTTTAACTTGTTCACAGTTTTAAACTAGATCTTGTCAGAGTTCATGTATAAAAAAAAATCATAGAAGCTCACAGAGAGAGAGAGAGACTAGATGACCTTAGAGGTAATCTACTCAACCCCTTATTTTCACTTATTTAACTCAACCTTTCATTTTCATTTAACTAAAGAGTATGCCAAAGGTCATATTGCAATTAGTTACCAAGCCAAAACTAAAATCCAAGGATTCTGACTTCTTTTTCGTTGTCGTTTAGTTATTTTTCAATTACCAACATTTGGAGTTTTCTTGTCAGATACTAGAGTTGGTTTGCCGTTTCCTTCTCCAGCTCATTTTACAGTTGAGGAAACTGAGGCAAACAGGATTAAGTGAGTTGCCCAGGGTCACAATGTCATTTCCCCCATACCACTGTCCTAGCAAAGAGTAAGTAAGAGTCCTCAGGAAAGGTAGCATGGAGTAGTGGATGGAGGACTAGATGTGTCGGGAAGACCTAAATTCAAATTACTACTCAGACAAAGCTTTGAGACTCTGGGGAAATCTATCAATCTTTCTGAGCTTCAGTTTTTTTCATCTATAAAATGCTGATAATAAAAGCACCTACATCATAGGGTTGTTACAAGACCTACATAAAATACTACATACTAAATACTTTGTATAAATAACGCACTATATAAATATTAACTAATATTACTATTTTAACGGAGTTTGGCACATACCCAGCCCACTTAAAATAGAAGCATCCACAGGTATTAGGGACCTGTTGCCATGAGACAGGAGATGTGGCATATGTATGGACATTCTGCGTTAGCCAACCGCATATGAGGGAGTAGACTTTCCACTGGCTATGTAGCTGGAACTGTCTGCATCTTCAATTCTATGTGACTGAGGCAGTCACTCTCTTTCTGGTGGTACCCAAGGGTGGACTCATTTACTTAGTGCACAGTCACCATTTGGGAAGGAGGAAGGACCTGGGGGTCATCTTCTCCTTCCCCCTGGTCAAGTGGCCTGAAGAAATGGGCTTAGGGTTTTGGTCTTCTTTAATTTTTCTTCTTCATTTCAAGATTCAGGGAACAGAGTTTAGGACCTAGGAACTCCAGACAGGTTGACCTTGGTATCCGGGATTCTTGGCCGGATATAGCAATCAATGTATCAGCAAAACCCTGATCTTATACACAGAAAGACTGAGGGAGGGATCTAGGGGTGGCCAAGTAGTCTGGGGTTTCTGGAGGAGGGGGAATCTAGGGAGGATCTTGATGGGAGTGGCCAGTAGCCTGGAGAATGAGTTTAAGAGGAGAAGAAAAGAAGGGAGGAAAGATGGGGGAAATTATCTCACACAATTGGAGTGCATGAATAATCTTTACACACAAGGAAAAGGGGCCAGAGGAGAAGGTGGCCTTGAATTGCTCTCATCTGAATTGGTCAAAGGAAAGAAGAATGTATACAAACACATGGGTAGAGAAATGTATTTCATTAAACAGGGAAAAAAGAGGAAAAGGGGAGAAGAAAGATCAGGGTATGAAAGAGAGAGGGTAGATTAAGGGAGAGATTAGTTCTAAGCAAACAAACAAAAACAACTCTAAAGATACATGGAAATATTAATAACTACTCTTTTTATTTTGGCAAAGAATTGGAAACTGAGGGGTGCCCATTAATTGGGGGAATGGTGGAACAAGTTATGGTTTATTAATGGGATATTATTGTGCTATAAGAAATGAGGGAAAAGATGGTTTCAGAGAAATCTGCGAAGACTTAGATGAACTGACATGGAGTGAAATGAACAGAACCAGGAGAATAATTTAAACCAGGACAATAATACTGTAAAGACAACTCTGAAAGACATAAGAACTCTGACCAATGTAATGACCAACCACAATTCCAGAAGTTGAAGCATGATGATGAAGCATGCTGTCTACTCCCTGGTACAAAGGTGAAGCACTCAGTGCAGACTGAGACAATTTTTAAGACATGGACAATGTGGGAATTTGTGGGGCTGTACACGTTTGAACCAAGGGTTTTGCTCTTCTTCCTTTCTCAAATGAGGAAGGAAAAAGTGGGAGGAAGAGAAACAAATATGTTTGCTGATTGAAAAAAAATTAAAAATAGAGTAATTATGGAAGTGGCTGGAAGTTGGGAGAAATCAGGAAAAGACTCATGTAGCACTTGAGCTGAGCTTTGAGGGGAGAAGTGGTGGTGAGAGAATGTATTTCAGGGATATGGGGACAAGCTGTGCAAAGCCGTGATGAATGTTGGAAGGTTGTGGATAACAAACAAAAAGTAGCCCAGTGGCCTGTCTGGCTGAACCAAAGAATGAGTGAAGGGAAGTAATGTGAAATAAACCAGAAGGGTAGGCTGGAGCAAAATTATGAAGGGCTTTAAATGCCAACAGATAAGGTTACACTTTACCCTAGAGTCAACAGGAAGCTCTTTGAGCAGGGAAATTTCATAGTCAGACCTTTGCTTCCAAAATATCACTTTGGCAGCTTTATAAAGGACAATGAATTGGAGAGGGGAGAAACTTGAGGCAGGGAAACAAAGTGGGAGGCCACTACAATAATCCAAGCAATGAAGAAGGCTTGAACTAGGCTCTGTGAGTGGAGAGAAGGGGGTAAATATGAGAGATGTGGTAGAGGCAAAATTGACAAGACTTGACAACTGATTGGACATGGCAAGAGAGAGTAAAGAACTGAGCACGCTGCTGGGTGCCTTTGACAGATATAGGGAAGTTAGGAGGAAAAGTGAGTTTTGGTGGGAAGATGATGTGTTTTGAACACACAAATCAGGAGTGACACTGCTTTCTTTCCCTAGGCTGTCAGGAAGAAGAAGAAATGCAAATATACGTAAAGCATGATGAAAACATTAAGTCTTATGTTAAGTGAAACTAATAAATAATACAGCAGCAGAAAGGTTCTCTAGATAGTGAGATATTACATATCTCCTACAACCTGGTAGCATATTACAATCATGTATACTTCTAGACTCCGAGGAACACAGAACCCATACAAAAATAACTTTTTCTCAAGATCTAATAATGCCTTTCACAGAGTGGATAAATGACCTCTGAAAATGACATTATTCAGTCTTTTCACCTCTAGTATGAGAAGGCAACAACCTTAAAATTTAATCTTCCTTTTTTAGTCTCTCTTAATCTCTTTCTGTGCACAATACTGATTTTCTCTGATGGGTAATGATTTGCCCTATGAAAGTCCTCTATTGTTTTCAGCTGAGCTAAGTTAAAGACAAGCAATGAGAGCTAACATGAAACATGATATCAGTGTGATCCAGTTAGCAAGAGGCTGAAGAAATAATGTGAGAGCATTGGAATAATAGAATAACATGAGAACTTTATACGGGAAAAAGGAGATTAATAAGGAAGGTACTTCTTGTCAGTGTTATGTGGGTTGGTTGTCTAAACTCAGAGAAGCACTAGAGAATTTCTCTAGCTAAATAAAACCCAATGATGATCTGGTACATGGAAAATTCATGTCCTCATAGAATAATCTCAGATTTAGAACCAACTTCAGAGGCTTCATACTCCAATCAGTACCTAAACATATGCCCCTCCTACTCAACAAGAAGATGTCACGACCTTAGTAAGATAGAACTGAGTACTTCCTGAGGCAGCCCATTCTACAAGGGGGCATCTCTGATTGTTAGGATGTTTTCCTGACATCAAACCTAAATCTGCCCCTTTACAAATTCTCCCCACTGCTCCCACTTCTGATGAATAATCCCAATCCCTCCTTTACATGACAACCCTTCAAATGCTTAAGAACAGCCATCATGTCCCTCTTCTCCCTTCACATTCTCTTTTTCATGTGAAATATCCCCAGTTACTTCTAATAATCTGTATACAACAGGCACCAGCATGTAGCACAGTTTGGGGTACATAATAAGTGCTTAATAAATACTTATTGACTATAGCCAATCTCAAAGCCCTTTACCATTCTGTTTGTTCTTCTCTGGACCTTCCCTAGCTAAACAGTATTTTCCTTCAGTGGCCATAACTGAACATAATACTCTAATCAAGATAGATTACATTGGGACTATCATTTCCCTAGTCCTATGACTCTCTTAACTGAAGCCTAAAACGGCATTATCAACAACACAGTTTTTCCATACTAAGTTTTTGATCCACAAGACCACTGAGATCTTTTTCATATAAACTTGTCTAGAATACTTCACCCATCTTATTAAAAAAGGAAAGGCTAAAAGTATGCATATACCATAAAGGTGGTTCATGCTTACTTTGATTGCTGATTTTAATATCCAAAAGATAAAATTATGCATAATGTGATTGGTTATAGAGAAGTTGGTAGAGAAAGGCACTATGCTAAGAACTGAGTAAATGAGAAACAATCCCTGTCCTCAAGAATCTTACATTCTACTAAGTGGGTAAATATTTATGCAGATAAATGACCATAAAATAGTTTGAGGAGGAAGAGAGCCCTAATACTGGAGGGAACAGGGAGAGCTTTCCTAGAGGAAATGGGACAAGTAAAGACTTGTTGGAAGGTAAGGATGCTGAAAGTTAGAGTTGAGGAAGGAATGTATGAAAACCATGGGGAAAATTTGCTGTTCCCCTAAACTCAGTATTCCATCTCTATGCAAAGGTATGGACATGGTAGAATGACAGGTTTCCTAAATCACAGTTAAGCCAGTTTGAATGAAATGTAGAATACTGGGTTTATGATAAACTGAAATTGATAAGTGAAGTGAAATAAAACCATTAATTCTGAACAAATTATGTTAATGAGTTCAATGAATAATGCTGCAACAAAAAATTATGAATATTAGAAATTCAGGAAAGCAATGAAGACAGTAGACTAAAAAAAATAACATATGAAAAGACTACAGTTGTGTAAGTGAAAGAATACTAAAGACAATCAAACTCAGATTCAATTTAGTTCAATTAAATGAACATATATTAGTTGTCTACTATGTACCAGGCACTATGCTAAGCACTGGGGATACAAATAAGAGATGGTCCCTACCCTCTAGGAACTTCAAATCTAATGGGATAAGACAACACTTAAAATCAGCCTGAAAGGAGTCAGGGAGGTATCAGGGGATCTTGGGTTACCAGGGACTCAAAGCCTAGTAAAGCTGCTGGTGGAAAATGGAGTCACCCTATAGGCTGTGAGATCTCTATAAAGAAGGCTCTGGGAAGAATTTTGGGATAGCTTGGTGGGCTCAGTAGATAGAGTGCTGGGCTGGGAGTTAGGAAGACTCATCTTCCAGAATTCAAATTGGACCTCAGATACTTACTAGCTGTGTGACCCTGGGCAAGTCACTTAACCCTGTTTGCCTCAGTTTCTTCATCTGTAAAATGAGCTGGAGAAGAAAATGGCAAAGCACTCCTGTATCTCTGCCAAGAAAGCAACTGAACAACTGAGAAAGTGTGGACTATCAAAACCTGTGTTATTCTTCACGGTGATGAGATTTCGGATCAGCTTGTGTGGGGAAAGGGTACATTTGCTCCTTTGAGTTGAAGCCCAGTAAAGCTGCTGATAAAAAAAATGCATACTTACTTCCTCCTTAGAAAGACTTATCAGGCTTTATACAGGTGTGGAACATCATCTACAATATTATGTAAGGGCACTCTGTCAGTTAGGTTTTGGGTAGCTTCTTTGTAACAAGGTTTTGCTGGTGGTGGTGAAGAGTATATTGGGGATTTGGGAATGGAGGGCAGGTGTGACAAATCTCCAGAATCAGTGTGTCATATCCCAGAATAATAGGCCCATTTAAATATAAAATAATTATTAATTACCACTTCTTTAAAATTTTTCTCAATAGTAATCAGGTATGCTGACAAGTAATGGAATATGTCAAATTAGTTGCAAATTCTGATTTTGTGGTTCTTTTTGGTTCTAAAGGACAAGTTTCACATTTCAGAATTGTGTCAGGTTTATATTGTTTAGCTAGAGAATACCTAATAGCATATTCTTTAGTTATTCAAAGTCTATGGACCCTCTCATAATTATTATCTAAACATCTAAAAACATCAAAAAACATTTAATTGAGAACCTTAAGTGTATGGTTACTGCAAAAAATAATCTTTTAAGATATTAACCAATACCGAATTAACAGAGTTGAATGATTGTCAAGAAGGAATATTTCTAACATCGTCTTTTTCTAAAAGATATGGTGGACAAGAACATAGGCAATATCTAATCACACTCTTCATAGGAAGCTTTCCTTGATGCCCCTCTATTCTAGTGTCTTCTCTCAGTTTCTTATCTCCACTTTATCCTATATACAGCTTTTTTTGTACATAGTTCTTTGCCTATTTTCTCCTCCATTAGACTGTGAGCTCCTTGGGAGGAGGGAATGTTTACCTTTCTTTGTATCAGTGCTTAACACAATGCCTCAGAGATAGGAAGCACTAAATAAGTATTGCCTGTTATTATGTTATTATGACTATTTCGAGAATCCATAGTTTTGTCAGTAAATACTCCTCCCACTACCCCAAAGTCCCAATCTTCTTCATATTTAGTCTAAATTCCTGACTTGCCAAGGCTCAGTTGAAATTATGTCAATAATCCAGTTCTAAAGAAATCTTGGCAATTCATACCGAGGAAGATAGGGAGACATGACAGAATTATCCTCATCTGTCCCAGTTCACTAGATTGTTCCTCAGCTCTTTATTCCATAGCTCTTGTAGCAAAAGAAGAACAGTACCTTCTATGAAGAAAGCATTTTGATGTTCCAAGGAATTCCACAAATGCCACTACGTCATACAATAATGGTCATAAGAGAATTTAAAAAGAAATAATTGTAGTTGGTACCTCCTTAATTAGTGATGCCAAAGTGCTCACAAATCGACCTGACATGAACAACAGGGAGGAAGTCTGTCTTCTTGGAGTATGTATCTGGGATTTGACAAACAGTCTCTGGAGATTTGTTAAACCTGACAGCCACTGCTACCTGCTTCTGGTAACTCACATGGGAACAAATTTAGGAGGCACACAAGGGATTATGAAGTCCTGAGAAAGAAACTGAAGACCTTATTTATAGTCACATGTGGCCTTTTCATCACTGCTGCTAATCAAAAATAGAATTACCAGAATTTCAAGATATTTGGAAAGGTACCAACTGATTAACAAGTTGGTTTTTAGGGATTAGATTTAGATTCATGGATCATGGCCAAGTAAGAAATGAGTTTTATCTTTATTTCTATTGAAGCAAAGACAAACTTATGAAATGAGCATGTTTGATTTGTGTATTGCACTTTTCCTTTTCTGTTCTTTGCTCTAAGCTCCCAGATGCCCAGCATCCTTATGTTGTTCTAAGCACTCCGCCTCAAGGCTATGCTTCCTTTTAAAATGGCCTATGCTCCAAAATAATCTAAATTCCTTATACTCAATCAAAACTCCTATTCACAAAGACAGATGTGGGGAGAGACTGTTTGAACTACTTCATAACAACATGTGAATAATTGATAGATCTTTAAACCTCAGCAGTATTTAATTTTTCAAAAAGTGAATAATTATTAACAAAATTGATTCTCTAATTCATCAGACTTCAGGTTAATATAATAAAGTGAATGGAAAACATTCAGATAGCTTAGAAAGATATTTTTGAGAAAAAGGTTCATATAGTTAGGCTAGCCATGTCTGGAAGTCCACTCCAGGATCTAATCCTCTAACCTTTTCATAATTTTTTCCCTTCCCTCATTTCTGACTCCATGGATACTTTGAAAATGTCCATTTTTTTTTCACAGTGGCTGCCACAAGCGTCACAAGAATTCTGGAATTTGCAGGACTGGGGCAAGCAAGGTGTTTGTAGGTGTAAGCTATTTCCAAATCAAGAATTGTAGTAACAGTGAAACTAATACAAACCAGAAAAATGCTGAAAGTTTGCTGTGTTAGATTGGAAACTTACCTGAGCAACATGAAGAAAATCAGACAGCTTGTATGAAGTCGGATTGGCATATGGACTTCTAGATATTTACCGAATTTGAATTAAATTGCCAAAAGCTTTTGAGATTCAAACATCATTAATCATGACTTTTATTACAACCATAAAAATATCATGTGGGTCTGGCCTCTATAAGAAATAATCTGGTTTCCTGATTTATTGATGGAAATGTATTTGCTGTTGAATGGGATAACCTATTTGTGCTCACAGTTTATCCATTTAGGCACTAGATTATTGCCTCATAAAACAATATGATGGTACAGTTCCCTCTAAATACAGTGAAAAGCAAACAACTATCCATCTCAACTTCACTCACTCAGAAAGTGAAATTCTACTAAAAGTTAATTACTCAGTCTTATTCAATTTCTCTTAAAAAGCCAATTCTTTCCTCCCTATATCTAGTGGTAATCAATCTTTATTTAGGGCCTGTCACTAAGTTTAAATATATAATCTTCTTTATTAAATTTTACCTGGACCTAAACAAAAACAATCTAATAATTTATCTTAAAAAAAACCTCTTAGTGAAAGCTTCAGAAGTGAGGTCCTTTATAAAAGGATAAGGCTGGATTTAAAGAGATACTGTTGCATAGTGGTTAGACTTGGAGTCCAGAAGATCTGAATTAGAATCCTGCCTTAAAGAGTTCCTAGCTGTGTGACTAGGTAAATTGCTCAGTCTGTCTCAGTCAGTCAGTCATCACTTGACTAGCATTTACTAAGCATCTGTCATGTGCCCGGCATTGTGTTAAGCTTTCAGATGACAAAGAAGGCCAAAAAAAATATCCTGCTCTCCAGGAGCTCACAGTCTAATGAACAGAGAAAACATGAAAAAGAACTATCTACAATCAAGATATATAAAGAATATTATCATTGATTTTAGAAGAAACGTGGATAGATTTGCACTAAATAATGACGAATGAAATGAGCAGAACCAAGAGAACATTGTATACAGTAACAACAAAATTGTTTTAAGAACTTTGAGCAACTAAGTCATTTAGACTACTATAAATAACCAAATTAACTACAAAGGACACATAAAAGAAAGATGCTATCTGAATCCAGAGAAAGAATTGATGAATAGAGATGTGTATAGAATGACTATAAATATAAATATATACATATGTTTAAACATATTTTGCAGATATTGGTAGCCATCTCTAGGGGCCTATGTGGCGGGGGGGGAGAAAAAAGAGGAAAAAGGTAAGTTACATGACAACAAGTTATATATAATATATTTGAAGTTTCATATGCAATCATCTTTTTTTTTCTAATTCTACTATGTTATGGAAATGCTTGTTTTCTTTCATAAACTAAAAATGAAATAAACATAATTAAAAATAAAAAGACATGCAGGATAAATTGAGGGCCTTATCCAAGGAAAGGCAGGAAATAGAAGAACCTTAAAAGGCAAACAGAATTTTCTATTTTATCCTCAAGGTATTAAGGAATGACTGGAATTTACTAAATAGAGGAGGGTAATATGATCAGTGAGGAGATAGAATCAGTCAAAACTTAAAGAAATTAATTGACTAGTCATTGGAAGGCCAAATACTGGAACTGAAACTTAAATACTTTGGCCACATAATTAGAAGACAAGACTCATTGTAAAAGACTCTGATATTGGGAAAGATTAAAGGCAAAAGGAAAATGGGGCAGCAGAGGATAAGACAGATAGTTTCATGGAAACCATGAATGTGAGCTTGGACAGATTCAAGAAATAGTGGAGGATAGATGGAGTCATGAAGAGTTGGACATGACTGAATGACTGAACAACAATAACAAATCATGGCCAGATCTGCATTTTACTTAAACCAATTGGACAGCTGAGTGGAGGATGGTGGAGATCAAAATAGTGCCTACCTCAAAGGGTTGCCATTATCAAATGAGATAACATATGTAAAATGCTTTGAAAAATTTAAATAACAATTTACTTTATTATTATTATTACTAAGTATTATTCTGCCCTTTGTATCAGATTGCAGATAGTATACCCAAAACCCAATTAGAGCAGTGAAAGACAATGTGTACCATTCCATGCCCTCCAATTGACAAAGTAAGCTCATGGAATGGGAAAGGTCTTGTTTTCCTTTCTGGTGAGCATTGTCTCATTTCCTCAGGAGACAGATCACTTAATGTTCTACTGGGAAAGTTCTTGTAGTTCTACTGAGGAGCCATTGCCAGTCATCCTGATGTAGTCTTACCACTTGACTCTAACTCTGGAGAAGAGAGTGAGACTGATGACTTTGTCCAGCTCTGCTTCACTTAAATCCAATTCACTTGCAAGTCAAGATATGACCCTACTGATGTCTTTGGTCCTCTTAGAGAATGAAGGACAAGCAACAACAACAATCTGTAGTTGTACCTCACCTGGATTGTGGAGTTGGAAGATGGAAGGGGTTGTAAAGGTCATTTAGTCCAAGTCTTATTTTCTGGTTAGGGGAGTATATGGTAAGAATCATCCTGATCATTTTAAACAAGGTTCAAGAATGCGATGTTACTTTTGGCTTTGACATTTTCTCCCTAGGGAAGAGATGAGAAGATAGTTTTTTCTTCTGTATGTGCTGAGGGAAAAGTGTCACTGAGGGTAGTCTGATCGTTTCAACAAGGTTAAAGAAGGAAGACATTGTTCTAGACTTGAAGATGTCACAAAATGGAAGTGTGGGAGTATATATATAAAACAGCAGATAGCAATATTTGGACTGTGAATATATCTTCTTGATGCAGTAAGAATGAGCATCCTTTTCCTGGATACTAGAAAATAAAACCATTAATGATAATCAGTTGAATCATGGCTGCTGTTGATATGAACAAAGCCTTTGAATTCAGCCTATAAAAGGGATCAGAGAAATGGGAATGAGAGCTGGGGCTTTATCCCAGGAATGCCTGGGCCACTGGTCATACAAATGAGGGCTCTTCAATTGTTGTTCATCCTTTGTTTTTGAAGAGGACCAATGACATCATGGGGTGATATCTTGACTTGTGAATGAATTGGATTTAAGTGAAGCAGAGTAGCATAAAGTCATCAGCCTCACTCTCTCTTCCAGTGTCACTGAAATCCAGTGGCACAACAAAAGTCATGATGAGTAATGATGGCCTGGGATGCACTGGATAACTTTGGTGTCTTCGATGTCTGATCAAGCTCTAAGCACCTATGTCATGGGCACTGGAACAAATTGTTCCTATCTTCCCATTTCACTATAGGGGAAGTCTTTATATTCTTGGGATTGACATCCTCCTAACCCCTAACTCACAGACAGATTGAGGGCTGCTGGTTACCTGGCCTCTTCAGCATAGAGGAGAAGAATACTGATAAATATTTAACAACAACTCTCTGGAAGTACTCAAATACACTTTCAAGTTTAATCTACATTATTAGCATTTTCTTCATAAATTCCTTAAGGCTAGACAATCAACAAAACAATAAGTTGAGTCTTGATTTATGGCTTTTACTGATTTCTGAGGTGTAAATACACTGATTTTAGAAACAGTTCAATCTGCCTCCAGCAAACCCCTGACACAGGAGGTACCTTCAAATTCAGACCAAAGTCTTTCTCACTTGAAGGATTTCATGAAACTCCTGATCATATCCACTATATTTATAGAGCAGAATCTGAGTCCTATAGAGGAAAAGTTACTTGTCCAAGGCCACACCTTCTTCATTCTTTTGTTCCCATGGTACAATCTCATTGGAATGTACAATTTTTCCTCTCACATCATGACTTTCCCCATCATGGTTTTGATATACATTGAGGGTTAGCATAAGAAATTGAGTGTAAATTTTTTGGGACTTTTCTGGAAGCTGCAGATGACACACAAAGGCCAGGAGATGACACAAAAAAATTTAGAAACTCAGAAATGCATAAAATACATGTATAGTATTCACCCAAATTCTACAATAAGGTACTGTAAATACCCCATAAAAGAAAAAGAAAAAAAATCAGATTTCTTCTCTGGTACCAAGGGAGGGCCAAAAAATTTTATATGGATTTTCTAAATCGGGGTGATGTGCCCCAATCCCTGTGATGTGGAAGGGATAACTGTATTTCTGAAAGTTCTTGCCAAATAATTCAACATTAGAAATAGACATAAATGTATTGGTAGAAATAACATTAAGGAAGATGCATTAGCACCTACTTTCACCCTAAGCACCATGGGGCCTTTCCATCTGACTCACAGAAGCAATCTCTTATATGTATTTCTCTCAAATAATAGAAAGTTAGCTCTTTGAGAACCAGGCTGCTTTTGTTTTTCTGTTCATACCCCCAGTGCTTTACATGTAGTAAGAGCTTAATAAAAGCATTTTTATTCATTCATTCATCCTGTCCTGTTCTAAATTAAAACAAGTAAAATTAAATGTACATACAATAAGTAGCAGAGTCAGATGTCCCAATGGTATTCTGATTCCAAATAGAGCTCTGCTGCATCCTGTACTCTGCTCACTCAGATCGCCGCCTTGAGTCACACTGTATTTTGAGGAATATTCTGATGGTGTGCCCTTGGATGCATTTGCCGATATTCCTTCCTCTCTGAATTCTCCCATTCTACCCACTCTCCACAAAAAATAGAATTTGGCTATTTGGGGAAACACTGAAAATAAAATCGAGTCCTCAAGCAGTTAGCCTCTGAATCAAATGGCCACAGAGAACCCCAGGAGGGAACTTATTCTCTGGGCTTTAGCATTTAGCCCAGGGCAATCCACGCTTGCAAGATACTTGCCTCAGGTTGGTAAAATGACATTCATGAAACTAAACTAAAAGCCAATACTTTTGTTTTTGTTTTTACCTTGTAGGCTTGATCCAAAATCCCCTCCCAAATTCCTCTAGGAATATACAAGGAGGAGAGGCTAACTGTCCACCTACCGGGGAACAGGGAGGGGTCACAAGACAAGGAGACTTCCTAAATTCTTTCGTGCCCCTATCCAGCTTTGTGATTTTCGTCTGAAAAGTGAAGGTTCCAGCTCAGTGTGTTTCTGTGACACCTTCAAGTTATCAGTTTACCAACATCCTCCACTCAATCACCTTATCAAATTTACTTCCTTATGTATATTCATTGGCATATTTTCTTATGTGCCCCTACTCCATGTAGATAGTCTGAATGATCTCCACAAAAGGAAAGTTCAGAACAAAGAAGTTCATGCTATTCTTAAATCTGATACTGAAACTGCTCTAGGGAGTTTGTAATCTATGTGATCTTAAATGTATCTCAAATTTATAGAACAAAGTCTTCAACATATCCCCTGGGCACCCTTTTCCCTTCCAGAGACCATCTTCTCCAAACCCCACCCGCAGTGCCTCCCTGGCCCAGTCCAGACCTTCCCTTCGACACTGCACAAGCCTCTCAATTATCCAGGGTATGATTCATAATCCTCCCTTCACCCATCCCTGCTTTCTTCCATTAGCTTTCCCACCCTTGCACCTGGCCACAGGTACAAGGTCTTTCTGATAAAGTTAAGGATTTCTTTAGATTTTAATTTTCTTCCTTCAGGCCCCCATAGAGTATTTGACCCCTCTAATCCCCCAAATAATACAAAATCATCTAGGCATGTTTAAATTAAAAACAAAAGACATCTTTGACAAGCTACAATTTAAAACAGACAAACTTTGCTACAACTTAAAATACTCTGGCCTACTCCCTGAGAAGCCACAGCTGATACTATCATTAATAACACCCTATACCTATTCTCCTTTTATCTGATATGTATGTTTTCCGGTACATCTTGGAAACTAGTAGGGTTTCTTTTCTTTTCTTCTCTCTCTCTCTCTTTTTTTTTTTAAGAAATAAAGCTTTTCAAAGCACTTTACAATTCCAAGCAATGATTTTCAAATGCCCCGTCCCCTCGGTCATAAAGCTTACAAAAAAGTATATACATATACATTCATGTACACATATATATTTCAAAACCAATTTATAAAGGCAAATCTTTCTTTCCCCTTTGACGTGCTAGTGTGAAGACTAAATTCCAAGCGCAGAAATGACCAAACTTAAAAGTCTTAAACTCTTTAAAGAAGAAAGTTCTTATTTTTATTTTTAGTTTTTGCAACACCGTGTTACACAGAGACACTAAAACTGAATGAGGATATGTTAGGAACTAGTTTTTACTCATGGAAGGTCCCTTCTGCTCACTTACAGAATGGACAGATGAAGTACAAAGACCAGATTTTCTCAGCATCGGGAAAGGGATGGTTTGGCTCTTTACACATACCTGCACCTTTCTGTAAACAGACACTGGCCCTACCTGGCTTTCTCCATTTTAAAACTTAATATATGTAAATCCAAAGTAAAACTCAGTATATGTAAATCAAAAAATGATACAAATTTCTTTTAAATAGCCAGCTTCAATGGTTTATTTAACATATGATTTCATTTGTAAAAAATCTGAATTAAGAAATTTTAGGGGAATACATAAAGTAAAACATAACTTTCATACAGTACATACTAATCACTGATCACTTTCATACATGCACTTTAATGTACACGAGAATACACATTTGCCCACACAAATACATTTACATACATTTTTTTAAAAAAGTTAAAGGTTTCCAGTTCAACACTGACTTTCAAGTGTTTTCTGCTGCTTGGTATCCATCATTTTGTGACGAAATAATCAAAACTACATAGTTTGATTTTATTTAGTAAATATAAGTGAATTTTTTTTCCATTGTGGATTTTTTTAAAATGCCCTCATGAGTTAGAAAGACAAAATTAAATACAAATGAAGCTAAAGAAATGGTGTTTTGGATAGCATTTGCTTTATTTTAATCAATCAGGAAACATTTATTTAGCATCCACTATATGCAGCCAGGTGGTGCAGAGGACAGAGTGCTGGATCTGGAGTCAGGAAGACCTGAGTTCAAATCTTCCTGCAGATACTAGTTATGTGGCCCTGAGCAAGTCACTTAACCCTATTTGCCTCAATTTCCTCAACTGCAAAATGAGCTAGAGTAGGAAATGGCAAAACTACTCCTGTATCTTTGCTGAGAAAACCCCAAATGGGGTAAAAAAAACTGAACAATAATAAATATGCAAGGCACTCTACTAAGTGCTGGCCATACAGATTAATTTTTCCACTTGATTAGTAGGCGACAAGAAAAAAATTCAAATCATAGTTATGTAAATGAGGGAAAAAGGTATACACTACATTAATGACATTCATTAATTAATTCAAATAATAATTTGAATTGAGGCAATGAATTTCACTAATTTGACCTGGGATGTGGAACCATAGAATGTGAGCCATTTGAGATCATGTAATTGAGTCCTCTCAGTATAGAGAGGAGGCAAGATCCAGAATGTATGAGTGATCTGCCCATGCTCAGACCAGTGTTAAAGTCAGGGATATTACTAGGTAGGTCCAGGTCTCAACTCCTCAGCCAACAATAATGGTCTTTTTCACTGAGTTATACTCTGATTGATATCACACCCAACCAAGGTATCCAATAATGTTCTTGAAAACAAGCCCCTCCCCTGCCCCCCACCCAAAATAAAAATCCACAAAACAACCCTCAATGACCTTGAATAAAAGGAAAACACATACATATCTTTTTGGGACTCTTACTTTGCCCCTGAAACTCCACAGACTTTACTAAGACTCCAACAAGGCCATTTACATTTGTAAATTAAAGAAATGTATTTCTCTTAAGGTAGCTGAATGTGTGTGTATACCCCTCATCTGTTTTCCACCTACTTAACAGCTTTTCTTGGAGCAGGTAAGGAAACGGAATCAGGGATTCCCACTGGAAGAACTCCACCATGATAAATAAGCTTTTCCCCAAGTCTCCCGCTCACCTCCATAAAAAATAAAAATAAAATTTGCTTTCATCCCTCAGTAGCAATATAAACACAACCAACTTTGGTAACAATCACATTAAAGTACTGGCTTCTAAGAAGATTCCTTTGTTGTTTTGGTGCAGCTATTTCTGATGTGTCTGACTCTTTGTGACTCCATTTTCTTCTCCAGCTCATTTTACAGATGAGGAAACTGGGGCAAACAGAATTAAATGACTTGCCCAGGGTCACACAGCTAATAAGTGTCTGAGGCCTGATTTGAACTCAGGTCTTCCTGACTCCAGGCCCAGCAATCTATCCATTGTGTCACTGAGAAAGATTCTACTATAAAGGCTGTCAAAGAGATCAAAACTGTCTCAAGTTCCTGTTTCTGTTTTTGCCCCAAGGAGAGAAAGGAAATGACTGGTAGGAAAATGGCAATTCCTAAGCATGCATTCAGAAGATAGAGAATTTGTGTCTTACTCCCCAATTCCCCAAACTATCTTAGTGTATGAATAACAGCATCTCTGGAATGAGAGGGCCTGGATTCAGATCCCCCTTCCATTGCTTACTGTTAGTGTGATCTTGGGCAAGTCTCTTAACTTCTTTAGCCTCAAGTCTGTCATTTGTAAAATGAGGGACTAGAACTAGACAGACTTTAAGGCCCTTTCCATCTTTAAAACTATAGATCCTACGATGAGCATGATAGCGGTTCATGAACAAAGCCTAAGCAGAATCCTAAGACAATTAATTGTCTATGTTGATTGCCCAAGGCTGGTCAACATTCCAAAGAGTTAAGTGTCTTTTCTAATCTGGGAAGGGATTGAGCAAGGATTAGGATTCAGGACTTCTGAAGCTTCATCTTTTGGTCTTTCCACTATATTATGATGCCGTATCCCACTTCTCCAATAAGATGCTTTTTTTTCCTGTTTTCCTGATTGATTTCATATACGTCTTTTTTTTTTCTTACATTGAAGGGATGTATCTATTCAGAAACAGAGAAGTGCATGCTCATTCATTAAAAGTTTCTATGTTCACCTTCACACAAATGAAACCATAACTAGGGGAAGCACTGATTCCTCAAATTAGTCATTAAGGCATTTATTAGACTAGTTTTGAGAAGTGTCAACCGCTGGGCATCAAAGCACTCAGATGAAGACAAAAATCTGTCCCTGAAGAAACATCAGATAAGCCTCAGCATCTAACAAAGCCACTGTAGATGTTATATGTCATACTACATTAATAAAGAGCCCTCTGGGCCCAATTTAACCATGAATACACACAACCAGAAACACAGAAATACTCATACAAGTGCTGATTTTTGGAGGTTTTTCATCTTTACTTAAAATAGCTATTCAGAAGCATGTGGCTGACCTTAAATTCTTAGCAATCTGTCTTACAGATACTAACCATAGCATCATCCATACATATATTATATCTGCTGTATGTCAGATCCAAAACCTACTGTTTACTAAGCACCTACATGCACATAGACCTGTGCTCATCGTTACTGAAGGGAGATTTCTTTTATGGTTTGGGAAAGCATGAGCTGACTGTAATATAATGCTGTAGCTGCCATAACTCATCTTGGCATGCACACTGAGAAGTCTAAATTTCCCTGTTTTCTTTCCTTTTCATCCATTAACTCAATCGAAATGGGTGAAATTCTCACTTAGAGAAGCCGTTGCCTCTATTTTTGTTCAGTCATTTTCAGTTGTGTCCTACTCCTTTGTGACCCCATTTAGGGTTTTCTTGGCAAAGATTCTGGAGTGGTTTTCCATTCCTTCTGCAGCTCATTTACAAATGAGGAAACTGAGACAAACAGGGTTAAATGACTTATGTAGGCTCATACAGCTTCTAAGCATCTTAAGCCAGACTTGAACTCAGAAAGAGGGGTTTTCCTGACACTCTATCCATAGTCTCCTTTACAACAAGTATTAAAAGAGGCAGAGTGGTATAATGGAAGCTGTGCTGAATTTGGAGTTAAAGAGTATGAATTAATTTGTGACCTGCGTGAATTTAAGATAAATCACCTAAATTCTCTGGACCTCAATCACTGACCCGTAAAATTAGGGAGCTGGCCTAGATGACCTTGAGGGTCCCTTCTAACTTTAAAATCATGTTCATTTGTGGATAGTTCTTTTGGGTGAATGGGTCTGCATTTTGGTAGTGAAGTCTAGATGATTGTAGACATACAGTATTCCATACAAAATACATAGCTCCTGCCACATGGTCAACTTTTTATTACAAGTTCATAGGTTTAGAGTTGGAAAGAACCTTAGAGGTCAGCTATTCCAAGCCTCTCACACAAATTTTAACTTTAATTGCTTTGTAACTTTGTAGCCAGAATTAGGCCCAGATCCTCTCAAAGTCTTCAACAAGATTGTAAAAATCTTCGTGGACTTAAAATACCTTCATATTCCCCCCAAATATATGACTTACTATCTTACATTCGGTAGTCATTCAATTTAATTCAGCAATCTTTTTTAAAATGTCCAAAGTATAGAGGGAACTCTTCTAGGAGCTGGGAGGAGATCAATGTTTTGTAAGACATAGGCCTTGTATTCATAGAATTTAGTCTAGTAGAGGAATATTAGGACAAATGAAGATGATGCATACCAAACAATAAGTGATGAATCCATTAGGGAGGTGAAAGCCAGAGTTCCCCGTGAAGCTCAGGGGGCAGAAGGCTCTTTCTGAATCATTCTGATGGTGACATTTGAATTTGTTTCAAAAGCATAGGTTGTATTAACAGGCAAAGAAGGGCAGGGAAGATATTCTAAACCTAGGAAAGAGTATGAACCAAATGGCTTTGAGAAAAAAATGTAAAGGGAAGGGTTCAAGGGAGAACTCTCATTTTGGCCAGAGGGTGGAATATATGGCAGGGAGAGGTAAGAGACAAGCCTGGAAAGGTGCCAGATTACAGAAGGGATCAAAGGTCAGGAAAGGGTATTGTTATTTTAGGCACTGAGTAATAGGAAGCCATTGGAGGTTTTGAGAAAAGGAGTGCTATGAGCCTATCAATAAATAAGGAAGAGGAGTCTGATAACCTTGATGGATGGAAAGCAGCAGAAAGAAAGTAGAGGTGGGAAGACTAATTAGAAGGCTATTATGATAGTACAGTGAGTGGGAGTGTGGCAGTAGAACTAGAAAGGTAAGGAATTATAGAAAAAAGACTGATGTGGGTGATAATGATAATGATGGCAGTGGTGGTGATGAATGAAAATTCATAGTGTTCATAAAGCAAGGCTCTGTCATGAAGTCCCAGGCTCCTAGACTTTTATTAATATATAACATTCATTTTGTATCTTACTATAAGCTTCTTTTCTGAGTCTTTTCCAATTTCTTTAGTGTCCTCCTTTTATTCCTGTTCATTCAACTCCTTGTTTTAATTATCAGATAAGCATCCCACTAATATCTTGCTTTCTCTCTCTTGTGGCATTTATTTTTAAAGATAGTATCTTTAATTGTTTTTGATGCCATCTGGTTGATTGGTTCACATATGCTTATGAGTTGGAAGTCTCACAGGGCTCACCTAATTATACAGCCAACCTACTGTGCTGATTACAGATATTCTTCATAAACCTGAGAATCAATAATAATCACAACATTCAGAAATGCCATGTGTGGCTTCCTAGAAACAATTATACATTTACACTCAAGACTTTAGTATACTTTGTATCACAAGTATTAGGGATGGTGTTATATCCTCTGTAAACCTTTACTATATTTCTATAAAAATCACCTGTATATTCTTAAATGATTTTTATCCTGGTGGGACTAGCTAATCACAAAATGGAGCTACTTCTCCACCTTACAATACTATCCTTAATAAAATGAGGTGGCAGAAAATAACTATGGATTTTGATGATTTTATTTAATTTCTATTTATATAACAAAGCCATCCTATTTTTTTCCTCTAGAGCCTGGAGATATTGCCAATAGTGGGGAAGCATAAATGGAGGAAAATTAATAAATTACCTTATAAATTGCTTATTGCAATTTAATATTGAATAATAAAATGTGCTGCAAATAGTCATTATGGGCTTTTTTCATCCCAGACAACCAAGAGAACTTCATGAGGTCATCGTCTATTATCGCTCCCTTCTTAGTGCTGCCTTGAGAATTAGTTTGGGTAGCAGAATTTGTAGGATTATTGTAGGAAACCTATGCATCTTTACAATTTCCAAGCAATTCTGAAAAGTTGCTAAAAATGGCAAGAACTCGGTCCCTAAGAGACATATAAATTATCATTTCTGGAGTCTAGGCCTATGATTTTCATCAGTGTGTGGGGATTCCCAGGGTGAACATTCTCTCCACTGATGCAAATCAGCAAGTCCGCTATAAGTTATGGACTTAGAGAGATGTTGGGATATGAAGAGCTAAATGGTCTCACAGGAAGTATGTGTTACACGCAAAATGCAAATTCAAATCTTTTGGACTCCAAGGCCAGCCCTCCAACTATGTAACATAGCCTCTCAATATTACATGGAAAATGTATGTAGGGAAATATTACATGGAAATGCATTACATGGAAAATATATTGTATGGAAAATGGAAAATGAGAACTACCTTTCTTGAACCATCTAATTCTTTATGTGATTTATTTCCATCATATACTTACCCAGAAAATCCACCATATTTCTGGAATTTATGACTCCTGATGTGATGATTCTTGAAAAAAAAGAATTATTTTATATTGAAAAAAACATTTTAGAATGGTTGTAGCCAAGAGATTTCTGTCATGATAAGGAATTGACTGGTGATGATCAATTTGCCTAGGCTCAGCCTATCCCTGAATAGACATTTGTGAATTTTTCCTCCACTTATATCCATTGCAAATGGTGGGGATTCTATCAATAGGGGAAGAAGAAAATCACAAAACCATTCTAAAGTGATGTACAATCAGTGCAATTATGAACCCCTCCCAATACTCAGATGGATATATGATTCTACCCCTACCTGTGCCTGCCCATTCTACTATATACTACTATGTATCCTGCCTTATAGCCCCTACTTTCCCATAAATTCCCCACAGATACTCAATTCAACATGTTTTTCTTTGTCACTGTAAGGATACGAAAGGAACATAGATGTCTACTGAAAGAAAGACTGCCCCAATCTTTTGTAGGATAAAAAGAGCACAAGAATTGCCCTGTCCTGTTTGTACCATGTGATATGAGAGAAATGAACTATCTGTTCCCTTTGTCATCAGCTGTTCACTTCCTTCTATTCAATGACCTTGTCTTCCTGGGAGTTCCATGAGGGATAAAAAGATAGATGAGACATAAATGAAAGAGAAAGAGAGAGATAGAAAAATGGAGTGAAAGAGAGATGGGGAAAGAGAGAGAGAGAGAGAGAGAGAGAGACAGAGAGAGAGAGAGAGAGAGAGAGAGAGAGAGAGAGAGAGAGAGAGAGAGAGAGAGAGAGAGAGAGAATCATGAGCTAAATATAAGTAAGCAAAATAGTCTCTGCTTAGAGGAACATCCTAATGAAGAAAAATAGTAATACATAAAGGGAAGCTAAAAGGAGTAAAGTATGTGTATAGTGGCATGGTATACCAAGGACAAAGAAGAACTATGGAGATTTAATGCCAGGCAAGATAAAGGGAAAGATCATTTATCAGAGTCTGGCATTCCAAGGGAAGAGTCCAAAGGTCCAGAGACAGAAGTGTACAGTGCTGCTTTCAGAGATGGGAGCAGTCAGTGCCTGGAGAACATAAAGTGGTAAAGAAGCCATGGCCAATGACTACCAGAAGGTGTGGCAGTATGAGAACAACACAGAGGTCAGCAAAGGTAGAGGAGAAAGGATTCAGAAAAGTCTTGAAAAACAGGAATGCAGTGGGCAATGAACTGAGAAGGGGAAACCTGAAATGGGGTTGGGGTTCATGACCTAGGTACAGATAGCAGATTTCACATTTTATTATTTGGAGAAATTTTTCTTTTTGTCCCCTTAGAGTTACTTTGGACTCAGACATTAAAAGTCAACCCAGGCAATTTGATGCCACCATGTGGGCTTGACAGAGGAAGTAACCTGCAAATACCTTCCAGTGACTAGTACAGAGTCTGTAGCCTCTTAGAAAGATTATTCCCAACCTAGAGGGTAGACCCCCACTTACATATAGGTCAATGGGCTGGAAGTTTGAGTTGATTCCCAAATCACAGGCAATTCAGTTATTTCACTCCACTGACAGATAATTTGCATAGTGACATGATGTTTTTCTGTAGGCATAAAGATGACAGCATGCAGTCCATGGGGGAGTGAGGGGAGGGAGGGACATAAGTGCCACATTACCAGGGTGTTCCATTTTGGGATAGCCCAAATTTTGGGAAAATTTCCCTTACATCAAGCCTAAATTCACACCTTGGCAAATCCTTAGGATGCTTGATAGTAGTCTAAGTTATGGTCTTGCGATGGAATGATAGTCATGGAATATCACAATCTCTACAGGTGATTCAGAGGACAGATAAACACTTTGAACAACATGCTCTGTGAATGGGGGTTTGCATTCAAGAAGGAATTTATGTATATCATTAAAATGCATGGTCAGAAAGGAAGGTGGGTCAGTCATAAAGTAGAAGCAGGGATTGACATATAGACTGTGTGATTCAATAGTACTTGTGAAGGGTAAAGAGACTTAAAGAAAGGCCTTCAGCATGCTGGAAAAACATGGGTATCTCCCAGGATGAGAAGGTGCGGATCAGTTGTGATCTATAACTGGAGAGAGGTCTGATAAGAAATGGATCCAGTGAAGTATTGGAGGATTAAACTGTATTTTCAAAAAAAAACTATATACTAGGATTTATATATCATTTTAAAGTTTGTGAAACTCTTTACAAATATTATCTCATTTGATCCTTATAGCAATTCTGCCAGGTGGCTATCATTGTCATTTTACAGATGAAGAAACCGATGAAAATAGAGGTTAAGTGACTTGCTTAAGGTTACATATAGTTACACATAGTTAAGTGTCCAAAGCTGGACTCAGGCCTTCCTGATTCCAAGTCAAGCATTCTTTCCACTGTGATACCCAGCTGCCTCTTGTATAAATGACATGCTTCACTGAATGGTGATGATGTTTTAATATGTTCTATATGTCCTAAAATGTATAAAGGAGTTTGAAAAGTAAAAATCTAAAACCTCTTGTATCAGACGGCTGCAGAAGATTGTTTAGTGATTTCAGTTGTGCTGAACTCTTCATTACCACATTTGGGCTTTTCTTGGCAAACATATTGGAGTGGTTTGTCATTTCCTTCTCCAGCTCATTTTACAGATGAGGAAACTGAGGCAAACAGAATTAAATGAATTGCCCAGGGACAAACAGCTAGTAAGTGTCTAAGGTTGGATTTGAACTCATTAAGATGAGTCTTCTGAATTCCAAGCCTAGTGCTCTATGCACTGTGTAGCAGATCTAATGTTAACTGCTGAGAATGCCACTTCGATAAAGAGATACAAGGTAATGTATATGAAAACAGTCATGGAGAGAGCAGGGCAGTCTTGAAGAATAAAAAACCCAGGTAACTATCCCAGGGATGTCTCCAGGGAAAGAGATCTCATGTTCTTTTCAACATTTTGGGAGGTAGAAAATGAGAAATTAATTTCTCCATTTTTCCTCTGTTATTTTGGCAAAAGAGAGTTTGAAAGATGAGGTCTTCCAGGGAGGAAGCATAAATAACTTAGTTTTCAGCCTAGTCTAGTTAGCAGAAGATAGTTCTAGTAAGCATCTTAGCTCAGGCTATAAGGTAAGTACCTAGACTCGATTCTTAGGTCAGCCATGTAATAAACACAGAAACAAGGAAGCTTCTTCACCTTTTAGAATAGTTTGAATCTATCTATCATGATAGCAACTAATGAGTCCAGGGATTATTTCAACTTCAGAGTCCTGATATGGGTAGCAGACTGGATATTCCTGGCTCAGAAGGGAACAGAAATAGGGTCCGTGAAAAATCAAGTTAACAATGAAATAGAGAAGAAATTTATGGCTTTATAGTTATTTTCTCCCCTTGCTTTAAATTGGTATCTCATTTGCTATAACTTTTATACAGAGTGTGTTTGTTTTTGTAGTAATCTTTTAATAAAGAGCTTGTTTTGGTTATTAAAAAAAAGCAACATAGTACATGGAATAGCTGTCTCATCAATCAGTGCCCAGAGTCTTGGATCACAAGATTTAGCTGCATAATAAAGAATAATATATTATAGTTATATACTTCCAAACTACCACGAGCTCCTCAGAGGGTACAGTGACTCAAAGCACCATAATAAGAGATATGTATGTATGTACATATGTATGTGTGTGTGTGTATATATATATATATGTATATATATATATAGTGTGTGAATACACAAACTTATATACACACACCCACATACACATCTATACAAAGAGAGAGAGATCCATACAGATATATAGATATATCTATCTTCAAGTACAGTGCTTTGAGTATATGACATACATATACACACATACATACATATGTATACATATGTACAATTGTGTGAATATATATATACATATATATACATATATGTATATATATATTTATGTGAAAAAATATTTTTAAAATGGAACACAGGTATTATACTCATTCTATCTCTCCTGGTACATAAGCTACTCCCTGATAGTGAGTAAGCTATTCTCTGAAGTTCCATTAAATCTCTTGGGTCTCTAGAGTAGAATTAGGAAAATACAGTCTGAGTCTACTAAACAGTACCCTAGTGGCCTGGTGAGGTTAATGAAGCTTCTAAAAGTAGTTAATTCACTCTCAGAAAATCCCCTACATGCTGGGACAATCAGGATCAGTAAGTTGGAGTTTACACTTGATTACTTGTGCACATTGACATACACATTGCTATTATCCCCAGGGTTGGAAAGAACAGCTCCTAACCACCCATTACAATGGCAGAAGAAGATGGACACATGAACTATGCTATCCCATAGAGAATCAAGTTTCTCAATCTCTCTCTGTCTGTCTCTGTGTCTCTCTGTCTGTCTCTGTCTCTCTGTCTCTGTCTCTCTCTAATACTGAGCACATACGAAATAAAGACTATGGAAAGGAGGTATACATAAGATTTATTTACCTTTCTACTATTGGGGAAAATATTACATTATTATGAAGGCAAAAGAGAAGAGCGGGTAAGTGGAAAGAAAGATAATTAGACTGTTTATTATTATACCAACTTCTTTTAAGGGAATATTCTGCAAAACTAAAACACTGAAAATTAAAATAGTATTTAACTAATGTAATAGAAAAAATTCTGTTCAGCATTCTATATTTCCCTGTTTTTAAAACAGAGTACAATGAACATAATTTAACTTTTTCTTGATTCAGGTTCATCATGGTATATTGGGAAAAAAATGAACCTAGATAAACAAAATATTTGGGTCTGAATCTTGTCTCTGCCAATTATTACTTGTGAGACCATGGGCAAGTCATTTTTAAAACAAAGGGGTTGGACTATACCAAAAGTTAACTTGGGTTCCATGAACTTATTTTTTAATATGTCAATAACTGTATGTAATTCAATATAATAATTTTCCTTTGTAATCCTACATATTTTGTTTTATGCAATTAAAAATTTTCTTTTGAAAAGCAGTCCAGACTGCTAAAGGCATCCAGAACACACAAACAAAATGTTATGGACTCCTGGACCATATAATTTATAATGTCCCTTCCATCTCTTAATATATGATCTTATGTCTAGAGATCAGGATATCTAGATGAATGGTTTGCAAAAGTAGTACATAAAAGCATATATACGTTATATGTACATGTGTGTATATATACATGCCCATACATACATATGCATATGTGTGTATAAATGTTAGAGCTGTTATTCACCTTTGCTTGGATTTCCTTCCATACTTGTGAGTAGATGCCAATTGTCCCAGAGCACCATTGTAGCTCCTCTTTCTTCTCCTACTCAAAGGATCAAAGAATCATAGATCTAAAACTGGAAGGAAACTTAGAGGTGGTTCAGTGGGACCTGAGTTCAAATTCAGCCTCGACCACTTAACTAGCTGTGTGACCCTGGGCAAGTCAAACAATCAAACCGGGTTTGGTTCAGTTTCCTCATCTGCAAAGTGAGCTGGAGAAGGAAATGGCAAACCACTCCAGTATCCTTGCCAAGAAAACCCCATATGGGGTCCAAAAGAGTCAGACGTAACTGAAAAATGAATGAACAACAAAGGTCAATCCCCTAATTTTAAAGATGAGGGAGGAACTGAGATCCAGAAAAGTTAAATATTATTCTCAAAGTCACAGATGGAGTAAGTGACAGAACCAGGATTCTAAGTGTGATCTGAACCAGGCATGGTGATACACGCATGTATTCCCCTCTACTAGAGAAGCTAAGGTCGTTATATCTCTCAAGCTTGAGAGTTCTGAGATACAGTAGGGCAAAGGCTAATCAGGTGTCTGCATGAAGTCTGGCAGCAATATGGTCCAGCCTGAGGAGCAGGGGGGCTACCAAGCCACTTAAGGAGGGGCAAACCCATTCAGGCTAAAACCAAAACAGATCAAAGTTTCCATGCCAATCAGCAGCAGGATTCAGCCAGTGGCCACTGCATTTCCAGCCTCGGCAAAATAGGGATCATTGACCATCTCCAAAACAAGAACGAGAAATACACAGTCTGCTACTTTCAGAGCTAGCCCTGCAAGTTCAGTTCTTTCCATTTCACCACGGTGTCTCTCATTCTACTCAGTCCAGTACCACCCAAAATGGCAAGTGATAATACTCAGAATTATCATGGTTGGTGGGGCAAGAATTGTGGGATGAGGCACGAGGAAAAACTCAAGTTCCTCTTTCTCCCACCTCAAGCCCTGATTCATCTATAAGAGCTACCCAATAGAACCTGCTCAGTAGATAGTGCAGCAACTCATTTGCAAAGCATTAAAAATAAAATCTAATTTATGCAAAAGGGCAGACACTGATTGGCTCAGTCCTTGACAAGCACTCTCCCTGGAATTGTAGATAAAGAAATTCAATGAATGTTATGCCCATCAAAATCAACCCGGGGATAGAAATCCATTAGCACAATCACCAGCTT
This sequence comes from Trichosurus vulpecula, assembly GCF_011100635.1. Lineage (NCBI taxonomy): Eukaryota > Metazoa > Chordata > Mammalia > Diprotodontia > Phalangeridae > Trichosurus > Trichosurus vulpecula. Next base: position 85,788,669 of record NC_050578.1, on the reverse strand, counting down.
AGCCTTTGAAGTGCTCTTTTTTTGTCTTTTCATGCTTTTTCCACTGGCACCCCTATTTCATGCACAAAGTGATAAATGTATAGGCATGTTGAGTGAGCTCTTTCAGTCTAACGAAATTTCACCACTGTTCAAATGAAGTGTGAAGTTGAGTTAAAGGCTTTTCTCCCTTCCACACCCCCACCCCCACCATCATGTAATCAAATCATACAAATGCCCTGACATCCACATTCTGGACCTTTCAAGCAAAGAGCTCCATATGATAGAAATATAGTTTATAACCTTGCCTCGGGAATCCTTATCAAGGTGTATCACATCCCAGAACTGGCTTGCTTGGCCACTACGCTGGTGGTGTTCAGTATTTTCACTGAGCAAACTTTATTCATCTGTAGATGTTGTTCAGACATGACAGCCACATAAGGAACTTTCCAAAAGTCACCAGTGTCTTCAAAATACTACTGCTTCTAAAAATTTGGCTTCTCCACTACCCACATTTAATAGGAACTTCAATCCTGCTACTTCTCCCATTATCCCCCCCTCCCCTTTCTAAATTTTTCCTGGAACAATGGCAAAGGGACAGGACCATCCATTGGAAGTCCAAATGAAAACCATCATGAAATGATACAAAAAGCACAAATAACAATAATGAATATAAATCATTTTAAAATTTATAAAGTCCTTTACTTTGCCTCCATTGTCTCCTGGGCAGCAGCAGTTACAGATATCATTATCTTTCCTTTAAGATGAGGAAACTGAGGCTCCATGCCTTTCTCGTGGTCATAGAATCAGATTGTCAGTGGAGGAAGTTCTATTCAGCACTCTATTCACACCACCACTGCCCTCAGACTGAGAAAAATTTAGCTCCTGGGCCTGAGTGCTAGACTTCGTTTTCATAATGGCTTAAATTTACATACTCAAAATGCTAAAAAAAAATTTAAGGGCAGTTAAGTGTTCTGGAAAATTCCAAAGAGAAGTTATCTGCTAATTGTTGTTCAGTCATTTCAGGCATGTCTGACTCTTCATGACCCCATTTGGGGCATATTTGGCAAACATATTGGAATAGTTTGCTGTTTCCTTCTTCAGCTCATTTTGCAGATGGGGAAACCAAGGCAAATGGAGATGAAGTGGCTTAGCCAGGGTCACACAGCCAGCGTCTAAGACTGGATTTGAACTCACAAAGATGTCTTCCTGACTCCAGGCCCAGCACTCTATCTACTTCACCACCTAGCTGCTCTATCTGACAATACAACCTGGCAATTTTCGGAAAGGAGAGTAAATAGTGTTTCTACTATCATGTTTACCTTCTAAGTTTCTTGCTTTTTACAATTTTCACAATCTCTGGCCCTAGTGAGTAAGTCTACTTTATCTAGTTCATTCAAACCAATCCTCTAAGAAATTTTTCTTCATAGAACTGGCACATTTTGCTTAAGGGGTCACAGATCTCAGGATCCCCTAGGTATATAGAGATCTCAAGATGGAAAAGACAGTCAGAGGGAGGGAGTGGTCACTTGCTCTGTGTCAATCTGCTGCCTGGATGTCAACCATGTTTGTCATAGCAAGAGGTATTGTTCAACTGAAGCACAATCATCAATGGTCATTAGGAACCAGCAAGGGGTCATTAAGATCAAGGCACAACAAAATAACCTTATTTCCTTATTTGAGAGGGTTATTAGATTAAGGGAATGCCACATGCTTGGAGGTATACCTACATTTCAGCAAAACATTTGACCAGATCTAACAGGACACCATTATGAACTAGAGATAGAGATGTTATTATTAATAATGTAATATTATGTAACATAATATATGTGATATAATTAATATAATATTACTATTAGGTAGCTTTTTAGCTGGTTAATCCTAACCAACAAAGACTAAAGAGTATTTTTTTGGAGGAAAGTAGTCATGGAAGGATCTGCCCCTTGAGTTTTTCAATTCTTTTTTTTTTCTTTAAATCAATGACTTAGATGAATACAAGGACATCCTGCTCATTAAATTTAGAGAAACCAGAAATCTGGGAGGAAAGGCAAAATTGTTTGATAATGGAGTTAGGATTCCACAAATGATCTCAATGGAGGAAATCATTTGAACAGATCAACTGTACAATGGTGGAAACGAGAACGTATTTATGGTTTAGGAGGAAAAGCACTGAAATTGCATTCAGAAGACCTGGGCTGGATCCTCATACTAAATTAATTATTTAGCAGCTTTTGTAAGTAATTTCATCCCAGTAAGCCAGTCTCTGCACCTGTAATATGGTAATAATAATCATACCTGAACCGACATTGGCATCCAGAACTCATCAGTTTCCTCTGCTCCAAGGACCCCTCTGAATGAAGGGTAGAGTGGAGAGTCCTTTCCCAAACCTCTATTTAAAGAGGACACCTAAACAGTCATCTCTCCCTTTCCTACCTGGCTATGCTCCTTTGGACTCCCTGGTCATGCCCCCATGCCAAGTATCTTCTCTTTAACTCAGGCCCCACTTTTCAGCTTCCTCTTTGTGTGTTGTTTTCCCTCATCAGATTGTAGGCTCCTTGAGAGCAAAGTCTGTCTTTCTTTCTTTTTTTTTGTATTTGTATTCCTGTGCTTAGAACAGTTTCCACAACAGACACTAAATAAATGTTTATGGAATATTATTGCTGGCACTAGCCTTATTATTATGAGAAGAGAATGAAATAACCCAGGTCAAGTTCTTTGCAAAATGTAAAGCTCTACAATGAAATTCCATAGAAAAAACATGTCCAGGTCTTCACTTGACTCTGTCCCTCTTCAAGATGTCATCCTACTTCTCTAGATCTTTATGATAGTTTCCTAACTCAACTTCTGTTTAACTTAATCCACTGGAGAAGGAAATGGGAAATAGATCCAGTATCTTTGCCAAGGAAACCCCATGGACGATATTAGTGTGCTATGGTCCACAGAGTCACAGAGTCAGACACAAATAAATGACTCAACAACAAGTGAATCCAGTCTCTTCACTCTTCAATCTACCATTTGTTGCTAAAATTAACTTCCCTAGGTATAGGTCTGAGAATGTCAACCCCCTACTCAAAATCTTTTTTATTTTCACTAGGGTAAATGACAAAATTCTCATTTTGGCATATGAGGACTTCAACAATCCAATTCCAAGTTACTTTACCTTACATTATTCCTTCTCACACACTCTATTTTAGCTAACCTGGTCTACTATCTATTCCTTGAACTTATTACTCTATTTCATACCTCCATGAATTTATACAACTATACCCCATGCCTCAAATGTGCCCCCTGCATGTTGTCTTCAACACAAGATCTTTCTTCAACTTCCTTAAGGCTCAGTTCAGGTACCAAATTTTTCATGAATCCTTTCCTGATATCCATTGTGGTTGCTTCTCTCTGTCTCCACAAATGACTATATTTTTGTGCACAGGTATGAAAAATTTCAGTAGTCTCCTTTTATAAAGACTAGACTTATTCTGCATGTTCCCAGAGGGCAAAAATAGAATAATTCTGTGGAAATTAAAAGGGGACATATATTTGGCTCAATTAAAAAGAAAATGTTCTAACAATTAGTGCTGTCCAAAAATAGAAACTACTGCCTCAGGAGAGAGTAAGTTCTCCATGATTGGATGTCTTCAAGCAAGGACTTAAGATTCATTTGCTCAGATGCTGTTGATGCAATCTGTGCTCCAATAATGCTCCACACTTCAGATAGGTTTTAAACCTTTGAGGTCCCCTCTAGGTCTAAGAATCTGTGATTCAGTGATATGATTGTCAGACTGTAAGCCCACATATTTATTGAAAGTTTAAAATACAGAATTCAAGTTCTTGAGGGAAGAGACTTCTTCCTTTCTTTTTCATTTTGCTTCTGTCTCCTGAGGTAGGCATATTACCTACTCCCTATTCAATTAATTCTAACAGCTCCCTAATACCTGCAGATTCAAATACAAAATTCTTTGTTTGGTTTTTAAAGCCCTTCATAATCTGAACCTTCTTTATGTTTCCAGTTTTCTTATACTTTATTTCATTCCACATACTCTTTGATCCAGTAAAACTGACCTTGCTGTTATCTACACAAGACCCTCCATCTCTCAACTCTTTTTTTCCCTTTGTTTTTCCAGAGGGGGGAAGGCAGGGCAATTGGGGTTAAATGACTTGCCCAAGATCACAAGGCTAGTAATTGTGTCAAGTATCTGAGGTCAGATTTGAACTCAGGTCCTCCTGACTCCAGGGCCAGTGCTCTACTCACTGCACCACCTAGCCACCCCATCTCTCAACTCTTAATACCATGCCTTTTCACTGGCTCTCATAGAATGTTCTACTTCCTAATTTTTGCCTCCTGGTTTCCTTCAAAACATAGGTCAAATCCCACCTTTTGTAAGAAACCTTTTCCCACTTCCACCCTCCCCCACACACACCCAATCCCTTTTCTTTAATATTAACTTCCACTTATACTGTATGTATGTTGTATATGCAGGGTTCTTTGCATATTATCTCCCAATTAGAAGGTGAAGACTATGTTTCTGCCTTTCTCTGAATCCCTAGAACTTAGCACGGTGCCTAGGATAGATACAGTTATTACTTAATAGATGCTGTTTTATTGTGGACTGAATGGGCACTTAATCAATGCTTCTTGGATTACATGTCAACAAAAGAAGATCATAATAAAGAGTGTGAAGAGGGTGGGGGGTGAGGGAAGGAGCCAGAAAGGAAAAGAAATGACAATAAACATTTATATAGTGTCTCCTATGTGCCAGGCACTGGGCTAGGTGCTTTACAGATAAAATCTCATGTGATCATCACAACATCCATTCAAGGTAGGTGCTATTATTATCCTCATTTTACAGTTAAGGAAAATTAGAAAAAAAATAACAAAATTCATTTGGAAGAACAAAAACTCAAGAATATCAAAGGAACTAATGACAAAAAAGAAAGGAAACAGTTTTAGCAGTGCCAGATCTTAAACTACATTATATGCCAGTAATTATAAAAATTATTTAGTATTGGCTAAGAAATGGGAAGGTAGATCAATGGAAAAGAGTAGACATACAATTTACAACAGTAAATAAATGTTGTAACTTTGTATTTGACAAGTGTAAAGACTTAATATTTTGGGATAAGAATTCATTATTTGGTAAAAATTGTTGGGAAAACCAGAAGGCAGTATGGAAGAAATTGGGCACAGACCAATATCTCACATCATTTACAAAGATTAAGTCTAAATGGATACATGACCTAGATATAAAGAGAGATATTGCAAACAAATTGGAGGAATATGGAACATATTACTTATCAGACTTACGGATAGGCAAACAATTTATGAATAAAGAAGAGACAGAGAGCAGAGTAAGGTGGAAATGGATAATTTTGATTACATTAACTTTAAAGGTTTTTGTACAAACAAAGCAAATATACACAAGATCAGAAGGAAAGCAGAAAATTGTTAAAAAATACAGATTATCAAAGTTCTCATATCTCAAATATATAAAGAATGTTGTCAAGTCTATAAGAATACAAGCTATTCTCCAACTGATAAATGATCAAATGATATGAACAGCTAGTTTTCCTAATGAATAAGTCAAAATAATTTTTAGTCATATGAAAAAAATGCTCTAGATCATTATTGATTAGAGAATTGAAAATTAAAACAACCTTTAGATATATTTTTGTGTATATCCAACTAGCTAAAATGATTGCAGAGGGAAAGCAACAAGTGTTGGAGGGGAGGTGGAAAAATCGGGACACTAATTCATTGTTGGTAGAATTGTGAAGTGATCTCACCATTTTGGAGAACAATCTGGAATTATGCCCAAAGAGTTATTAAATTATCTATACCCTTTTACTCAGCAATGCCGCTAGTATGTCTATTTCCAAAAGGAAAAGGAAATGGAAAAGAAAAGGAAAAGGAAAAGAACTTACATATTCTAAAACATTTGTAGCAGCTCTCTTTGTGAGAGTAAAGAACTGGAAATTGTGGGAATGCAAATCAAATGGAGAATGACTGAATAAGTTGTGATCTATGATTGTGATGGAATACTACTGTGCTATAAGAAAGGATGAGCTCAATGATCTTAGGAAAAATATGGATGGAATTGCACAAAATAATAAAGAGCAGAACCAAGAGGATGTTATATGCAGTAATAGCAATTTAAAACAACAGTTATTTTAAGAACAACTTTGAGCGATTAAGCCATTTTGACTATTAAAAAAACCCAAATTAACTACAAAGGACATATGAAGGAAAACACTATCTGCATCCAGAGAAAGAAATGATAAATAGAAGTATATGTAGAATGATTTTACACACACATACACACGCATATATATGTGTATGTGTGTATACATATACACAATATATATGTGTGTATACACACATATGCATACAAATATTCGTTCTAATGGTAGCCATCTAAGGCAATGTGGGGAGAAGGAAGAAAAAAAGGAGAAAAAAAAAGAAATTTACATAATAAATTTATTATATATTTATAAGGAATAGAAGGTTGTATACAATAGATTTACAGTTTCATGTGCAATCATCTTTTTATTATACTATTATGGAAATACTTATGGAAATAATTTATTCCATAAATTAAAAATTAAATAAATAAAAAAATTTTAAAAAGTGTTTGAGGTCAGATTTGAATTTAGTTATTCCTGACTCCAGGCCCAGCTGCTAGAAATACTTTCAGAGATATTTAATGGGATCTCTAAAGTGGAGATAGGAGGTAAAGCTGTGGCTTAGGCACATTCCTATCACTTTCTGTAGCCTTACAAATCTTGGACTTAGTAGCAGCCTTACTAATATACAATCTTCATTAGGGTAGAATGTGTTACTGGAAATATATTTATATTAAAATTCAGGTCCTACGTGAGTGTGTGTGTGTGTGTGTGTGTGTTTCCAAGCAGACCATTTAAAATGGATTAAACTACTTCTTGAATAATAGATTTTTTAAAGCACTTATTCAAATTGTCCTAAAAGAAATTCACTGTGATAAAATTACAAGAAAAGCAGATGATGGTGTTTTAGAAAAGTCTTATGAGTATTCTTAGTGGATCCGTTTCTTTATTTAAAACTAGGAAGTCAAAAAAAAAAAACGATAAAAGGAGTTAACAGGAATAGAAAGGAAGTCACCCTGCAATCCCTTTCAGGAATACTGACCAACATTAAGGATATATTCATGAGTAAAAATGTTAATCACTTCCAGTAGTCTATCCTGAAGTGGTTGATGGGACAAGTTTTCTGAGAGAGAAATGTTTTATGCATGACTTTACATTTTATAGGTTCATTTTTATCCTGTGCTTTTGCCATATTTGTAAATATTTATTGTTTCATTATTTACATTATTAACTTCCTTACCACCATTAGCCTGGAAACATTTATGAAACCAAGCAGTAATGCTGTAAATGGCAAGTGACCACTTTAAAAATACTGAATTCTAGTCTATGTTCATCATTCAGGCAATTTACTGAGGACTTAGACAAATAGCTATATGATAGAGTAACATTAATAACCATATTAAAAATTGAGTCACAAAGTGATACATATGTATGTTTCTGCTCATGACTACCCACTTGCCTTTAAAATTCACTATCTGGTGTAAATAATCACAATGATCATTGTAAATAATGGACCACTTAAAATGGATTAAGCAAAGAAGGGATTCCAGGAATGATTACTTCTGAAATAACTGGGAAAAACTCTATTAGTGTCTTAAAATACCTTTTGAAAGAGCTAAAGAAGAAATGTAGGAGGCAAAACATTTTTCCAAAAGCAACATGAGGCAGTCCCATCCATCTAGTACATATATAAAGAAGTGGATACAAAAGGGTGATTTTACTTTGCCAGTCACATAGGTAGTAAGGAAGACACCAGGATTTAGATTCTAGGCTTCTTATTCAAACCATTCCATTATATCACACCAACTCTTTAGCCCAACCCCAAGGCACACATCCTGAAAGAAACTACAAGGCAAATTCAGATACTAAGGAAAAATGCAAATATGTCCAAGAACACTTTAATTTGTCTTATAAGATTTAATAGAAGACCACTCATTATCATCAGATGCCTTGATATGCATTCAAAAAACATACCTACGGACTGGGAAAACTGGTTTGTCAGTTAAACCCAAAACAATCCTTAAGTTATTTGCATGGTTGAGTTAAGGTAGCAACAGTTTTTCTGTCATCTAAGCTTTCCTTTAGTTTCCAATTTTCATTTTTAAAGGGACATACTGATAGGGGGTCATAGCTACTCCATCCCCTTTTAGCACTGATATTTTAATTGGTGAGAACACATTTCAATGAATCAATCAAAAACCTCAGATTAAGTGTGAAAAATCTACTAAACCATTAGATGAAGGGAAATGGTGCTAGGCAGAAAATATATCACAAATGGTTCAGGGATTTTGTCATAACTTCTAGGTCCTATGTAAAAGAATTAAATTAGCCAGTACTGGGGAGATTCTAGCAAGTAATGAATAAGAAGAGAGGATTCCAGCTAAACCTCTGAGAAGTAGTCATTTGGAAGGGAGGAAAGCACTTTTAGAAAGCATTCTCTTCCACATACACTTTTGGCTGGAGGAGGGCAACATAAGTTAGATTCTGTGTGTACTTGTAGGAAACTTTTGAGATGTTTTGTACCCACTGTTTTTTGTGTTTAACTATAGTTCCTTAGTAAATACCCCTTTCTAAAATCTACTTAAAGTTGGGAGTCAAATGATTCTTTGATATTCTCGGTCAAGAAGTACAGAAATGGGGGTTTGAGCCAATAGCATATTAAGAATCACCTCCCTCCCTAACTCTTCAGGGATATCTTTAGGACCCAGAAGGAGAGATGTAGCCTTGTTCCAGGACTCAAGAATCATTTGTGAGAGTCAGAATTGGAATAAGGATCTTCAAAGCTTATATGAACTATAATCCATTCTTAAATAGAAATGTAATAGGTGATGGAAATATTTGGCACATCTGTACCAAATTTTCTTTGAAAACTGCAAACTCCTAAAGGCAAGGTCCACATCAAATAGATCTTTTCTACCTGTCATAATATTTAATACAGCTCTAAGAACATAGAAAAACTTCAATAAGTACCTGTTGAACTAAATTTAAAGTCCATGAATTCAGTAGTATTTTCTCAGTGATAATCAGAAATAACATCAACTGGCTTACATAAAAAATTCTCATGTGTCATATGTATTAAATGATGGCCATTACCTTCTCTTTAAGAGTAGAGGCCCTATATTATCTATCCTTCTATCTTCCTGCTTACCTCATTGCACCTAACAGAAAACATTAGACGTGGCAGGAACTTAATAAATGTTTGTTCAGCAAAGAAATTAATGCATAAGAGACTTCTACATAAAAATAGGTAAATATAAGAAAATAAGTACACATAAAATGAGACAATGAGCAATATAAGGTAATTTCAAAAAGGAGACAGCATTAACATTATGAGATCAGGAAAAGCCCAGTGTAGGGCAGCATTTGGGCTATCTACAGGGTGTCCCTAAAGTCTGGGCACATGGGACATTTCATTAACATCTCATTAACCAATTCACTGAAGACTCTGTGTTGTTCAGCAACTTCTTTTCCTGGGGTATGCTAAAGGAGAAGGTGTACTCAATGAAAATCATAGATGCAACACACTTGATTGAATGCGTAAAGAGTGAATGTGCTAAAATTGACAGCAATGTGGAGTTATTGCATGGAGTTCACGTGAATCTTGCAAAGTGCTTCAACCTTTGCATCACAAATGATGGAAATCATATTGAAGATGTTATTTGTTATTATTTCAATTAAATAAAATATTGTTGAAAATTTCATTCATTTCATTTCTTGAAAATATGCATTTTTGCCTGTGTGTCCAGACTTTAGGAACACCCTGTATTAAACGAAGCTAAGGCTCTAGGAAGCCAGAGATGAGGAAGGAGTGTATCCCCAAAGGGATGAGGGAATAAATATTATGTATAGGGAGCTAGCAGGCTAAACAGATTGGAAAATAAAGTGTAGGAATAGGCAATTTCAAAAACTTTTTTCATCTCTAAAGTGTAGTCTCCCAAATTTTATCATTTGTAACACATATGATGGTCTCCTGCACATAGGATACAAATAGGTTTTAAGTAACAGCTTTTTTTTTGAGCAATATTATTTGTACTAAAATTTCCACCTATATTTCTTAAGTTGGGTCCATTAGTATACTGAACAATTAGTAATTTACTTTAAAAGGTCATAAACAATTATCCTCCTTTTATGCTAAATACAACTTTTTCTGAAATCTATGCATGAAAAAAATGGTAGATGATGAAATTAAAATGAAAACCAACCAAGTTAATGGTTTCATCCATGCCCAAAGTAAACTTTATTAATTTTATTATCTAGTAGTTAGCATTGAATGAACTGACACTACAACTGGTTTTCTAATGCAATACATGAGGTATGTAACTAAAATTTTAAAAGATTAAAAATGAAGCAACAAGGAATCCCATTAGATATATTCTCTCCCCATCTCTGGATTAGTCCTTCAACCAAAAGCTCCTAAGAAATCTAAGGAGGTTTTGCTCCAAACCCAGAAAGATTTGATAGGGAAGAAAAACAATTCATCACTTTTCCTGCAGGAATTGCCCAGCCTTGTAATGCTTGCAAGTTCCCAAAAATGGGTATTAGAAAGGACCCACCATGATTTTACTTGGCACAGAAATGGGGGAGTTTGCAGAGTGATGTACATTTCTCATATGCCTTGGCCCCTGCTGAGATTTGAGTGAGTGATCTTGGCCCTTAAAGTGCGTGACAAAGACTCATAGCCAGAGACAGAAATGCAGACCTGAAATGACTGCAGAGTCATCGGTATAACTTCTAATGAGTTTTCCTTAGCCTTTCACATTTAGCTTTCTGGCTGTCAATTACTATACTGGGGGAAAATGATGTTGTGTCCGAAATGGGAAAAAAGGGAAGAAGTGTAAAAACAGAATCTTGGGAACAATTGGCTACATACTAGTGAGGGACTAAGAATCAGTAGTACCAGCTTCCAGTAATGATTAGCTCTGTGGCCTTACAGCAAGACAATTAATTTTTCTGGATCTCTGTAAATTGGAAGATCATATACTAGAGACAGATGGCAGAGAATGGAGTGCTGACCTTGCAGTCAGGAAGACTTGGGTTCAAATTCTGCCTAAAACACTAATTGTGTGACCCCGAATATATCATTTAACCTCCTTCACACTCATCCGTAAAGTGGGCTTTTCTGAGGACCAAATGAAATGATATATGTAAAACACTTTGCAAATCCTGAAGTGCTATATAATGGTTAGGTATTATGCTTATTATTACTAGATAACTTCTAATGTTCCTTCCAATGTAAAATCCTATGTGAATAACTTGAGTCCTCCTTGAAATAAATTTTCAAAATGATAATTACAATTCTGTGACAATAATAACTCCCATGTGTATAATATATTAAGGTTCAGTTAAAAAGTATTTTAAGGACCTACTACATGAAAGTGCCTAACAACACCATTGGGTAGGTAGTATGGATTGAATGAGATGATGATGAAAAATGGTAGAAAGAAGATAGATGCTTCTAATTCATATCAAAGAGAAGCATCTTTTGATAGGGAAGGAAACAACAAATATGGCTAATGGAAAAGTGATACTCAAGCCAGATAAAGAGGTATTGAGAAAACACCTAGCTACCCTTGATGAATTCAAATTACCTAGCCCCGATGAGCTAGATGCTGGGATGCTGAAAGACCTGGCACATCTGCTGAACCACTGCTAATGGTCACTCAAAGATCATGAAGAATAGGAGAGATACTGGATAAGGAGAAATGTCCCAGTTTTCAAAAAAGAGTAGGGAATGGAGTCTGTATATGATACAGGCCAGTGAGCTTGACTTTGATTCCTGGAAACATTTTTAAAGACATTAGTAAAAGGAAAAGGGCAGCTAGGTGGTGCAGTGGATAGAGAGCCAGGTCTGAATTCAGGAATAATCATCTTCCCGAACTCAAATCTGGCCTCAGACACTTGCCAGCTGTGTGACCCTAGGCAAGTCACTTAACTCTGTTTGCCTCAGTTTCCTCATCTGTAAAATGAGCTGGTGAAGGGAATGGCAAACCACTCCAGTATCTTTTCCAAGAAAACCCCAAATGAAGTTACAAAGAGGGAAAAATGACTGAAACAACCGAACGACACAAATTAAAAGGAAGATGCAACACTGAGTGTACCTTCCTCCTTGTCTTTTGTCTGCCTCCTCCCTGACCTCAGAACCCCTGATCACAACAGGAATGCCAATTGGGAAGAGCATCATGATTCCTTATGTCATTTGCATAATATGGGAGTCATCAAATTCCAATCTTTTCAACGATATGGAAGACCACCAAGTCTTACCTGCTGCCATTTCTTTACATCTTTAGATTCCCATGCATTGTCATCTCACCTAATAATGCACTCTAAGGAGCACTGGGCCTTGCCATTAGACTTGCAACTGAATGCCTATGTGTTGTCCCCAACCCCTCCGCAACTTTCCTGTTAGGGCATAAGTTCTTTGGAGCTCTATTTGCATCATCATTCTATTTGTATCATCAGTGCTTAGCACAATGTTTGTCATACAAGTGCTTAATAAATGTTTTTTTTTCATTCATTCAAGGGATGGGTAGTCAACATTTAGAAATACTGATCATAAACATGGCTTTATTAAGAACAGGCTATGCAATTCTTGCATTTGACAAAGTCTTTTATGCTGTTCTTATGAAAAAGATGAAGAAGTATGGGTTATATGACTATATAAATAGTTGGATTCAGAGGAAGTTGAATGGACAGACTCAAAGAGGTCTTCAATGAAGCATCCCATGAATCTGTTCCTGGCTTCATTATTGAACATTTTTGTGAATGATTTAGACAAAGGAATAAATGGCATGCTTTTGAAATTTGTAGATGACATAAAGCTGGAAGACATAGCTAGCACACTAGAAGAAAGGATATAAAAAAGACTGAGACATTCTAAAACATTGAATGGGTGGAATCTAAAAAGTAGGTATTTAATAAAGTCATAAACATTTGATTTGAGCACAGAAATCAACTGTGCAAGTACAAAATCTCACTGTGAGGCGACTGTGTGATATGACAGTCAAGAAAACAAGTGTCACCTCAGACTTCATTAAGAGAGACATAACAGCATCCAGGCATAGGAATACAATAGCCCCACAATACCCTGCCCTGGTCCAATCACAACTGGAGTAGTACATGGTGAGAATGCAAGCAGTGACTACAGAAAAAGATGTCATAAATGCAAAGCCAATGTGTGGTAGGTAGACAACTGGTCTGTGACTTAGAGAATTGACTTGGGCATGAGAGATTAAGTGACTTGTCCCTAGCCATTGAGCCTGTATGGGTGGGCCTGAAGCTAGCTTTTCTAAACTCTACAGTTAGGGCTTGATCCATTCCTTTAATCCATTTCATCCTGCTGTCTCTTTCAGGTCTTGTTGCTCTGGTAGAGGATTAAGCTGTTATTCTGGTTACACCCACAGCAGCAGGCCCCTAAATGAAGCAGGAGGAGCAAGGAGCATTCATTGCCAATGCTCATAAAGATGATCATTTTGAAGAAAAACTCAGCAGGCCCAAGGGAGAAGAGAAAAGCTACGGAGGAGCCATAAAGTGTTTACTACACTTGGGGCGAGCTCTACAAAATGTTCCCCAAGCAAGCAGCAAGAAAAATGCCCTGAATTCATCCTTTTAAATCTAATACAGTAGGGGTAGGGAGACAAGAGAAACCAGAATATGGGCTGAGTACTTAGGAGAGGAATGGCCACTAGGTGGCACCATAGTGCACTGAACTCTAAGCCTGGTGTCAGGGTGACTCATATTTTTGAATTCAAGTGTGACCTCATACACTGACTAGTTGTATGACCCTATGCAAGTCACGTAACCCTGTCTACCTCAGTTTCCTCATCCAAATAGTGAGCTGGAGAAGGAAATAACAAACCACTCCAATATCTTTGCCAAGGAAACCCCTAATGGGGTCTCAAAGACAGACATGACTGGACAACAAAAGCTGGGAGTGTGGAAGGACTCCCTTGTGGTCCAAGGCAAGTGGAGAAAAGAATAATTAATTATTTTCATTAACTAAGCACTAAACTTAGCCATTTTTGGCTACTCTTAAGGGCTGTATTATCATTCTTTAGATTCCAGCACTTTGGGCCAAATCTTGGTCCCTTCACCCTAAAGTTGTCTCCCTTTGCATTCAGAAGGGTTCATTGCTTCCATTCTCCCTGAGACAAAGGAGGGAAGCACTTTGAATGAACTGACGGTGAACATTAGTTACAGAGATTTCCACATAAAATAGATAAGCATGGTATAGCATAAAGAACACTAGATATGGAGTCTTGCTTCCAAGCCTGGCTCTTCTGCTTTCTGTGTGACCTTGGACAAGTGGATTTTTTTTTTAATCTAGAAAGGAGAGGGGTAATAACACTTGCATTCTCCCCATGACAGGGATTTTGTAAGGATGCAGTGAAATCCTACGTTAAAGCACTTTGTAGCTCTTTACGAGTATAAGCTATAACTATTATTAGTAATGGAAAGGTGAAGCAAGAGATTCTCTTCTGTACTTCTTAACTCCTAAGCATAGAGAAATGCATCAAAGCCCTGAGCCATGTAGGAAGGTGGAAGAACAAGGGATTTGGAATCAGAGAAGGCAATCAAGGCTCACCTCTGACCCTTACTATCTGTGGGATCTTAGGCAAGTCACTAAACCTCCAGGGGCCTCAGTTTCCTTCTCTTTAAAATTAGCTCAAGATACCCTTAGAGATCTTTCACTACTTTAAATCTATGATCCTAAGAACATGTGACAAATCTATGTTCTTATTTGTGTGGGATATCTCTAATATGAAAGCATTTTGCCTTTTTTTTTCCTTCCAAATCAATGGGAGCAAAGTACAATAGAAGAAAAAGCACCAAGTTTAGAAAATCTAGCTTCAAATACAATACTCACTAGGTGTGTGACACGGGGACAAGTCTCTCGGATTCTCAATTTCTGTTTCCTAAACTGTATATTCAAGATTATAATAGCTGTTGCAATTCCTTCATAGGGTTAGCATGAGGATCAAAGGAGATAACATATATAAAGCTCTAGACAAACCTCAAAGCGTTATATAAATTACCATCATCATTATCATTTTAATATATGTCTAAGGAGCATAAATTGAATTTCTGATTCAGAGACATCACTGCCATTTGTGTTGGAGGCAGAGGTTCTAATACCAGGAAGTCCCTGCTAAAGAAATCACATATCTTTCTTGTATCATGTTTCATGTCAAAGCAGGTAGATTGAGAAGTTGTATAATTTACCAGACATTAAGTTGGTCACATACAAGAAATAAAATCAGTCTTATTTTCCAAAGCAAGTATGTGAGCCACTGGAAAATATGACCTCCCTAAGTAATGAAAGATGGAGATGCCGAATGCTCTATTAAAAATTAATTACCTGGAATACAAAAAAACGATGCTGCAAAGAAAATGCGTTAGTGTGGAATGTGCTACCATTAAAAAAAATCTGTTTGCATGCTAATTATTTCTTATAGAGTAATATCATCGATGTCCTTTGTTTAAGGCCCTATTAATATGTCTTCTGGTTTGTAGTTAATTGCTCTCCATCTGGTAAAACCTCTTAGAGATTCTTTTCCCCTCAGAAGCAAACTTTGATTTGCATAAAAACAATTAGATGGGGTATAACAGGTAAAAGGCTTGACAGAGCTGCAAAATATACAGAGGACTCAAGATTCCACAGTCTAGACAATAGGTTTGTTAATTTAGAGAGGGAAGAGGATTTAAATATTGGTTGGTGGATACAAATTTAGAATATTAAAAAAGTTGTTGAATTCTGTCTAGTTAAAAAGTGGCATATCCTTGGAGTCTGGAGAGTATTGATGAAATAATGATGATAATAATAATAGCTATCATTTATGAAATATATGTTTACAAAGTGCTTTACATATGGTGACTTAATTGATCCTTATGTCAATCCGTAAGGTAGCTGCCATTATTACTATCATTTTACAGATGGGAATTGAGACACAAAGAGGTTAAGTGACTAACCCAGGGTCACACAGCTCAGTAAGCCTCTGAGGTGAGATTTTTTTTTCTTTTTTCTTTTCAGAGTGGGGAAGGCAGGGCAATTGGGGTTAAGGTCACATAGCTAGTAAGTGTGTCAAGTGTCTGAGGCTGGATTTGAACTCAGGTCCTCCTGACTGTAGGGATGGTGCTCTACTCACTGTGCTACCTAGCCGCCCTTGAGTCTCGATTTAAACTCAGGTCTTTCTGATGTCAGGTCTTGAGCTCTATCTACTGCACCATTTCTAACGTCATGCTTAGTTGGCAAGATCCTCCTGCTTTCAACCAAGTCTTGCTGTGTTCATCAATATTATTACCAAATGTCCTGGTTACAACAAACATTAAGCTTTGTTAAAGCTTAAAAAGTGTACCTTTTTTTTTTGTAAATAGGAAGGGGATATAAGGAATTTCATTTCCATAAAACATTTGCTTAAATGTGAGCATTTATTCTTATCAATAATCTTTCAGGATAGTTAATAATCTTATGAAATTTATAGTTCGACAACTTACCAACTGTCCAATTTTCATATAATTTCAGAAGCAAAAGGGGTTTTAGAAGCCATGTCATCCAACTGAAACCTGAAAATGAAGCCCTACCATAACACACTTGCGAAGGCTAATCCACCCTTTGCTTGAAGAACTCTAATAGAGGAAGGATGGGCTGCCAAGGCAACCCATTCCACATTGAGATCACTATCAATGTTTAAGTTTTTCCTTAAAATCAAGCCTAAATTTTCTTCTTTGAAACTTCTACTCAATGCTCCTGATTCTACCTACTGGGACCAAAAAGAACAAGTTGAAATCCTTCTCCATGTGATATTTACTTGAAGACAGTCATTGGCCCATGTCCTTTCCCCTTCAGCTTTCTCTTTTCCAGGTTCATCACCCTTATTTCCTTCATTGGATCCTCGAAATCCTTAACATCGCGGTTACATAATACATACATACATATGTGTGTGCTTGTGTGTGTGTGTGTGCGTGTGCGCGTGTGTGTGTAGTGCTAATAAGCATTTTACAATTATTCTCTCACTAGATGTGGTCTGACTAGGGCAATATACAAAGAGATTAGACTCTTTATTCAGTATATATATGTATATATATGCGCATATATATATATATATATATATATATATATATATATATATATATTTGTAATTTCATTGGAGATGGAAATCACGACATAGATCCTTCCTCCCCTAGTAGGAATGGTATCATGAATTTCTCTGGCCAAAGTCATGATCCAATGATCCATTCTCTGGTGATTCCCACTCCCAGGGGGGCTGGTTCTTGTATAATAAATGTTCAAACCACCACCAGGTCTGTGCTCAGAGCCTTTCCAGGATGATAGCCCCTAATAGAGCTCATGCTCCACTAACATAGCTTTCAAGTCTCTATCACTTCCATACGACAGAGAGGAACTGCATCTTATGATCTTCTAAGTGCAGCACTGAAATGAAACGTATAAAATCATTCATTATCTTGTCTGCAAAGAAAGATATGCAAAGTGTTAAATTAAACTGAAAAATATTACCAAATGCCCTGAAGCACACTGTTCACCTGGGGATTTGAAGTGGGGACACTACCCTCCAGAAGACATAGAATCTATGATTTCAAAGAAATAAAATCAAGAAGATATATATATATATATATATATATATATGTATATATATATATATATATATATTTAGATATTAGATTCATCAATTCAATTTTCAGACAAAAAGTTATCTTAGATATGACACGTCTATAAAGCACTCTAATCGCAACTTTTCTGAGAGAAATTGGGCATCTAGGTAGAGTAGTAGATAGAATACCAGGCCTAGAGTCATGAAGACTCATCTTGAGTTCAAATCTTACCCCAGACACTTACCAGCTGTGTGACCCTATATATAAATTATATATTAGATTTATGTAATGTCATATCTGGATGGGACTTTAAAAATCCTCTAGCCCAAACCCATCATTGTATAGATGAGGAGGTGAGACTCAGAAAAGTCAAGTGATTTACCCAAGGTCACACAAATAGTAAAAGGAAGATCCAGGGTTTAAGCCTAACATTTAACCCTGTTTGCCTAGTTTCTTCATCAGTAAAATGAGCTGGAGAAGAAATGGCAAAGCACTCTAGTAACTTTCCCAAGAAAACTCCAAATAGTAGGGTCATGAAGAAGCTGACATGACTGAAAAACAAATGAACAACAACAACCAGAAAAATTAAAGCCAAAAAGTAATATTGAAACTCAATCAAAATGGTACACTGGCGTATCGGGCTAGCTATAAAATCCAAGAGTCACAATTTCTTCTTATCCAACCAAACAAGCACTTATTAAGTGCTCACTATGTGCTAAACAATGTTTTGGGCACTGGGGATACAAGGACAAAACAAAAAGATGTACCTGGCTTCAAGGAGATTCCCTTCTATTGGAAATATACAACACGTAAACTGAGATTGATTTGAAGAAAAAGGAGTAAGAAGTAACTACCAGGGGACTAAGAAAACCTTGCTGTTGGTAGTGGCTCTTGACCTCTGCCTTTTAAGAGACAGAAGGAGAAAGGGAAGACTGTAGTGGATCATGGCAAAATCAGAATAGTCAAGTTTGTAGCTCCAGGCATTTATGTGTTGTTCTAAAAGTATTCAAAAGATGGCGTCCCTCCAAAAGAAAAAGAAAGTGTTAAATCTCATCCTTGGTTATTTATGACCACGAATCCTCAAATGCAGTTTTTAAAAAATATATAGTGCTAAAATACTATCTTTCTTTAGAACTTTATAATTAGTAGTATCCAAAAAATATGCTAGGTTCGATGCAGAATATAGTAACAGAATTATTCTGCACTGAGAAATTTTTATATAAATTACATATTAGACTTATATAATATCATATCTGCATGGGACTTTAACGATCCTCTAGCCCAAACCCATCATTGTATAGATGAGGAGGTGAGGCTCAGAAAGGTCAAGTGATTTGTCCAAGGTCACAGAAACAGTAAAGTGAAGATAGAGAGTTTAAGTCTAAATCTGTAGTCCCAAGACCAGAGCTCTTTTCATGCTGCAATGTGGATTAATTCTCCATTAAAGCACCACCTTGGTCATTCTGCAAGTGCATTTGGACACAAAGACAGGTGAATCACCAGTATCATGGAAAATAAACACTAATTTATTGTCATAATCAAATTACGATGGATTGAATGATCCAGGTGAAACGGGCAATGCACCAGTATCTTAAAGTCATAGTGGAGTCTCATAGTACAATGGTACTTGAATGTGGAATGTTAACATACGGTAACATGATACAGTGGAAATGATGACGGATATAGGGCTAAAGATCTATTGTTGTTTAGTCATCTTTAGTAGAGTCTAACTCTTTATGACCCCTTTTGGGGTTTTCCTGGCAGATACTGGAGGTTTGACATTTTCTTCTCTGGCTCATTTTACAGATGAGGAAACAGAGGAAAACACAGTGAAGTAACTTGCCTAGGGTCACACAGCTAGTAAATGTCTGAGCACAAATTGAAATTCAGGTCTTCCTGACTCCAGGCCCTGTGTCCTATCCACTGCACCACTTAGCTGCTAATTGAGTTAAAAACACAAACAGATCACTTAACCTCTCTGGGCATTGGTTTCTATCATATTTTCTATCAAATGTCAATCAGAATTAACAATAAGAGTAATTAATAATTTTGACATCCCAAAGCTAATCTGAATGTTTGCTCTACAAATTTAAGCTTATTTCACCTTAAACTATTCTCAAAAGTTCATGGAAATGGAGAACAGCTAAGTCCTATATTTCTTACAACTAAAGAAACTTTCAGAAAAAAAAAATCCCAGAATTAGAACATCATCTAGCCCTTATCTCACCTGGTTATTGGGAAGAAAGTGTTTTGCCAACCTTAAAGCACTATAGAAATCTCTGTGGCTATCATCATTATCTTTATCACCATCATTTCCTCTAGTAGCAACAGCATCAGTGTGTTATGTACAGTCATGGAACACTCAATCATTACTTTTATTTGGTTCTTATATCAGGTTTGGAACTACCTAGTATCTTTTTTCTTTATCCTTTCATTTGTCTATGTCAAATTTGATGCCGCTGATGCTCCGTGTGTTCTTTAAAACATTTTCACAGTGAAGATGACCAGGTACCTTCACACCCTAATGGAGAGAGCCCAAGACTCTGAGCCCAAGAGCCCTAGAAACAGCCAGTTTTCCAACCAAATACCTGCAGTCATCATCCTGGCAAACATCTCTCATGAACATGCAGACTGTCTTTTCATGTGTTATAGCCACCATCGCTGAAGACCCAGAAAAGAAAGTTCTTTCCATCGAAGTCTTTGACACTGTCAAATGCTTCTACATCCAAAACTGATATACTTTTATCAAGGGGAATGATATTATGAAGAAGTATTACCATCTGTTTTGTCTCTGGACTCTAAGGACCACAGGACCTTTCCATTTGACTTGCAGTTGAAACCTTCCATATGTATTGTCTCCCTTATTAATAAGAACTCCTTGAGAACAAGGTCTGTCACACTTTTCTATTTGTATTATCCTAGTGCTTTGCATATAGTAAGTGTTTCATAATTCTTTCCAATCATTTTCATTCATTCAAGGTGATATTTTGAGTCTGAATCTCAAGAATTCCTTTGTTTACTTGGCATGGTAGTTTCCTTTTCCTGTATTTTAGCTTTTCAGTGGAAATTTTAGTGGGGTTGTACATTTATAAATGGAAGTGAAGGTGAAGCAAGATGCTCTTTGAAAATAATAAAGTGTAACTTAACAAAAGTCATGATGTAGCATGGGTAATACAAAGGTAAGTAAAGTCAAGATGGGTTCATGATTTAGAAATAATGACTGCTACTATAAGCAATCTGGGAGAGCAAAGAATAGTTTACCTGTCAGATTTATGGAGACGAGAAGAATTTATGACCAAAAAAGAGTTAAAGAACATTATGAAATGCAAAATGGATAATTTTGATTATATTAAATGGAAAAGTTTTTCTATAAACAAAGCCAATGCAACCAAGTTTAGGGGGGAAGCAGAAAATTGGGAATTTTTACAACCATTGTCTCTGATAAGGGCCTCATTTCTAAAATATACAGAGAGCTGAGCCAAATATATCAGAATACAAGTCATTCTCTAATTGAGAAATGGTCAAAGGATATGAACAGACAGTTTTAGAGGAAGAAATTAAAGATATCTATAGTCGTATGAAAAAATGCTCCAAATCACTACTGATTAGAGAAATGCAAATCAAAACAACTCTCAGATACCACATCTCTCCTGTCAGATCAGCTAACATGACAAAACAGGAAAGTTATAAATGCTGGAGAGGATGTGGGAAAATTGGAACATTAATGCATTGTTGGTGGAGTTGTGAATGGATCCAACCATTCTAGAGAGCAATTTGGAACTTTGCCCAATGGGCTATAAAAATGTGCATACACTTTGACCCAGCAATACCATTTCTAGTGCTGTATTCCAAAGAAATCACACAAGTGGGAAAAGGATCTATATGTTCAAAAGTATTTATAGCAGCTCTTTTTGTGGTGGCAAAGAATTGGAAATCAAAGGGATGCCCATCATTTGGGGAATGGATAAATAAGTTGTAGTATATGAATGTAATGGAATACTATTGTGCTATAAGAAATGAGGAGCAGATGGACTTCATAATAAGCTGGAAAGATTTACATGAACTCATGCTGTGTGAGGGGAGCAGAACCAGGAGAACATTATACAAACACAAGGTATCTATGATGACTAACTTTGATAGACTTGGCTCTTCTCAGCAATGCAAGGTTCTAAGACCACTCCAAAAGACTCATGATGGAAAAAGTGATTCACACCAAGAGAAAGAATTATGGAATCTGAATGTAGATTGAAGCAAACTATTTGCTCTCCCTTTACTTTTTCTTTTTGTTTTTGGTTCTGTTTTGTTTCTTCTTTCTCCTGGTTTGTTCCATTTGTTATATTTCTTCTTTACAACTTGACTATTGTGACAATATGTTTAGTATGAAGGTATATATAGAACCTATATCAGACTGGATGCTGTCGTGGGTGGAGAAGGGGGAGAAGAAGGAGGGGGATGAATTTGAAACTCAAAAACTTGAGGAACTGAATATTGTAAACTAAAGCTAAAAATACATAAATAAAATTTTTAAAAAAAGATGTGGGGAACTGGACATTCAAGTTTTTTTTTTCTTCTCAAAATAGAGACTACAAAAAGAAATCTACGAGTCTTTCTTTGACCTCACGGATTTTGCTCTCTCTCCTCTATACTTATTTCTTTTCATCTTTTATCTCACCAATGTTGGCATCTCCCAAAGCTCTTTTCCCTTTCTTCTCTCTACTCTTTTCCTTCTCCACTTTGGCAAATCTAATCTAGTCATATATAAGTTATCATGAGAAGATTGATAAATGCTTCTGGAATTGAATTTAATATATTTCATTTCAAATGGCTTTCAAATCTAAATCTTTAAGCCTTTCCCCCAAACTTCAGTTGTAGGTTTCTAACTGCATGCTTTGTATTTCTAAAAGTATGTTTCCCCACCTCACCTCCACAGATATCACAAACTCATTATGTGAAAATCAAACTTAGCATAGTTCCCCAAAATCCTCCTTTTCTCCCAAATTCTTTCTCTTGTTAGTACCATCATCTAACTAGTTCTTAGACTTAAAATTTTAGAATCCTATCTGATTTGACACATTTCCTCACCCTTCAGATTCAAGCAGTTGCCAAGTTTTGTCAATTCCACCTCCAAAATATCCCTTTAATATATTCCCTCCATTTCACTCAACTAGCACAACTCTACTTTAGTCTCTCATTACCTCTGGTAAGGACCACTTAATAACATTACTGGATCAAATTTCTAACAGTTTCCTAACTTTCTTCCTGGTGACTGCCTATGAAACTGAATTAATGCACTGCTCTAACAATAGTAATACTTAGCTAGTATTTATATAGTGCTTTTAGATTTGCAAAGCACTTTATTTAACTCATTTGATCTTCAAAACAATCCTGTGGAGTAGGTGCTATTATCATTCTCATTTTACAGAAATACATAATAAAGCTAAAAACCCTTCAATGGTTCCCTACTTCTTTCTTTTTCTTATTCTAGAAAATAACTTGTAATTTTTATTATGAGTCTTAATTTTAATAACTGATGAAACATATTCTAAAATTATAACTTTACTGATTTTTGCTAGTATCAATATACCATATTATTAAAAAATAAAGTTTCCATATTATTTTACTTTAGCACTATATTATTTAGGGTTATAACACATAAATAAGAATTTCCTAGTTTGGTTATTGGTTATTTGATTATGGTATTTTAAGGCCATTTACCTGCATATCAACTGAGATACCCTCCTTTCTACCTCCAGGCTTGAAAACTTCACTTGGTAGGTTTGAAAAGAAATAAGAAGAAAGATTCAGAAATAGCATTATGGCTCATTAGCAGTTGAGATATTATGAAATTACAATTCCAGGGTAGTAATGGCTGCATGTGTGGCTCCAACCTTACTTCTCAAAAGCCACTATTCCCACGTTCATCATTTTTCACATAATTTGTAGTAGGTTGCTAAATAGTAGTGTACCTGAATGGTCCTGAATGGCAGCTAAAGTTAAGAAAAAGAAACTAAAAATTTCATTTTGTTTAACTGAAATATATCAATCACCTACACAAACACAAATCTTGAGTGGTATATATACATATAAACACAAATACACACATATGCACACATTCACACATATAGATAGCGTCTAAGTAAAGTTAAAGTTCTTCAATCTGGCATTCAATATATCTCCAACCTACATTTTTAGGTTTAGTTTATAGCACTCCTTATGGAAAATAACAGTTGTACTACTGGGCAAATTCCATTAATTACATGAATGACAGTCATGAATTCACGCTTTTATTTTTTCTTCTGTGTTTAAAGTTTACTAGGAATTAGCTTCTCTCAGCTCCTGAAACCTCATCCTAGAGATAAGATAATTCAAGCTCCTAATATCCCAAATCTCTTCTAGTCCCCGGCTCCTCCCTGGGGCTTTGTGAAAATTTGTCCTGGAATATGCCTATCAATTAACCAATCAGCATGCACTTAACAAGTACTTATTATGTGTTAGACCTTGGGGATACAAGTACAGAAATGTAACAGTCCCTATAGGCAAGGAGCTTATATTCTCATAGAGGAAAACAAGTACATACACAAATATATACTGAATAAATAGGAAATGAATAAATACAAAGTAGTTCGATACAAGGTAGTGTTTGGCAGCACACTGATCCTCCCTCTTCTCTAACCTGTTCCTTCTTTAAGCTACATATTATAAAATAACATAAGGACAGAAATTTAGTCTAATGTTCTTGGTTCCAGCCATCTATTGCCTCCAAAAAGAAAATACAAAATGCTCTCTTTGACATGCAAAGCCCTTCATAACCTAGCCTCCTCCTATCTTTCCAGTCTTCTTACACCTTAATCCCTAGTTCATATGCCTCAATCCAGTGACCCTGGACTCCTGGATGTGGACACTTCATCTCTTGGCTCTAGATATTTTCTCTGGCTTTCCTTATACGCCTAGAAATCTTTCCTTCCTTCATTCAGATTACTGACCTCTCTGACTTCCTTTTAAGTCCCAATTAAAATCTCACCTTCTGCAGAAAACCTTTCCTAAGCCATCTTAATATCAACACTTTCCCTCTTTTAATTGCATGTTATCTCCCCCATCAGATGACAGGCTCCTCAAGGGCAGAGACAGTCCTTTGCCTCTTTTTGTACCCCCAGAGCTTAGTACAGCACCTGGCATTTTATAGGTGCTTAATAAATGTTTATCAATTGATTGACTAACCTAAAGGATAGACCTTACCAGTCTTGCTATGTCATTCTTATCTTAGGCCTAACCAGTTCCTACAATGAGGAGGCCTGACTCAGTAGAGGAAGGACTCTTACTTGAAGAAGGAAATCTGGTGTGATGGCAAGTAAAGTGAGACTTTTTGTTGTCTTTTGTTTTGGAATGCTTTTCAGCACTAAGGCAATCAAGTGTCTTTGAGTCTTGCCTTTGTTTCATTCAAGAGTTTTTGATTGAATCAAGAGTCTTTGATGACCTGCGTAAGTCACAGGAAGGCTCAGGTCACATGAGTTTGAGTCACATGGTTGTGATGAGTCACATGGTTGCAATTTGACCAGACAAGACTCTGGGTAGCCATTAAGGAGCCCCCCAGCTTTGAAAACCCAGATGTTGGTACTTCTCTTTCTGGTAACTATGTATGTAATGTCTTGGACAGACAGTTAGAAGCTTGTCTGCTGATTTGTGTTATTTGCTCTGTTTATATAATTTCTGTTTATAATTTCTGTTTGTATTTGCCCCGAAGTTCAGGGTGCTGACTTTTTCCCCCAAACTAAGTGAATGATATATGAATGTTCGATTAAAGTGAGATTGTAAACTCCTTAAAGTTGCTTTCCTTAGAAAAGCAGATCAAAGAACCGGTGCTAGTAGCCCTTCTATGTGCTGATGTTATTGGCCTTACACAGCCACAGCAGTGGCAAGTAACATTGTTGTTACATCTGGTCACTTCAGTTAGTGGACATCTCTTGAGCTCACTTCTGACCAGGTAGAAAGGAGAAAACTTAGAACAAGTAGAAGGTTTGATACATTTTAAGAAAATTATTATCTAGAGTGTGCCAACATTTTAAGTGACTATTGCTTTGACACTGTTAACCTAAACTCTTAACCTTTGTTTAATATTGATCATGGAATTTTCTTTAAGAATGCTAAAAATTGGGACTTCAAAATGGCTTGTGTTAGAGAGAGTTTTCAAAGGCACCAGGAAATCAGTTTTTTGCACCTTTCTTTAACCACAAAAGTTCAGAATTAGATTTGTTCAATTAATATTTTTACAGGCTTGTATAAAATTTAAAGTAAATTTTTTGTTTTATTTAACAGGAATTTGGAGAGGGAGGTCACTAGCATTTGGGGATCAAGAAAGTCCTCATTTAAAAGATGGTATTTGAGATGCATCTTAAAGAAATAGTGAGACTGTTCAGGCTGAGTTGAAGAAATATATTCCATTAGATTGGAAGCTCCTTGAAGGTATAAACCAGCTTGAGCCCATCGATCACCTGAAAAAACGCAAAAAAACTAGGTTGGCCAATCAGGCAAAAGACATTTTTGCCCACTCTGATTCAGCATACCATAATCCTTTGCATGCTCTCTGAGTGAACCTGAATGCTCCTTTGTGTGTCAGCGACTACAAGGCTGGACGAAGGTGACCAGGAGCATCCTTCTGTTATGACTGAAAAGGATCAGGCACCATTAACCAGACACTATCTTAATTAACTGGCATTTCTCTTATCCTGATGCTTTATGGACACTATCCTATTAAGATGTTTTCCTTGGCTAACAAAAGGACAGACATCCTGAAGTCAGGAATACTTCCTGGCTTTATGGAAACTATAATTTTGGTTAACACAGACATCCTGAGTCAGGAATTGAGGGAGGGGACACTTCCTTGTTCTAAGGACATAAAGTCTCCTTTAACTGGCCTTTCTTTGAGCTCATTTTTTGAAATTATACTCATGTTGCCTGCTTTGAGAGAAATAAACATGTGCATACAGCTTAATTTTGTCTTTCTTAGAATGAACTCTATAAAGCTGACGAAGGCAAGGACTGCCTTTTGCCTCCTTTTGTATTCTCGGTGCTTAGCACAATGCCTGGTACAAAGTAGGTGCTCAATAAATGTTTATTGACTGACTGATTCCAAGAATATAACCTGGCCAGTGGAAAATAACAGAGATGGTGATGGAATGTCACTGGATGCGGAACTCCTTGAGAAAGGAGAGAACATGACATGGGGATGAGGGGGTCAGCATATTATAAGAACCATATTTGGATGGGGTGGATAATTCTGACTTAGCCAACTGCAAAGGAGAAAAGTTTGCTGAAGATAAAAGCTAGGATTGTCTGGAAGTGATATTGGGGAATAAGAGAGGCTCTAGTACCCTCTCTAGGAAGAGTAATCAATCCAGTCCTCTTTGGGTATAAAACCAATGTGCCCTGAGAGTGCTTTGAATCACTCCAAGTTGTTTATAATGGGCCTTGCCACATTTCCCATAATTGGTAATTTAGGGACAAGAGAGACTAAGGACTGACTGATCTGATGACTCATATTCCACTCTGACTGTATCACAGGATTAGGATTATAATTCCCACTACTTACTACCTATTATTATTCCTGCTCTGACTTCACTTTTCTTCCTCTCTAATCTCAATCCACCAGTGTATCATTTCAACTTTGAGCTATCCTCTATAGACTAACTCTCATTTCAATGTGTCCTTTTCACAAAGTTCTATCTTTATTCTGTTACTAGAGGTATCTTCTAAAATTACTTCTTGAAAATTGAAGGAATTAGAATAGGCAAAGAAGAAATTAAGTTATTACTCTTTGCAGACAATATGATGATATATTTAGAGAATTCCAGAAAATCAAGTAAAAAAACTACTTGAAATAAGAAACAACTTTAGGAAAGTTGCAGGATATAAAATAAACCCACATAAATCATCTGTATTTCTATACATTATTAACAAAGTCCAGCAGCAAGAGAAAGAAAGAAACTCCATTTAAAGTTACTGTAGAGGTAGTTTTCAGAGGAAGAAATTAAAGCTGTCTAAATTCATATGAAAAATGCTCTAAATCACTATAGATTAGAGAGATACAAAACAAAACAACTCTGAGGTACCACATCACACCTGTCAGATTGGCTAACATGACAAAACAGGAAAATGATGAATTTTGGAGAGATATGGGAAAGATGGAACACTAATTCATTGTTGGTGGAGCTGCGAGTGGATCCAACCGTTCTGGAGAGCAATTTGGAACTGTGCCCAAAGGTCTATAAAATTGTGTATACCCTTTGACCCAGCAATACCACTACTAGGTCTGTATCCTAAAGAGATCCTAAAAATGGGAAAAGGACTAACATGTACAAAAATGTTTATAACAGCTCTTTTTGTGGTGGCCAAGAACTGGAAATGGAGGGGATGATCATCAGTTGGGGAACGGCTGAACAAATTGTGGTATATGAATGTAATGGAATCCTATTGTGCTATAAGAAATGATGAACAGGCAGACTTCAGAAAAACCTGAAAAGACTTATATGAACTGATGCTCAGTGAAGTGAGCAGAACCAGGAGAATTTTATACAGAGTAACAGCCACAGTGTAAAAGGGCTGATTTTGATAGACTTAGCCCTTCTCAGTAATGCCAGGTCCTAAAACGTTTCCAAACAACTCATGATGGAAAATGCCATCCACATCCAGAGAAATAACTATGGAATCTAAATGCGGAGTGAAACAGACTATTTTCTCTTTTGTTTTGTTTTGTTTTCTCTCTCATGGTTTCTCCCTTTTGTTATAATTCTTCTATGCAACATGACTAATGTGAAAATGTGTTTAATAGGAATGTATGTGTAGAGCCCATATCAGATTGCATGCCATCTTGGTGAGGGAGGGAAGAGGAAGGGGGAGAAAATTTACAACTTATGGAAGTGAATGTTGAAAACTGAAAACAAATAGATTAATAAATTGGGGGAAAATAAAATTATTTCTTGAACCTCTCCATTTGAACCCAAGCAATAGCCGACTTGTCTTTGAGAATAACAGGTTCACTTTCACATATATCATATTTCAGCCATACTGGATGTTTCATGGGAGGCACTGGAGTTTTTGGACTCTAGCCTCTAACAGGTTCACTTTTGATCTGGGCAGACAGGAAGGAGGGGGAGACAGGGGTTAATAATCTTACTTTATTCTAGTCTAGTCTTCTCAAGAGGGGTTACTAATATTGGGAGCACCAACTCCTACAGCATTCCCTAATCATCCTTCTTGCAGAGGCAGTGTAATATTAATTAAATGGGTAGAAATGCTAAAGTAATCAAATGCTTTTGACTAAGCCTTACTAAGTGCTAAACCCCAGGCCCATACCTTTTTGCTAACTAGGTGTGAATCCTTTGAGTTCTGAATAGGGTATAAAAGCTCAAAGGTTAGCTTTCTGTCTGGGGCTCTAACTCCTGGAGGAGTGTTGATGTGGAGACTGTGGGCAGCTGTTCTAAGAGCCTCCCAGCTCGTGAAACCAGATGTTCATGGTTTCTTGGTAACTATGAATTGTGACCTGGTCTGTTTATATTGTGTATGTTTGTAACTTGTTTGTATTTGCTCCGAAGTTCAGGTTGCTGGCTTTTCCTCCTGAAGTAAGTGAATGATATTTGTATGTTGGATCAAAGTAAGATTGTTAAACCCTTAATGTTACTTTCCTTAGTAAAGCAGGTCAAAAGAACCTGTGTTAGCAGCCCTCTGTGTGCTGGTTGTTGTTGGTTTTATACAGCCACAGTAGCTGCTAACAGATTGTTGATATAGGCAGGCAAGAAAGGGGGGCGACTACCCCTATGTCTTGATGGGGTCAGTTGAGACGGGCATAGCACTCCAGCTTGTGCACTCCCCTAAATCCCCTCAAGCCTCAATGGGGGCTGCTTGAGGCAGGTACATGTATTCGTCTTTGCGTTACTCAAATCCCAAATCCCTATGGGTTCCTCACCTACTGACCAGTGCCCACTTGATTTATAGGGTAACAGACAAAGAAGGCACCTTGCCAACATTAAGTTAACAGGTTAACTTTAGCAATATCATTATTCAGCACAAGCACATTATGTCACCCCTGTATCTCATTGTTCCAGCATGGTGATGTTTACAAGTCATAAGCCTGGGAAATATTATCTAACACTTGGAAATTAGAAATTGCTATGGCCATGGAGCCTGGGAAACTAAACTCTGAGAAAGAATAACAAAATCCTCCTTACTCATACTGGAATACTCCCCACACTCCATTCTCTTCTTGCTTTTTCTTGTTTCTGTCCTTTTTTTGACACTATTGAGGAGGCTAGAAAGAGATTCCTTCTATCTTGTCCATCTCTACGTGTTGAAATTATTTCCTCCCTTCAAGACCCACCAAAGATCCTGTTTGCAACATGAAATCTTCCCTGATTCACCCAGGATGATGGCTCCCTCCTCAGTTTTCTCACATTGCTTTAAATGTACCTTTCTTTCCCACTTATTGCTTAATTTGCATGATAGTTATTTATGTACTTTTCTCATCTCCCTTATTAGACTTTAATCTATTTTATATAAAAACTCTGCCTTATTTTATTATCATATCTCTAATATCTTGCAGAGTATTTCTGTATGTAGCAGACAAGGAATATAAATTTCCTGAAATGAGTTCAGTTTAGTCTCTGAAATTGTCAGTCAGCCTCCTCATATTTAAAGCACCTACTATGGAGCAGGCACTGTGATGAGTAGCGGGTAGTCAAAGAAAGGAAAACAAAAACAACCTGTCCCTGCTCTCAGGGAGTTCACAATCAAAACATAGTAGACATCATACTGATGTTGATATCAGGAAAAGTGTAGATGAAATCCCACCTTTGTAATTTGCATGAAAACTGTATGACCCTGGGAAAGTCACTTAAAGTATATGAGACTCAGTTTGCTCACTCCTAAAATGGGGATGATACTAGCTATGCTTATGTCATGAGGCTTATTGTGAAGAACAGAGGAGATAACATGTGCAAAATGCTTTGTAGGCCTAAAAGTACAATATAGAGGCCAGCTAGTATTATGTCAAAAAATTCTATTTGGCTAGACTCAGTTCTACCACAAATATGTAAATGGAATGCTCTCTTAGTACCATGATTCTTCCAGACTTATCTATTTAATTATACATCTTTGTATACAAACTATTCCCCTACTCCCTTTTTGTTGTGACCTTAAAAATCATTGATGAGCAGAAACTGTTTATTTATACTCTGTAACACTTAGCATTTAGTATAGTCTTTACTGTCCCCAGAAGACAGCTATGGCACTTTAACTTATAAAGCACTTTCAATAAGTTATTTCATCTGATTCTTACAATAACTCTGTGAGGCTAAATGTGACAGTTAGTATTATCCCCATTTTACAGACGAGGAGAAAGGTTAAGTGTCTTGCCACAAGTGAATGTTTTTGGAATGGAAGCCGAAACACACATTTGCAATATTCTGAGAAGCTTTGCCTCTTTCTAAAGAGAGGCTCTCTTGTATTCCTCAAACAAAATTTTAAGTTGACAGAAATTCCATAAGATACATGATAGTTGAGTAGATGAATGATCCATGTTAACATTTAGTGATTGTAAGCTTAAGCAAGAACAAGGCAACTATCATGGGTGAAAGCACACTCCATGAATCAGAATAATGGAGTTTGTTTTTTTAATTGGAAGAGATCCCAGGGCTGTCTCATCCAATACATACTCCACAAGGAATTCCCATTACATAACCACAGACGTAGTCATTAAGCCTCTGCTTAAAGACCTCCACAAAGAGGGCACTCACCACCTCCCAAGTCAGTCTAATCCATTTTTTAAGAACTCTAATTTCTAGGAAAGTTTTTTATTTTATTTTATTTTATTTTATGTTATTTTATGTTATTTTGTGTTATTTTATGTTAAGCCTAAATATGACTCTCTGAAGCTTGTACCCATTGCTCCTGCTTCTGCCTACTAGGGACAAAGTCTAATCCCTTTCACACAAGATAGACATTTGAACAGATTGACTATTATGATTAAATGATTATATTTGCTCCTTAAACCTTCTCTTCTCCAGGCTGAACATTCCTAAATCTTTTAACTGATCTTTATACAAGAGGGATTCCAGTCCTTTCATAAAGGGCCTGATGATTAGTGGAAGCCCACTACAAGGATGAATTGTCTCCATAACTGATGAATAAGGCACAATTTACCATAAATGTCACACATAAAGCAGAAGAGGAATTAGGTTTCTCAAGGACAAAGTTACTAGTTTGTTACTGTTGATCCTTTGTTCTTGAAGAAGCCCAATGACATCAGGAGGGTGGTGTCTTGATGAGGAGGAGGAAGAGGAGGAGCATTGTCCAACTGGAACTGCCTGGTTGGATTCCCAGTGGGGCAGCTACTACTACTCTGTTTCCCAGATAACACACAGGAGGCACTGGAAGTCTCGGACTGCAGTGTCTAACAAGTTCACTCTTTATGTGGTCAGACAGGAAGGACAGGGAGACAGCTTCAGAGGGGTTAATAATCTTACTTTATTCTAATCTAGTCTTCTCAAAGGGTTGCTGTTAATGGGAGAACCAGCTTCTACAGCATTCCCTAACAACCCTTCTCACAGGGGTGGGCCAGAAGGGAGGGCAACTACCCTTATGTCTCAATGGGGTCAACTGACACAGGCGTAGCTTGTGCACTCCCCTAAATCCCCTCATGTCTTGATGGGGGTTGGTCAAGGCACATACAGATTCCCTGTGCTTTCCCCACTCCCTGACCAGTGGCCACTTGTTTCATAGGGTGTCAGACAAAGAAGACATCTTGCCAACATTGAGCTCACAGGTTAACTTTAGCAATTTTGTCATTCTGTACAAGCATAGTAAATATCATATTATGTCACCCCTTATCTCACAGCACAGCCTCAGTAGGAGTGTCACTATGATTCTAGGAATCACTATCTAAGATCCTTGGGGCTTTTCTGGGAGTTATTACCTAACACCTGGAAACTAGACATTGTCAAGACCATGGATCCTGAGAAACTCAACTCTAAAAAGGATAACAA
Organism: Trichosurus vulpecula; assembly: GCF_011100635.1. Taxonomy (NCBI): domain Eukaryota; kingdom Metazoa; phylum Chordata; class Mammalia; order Diprotodontia; family Phalangeridae; genus Trichosurus; species Trichosurus vulpecula. The sequence continues at coordinate 85,755,937 of NC_050578.1, read as the reverse complement.
AATCCTCCTTACTTACAAACTCACAGATTGTTGTTTGTCTTTCATTTTCTTTTTTTTCCAAATAGAATTTTTTCCAAATACAACTTTTATTTTCATTCATTCATTCATTCATTCATTCATTCATTTAGCGGAGTCAGCTTCTCCTACTCACACATCGATCTCTTAGTCTTGTCCTGGAATGGTTAAGTGAAGTCCTGTTAGAGGGTAAGAGGATAAATGATATTTATCTTTTAAAAAAATCTATTTATTTATTTTTAGTTTACAACATTCAGTTCCACAAGCTTTTGTTTTAAATTTTCTCCCCCTTCCTCCCTCCCCCCTCCCCAAGATGGCATGCAGTCTGATATAGGCTTTATATATACATTCACATTAAACATATTTTCACATTAGTTAAGGTGCAAAGAAGAATTATAACCAATGGAATGAACCACAAGAAAGAAGAAACAAACAAACCAAAAAAAAAAAGAGAGCATTCCAACTCCATAATTGTTTCTCTGGATGTGGATAGCATTTTTCATCATGAGCCTTTTGGAGTTGCCTTAGAACCTTGCATTGCTGAGAAGAGCCAAGTCTATCAAAGTTAGTCAATGTACAATGTAGTTGTAACTGTGTACAATGTTCTCCTGGTTCTGCTCCCCTCACTTAGCATCAGTTCATATAAGTCTTTCCAGGTTTTTCTGAAGTCTGCCTGCTCATCATTTCTTATAGCACAATAGTAGTCTGTAATATTCATACACCACAACTTGTTCAGCCATTCCCCAACTGATAGGCAATCCTCTCAATTTCTAGGTCTTTGCCACCACAAAAAGAGATGCTATAAATATTTTTGTATATATAGGTCCTTTTCCCATTAGTATGATCTCTTTGGGATACAGACCTAGAAGTGTTATTGCTGGGTCAAAGGGTAGGCACATATGTCCTTCATTTTCAAGGAAGATCAATGACATCAGGAAGGTGATATCTTGACTTGCACTTGCAAGTGAATTGGGTTTAAGTGAGGCAGAGCTGTGAGTGAGTCATCAGCCTCACTCTTTCCTACAGAGTCATCAGAGTCCAGGGGTGAGAAATAGGTCAGAACAACTGGAGATGGCTCCTGGATGTAGCAGGAGACCTTGGCTTTTTTAAGCTAAGATCTTTCCCAGATCACAGTTTGTCTGAGGCAGCGCCCATTCAGTAATTAAAGGCTAGGTAAGAATTGAGGTAAAAGATGGCCTAGTTTGCCTTCACAAAAAAAAAAGTCATTCTGGAAGTGGAAGATCCTCACAGTTTCTGGCCAGAACAGAAACAATTGCTATTTCCACTCACTCTGAGTCATCAAAACCCAAACAATGAGCCAGTTACTAGTCATGAATTAGAGAAACATAGGTAATCCACTAATATATTCACTGGGGTTCTTTGATCACACTAGAAAGACTATTTTCTCTCCTTTCTAGAAGTGAAAAGTACAAGTAAAATAACTAGTTAGTTTTTGCTTCCGTGACTTTGAAGTTGATGCTTATTGGGCCACCAAGTCATCAAATTTTAATGCCACAGCAGTATCCTCAATTCTCAAATGACTTCAGAAACATATTAAGAGCATTGTAGGTGGGGAGTACATGGTGACTTAAGTTTGTAGCATAATGTAGTGACTACCATGCTTAAAGAATGAATCTCCAGAACTGCCAGCTAGTGAAGAACATCTTCCTTTCATGTTTCTCAGTAAGTAAATGAAATAGAACATAATTAAAATGAAAAAAAATTAACTTTCATTTTAATTTTTAATTACCCAGTGTCTGTAGAAATATGTTGTAACTAATTAACTGTGCACACCCGTGGTCTACATCTTTTAATTAAAAGCTGTCACTTCACAATAAAATCTACTACAGTGCCACAGCAATATATAAAAACCTTTAGGTCAAGTTCTAGGACATTTTAAATAGATTTTAGTGAGAGGAGGGGAATGTATGGTCAACCATTTTGGACCAGTTAAAAAAAAATCAAAAGTTATAGATTTTTAGAAACTAGAAAGTGAATTGCATGTCAAACTTCTGACAGGCCGGATGATTAACATCTTCACCTCTACACAAAGTCATTATGGCTGAAATATTTGCTGACTGAAAGGGAAAATGGTCCATAAGAAAACCATTTCTAATAAAAAAAAGTGATACATTACAAATATGGTTTTAAATGTTTCTAAGTGTTCATCATTCCTTATTCAGATGCTGAGGAAAAATAAGAAAAGGAATAGTGAGAAATGAAGCACAGACCCATCGACTGGAAATGGCTGAAGAAATTGTGGAGTAAGAATGCAATACTATAAGAAAGCAAGATTATCAGGAATGCAAAGAAATGTTGGAAGACTTATACAAACTGATGCAGAGAGTAATAAGTAGAACCGGAACAGTATACAGGATGAATGCAATAATGAAGTTAAGAAAACTGTTCCCAGAGAATGTATAAGCGAACTATAATTCCTCCCTCTTAATAGAAAGGTAGAGACTACAGATATAGAATGTCGTATATATTATCAGACACAGTCACTATGTGGGTTGGATTTGCTCAATAATTTTTGTTACCAGGGATGGCTACATCTAGTAATAACTGACTTAAAAACAAAAAATAACAATGAAATTTATTTTTGTTTTAAAAGAAAAATGGGGGTTATCATTTGTCTGTATGTTTTCCTGGGCAGGCGGAAGCCAGGGGAGAATACTTAGGATATTGAAAATAATTTATCTTATCAGTCCAAATCTAGTCAAGATTAGTATACATTTATCTTCAGAATGATTGGGAGAAACAAATTTAATATTGCAATAACCATGTAGAAAGGCAGCTTAGCACATTTCTCAGAGAGATATTTGACCTCAGAGTCAGGTAGATTTTGGGTCAAGTCCCAGAGCTGACATGTATTGGCTGTGTGGTCCTGGGGAAGTCACTAAACTTATTAGTGGCCAAGACAGCTTTCTGAGAATATAGGTGGAAGGCTTTCCACGTGAGGAATTCCCTATACCAATGAAATTACAAGTTTGGTCCAAATAAATGCATGCATGCAAGTATGTGTGCATGTACATATATGCATATGTATATTTTTTCAAGAGAGGTGGACTAACATTCTTAAGGTTGGTCATTTCCTCCAATGGAGAACTATGTCCAGAAATCTTATTTCTTGCCTCCTAGTAAAGGTCTACTAGTTATGAGAAGGAAGTGAAAGATGATACAAGCCAAGAAGATAAGCTAAGCTAACTAGCATGCTATTCCTCTTGTTTAGAAGTCGTATGTGACTGAGAAGATGAGAGACTGACCCTGCTCCTTGTGTGTATGTGATCTATAAACGCAAAATCAAATTGGTAACTTTAGTGCTGGCAGTGAATTGCTCTTTACAAGTTACCCAGTTAATTTTTTTCAGCTCTAAAGAAAAGATAGAAAGGTCTTGCCTTTGAATTTATACTAGTTTTCATAACATTTGGGGATTATGAATGGAAGCTTCTCAGTACACGGTGGATTAAAAAAAAAGATAAATCCTTGGAGTCTTCCTAAAAATGAAAGGACGAACATATCATGCTACTCAAACTTCTAATGAGACTTATTCTTCCTTTCAGTTGTTTTCTTGCTAAATCATTTATAATGCATGATTTGTGAGGCAGAAGGCCTTTCTAGGAAAGTCCTTCTGTACTTAAAAATAAATAATCCAGGTAACATTTTAGTCACATATAGATTTTTAAAAGTCTTTGAGTTTTCCCTCTTTTATACATGATATAATCTGAGTTTTCCTGGTCCAGAGTACAATTCAAAGAGACTCCAAAAAGATGCTTTTAAGCCAGACATTAAGTCCAGCATTAAATCCTTAAATAATTAACCAATGAAAATATTAGGGATTTTCTTTGTAACCTGACTCAGTAGTACAAATAGTTGGAAATCCAACAGGTTAGCCAGAACGGAGGGCAATGGTGGCACATACTTGTAATCCCTGTAAGTGGAGGAGGCTGAGTATAAGGGATCACTTGTGTTCAGGAATTCTGAATTGCAGTAGGGCTAAAGAATGATTGATGTCTGCACTAAATTCAATGTCATGTTGAGAGCAGGGGACCACCATGTTGCTTAAGGTTGAAAGAACTGGACCAAGTCAAAAAGACAACAGGTGGAAGCTTCCATGGTGACCAGCAGTGAAATCAGGTCTATGAATGATGTAGGAAAACATAGGGAGACTCAGTCTCAAAACAAAACAAGAGTTTAACCTTATTTTCAACATTATCTGAGACAAGCAATCTTCAGTTTCTCTACCTGTGGAACAAGAAGGTCTCCATAATGGAATGCATTCCCCCAAAGTTAAAGAATAGGTGAATGCAAGATAATATAATAAATCTCCTAATAAAGATCTGAAGAACAGAACAAGCAAAATGCAGAACCAATGGAAGGAATGAGCCCGTATTGCAGTTGTGACAGCCCATGGATTTGAAAGAATACTGGATTTACCACTGCATGATGCAGAAACTTACTGATGGTGTGTCAGTTATGTTTCCAGTTGTCTCTCTGTATAGAGTATGTACTGAATTGTAAGATGATGTCCAGATAATTTAGTCAATAAGGTGTAAAATTCCTGAACAGGTAGCCATCTGCAAGGTGCAAATGACATCCCAACTCAAGACCTCTCACACTGAGATCCAACCTCCTTAGATCCTCCTCCCTCTCCTCTCTCCTTCCCTTCACTTTTCAGCTTTTTTTAATATGCTTTCTTCCACTGATTAGATCATGAGCATCTTGAGGGCAAGGGCTATCTTATACCTATTTTTATTTGTATTCCCAGTGTTTGGCAAAGTTTCTGGCACATAGTAGGTGCTTAATAAATATTTACTGATTTACTGTCTGACTTAGAAGTCAATAGGAACAATAAATGACTGACTTTAGCCTACCTGCTATCATTGAGTATCAGGGATACCATACCATCAAATGACTCTGACATTCCTAACTTGGCAGAAACCATCTGCAGTACAGTAAAGTACTTGGCATACAATTGTCTAAAATGCAGACTACTTACTCCAGGGACCATTCTAAAGAAAATGATGACAAACACTGAAAAAAAATTGTAAATTACCAAGGCTGGGGGGGAAAATCTATTTCAGAGAATCATTCGGCCCAAGCCCAACTCATGAGTCCAACTACATCACTCCCTGATTAAGATTTGCCAAGAGCTCCCTATTGCTTTATGTGCAGCAAGGCGGCACAGTGGATAGAGTTGCCAGGCCTGGAATAAGGAAGACCTGAATTCAAATGCAGCTTCAGCCACTAGTTATGTGACCCTCCCTAGACAAATTATTTAACCCCAAAGAGTCAGCCACAACTGAAATGACCGAACAACACCAATTCTACTACCCTGAAGATAGAAACTCCACAGTTGGGCAAACTTCTCAGCTTAGCACTTAAAGCCCTTCATAGAATGACTCCAAACTGTCTTTCCAGGCTTCTTTTGCATTATTATTTCCTTTCGCACATCCCACATTCCAGTTACAGTGGCCTAATTTCTACTTCCCAAGCTGCCATCTCTGTTTCTTTACACAGACCATGTTTCCTCATGCTTGGGATACACTTTCTTCTCATTCCTACCTCTGAAAATCCATAGCTCCATCCAAGACTCACCCCAGTGATACCTTTTAATGAAAACCCTTCCTGATCCTCTGAGTTGTTAGTGCTTTTTCTCTTATCAAATTATCATGTCATATCAGTATGCATGGTGTCATAGACCTAAAGCTGGTAGGGAAGTTAGAAGTTACCTGGATATAATCTCTTCATTTTACAGAAGAAGTGAGCTAAGTAATTTCTCCAAACTCACACAGTTTGAAAGTGTCCAAAGTATTTGAAACCAAGTCTTTGACACCAAATCCAGTGCTGTTTTTGGTCTACCACACTACCTATAGATACCTCTTCATGTCATACATTCTTCTCTGCCCCACCCAGTAGAATATGAGAGGAATGCTTTTTTTCTTTTTCTTGTTTGTATCTTCAGTACATAGTAGGTGTTTAAAAATGCTTGTTGATTAAACTGGATAGAAACAAAAAATATTTTAGCTACACAGGACCTTATAGATCTTTTATTCAGCCTCCTCATTTACAAATGAAAAAACCAAAGTTTAGGGAGGCTAAGTAACTTCTTTAGGTCACAGGGTTCATGAGTTACTGAGACAATTCCTGTCTTCTTACAATCTAGTGCTTTTATGTGAGAAAAAAAAAACAGTAACAACATTGCATCAGAAATGTAAAAGGCCATATATTTAATCAGTTAAATGATTATGGTTTGATTAACTGAATAACAGATATAATGTTATTAAATGTGTTATCATGAGCATCAGGACATAATCAAATGACTGCCATTCCTAATTTGGCAGGAACAATCTGTAGTACACAGAGTTATTTGGCATACAATCTTCTAAAAAGCAGGTTCACTCTATGAACCATATTAAAGGAAAAAATGGCAAACACTTTTTTTGTTTAATTAGAATAGAATAACAGGATTTAATGGAAATAACCTTACAAGGCATGTAGTACAACCATCTCCTTTTTAACACATGAGGAAGCTGGGACCCAAAGAAGTCAAACAATATTATTTTTATTCCTAAATTAACAAACACCAAACAAAATGACCATTCCAATATATGTTGCGTACCAGAAGGAGAGTATTGCATAAGCAAACACTTTCTCTGAATAATGTCATTAAGAAAGATCAGAGTCTGACTTCACGTACATTCTTTTTTTCTTTTAAATTTATTTATTTTTAAAACATTCAGTTCCACAAGTTTTTGAGTTTCAAATTTTCTCCCTCTCTCTCACCTTCCCCTTCCCCATCCAAGACAGCATGCAATCCAGTAGAGGTTCTACCTGTATCTTCACACTAAACATTTTTTCACAATAGTCCAGTTGTAAAGAAGAATTATAACCAACGGAATGAGCCAGGAGAAAGAAGAAACAAAACAAAACAATGAAAAAAGAGAGAGCAATTAGTTTGCTTCAATCTGCATTCAGACTCCATAATTCTTTCTCTGGATGTGCATAGCTTTTGCCATCATGAGTCTTTTGGAGCTGTCTTTAAACCTTACATTGATGAGAGGAGCCATGTCTATGAAAGTTAGTCCTTAGAGACACATCATGTATAATGATCTCTTGGTTCTGCTCCCCTCACTCAGCATCAGTTCATATATGTCTTTCCAGGTTGTAATGAAGTCCGTCTGCTTCTCATTTCTTATAGCACAATAGTATTCCATTACATTCATATACCACAATTTGTTTAGCCATTCCCCAATTGATGGACATCCCCTTGATTTCCAGTTCTTTGCCACCACAAAAAGAGCTGCTATAAATAATGCATATAGGCCTTTTTCCCACTTGTATGATTTCTTTGAGATACAGCCCTAGAAGCAGTATCTCTGGGTCAAAGGGTATGCACATTTTTTTAGCTCTTTGGGCATAGTTCCAAATTGCTCTCCGGAATGGTTGCATGAGTTCACAACTCCACCAACAATGCATTAGCATTCTAATTTTCCCACATCTTCTCCAGCTTCATGTACATTTGTTTTAAAATAAATTTTTGAGGGGGGAAGGTGAGGCAATTGGGGTCAAGTGACTTGCCCAAGGTCACACAGCTAGTAAGTATGTCAAGTGTCTGAGGCCAAATTTGAACTCAGGTCCTCCTGACTCCAGGGCTGGTGCTCTACTCACTGCACCACCTAGCTGCCCCTTCATATACATTCTTGACACATACATGCAGTGGTAAGGCATTGACTTACAATGGTTTTGTGATCCTGGGCAAGTCATTTAGCCTCCAGGGGCTCTAAGGTAATTCTTTAAGACTCAAAGTTATAGAGATGGTACCACCCCTCAATGATAGGAAGAGTTCCCTTACCTAGGAATTCCACGTGTTAATGAAATTCCAGATTTATCTCCTATCCCTGACACTAAGTTTCTTGAAGTTACGGTTTGTTTTTCACTTTTGTCTTCACATCACCAGCAAGTAAAATAGGGTCATGTACATAGTGAGAGTTTAAAAAAAGATGCTTGTTGAATTGTATTGAATAGAATATAGATTTTGTACCACCTAGTCTTAACTTATTCCTTTCTGCCTCAAGCAGACATTAAAATAAGCCAAATCTTTCACTTTGTCTAAGTTACAATTTCACTATAAGTACACAGCAGTCAGGTCTTGCTAGTGGAAAATAACATTAAATGTGTCATTCACCCTTCTGTAGGAAGGGCCCAGTTGTTTCCAAGCATTCAGGGATAAACTTTGGTGTCTAAAACATGAAGGAAGCTTGTCTGATTCAGGCACTCTGGAATCCTGAAAGTGCTCACTGTGACAAGCTCTGAAAAGCTGGTAATTGCTAAGATTGTGAAAAGAGTGTCAGAGGTAATGCTGGAGGTGTCAAAAGATGATACAAAACAGGAACACTAAGGACCCTTTCTGGATATAACTCCCAGATGTACTCAACTGCCTTTCACTTCAATTGTCTCAGCTATTATACACTTAAAATAAAGCATTCAATATTTAATTTCATATTTATAACATGAAGGTCTGTCTTACCATTTGGGTATTTTACTGTTCCAATACATTCAAGTAAGTGGCTGATGGACTCTGATTCTTTTGGAGATAATTTAAGTGAAATTCAATTTTATTTGAACATTTCAAGAGTAAATGTTCTCTTTTTAATATTTAAAGTAAACTTTCCTGAAAACCATAAATATCTCCCACAGGTATATATTTGAATTTAATTTATACATAACATTTAATGGCATTCCTTCCTTGCAATTGACTAATCATCACTTTATAGTAAATTTAGATGTGAAAAAAAGTCAAGTTATATTTTGACCAGTGACCCTCTGTAGACAGAAGGTGACTAGGTTTTGGATAAAGAAAGGGAAAACCACTCCAGCATCTTTGCCAAGAAAACCCCAAATGGTGTCATGAAGAGTCAGACAGGACTACTGAACATCATAAAGTGCCTGTGATCCCACATATTCATTTTTCATTTTGGACAGAGATAATTTAGAAAGTAAAATATTGTTATGGCTCTGCCAAGCCCTAAACCCACCATTACTCCTCCTGAATAGAACTGAGCATGATTTACAGGTTAGACAAGGATTTGTAGCAAAACACTGTACCATTTGTCGTGCATATGTCACATCAGGTCACACAGATCCCCTGAAAACTACATGAAACAACTTTTTTATCCCATGGAAACTTTCTCCAATGCATACAAATCACATTTATACTTGATTGGCATAAAACTCTCAATGTATTTCAAGGCTTTAAACTTAATTCAGTGGTCAAATAGAGCCAATGGATGAGGCGTAAATATTTTATCCTTCTTCAGGTAAAGGAAATTAAACACAGTTATGAAGGAGAAAGTTGTGATTCAGTATCTCAGGAGACTTACTAGCACCTTGAAATCAAAGCTCAGTGGGAATAACATGTTCATTAGTAATTTCTTTACCATAGCAATCTCAGAAAAAACAATGGAATAGCAAAATCATTGAAAACAGATTTAGAAAGTATTCAAACAAAAATTCTTACTATATTAAAAAGACATATGCCACACCACCCCAAGAAGCTACAGAAATATTAATACTTTATTATCAAAAGAAAAAAAGCAATCATAAAAATTCTAAGATTAAAATTCTTATTCAAAAGAATGATTGTACAAATAAATGTGTATTTGTTAAGTACTATTATGTGCCAAGCAGTGTGCTAAATGTTGGAAGTTACAAATACAAAAGTAAGACACGTTGCCACATTTTTTTTCCATTTTCATTTTGTTATCCCTCTAAATTCATTCTTAAATGTTCTTGGGATATTATAGTTCTGTGGGGTATCATGCCAAATTTTATGCAAACTTCACTCTTCCCTACACTTTCGTACTATTTATGAAACAATTTTCTCATAAACTTTTATCATCTTTCTCTGTTCTGTTTTATAAAATCTGACATGGTAATGTGCTCCAAATGGTAGAATATCACAAACTCTGCAGAATCAAAATTGTGAATCAGCCTAAGGGCAGTGTAGAAATTCATGGAAGGGGTAAACAGATTGTACCATATTACCACTAATGAAGTGGATGCAAAATAAAAACTGACATTAAAGAGATCATGAAAGAGATGTAAGAGAGGAAAAAAGGTGGGTTGTTTATGTAGCAACAGAAAGAGGAAAATAGATAGACAGCCTGTATACTGTACCATTATTTCAATAAAGTTAAGAGACCTGGAGGAAATGCTGGGTAGATTCCTCCATAGAGGATTTTGGGAGAACAGTTGCAAATGATGAGAAGGTATGAATAAACTGTGATCTGTACCAATGCACTTAATTGTTGTTGTTCAGTCATGTCCAACTCCTCATGACCCTTGGACCATAGCACATCAGTACCATCCACAGGGTTTTCTTGGCAAAGATACTGGAGTGGTTTGACATTTCCTGATCTAGTAGATTAAGGCAAACAGAGGTTAAGTGATTTGCCCAGGGTCACATGGCTAGTAAGTGTCTGAGGCCAGATTTGAACTCAGATTTTCCTATATATCCACTATATCCACGGAGCCACCTAGCTGCCCACACTTGTATTTACCATGTGATACATAGAGATCTAATGAAATTTCTATATATCATATATATGTGTCATATGCATTTACCATTTGTAATGCTTATATATATATATATATGTTATATATATATATATAAAACACTGCTTATGATATATATACAAAACATGGTAAATACAAGGGCACTGGTGGAGATCACAGATCATTCATACCTTCTCATTAATCATTTGTAGCTATTCTCCCAAAATTCTCCAAGGAGGAATACACTCAGTATATTGAGGATTTCCCCCCAGGTCTTTTAAATATATATCTACACATACACACACACACACACATTCTAGTTGAATTTTCGCAAGATACACAGGGTGTTTTAAACATTGCCAAAGAATATTAATGCATTTTAGACTATAGCATTGGAATTCACAAAAAACAATTAATGAAGCAAAAAGTACTGATATACCTCGAAGATACTGTGGTTTTGGTTTCAGACCACCTCAATAAAGCAATATCACAAAAAAGTGAGTCACATGAATATTTTGACTTCCCAGTGCATATCAAAGTTATGTTTATATTACACTGTAGTCTATTAAGTATGCAATTGTATTATGTCTAAAAAATGTACATACCTTAATTAAAAAATACTCTATTGCTAAAAAATGCTAACCATCATCTGAGCCTTAAGTAAGTAGTAATCTTTTTGCTGGTGGAAAGACTCTCCTCAATGTTGATGTCTGCCGACTGATCATGGTGGTAGTTGCTGAAGATTGGGTTGGCTATGGTAATATCTTAAAATAAGACAACAATGAAGTTTGTCATATCAATTGACTCTTCCTTTCATGAAAAATTTCTCTGTAGCATGTGATGATGCTGTTTGGATAGCATTTTACCCAGAGTAGAACTTTCTTCAAAATTGGAGTCAACCCTCTCAAACCTTCTGGTGCTTAATCAACTAAGTTTATGTAATACTCTTCACCATTGCTGTCTCTCTTGGAATAGAGAGGCCAAAGGAGAGGAAGAGAGTCAGGGAAATGGCTGGTTGGTGGAGCAGTCAGAACACAAGCAACATTTATTGATTAAGTTCACCATCTTATATGGGTGCAGTTCACGGCACCGTAAAACAATTACAGGAGTAACATCAAAGATCACCAATCACGGATCACTATAGCATATAGTAATAATGAAAACGTTTGAAATACTGTAAGAATTAGCAAAATGTAACACAACGACACAATGTGAGCACATGCTATTGGAAAAGTGGTGCTGACAGACTTGGTTGAGAGAGGATTGGTAAAAAACTTCAATTTGTAAAAACAAAACAAAACAGATCTGTAGTACATAATAAAGGGAAGCACAATAAAATGAAGTATGCCTGTATGAGATACTCCTTTAGGGCACGGACTATGTCACTTTGACTCTGTGTTCTCAGCACTTATCACAGACCTGGCACATTGTGGGGGTGGGGGGAGGGTTGCCTAAAACATGTTTCCATTGAAGTGTGTGTGTGTGTGTGTGTGTGTGTGTGTGTGTAGGTTTAGGGGCAGCTAGGTGGTGAGCTGGATAGAGTGCTAGGCCCGAAGTCAGGAAGACTTATATATGTGAGTTCAAATCTGGTGTCAGACACATAATAGCTGTGTGACCCTGGGCAAGGCGCTTAACCCTGTTTGCCTTAGTTTCCTCATCTGTAAAATGAGCTGGAGAAGGGAATGGCTAAACCATTCCAGTATCTTTCACAAGAAAACCCCAAATGGCTGAGTCACAAAGAGTCAGATACAGCTAAAATGACTGACCAACAACGAGCAAAAATACTGTTTTTCCTTATTCGTTATACATGCTCTTTCCCTCAATAGAATATAAGCTTTTTGAGGATAGTTTCATTTTCATCTTTGTATCACCAGTGTTTTCACTGTGCTGGCCAGTTAGTCCAAAACCTAGAACGCAGTATGTTCCAGTGAGCATTAATAAATGCTTGTTGAATAAATGGATGATTGAAAGATTATTATATTATTATATAATATTATTATATATTAAATTATTATAAAGTTTGGGGTTTTTTTGCTTTTTGGTTCTGGGTATTTCCAAAATCCATCGAGAACAAGTATCAAGGGTGGGCTAGATTTTAATAATTCAAAAAATAGGCTTTGGTCTCCAGATTTATAACTGGAATCTACTCCCTGTTATTATATTACATTCTCTGCTCTTGGTGTTTGCTGTATAAGAATACTGACCCAAGATAAACAGTTTAACAAGAACTGCAGAAGGAAAATAATGGATATTTGTTCATAAGGTTGTGAGAGATTAGTAAAAGTTAGGGAAAGTTAAGTTTCCACAGAATAATTAATGAAGTGTCAGTTTGAACAAAGAAGGGAATAAAAATTATCTAAGGTAGATGGACCCAGCCGATGAGAGAATAGCTAGTGGCTTTCTGAAAACCACAAACTCTGGATACAGGCAAAACTAGCCTAAACCAGCCAGATAAGAGTCATGGTTGAACAGAGAACTGGGTCAAATTGCTATTAAGCATGCTTAATTGGCTAATTGAATATTATCTTACACACTCACAGGGAGGAGTTTTCCGCCATTTTTGAACATGAGATGTATGTTGAGGGGGTGGACATACCAAGTTGTTGCATGTGAGGGATGTATATGGAAGAATGTAACCCAGAAGGGAGCAGGCCAATCTGTTCTCTGAAGGGAGGTACTGAGCTGATGCTGCATCAATCTGCATCAGTCTAACAGAATAAAGCTGGTCTCCCTCCTTTATTCCCTACTCCCTCTTCCTAAAGAAGGGAGGAGTCCGCTCCTGGCCAGGAACTTAAGCCCAATTCCTTTGGATTCGCAATAATAATAAATGTCCCTTGATACCTAAATCTCTGTGCCAAGTGTATTTCTAACAAGGTATTAACGGATACTGATGTTTTGTTCTTTAAATTTGCTCCCTATTGCAAGTGGCTTCCTTTCCACTGCACACTGTTAGGGCTGTTCCCAGAATCTTTTTCATGAAAGCAAAAAGCCACATTTCCCCAAAGTTTTAAAATTCAACACTGCGCACAGTGGGAATCAGACTCTGAGGAAAGAAAAGATGAAAGGAAGGAAAAACTCTGACGGTGACGATACCACCACGGGCCCTGTTTTATGACACTTCAGGCTTCCTTTTGAACAAAGAAAGAAAACGATTTTGTTTTCAAGAGACTATTAGTTTACTTTGGAATTATACCATCTATCCTTTTAAAAAATAAATAAATATCACAAACAGCTTGTACTAGAAAACATTTTATATATGGGCACAAAGGGTGTCCTTTATTAAGGCATATTTTATATATGTGATGCTCTAGGGATTAAATATTATATGAAGTTGGTTACAAATAAAAAGTACATCTTTCTAAGAGCACAGAAGAGAGATTATTATTCTTTCTAAATCAGACAAGAATTAAATATACAACGCTGAAGAAGAGAAAGTTCTATTTGAATTTTTGCAAGATAGGCAGGTTGTTTTAAACACTGCCAAGGAATATTAATGTATTTTAGGCTATGCCTTAATTCTACATAATCTTTGGAATTCACTGAAAGAAAAAAAGAAACAACATTAATGAAGCACCAAAATGTATAGGAAATTCCTTTAGGGCATGGACCATGTCACTTTGCTTCTGTGTTCTCAGCTCTTATCACAGGCCTGGCACATAGGAGGTAGCTAATAAAGTGTTTTAATTGATTGACAGACAGGTCATCTAATTGGCTCAGACACAAGCAGTTTGCAGGATTGTCTTCATAATCAACTCCATTTAAATAGATTAAATGAACTCTAGTAAAAGGTGGCAAGAAATAATGGATTCTTGGTACCAGGTACAGTAAAGGGTAACTGGTCCTTTTCCAGTGTTGTACTGACAAACCGTATAGGCTACAAACAGGGAAGGGATCAGATTGCCTCCTTTGTTAACTCTAGTCAAGCAGTTTAAATTGTGGTCATGTAAATTCGTACTCTTTGCTTTGGTCCCTGCTCTGCCTAAGCACCACCTAATGGTTATTTTTTGGGCCCTTCTGGCTCACAGTGAACAGAAATAGCAACTATTCTCTTTTGGCCAGCAACTCTGAGGGTCTTCCCCTCTCAGTTTGATTTGTTTTTTCATTAAAAGAGACATCCCTTGACTCGCTTCTTAAAGAAGCCTATTCATTGAATGAGTATTACCTCACTCAAAGAGACAACCTGAAAAGACCTTAGCCTAAAAGGGTCTCCCATTACATCCTAGGCTATCTCCACTGATTTTGATGAATATCTAGCCACTGGAACCAGATGGCTCTAGAGGAGAAAGTGAGGCTGGTGACTTTTCACAGCCCTCTTTCACTCAAATCAAATTCAATTGCAAGTCATGTCATCATCTCCCTGATGTCATGGTCCTCTTCAAGAATGAGGGACAAACCACACACACACACACACACACACACAAAAGCCACACAACTAACCACAACCACATCTCTTTGCTTGGTAGAAGTGTTTTCAACCCTGAGAACTCATCTTTTTCCTTTTTCTCCTCCTCTTCCTTTTCTTCCTCCTTCTTCTTTTTCCCCTGTCTCTCCTTCCCTTCCTCCCTTTCACTCTCTTTCCTAAATCTTCTCAAGTTTCCATGAAATCTTCATAATCATCATTTCTTTATCGCAGTAATATTCCATCCCATTTATATACTGCAATTTGCTTAGTCACTACTGAAATATTAGATTTTTAGGGTTTTTCCAAGCTTTTTGCTATTCCAAGAAGCAATTATCAATATTTTTGTACATATGTCTATTTTTTATTTTAATTATTTCTTCAAGTTATAAATCTAATTTTACATGCATGAAAGTTTATAGATCAAGTAGTATAAAAGCTGGTTGCAAATAAAATACATCTTTGTAAGACTATAGGATGAATATTAACTTTCTTTCTAAATCAGATATAGTTTTACTATGCTCTTAACAACTGAGTAACTTTTCTTTGAATAGCTGCCAATTATTTTTCAGAATGACTTGTACAACAGTACAAGCAGTAAATTTTTCTGCCTGTCTTTCCTCAGCCCTACCAGCTTTTTTTTTCAATCTTTCAGCATGATTAATTATTCTCATTTATCATAAAAGACTCTGCTATAAGAATGACAAATTCATTGCAAGAGAATATAGCATAAACCTTCATTTTCATTAAAAAAAAATTTTTTCCACATTGAACTTCAATACAAATGAGTGTTCACATTTCATGAGAGACTAAGACTGTAGATAGTCCAAATGGGAAGGAACTTTTTTGTTGTTGCCATAATTTTTTTTTGAATGATCTTTCATTCCCCCCCCCCAAACCAGACTGTAAATTCTTAAAGAAAACAAATTCTTCTACTTCTTTTATATTCCCCCAACAGTTTTTGTCAATCTTTCTTTTCTAAATCTTCTCTAGTTTCTATGAAATCTTCATATTCATCATTTCTTAAGTGCAGCAATATTCCATTACAAGGAAGGAGGTGGGAAGGAAGAAAGGGAGGGAGAAAGTGGGACAGAGGGTGGGAGGAGGGAGGGAAAGGGAGAAGAGAGGAAGAAGATGAGGAGGAAGATGAAGAAGATGAAGATGAAGAACAAGAGAAGGAGGAGGAAGAAAGGGGAAAGGAAGAGGGAAGAGGGGAGGGGAGGAAAGGAGAGGAGGGGAGGGGAAGGAGAGGAGGAGGGAAGGAGAGGAGGGAGAGGGAAGGAGAGAGGAGGGAGGAAGAAGGGAGGGGGGAGGAGAGGAGAGGAGGCAAAAGTTTTACTTTCTTTTGACATGAATGTATTCCTGATAAATAAACTGCTAAAGTTAGGTATGCTCCAATCTGATATTCACTCCAAAAAAAGGAGCTTCTAAAGTAGACCTAACCAATATCTACAAAACATAAGGCTTTATGAGACCAGGCTTATATAATTGTATCTTTCTTAGGTCTTTACTTCCTGAAATATTTCAATATTTTAATACTTTAAGATTCTATGATTTTGTAGGTGTGGATTCTTCCTTTGCCAACTTCGACAACAGCATCTCTACATATTAGAGAATGTTCTCTGTAAATTTCCATGATGGATAAATTCTTTATCCTTCAGTTAACTTGCTGATGAGACTCTGAATTTAGCCATTGGTCCTTGCATGATAGATCTGAAATCCTGTTCTATCTTTTCACAAAAGATATAAAAAATATTTGATTTTTTAAAAAAAGATCCTAAGCTACCCGCTTAACAAGGATTATGCTAAGAAATAACTTTGGCAAACTGCTGCTACCGAAAAAAAATATCAGTGGTATCCTTTTTTTTTAAATAAACATTTTTTTTATTATTTTTAGTTTACAACACAGAATTCCACAAGCTTTTGGGTTCCAAATTTTCTCTCCCTTCCTCTCCCATCTCCTCCAAGAAGGCATATGATCCAATGTAGGTTCTACATATTCTTTCACATTGAACTTATTTACATAACAGTCCAGTTGTAAAGAAGAATTATAGCCAATGGAAGGAACCAGGAGAAAGAAGAAATGAAACTGAAAAAAAAGGAAAAAAAAGAGAACAAAGAGTTTGCCTCAATCTGCATTCAGACTTCATAATTCTTTCTCTGGATGCAAATCACTTTTTCCATCATGAATCTTTTGGAGCTGTCTTTGAACCTTGTGTTGATGAGAGGAGCCAAGTCTATGAAAGTTAGTCCTTAGAGATACTGTATGTCTGTAATCTTGTACAATGATCTCCTGGTTCTGCTCCCCTCATGCAGCATCAGTTCATATATGTCTTTCCAGGTCATAATGAAGTCTGTCTGCTTCTCATTTCTTATAGCACAATAGTATTCCATTACATTTATATGCCACAATTTGTTTAGCCATTCCCCAATTGATGGGCATCCCCTTGATTTCCAATTCTTTGTCACCACAAAAAGAGCTGCTATAAATATTTTTGTGCATACTAGTCCATTTCCCATCTGTGTGATCTCTGTGGGATACAGCCCTGGAAGTGGCATTGCTGGGTCAAAGAGTATGCACATTTTTATAGCCCTTTGGGCATGGTTCCAAATTGCTCTCCAGAATGGCTGGATCAGTTCACAACCCACCAACAATGTAACAATGTCACAATTTTCCCACATCTTCTCCAGCTTTTATCATTTTCCTGTTTTGTCATGTTAGCCAATCTGAGAGGAAAGATGTGGTACCTAAGAGTTGTTTTGACTTGCATTTCTCTAATCAATAGTGATTTAGAGAATTTTTTCATATGACTATAGATATCTTTAATTTCTTCCTATGAAAACTGCCTGTTCATATCCTTTGACCATTTCACCATTGGGGAATGACTTGTATTCCTATAAATTTGGCTCAGTTCCCTATATATTTTAGATATGAGGCCTTTATCAGAGACACTGGTTGTAAAGATTCTTCCGCAGTTTTCTGCTTCCCTCCTAATCTTTGTTATCAGTGGTACCATTTTATCAAATTGATATTGTGGTTAATGAGTCCACATTAAAAAAAAAGGTTTCACAGAATTTGTTAGGCTCAGAACTATATCTAGTCACTCTGATGGGTTGCTGGGGTGCTTGTACTTGGACTCTAATTCTAACATCACATTTCTCCTTAGCCTCCGCTTGGGTGCCTGTGCATGGACACCAATTCTAAAACGACATCCAGCTCTAAAATCACATCTCTCTCTAGGCTCAAAATACTGTCTCAGGCAGTTCCTCTCCAGTTCAAGGGCAGCATGCCTTAGCAAAACACTTATCTCTCCTCCTGATACTGTGGCCAGCTGCACCGATAGAATTTATTAGTTTGGACTCCCTGTGTAGATGCTAAGTGGCTGTGTTCTGGGCTGTAACAATATTTACTACTTACTGACCTTACTGATATGTATCCTAGACATAGTCAAATGTATACTCCCTTACATTCATCTTGTCTAACAAGACATTTGATGGAAGCAACCTGGATATTTCCAGTCAGCTCTAACCTTTAGTTGACTTAGTGAAGTTTCAAGGCAAAAACCACACCTCCATGTCACCCTGCCTTGGGCTATTTCCCAGTGAACTCTGGGTAAGATACCTGTGAGGTAGATACAAAAAAGGCATGTTTCTTTAAGAACTGACCACCCCTTAGCCACTCCCTAATCCCACCCCAAAACACTTAATTGACATGTTTCACCCCAAAATCTCTTATGAAAACTTTTCCCGCACCCTTCTATGGTTGCAGGTTCCCTAAGAACTCTTGCCCACTGAAAAGCATAATAAATCTTTGCCACCTTGACTTAAAGATTGCTTGGATCCACGAATTCATTTCAGATGGCCCCAACCCTCTCCAGTACTCGGGTCCTTGAGGGGTACTCCACCTCAACGACCTTATCTGGGAACTCCAGCCTTGGGGTCCCTGAACCTTGTCTCCCTCAACCCTCAACAACTGGAGGTAGGTGCTCTCCTAATTGGTCCTTCAGAGTAACTCAAATTAGTTATAAACAGTGTGATGTTGATATAGTTCTCCATAGTTACACCAATCATACTTAAGTATAAAGTTTGGGAACTTCAGAGATATTTGGAATTCTTTTTCAAACAAAGCAACAGATTTACTCCAGTGATCCATTTTTGTCATAAACAGAATTTGGACATCCAAGCATGATCATAAGACTATAAGACCCACAGAGGCAAAGCAAGGAAGGTCCAATAGGAAACAATAGAAAGAGGTCCAGCCACTGATTGTTAGGGAAACATGGAATCATAATGGGAATGCAGCCATGGGTACTTGGGGCTCAGCCTTCCTCTCTGACAGACAAGTGATTAGTGGTGTCTCATTGGGACTGTCCCACAGTGATTTAGATTTTATTTAGACAAAGAAATGCAAAGGAAAGCAGGCATATAGCATTCTATGAATATGCCAGTGGTTTTATTTTGTTTTTACAAATTTTAAACCTAAGGAAACAATTATTTTGCCCTCTCAGCTTTTACTTCTCCTATGTATTTGAGATGTGTTAATCACTCAGTCAACAGACATCTATTATGTGCCCACTATGTGCCAGGCACTATGCTAAGCACTGGAAATACAAAAGAGGTAAAAGACAGTCCCTGTCCTTAAGGACCTGC
This sequence comes from Trichosurus vulpecula, assembly GCF_011100635.1. Taxonomy (NCBI): domain Eukaryota; kingdom Metazoa; phylum Chordata; class Mammalia; order Diprotodontia; family Phalangeridae; genus Trichosurus; species Trichosurus vulpecula. The sequence goes on along the minus strand of NC_050578.1, from coordinate 85,736,316 downwards.
AATCTAGTGGGGAAGACAATGAGCAAACAAATAAGCATAAACAAACCATATACAAGATAAATAAGAAAAAATTAAAAGAGGAAAAGCATTAGAATTTTGAAAGGTTTCGTATGGAAGGATGAATTTTGGAGTTCATCCTTAAGAGTAGCCAGGGAAACCGGAAGGTAGAGATGAGGAAAGTGAATATTCCAGATACAGGGGACAGCCAGCCAGAGAATATGTCTGGATTCAATATACATACACATATATCTACATGCACACATATACATCTGTATGTATGTGTATATATATATATATGTATATATGTATATATATGTGCGTGCGTGTGTGTGTGTGTGTGTGAATAGTTGCTACTTGTGTAGCTGCCTTATTTGCCCGAAGTAAACTTTAAGTTTCATGAGGCCAAAGATCATATATCATTCATCTTAAATTTCCCCCACTTTCCCTCCAGGCTTAGTACAGAGCCTTGAAGAATGGTAGTTTACTGATAATTTATAAGAAAAAAAGAAAAAAGGGCTTTGGTTATATTTCCCTTTCAAATATATTAACCATATAATACCATAGAGTTGGTCAAAAAGAAAGAAAAAAAGCTAAGCCCCTAGAGTCCATGCACTATATTATTTAACTGTGACAGGATGCACATAAGAAGGATTTTGTTATCCTTATAGAGTTCAGTTTCTCAGGATCTATGGCCATGGAAATGTCTATTTTCCAGGTATTAGATAATAACTCCCAGAATAGTCCCAAGGATTTTAGATAATAATTCCTAGAATCAGTGACAGACAGTCCTACTGAGGCTGGCCATGAGATATGGGGGTGACATATTTGATATTTACTACACCTGCGCAGAATGATTATATCACTAAAGTTAACTTGTGAGCTTAATGTTGGCAAGATGTCTTCTTTGTCTGTTGTCCTATAAAGCAAGTGGGCACTGGTCAGTGAGTGGAGAAACCATGGATAATGCATAAAGGAATGCACGCACCTGCCTCAACCAGCCCCCATTGAGGCTTGAGGGGATTTACAGGAGTGAACAAGCTGTGCCTATCTTGATTAACCCCATCAGGACATAGAGGTAGTTGACCCCCCTTCTCACTGGCCCCTGCAAGAAGGTTGTTAGGGAATGCTGTAGGAGTTATGCCCCCATTATCAACAACCTTTTCTGAGAAGACTAGACAGGAATGGAGTAAGATTATTAACCCCTCGGAAGGTGTCTGCCTGTCTAACTAGATCAAGAGTGAATCTGTTAGAGGCTGGACCCTGAAACCTCCAGTGTGTGTTATCTGTGAAACAGGGGCAAAGATTGTAATTTCCTCAGCAGGTAACTCCCTTCACCAACATGACAACAGTACACCTGAGTCTTAGAAGACAAGCCTAGGGAGTTGTCTGAGGCATCCCAGTGACTTTCCCAGGGTGATACATCTATTGAGAACCAAAAGCAGAAAATGAACTTCAGCCTGACTCTTACCCTAGCACTCTGTTTATTACATCACACTGCCTTTACAACTATGATAAACTTTAATTTTTAACCATTAGCTTTGGTTGTTTTTTCTAATTATTAGTTTTTGTTCTTTTTCTAAACTGATGCTTTACTGTAGAGTGGGGATGACTCTGGGTCCTTGAAAGTATGGTAATAGAAAGCTTTGGTAGGCCCAATCAAACTGGAATGGACTCAAGGCCCAGTGATAGACTGCATCTATCATAGGAGGATTGGGCTAGCTAAGTTAAGAGAAGTTTATGATGAAGAGGTTGGAGGTTTGGGGCAATAGAAAAAAATGAAAACCATATCCTAAGGGATGGATGTGGTTGTTATATGAGGCAATACCCACAATAGAAACAGCACGAAATTTTGGAGAAATGTACAAATATCCTACTCTAATAAATAACTATAGACCTTTTCACTTGCTTTGACTCTGTCTTTTTTCTGACCTGGTAAGTAAAGTCAAAATTCCAAAACACATACATACACACATACACACACACACTATATACATATATATATATATATATATATATGTATATATACATATATATATATATATATATGTATATATACATATATATAATTTTTATATATTTATACATTTATATTTTATTTATGTAGACATATAAATAAAATATTTTCTTGATACTTAACCCTAGAACAATACTACTCAATAAATATTATTGGTTGATAGATTCATGAGTTCCTCAACCTGTAGTTGTATTAATCCACTGGAAAAGGAAATACTAAACCACTCTATTTTCTTTACCAAGAAAACCCGATGGACAGTACCATTTGTCAAATCATCTATTTTATTATTATTAATTGTAATACAGACATCATATGTGGACCATGTGGGTTACTCTTCCAAATGGCAGGTTCATTTCCTTTATAAAAAGTGAGAGTAGATGTGACCTTTTTTTGGGGGGGGGGGTTGGGGAATGGGCTTCTCAATCTCAAGGAAGAGTTCTGCGCTTTTGAAAACCCCAAGCAAACCCTTTTACTGAAATGTCTACTGGGAACTAGTGAGCTAAGCTTCCTTGGACCCCTAAGGAAGAGAAAGTAGGTGGGTAAAGAAAAGAAAGAGATTTTTTCTGTATCCAGACTTGCTTTGGCAAAAAAAAAAAAAAGGCAGGCAGTAAGCAGCATAATAGGGTGTTAAAATAACAACGCTGAATTTGAAAACCTGGGCTTGAATCTTGGCTCCACCACTTACTAGGAGTGTTGTTCTAGGGAAAGGCAAGGGGAAGGGAATAAGCACCTGCTATGTGCCAAGCACTGTGCTAAGTTCTTTACAAATATAATGCCACTTGATCCTCAAAACAACCCTGGGATGACAATGGCCCACTGGTTGTTCCAGGAAGAAATCACTTCATCTCTTGGCTCTGGGCATTTTCTCTGGCTGTCCACCATGTATGGAATGCCTCCTTCCTCCTCTCCAACTACTGACTTCCCTGGCTTCCATTAAATCCGAACTAAAATCACCCCCTTCAAAGGAAGTCTTTCCTAACTCCTTTTAATTCTAGTACCTCCAGTTGTTAATTACTTATTTATCCTGTATAAAGCCTGTATATTTTTGTTTGCATATTATTTTCCCAATTATTTGTGAGATCCTTGAGAACAGGGACTGTCTTTTGCCTTTTTCTTTTCTTTTTCTTTTTTGGTAACTCCAGCACTTAATGTAGTACCTGGCACATAGTAGGTACTTAATAAATGTTTACTAATCGATTGATTGATTGGAGGTAGGTGCTAGATGCTACCATTAGCCCAATTTTATATTTGAGGAAACTAAGGGAGATCACTTAATCTCTCTGGGACTAAGTTTCTTCTTTTGTAAAAATAAGGGGACTAAACTGGATGACCTCTAAGGCTTCTACCAATCTGGGATCCTATAAATAAGTTTCTGAGTCACTTTTTATAATGCAGCCATATAATTTGTTACCATGTGTTGCTTCAGCTGCCTCTGTTCACTTATAAATGTCAGTACTTTGTAATCTCTATTCTTAAACGGCCCATTTTTCAATCAATTCAAATGGCAGGTTTTAAGAATGTTAAACCATCAAATATAAGTTAGGCAAACTTTTTTTTTTTAATCTGACTGGATTTCATTGGTCTTAGGAATTTCAGGTGAGGAAATGTCCTTCCTTCAGGGCAGATCCGTATCTGCTGTGTCAGTAGACCTGCTCTGCACCTTTTTTACTAGTTAAAGAGAGATGTTTGGGAACATTTGTCCAGGGTCACACGGTCAGGATGTGCTTGCTATAGCCTGAACTAAAATCAGAGAAGGTATCTCCATTCACCACTGTCTCACTGAAAATTTACCCACAAAAGCCATGATGCAGAGCTTCACCAATCCTCCCTAGATAAAAGGTATTTTGAATTTAAGAGAACAGGAGAGTTCATTCTTATCCCCAAGATCTCTTCTTCCAAGTACTTCCTTATCACTCAATGTTATTATCTTTTTCATAAGAATCTCTTGCAAAGACAAATCAACACTTAGGAAAATTTCAACAACCTCCATCTTTAAAACACTTTCTCTTTAGATTTCTTTTTTTCTCTTTTAGATTTTTGCAAAATTCTAGTATAGCAAAAAAAAGAGCAACAGAAGAATATAGTGGATAAGGAACAGGCTTCAGACAAAGGAAGACAAGGGTATAAAACCTGCCTCTGACACAGATTAGCTGAGTGACCCTGGGTAAATCACTAATCCTCTTCTCAGTGTCCCAGGGAGCTCTTTAAGACTCTCAATTTCAAAGGAGGTATTCTTGGGCATTGTTAGATCAAGGTTCCTTATATGGAGATTCCTTCATTTATAAAATCAAGGTCTTTTCCAAGTTTCAAATCATAACTGTGAAAAATTATTTTTAATAATCATTATCTTGGAGATGCAGACCTTCCCCCAGCCCCTTCTTCCAAAGTCCTAACTGCAAGTTCAGAAGGATATTACTGTTAATGAGATTGCATTGACTCTCTTCATCCTGGTCAGGCCCCAACCCAAGCTGGCAAATAGTTTAATCTAAGGTAGGAAAACTCATTGTGTTCTGCTCAGGCTTGAGTGGAGACAGTCTTTAGTCTCCATATCCCAAAGCTGGGAGTGGTCTGCAATGGTTGGGGGTGATCTGATAAAGGAGATATTTCCTCTGTTCAGAGGTACAATGGTGATGGGATGATACCATCCCTGTGCATCCTGTATACACTGTGCACCCTAACCTCAAAATGAGCCCAGTTCCAGACTGGCTTCTTTAGGGAGTCCAGTTCTAAGCTGCAGCTCCCATGAATGCATGCATGCCACTCACTCCCTGCCCTTTCAGAGAAATAAACAATTGACTATACAACTTATTTCTGTTTGTCTTTCTTAGATCAAACTCTGAAGGTTGACATAACCAAAAAATAACCATACATATTTTTACCTAGTAAAATGCATATTATACAGGAAAGCATTAAAATTTCCATCCTGCTGCCAGTTGTACATGGTTGTCAACTGTTAGAAAGCACAGATAGGGCAGGATATTGTTCCCAACAATTTAAAGAATTTATTAATCTACACAGGATGTATTTGAGGTGATGAAGTTGTATCATTATTACAGGAGAGTGCCTTTGCCTGTATGCTACAAAAAGCATCCTTGTAAAACCAAACCTCTAAGCAAAGAAATACAGAATTATTATTAAGACTGTTCACCTTCTTGATCTTACACATGAAACGTCAGGTGAAATAGATGCTGGCTTAATCTTATTAAGAAAATTTATTTTAAACAATGATCTAAGACAATTCCAAAAGACTCATTAAGGAAAATGCTATCCATATCCAGAGAAAGAATTATTGGGTCTGAATGTAGAGCGAAGCATAATATTTTCTCTTTTCTTTTTCTTGTGGTTTTTCTCTTTTGTTCTGATTCTTCTTTCACAATATGACTAATGTGGAAATACATTTAATATGAATATGCATGTATACCCTATCTCAGATTGCTTGCCTCTTGAGGAGGGAAAGGGGAAGGAAGGAACCAGAAAAAAATTTTGGAACTCAAAATCTTATAAAAATGAATCTTGAAAATTATCTTTATATATAATTGGGAAAATAATACTATTAAGTGGGGAGGGGAAGAAAATTTTTATACTGTCAGCAGTAATAACTCTATTCTATCCAAAGTCACTTGGAAACATATGACTGAGTCTGATGATATTCATTAGTCATCATAATTTCCATGACATTCAGTCATTTCTTCAAAATGTGTGAATTAAAGTTAAATTAAAATCCAACAAAGTAACTAAAGGAGCAGTGACATATACAATGAGCAAAGGCTGTAATGTGTATATTAAAAATCAATCTATAAACAGCAATATTGAGACTCAAAAGGGCTGTAAAATGAACTCAAGGGAGCAAGCATGAAAAATTTGAAATTGCAAGACAATGAGCTACCATTTGGTTCAGTTCACTCATTTTACATATAAGGAAACTGAGACACTTAGAGATTGTGTGAGTTGCTACAAAATCACACAACTTAATAAAGATGTGAAACCAGGTCTTCTGATTGTAAATTTAAAACTCCATACAGTGTCACATATGACCAGACTCATCTAATAGGCTGCAATCCATACTTAAAGTCCACACTTTAAAAGAGAACTAGGAAATTGAGAGAAATTATTTTTCTGTTATAACCCAATTATTAAATTAGGATTGAGGTGTTTTGTTTTTCCTATTTTCTCATTCAGGGTCTAGTCTTTGTAGGTCAGTCAGTCTCTGAAGAGGACAGGGCTGATGATAAGATTGACCTAATCCTTTGGGCACATTCTCCTGAATCTTGGGCCTGGACTCCACCGGAACTAGGAGAGTTTAATTCTGGTTAAAGGGTAAATAGAATCTAATCTAGATGAATTGCAGCCCTGAAAGCATTATCCTTAAAACCGCACCATTGTTCAACAGTGGTCTGGGTGGAGATGGATTCCTTTATCCCGATAGCTAGAAGAACTGAGTCTCATGATTAAGTCACATTCTCAGCAGGAGGGACTGAAGACTTTGGGCCCACTTCCTCCTTAATTTGTCCACCCCTTCATTGATTGTTCACCAACCAGGCTTGATCCCTGCCTGTCAAGAGCACCCACTTTTCTTAAGATACTTAAGCATTTGATGAGCGCCATGGTCTTTGTCTTTGGTTACCAAGAGAGACCACCAGCCATCAATTTGTTAATTTTTTTCTAGACTAATTAATAACTTGATTATTAATTACCAGAAACTCTGTGTCTCAGGCTTTTCATTTATCTCAAATGAATTTCAATTTAAGGCATTAGTAATAAATACATTATAAAGTCCATTCCATGAAATATCAAACACCACTTGGCTATTAATTCCTCTTGCAGTTAATTTTCTTAGTAAAATTGCTAAAAGTTGAGAGCTCCTTAACAGTTTAATTTCTCAAGTTGTAGAAAAGTGGATATTTCATCACTCCTGGATATAGCTATATAAAATAAGGTTGGAAAAGCACTAGGCATTGCTGGAACAATATTTACAAAATAAAGGTAAGATTGAAACAGAGTGCCGAGTTCTTATAGAGAAAGAATGCTCCGAATTTCTCAGCTCTACAACTCTTTGATTTTTCTAGAGTTGACAAACTTTAGAAGAGAGAGACTAATGAAAAGGATTAAGAGGAAAGCAGGAAACTCTTAAAAGACCATGGAGCTGAGAAGGGGGAAGGGGAATCCAAAATATCAGTCATTTTGTTCCTGAGGCATGAAAGTGACCCCAACTGGAGCCAGCTCAAGGACTCCCAATCTGAAAAGTTTCTCTATTGACCTCTTGCTTTTACATTTTAGCTAGTTATTTTCTCTTTTGACCTTGAATTTACTCAGTTTTTATTTTTTGATTGATTCAGCATGGTTTTTGTTTTTATTTTTTGCCATGAAATATTTGACATTCATCATTGGAATGTGAGGAGTTCATTGTTTCATTAATGTGACGCATCAAGAAAGCTCCTGAATAACTCAGACCAACCCAACCGCCACCTCCACATATCTAAAATTCAAAAGACATAAAAATAGAAGAAATGTAGAGAAGCCACTTGAGCTAAGTTCATTGTGGAGACAGAGATCATCTCCTATTCCATCCCCTCTCCTTGTGTAAATTGCAAAACAGGTGTTTTAAATCAAGTTCCAAACTAGGAGTTCCTATTTGAACTCTACATTTTAATTTATTTTCTTCTCTTCATTACATTCTTCCCTCCGCCTTCCCCAAGTATAAGTTTTGTTATCTTCTTTACTACCATAATCACCTAACTTAATCAAAACTCCTCCCACTTTTCTGTAGTAGACCTCCTCTCCAGGGTTCAGTTCTTCTAATCATATTTCTTCAGAATCACTTAAATTTCTAATTCTTCCCTAAGGCTTATTTCCTTTCATGACCTTTCAAGATCTAATGTCTCTGCTAGGATATAAAAAAAAATATTAATTCACAATAATACATCTGACTCTATAAAGCACATGAATTTAACTGGTGATTATGGAGGTCTTCACATGATCCATTTCAGTTGTTCATGAAAAGATACATTCTATTCATCCAGAAAGCCAAGGATTTCCCAAAATTGAACTTTCTGTCAAAATCCTAGAAGCCAGCTGCTGTTTAGAAAGTATTGCAATCAGTCAGTACTTAGTATGTACCAAAAGGAGCACCTAGGTGGCACAGTGGATAGATTCAGGAGAACCTGAGTTCAAATGTGACCTCAGATGCTTCCTAGCTATGTGACCGTGTTCAAGTTACTTAGCTGTGTTTGCCTCAGTTCCTCATCTGTAAAATGAGCTGGAGAGGGAAATGGCAAACCATTCTAATTCTAGTAGCTTTCTCAAGAAAACCCCCAAATATGAGGTCACAAGAGTCGAATGGGACTGAAACAACTCAACAACAAAAATGTACCAGAAACTGTGTTAAGTATCAGTGATGCAAAGAAAGGCAAGACACACACACACACACACACACACACACACACACACGTGTGTATATATATATATATATATATATATATATATATATATATATGTATATATATACACATACACACAGAGACATATCTATATGGTTCTGTCTTCATATAAGTTAAATATATAGATATAAAGGCAAGCACGCATTATTGTATATATGTGCACATATACATGTATCTACTTATTACATTATATATTATATATAACACAGATACATGCATATACTTATAAAAGATAAAACATTGTGGGTGTGGGAGAGAGGCAGTGAAAAAATATGGAGTAGAGAGATAGAGTGTTCTGTGGGGAAAACAACAAGAAGACAGGTGTTGCTAGATCATAAAATACATAGAGGGAAGTAATGTAAGAAGAGTGGAAAGATAGGATGGGGGAGGTTTTGAAAAGTTTTAAATGCAAAATACATAAAGATAGTAGGGATCACAGAGAGACATGTAGCCCAGTCTCCTCCCTTATAAAGTCCCCACTGCCACATCCTGGATGGATGGCCATCTAGCCTTATCCTGAACACATCTAGTGAAGAGGAATTTGCTATATAATAAATTAAGCCCATTTGATTTTTGGACATTTCTGATTTTTATAAATTTTTTTCCTTGTATTATGTTAAAACCTGCCTTATTGTAATTTCCACCTAATTGTTCTTCCTTTGCCCTCTGGACATATGGAAAATAAGAGTAATACTTCTTCCAAAAATTCTACAAATATTTGAATGACTATCTTATCCCTCTAAATATCCTCTGGACTAAAGACCTTCAATTCCCTCAAATTTTCTTTATATGTCATAGTTTTTAGTTCCTTTTCCATTTTGTTTTTACTTAACTGCAATTTGTGAATGCCTCTCTTAAAATTAATTATCCAGAACTGAGTACGATGCAATATAATATGTGGTCTAACTAGAGTAAGGGGAAAATACTAGACACTATACTTCTATCAATGTAGCCTGTGTTTACATTAGATTTTGCAAGGCTACAGTTTCCCCTCCCCTGGGCTATACTGTTCCTATTCCTGTCACATTCTCCTGAGGTATTTGTATTAACACTTCAAGAAGATCCCATGGACAAGTTGGTAAACTCTAAAAAGTTCTTTGTTTGGATATCTACAAATGACCTGCCTAAAAATGTCAACCTGACAGTTAAATTTCAAAACTTCAGACATGGAGATAGCAATGAAGAAACACATGGTGGAATTAAGCAGGTTGCACCATATTACCCTTGATGACATGTAAGAGAAGTAGCTTAACAGATGTCACCTAGGAAATGTATGGCCATAAAAGGTGTAGAATAGTCTTTTTCTTGCAGAAGAGCAAAAAAATGGACAGGCTCAGTGATGAAATGGTATCCACACAAAAGACCTAGGTGAAGGGCACCAATGTACTGAATGGATTCCCTGTGGAAGACTTATGGAAGGACAAGGACAACATTCAGACAGGATAAGAAGGTGAAGATGGATTACGATTTTTACCCCTGCAGGCAAGATTCACATGGATCAGAGAGCATGGATCCACTTTAGTGCAGACATATCACAGTACACTCAAGTAGGATTCAATTCAAGTCAGCAGGTATTTATCTAACATAGGTATGTCCTGGGAACTGTGCTGAGGATATAAATACAGAAAGGAAATAGTCCCTGATCTTGAAGAGTTTACATTTTCTTCCTTCAGTGCAGAAAAGGAATTGAAGTAGCCTATGGGGATTGGGATTGGGAATAAGTCACCTTTATCTGGTTTCCTTCTTAAGGTAAAATTACCCCTCCTAGAAAGTATATTTACTACCTTCCTTAGGGTAGAGACTGGCTGTAAGCAAAAGATGATTGAACCTGGGGCAAGAATATGAATGAGTTAGGCAAAAGCTCCCAAAGGCTGAACAAAATCTGAGCTTCAAGGAAAGGTTTATTCATTGATGCTCAAACTGAATTTCTCTGAATCAATGCCAATTTTCTAAGAGAAGCACTGGCTCTAAGGTATGGGGCAGGGAGTAGGGTAATCATTTCTATTTCTCCTCCTCCTCCTTTCCAGTTACTTCATCAAGTTTTCTTTATCGAGAAAAATACCCCCAAATAATAAAACAGATAGTTGGCTCTGGAGCCTAGGAATAACAATGGACTATGCTTGCCAGGAGAAACTGTCAGTAGATAAGCAAAGAAAAAAATGACATTGAATCAAAGGGTCTTTACTGCCTGGGGAAAATAACATTTTTTAAACATTCCTTAGAAAGGAAAACTTTTCTTAGTTATTCAGTAGATCTTTTGATTTGAAGACTGAATATTCATGAAATAGAAGGAATTATTTGCCTTATCAAAAAAGAATGAATGAATGAAAAAAAATGTCAAAAATTATATAAAAAAACTTGCTCAAATGTAATTATTTGGAAATCAAATGCAAACACATGATTGCCTACAGTTAGCTCATTTGTCTTTATGCATCTTCTCCTCATGCTCTACACTTCTCTACTTCTCTGCCAGCAGCTATCTCACCCAGGAAGTGCTTCCACAATATGGCCTTCTCTTTTGACTCATGAATCCCTGGTTCAGATGACAATTCCATAAGTGCCCACTTTATGCTCACTTCAAATCCCAGTTCTACTCCTTGACCATCTCTGGAGTTCTTCTCCACCTCCTCATCAGTACTCCAGCTAGCCTCTTGGTGAGTACTCTCCCCTCCCCTGCTTTCTAGATCCCTTTTAAGTATTGTCTTTCTCCCTAAGAATGTAACCTCTTTGAGAGTAGGAGCTATCTTTTTGCTTGTATTTTTAAACCCAGGGCTTAGCATCAATAAATGCACTCCTGGGTACTCTCTCTCTATCTCTGTCTCTTTCTCTGTCTCTGTCTCTCTGTCTCTATCTCCCTCTCTCGCTCTCATATCACTAAATAGAAGGAATTTCCTAGAATATATTAATTACCATAAAGAAAAATCAGTCAACAAGTATTTAATAAGCCCTTGCTATATGTTAGGTGCTGTACTAAGCACAGCAGAAATAAAGAAACCAAAAACCATATTCCTTGCCTTCAAGGAGCTCAAATTCTAATGAAGGAGATATATCTGCATGCATACAGGATATGCACGGTATAAGTGTGTGTGTGTGTGTGTGTGTGTGTGTGTGTGTGTGTGTGTGTGTGTATGTATATGTGTGATCTCATAGAAGAGGCACTAGCAGTGGGTGAAAGAGGACCAGGAAAGGTTTTCTGTTATATGAGTCTTGAAGGAAGTCTGGGAAGACAGATTGGAAGTCCAAGTTTTCTTAATCCTAAAGTTTCACAAAAACACTTCTAGACTTGGAGTTGTTCTGAATTACATTTAAAGAAGTTTTTTTTTTTTATAATTTTCCACATTTTTCATTCGTTCATTCTTTTTTGACAAGGCAAATTATTCCTTTTATTTCATGAATATCCAGTCTTCAAATTGAGATCTACTGACATGGGAAAGCAGTCCTGTGAAAACACCAAGAACAAAACAAAACAAAAATACTTTCAATTTGCAGGTAGATTGTCACTAGTTTAACAGATGGAAATAAGTACTTTATATATTATATGCATTACATGTGTAAAATTGGGCAATGTTACTTTCATATTGATTTTTAACAAGAAATGTTCAAAGTTAAGTTTTTGCTCTTAGAAAATAAAAGTAAATATAATAAAAACTAATGCAAAAATAAATTAGGAAATAGGCCTCTTTGCATGAATAGTAGAAAGAATAAAATAATTCTGAAAGTTTAAGCTCTCAATGGTAGTAGCTAGAGTGAGAATGTGACCTAAGACTCCAAAGAGACTATCAAATAACTTGAGTAAATGTAAACAGCAAAAGAAGTTCCAACTATCACATGGGAACACTTGCACATGAACTTGGGCCATCCCTGGCACTTCAACTTCTTTGTTCTGTTTCCATATAACACCTGACCTGGTCTAGGGTGGGTGCAGAGATCCATAGTATTGCTTTGTCCTGCTGCTACCCAGGACAACTGGTCTCTTGTAAGTAAACACCCTCAAACAATCCAATTAACAGATATACCTATATTTACTACCAAGCAAACATGGGCCCTTCTTTCTTCAGTATCTTCAGTCTCTGGGGCAAGTGGGGGAGGGTGGTGCTATTTCTCTACAATTAGTATATCAGGCCAAAATAGATCAGCCTCCTTGCATTGGCTTCACAATTGGTGTAGCTGGCAGGACAGCCTGCCCTCTTACAAATCTTGTGTCCTTACAAGAAGAAGTAAACAAAGGATTCCTGGAAACCAATTTGGCCAAATTTTTCTTGTTCCCCATTAAATACTAGAGAATATATCAATGTATTAAATGGTTTGACAACCACTCTGCTCATGGTCTGACCTAGACTGAATTTTGTCCCCAAGTTACAATTCCCTCCATTTATTAAACTGTTTGGTCTTCCTATCTGAACTCGGACAATATAAATGCCAACTGCAGATTACTTTGGTAACAAGCAACACTTGATTAGCACTGACTAGCCAGGATTTTTAAATAGGCTTGGAATTACTCTTAGTTTTGGAATGAAATGAAACTTTTTCCATAGGAATTAGGTTTGTGACATTTGTCAGGGGGAAAAAAAGTGTCTGCTCATTTGTTCATTCATTCATTATGTCATGAGTTTTACCTGGCAAGCAAGCAGAATTTCAGGTGAATTCCATTAGAGATTCAGAAGAGCATTTGGGTAAAATGAGAGAAATTTCCTCTACAAAGCCTTCATTTCCACCAACCACATAAATAATAGCTGTATCTCTGATAGTTTCCTCATGCCTCCTCTTGGGAGGAGTACCACAAATGCAATTGTGACAGATGCAGTCTCAGAGGGGGAGCCTCCAATGTCTTGGAAAGATGCTCAGAAGGAAAAAACTCCAAAGGAGACATATAAAACTACCCAGTTCCAAGAGATCATAGATGTTCAACTCCCAGGGAACAAAATAGGAAATCTGAAAATCAGTTTAGCATGGATCAGGGATTCCAGATGTCCCTGTTGCATATAGGTTCAGACTGTTTTCATAGAATAGACCAGGCAATTCTCTCTGTTTTCAGGTATGTCAGGCAGACTTTATAAAGTCTACCATTATTTCTGCTTCTACTCCTCTCTGCCAAGAAAAGGTATTGCCACGATCTTGCCAACACCAAGTTTGGTCTTGTCCCCTGGCTGTAGTGAATTTCTTTTATTTAATTAATTTATTTAAAACTTAAATACACAATAAGAAAAGAAAAAGAAACATAAATGCAAAATAAGAAAAGAAAAAGAAGTATTGCTATATGCACAACAGAACATAAGAGAAGATTCATATACATCAATAAATTTCCATTTCAAGAAAGCCAATATTATAAATACTACACACTGTGTTCAGAGCTGTTCATCCTTTCTGTGCTTCCTTGTAGGTTTTCTTTTGTTCTCTGCTGTGCACTTTTTACTTTGTTCTTTTTTTACCTCGTCCCCCAAGAGGGCTATAATTATGTGTGGATATATTTTATCCACACACATATACATATATATGTGTGTGTATATATATATACATATATACACACAAACATACATATGTACATATACACATACATACATGCATATTCTTATGTACAAATATATACACTTATATATCTATAATCATACTTATATATAGACATATATATTCATATGGATCTATGTAAGACCCTACTATACTTGTTTATCCTCTGTTTCTCTGAGGGTGGATAACATCTTCCTTCATAAGTCAAAGTCTTTCCATGTTTTTAAGTCCACCAGTTTGTCATTTCCTACATCACAGCAACATTCCAACCTTATACTGCCTAGTTATTTTAAATACTCTAAAACAATAATGATTAATATGGCTGACATATAGTATAGTTTCCCTGTTTTTCTCTTTTGATTAAATCTATTTTTTGCTTTAACTTTGTCTGAGATCATGATTACTACCCCTGCTTTTTTCCCTAATAAATTCTGTTGCTGATTTTTATTTATGTTTGGGTTTAACTCTTATTTCCTATCCCTCCTGACTCCTCTACTTTAGTTATACCTGCTACCTTGCCCTCCTATTACGTAACCTACTACTCTCCTACAAAAATCTCTCCCTTATTCTCTCCCCCCACCCTTTCCCCTTACCTTCTTGTTTCTATCTGAACTTAGAAGACTTTTATAGCTTTCCAAATATATATGTTATTCTCTTTTCATCCCGTTCCTATTAATCTGGACACCCTTCTATATCCCACCTTACCCTATCTGCCTATCTGCTTTTTCCCAGTTGTATGATCTCTTTGGGATACACCCTGTTATTTCTTATAACTTTAGAAGACTTTTATTCCCTTCTAAATGTATATATTGTTCTCTCTTTAACCCAAATCTGATATGAGTAGGGTTCCCTCTAAAAATCCCTTCCCCCTCCCTATCCCCTTAGCCTTTTATTTATTTATGAATTTAGAATACTTTTAAACACTTCTAGATATAGATATAGTTCCCTCTTTAACCCATTCCTAATGAAAGTAGGGAACTAATAGCCCTCCTCCCCCATATAATTTCTCCATGTCAGTTCTTCTTTTCGCACCTCTTTTGTGTAAGATAATTACTCTCTTCATCTTTCTGAGACAGCTTTACTGTTTTAGAACCACATCATATTCAAGTTTACTCCAATCTTTCTTTTGAACTACTCAATTACTAATAAAAATCTTACACATATGTTTTATATTTCCTCATATAAAAAGTAAATAGTCCTGATTGACTCCCATGTAATTAGTCTTTGATATGTAGCTTATATTTCTCTTGGATCTTATTTGTCAAATCTTCTGTTAAGTTCAGGATTTTGGGGGGGGGAGGGTGGTGGTGGTTACAAAATTGTGAAAGTCTTGTAATTCATTAAATATTCATTTCTTTTCATTCAGGATTATGCTTAACTTTGTTGGGTATGATATTTTAGGCCATAACCCCAATTCTTTTTTTAAAGGAGATAATATTTATTTTTAATAAACTAATTTATTTTTTGTTTTCAACATTTACTTCCACAAATTTTAAATTTTCTCTACCTCCCTCCCCTCCCACTTCTCCAAGCTGGCATGCAATCCAATATAGGCTCTACATATACATTCTTATTAAACACATTTTTGTATTAGTCATGCTGTATAGAAGAATTGGAATGAATGGAAGAAACCATGAGAAAGAAAAAACAAAAACAAAAAAACAAAATGAAACAAAAAAAAGAGAACAAATAGTATGCTTCTATCTACATTCAGACTCTATAGTTCTTTCTCTGGATGTGGATGGCATTTTCCATCATGAATCTTTTGGAGTTGTTTTAGAACTTTGCATTGCTGAGAAGAGCTAACTCTACTAAAGTCAGTCATAGCACGATGTTGCTGTTACTGTGTACAATGTTGTCCTGGTTCTACTCACTTCACTCAGCATCAGTTCATATAAGTCTTTCAGGTTTTTCTAAAGTCTGCAGGCTCATCATTTCTTAGAGCACAATAGTATTCCATTACATTCATATACCACTACTCGTTCAGCCATTCCCAATTGATGAGTGGCCACTCAATTTTCAATTCTTGGCCATGACAAAAAGAGCTGATATAAATATTTTTGTACATGTGAGTCCTTTTCTC
Organism: Trichosurus vulpecula; assembly: GCF_011100635.1. Taxonomy (NCBI): domain Eukaryota; kingdom Metazoa; phylum Chordata; class Mammalia; order Diprotodontia; family Phalangeridae; genus Trichosurus; species Trichosurus vulpecula. The sequence goes on along the minus strand of NC_050578.1, from coordinate 85,720,277 downwards.
ATTTGTATGATCTCTTTGGGATATAACCCTAGAAGTGGTATTGCTTGGTCAAAGGGTATGCACATTTTTATAGCCTTTTGGGCCACAATCCCAGTTCTTTTGCTCTTTGATACATAGTATTCTAAGACGTGGTATTTTGGTGTCACCACTGCTAGGTCTTGTGTGATGCTAATTTTGGCACTGCCATATCTATATTTTTTTTTTTCCTTTTTAGATTTTTACCTTGATCTGGGGATTTCAGAATTTGAGTACGGTATTCCTGAAGGTTTTCCTTGTAGGATCTTTTTCAGGTGATGATTGATGGATTTTTTTTTTGTTCTATTTCTACTTTCCCCTCTTCTTCTAACACTTTAGGACCATTTTCTCTCTTATTATAGCTAATCGTGTCCCAAGTCTTCTCCTTCTTTTACTAATTCTTAAATCTACTTCTACTTCTACTACATTTCTTAAATCTGTTCCCCTTTCTCCACTAACGAGCTCTAGATCAGGTCCTCATCTCTTCTACTGGACTATTATGATATCTACCTAATCAGTTTCATGCTTCCATACTCTCTTCTCTCCAATGCTACAGTTGTTGTTGTTCAGTAGTTTTCAGTTGTTTCCAATTCTCTGTGACCCTATTTGGGATTTTCTTGGCAAAGATACTGGAATGGTTTGTCATTTCCTTCTCCAGCTCCTTTTACAGATGTGGAAACTGAGGCAAACATGCTTAAATGACTTGTCTAGAGTCACACAGCTACTAAGTGTGTGAAGTTGGATTTAAACTCAGGTCTTTCTGATTCCAGGCCTGGTGCTACAATCAAATGCTAAAATAATTTTCATAAGGTAAAGGTTTGAACATGTCACTACCCTACTCCAACATTTCCATTGGCTTCCTGTTGCTACTAGGTAAAACATAAACTTGCTGGCTTTGTTTTTAAAATCTCCACAATCTGCCTACAACTTAACATTCTAGCATCATTTTATATTACTCTCCTTCCTATACTCTACAATCTATCCAACCTGAACTATTAGCTGTTCCTCTAACCTCAAAATTCCATCACCTGCCACCTTGTATATGAACAATGCCATCCATCATGCCCAAAGTTTACCTCCTCATCTCCTCTTCTAAGAAATATTATATTTCTCTAACCCCCTATTTGATTTGCCAGTTCCTCTACTAATCATTCCCAATTCTCCTAGTTTTTAACATTCTTTCTGTCCTCAACAAACAAGTAATCTATTAGCTTATCTAGTAAGGAGGATAGATTATCTCCCCTCCAGGCCTAGCTTTCATCTGAGTAGTTCTATCAGTAAACTTTTCCTTATATCAAACTTTAATGTCTCTCCATAATTACTATAACTCTCTCTAGTCCTGGACAATATGGTTTTTTAAAAATGCAACCTAAGATCACATTGGCTTTGGGGTCTCTAAGAGCACTAATACAGAACTTCTAATATCTCCACATCTTTTTTTTTAGACAAACTTTAGTCTGGATACAGTTCCTTCTGTCTGCAGCAGACTAATTTAATCCAAGTATAAGATTTTACATTTCTCTCCATGGAATTTCATCATATTAAGCTCAACAGTGTTCTAATTTGTCCATATCAGTTAGGGTCCTGATTCTGTAATCCAACTTATTAATTTCTCCATCCTAGCTTTATGTCATCTGAACATGTAATAAGCATGCAATCTATGCCCTCATCCAAAGAACTGATAATAAAAAAAGTTAAACAGAAGACCCAAGCACAAATCTCTGACATGCTTCAATATACCTCCTTCTAAACTAATGTAGCATTAATGGTCACACTTTGCCTCAGATAATTTAATTCATTTGGAATGTATATGACTACATTATCATCTAGCCCACATCTCTCTGTTTTATATGCAGAAATGCTATGAAACACTTTTTCAAACACTATCCTTGAAATCTAGGTAAACTATATTCACAGCATTTCCCAAATCTATCAGTCCAATATCCTTGTCAAAAAAAGAGGAAAGGTTAGTATGACATGAACTGTTTTCATTGAAGCCATGCTGGCTCCTTTACTGGATATTCATTATATATTTTTTGAATAGTAGGATGTTACTGAGAGCAATTAGTCAAATAGCATCCTAAAATTTAAAGACCCCCCCATTCTCTATTAATCATTTTTTAAAAAATCTGGACTTTTTTTCCTTCTCCATTCATCTTCCAGATTTCTCTTCCATTAGAATATCTTTCAAAGATCATTGATAATGGTTTAACCGTCATATTCCCAAGTTTTTTTTAGTACTCTGAGATATAGTACATCAGGGCTGGGTGACCTGAACTCATCAAGGGCATCTAAGTTCTCTCTCTTTTTCCCATTAGATTAACCTTAGCATTATAGTCTATTAGGACCCCTTTGAATAGAAAATATGTCATATCACTTCTTTCAATTTGTATCACTAATAAATCTAACAAACCAGGCATCAATGAACGTTTTTTAAGTCATCGCCATAGTTGTTGTCACCATCATCCTGACATTTATATAGCACTTTAATATTTGTGAAGATTTGGCTGCTCTAGGTGAGGCCATTAACTATGGATAACCCGTATGACTCTGCCCTATGCCCTTTTCTCTTCTTTCTATGTATTATTTCACTTGATCTCATCAGCTCCCATGGATGCTCTATGTTGATGATTCTCAAATCTACTTAAATAGTTCTAATCTCTCTACTGACCTCCAGTCTTGCACCTCCAACAAGCTATTTGACACCTCAAAATGGCTATTCCATAGATATATTTTTATTAATTAATTTATTTTTAGTAGTAAGTAATATTTTGAGTTCTAAATTTTCTCCCCCTATCTCCCATCCTACCTCCCAAGATGGTGTACACCCTGACATAGTCTGTACATATACATTCATATTAAACATATTTTCACATTAGTCATGTTGTAAAGAAGAATTAGAGCCATACCATAGATATCTTAAACTTAACATACCAAAAACTGAAAACTCAATATTTTCTTCCAAAACCCTCATTTTTTTCCCAACTTTCCTGTTATTGTTGAGTACACCACCATTCTCTTAGTCACTGAAGTTTGCAGCCTAGGTGTCATAGTCATCTCATTCTGCATATTCAACCTCTTGCCAAGTCCTGCCTAATTAATAGTCATAACATCTCTCAAATGCATCCAACCTGGTGCAGGCCCTCCTTCATTACCTTATATGTGGACTCTTATAGCACCCTGCTGATTGGACTTCCAGCCACAAGGCTATCCCTACTCCAGCCTATCCTCCACTCAGCCATTAAAGTGATCTTCCTAAAGCATAGGTCTCACCACATCATCCCCACTTCTATTCAATAAACTCCAGTGGCTCCCTATCACCTCCAAGATCAAATATAACATCTTTTGTTGGGACATTCAAAGCTTTTCATAACCCTACTGCCCGACCTTACACCACATCCCCTCCCTGCTACCACAACCACTAAGTACTCTATGATCTAGGGACACTGGCCCACTTGCTTCCTTAAACAAGAAATTACATCTCTAGAGTGGACATTTCTACTGACTACATTTAGGAGGTAGCTGGTGGCACAGTAGATAGAGTACTAGGCCTGAAGTCAGAAATACCTGAGTTCAAATCTAGCCTCACATACTTACTAGCTACTAGACAAGTCACTTAACTGTTTGCCTCAGTTTCTTCATCTCTAGAATGGGATAAGAGCAGCACCTACATCATAGGATTGTTGTGAGGTTCAAATGAAATAACATTTGTTTAAAAATAAAGCACAGTGCCTGGTACATAGTTGTCACTATATAAATCCTTATGTCCTCCTCCTCTTCCCCATCTTCCATGTCTAGAAGGCTTTCCCTCCTCATCTTCACCTCTTGGTTTTCTTCAAGTCCTAGCTCAAATCCATCTTCTAAGAGAAGCCTTTCCTGATCTCACTCAATGCTAGTGCCTTCCCTCTGTTGATTATTTCCAATTTTTTTTCCTACACACTGTATGTACACAGTTGTTTGCATGTTGTTCCCTACATTAAACTGTGAGCTCCTTGGGAGCACAGAATATCTTTTACCCATCTTTGTATCTTCTGTACATGGCATATGCCCAGCACACAGTAAGCACTTAATAAATGTTTACCAACTGAATGACATACATGCTTTATTTTATCTTCATAAGAATTCTGTCAGGTAAGTCTTACAATTATTATTATTATCTTATTGTATGAATGAAGAAGAGGTTACATGATAAGCCCAGAGTTACAGAGTTCATAAATATCTGAGACAGGCCTTAAAACCAGGTCTTCTGGACTCTAAGTCCAGTGTTCTACTTAATAGCAGCTGCCTCTCATTGATTAAAAATGGTGACCAGGCTAGGATCAAGGACATAGTGTATACTATGTCTAAAATCCAACTGATATTTTAAGTGAATTGAAAGAGGAAAGTCAACTGATTGAACAGGGGTGTTTTGGGGGGGAGGGTGGAGATAAAAGGGGGAAGAAAGATGTTGAGTTCACTTTTGGACTTGTTGAATTTTATGTATCAGTATGTTGGCATCAAACCATTAATCAGCACTCTTTGGACATACTTATTAAAACAACTATAAATCCACCTAATTTCACTCTCATTTCTTCCACTTGATATCACAAGGATATCATGAGAGACTGTGTCTAATGATTTTCTGAATCCAGTCACCTTTCTCAAATACCTTACCGAAATCTAAACAACTTGTTGAAGTCATCTGAAAATGCTTGCCCATATAGCTTGCCCTCCCTTTTTTATTTTATATTGAAAATATACATTTTAGGAAAAGGCACAATTAACCCAGTAAATAGGATAAAATAATGTTAGCACATTGATGGTGATGAAAATTTTCTGGAGAGATTAAAATAAAGTAGTATTATGCCTTTATTAGATATTCTATTTTACCATATAGCACTCAGGTTTTTTCTTAATTTAATAATTATAGTGATGACATATCTTTTAGCATGAAAGGCATGGGAAGAATAGAGAATTATATACTGTGTTTTTATTAAAAGAATGCACATACTTTTGATAGCATAAAGTCACAGTTGTAATAGACCCTGCGCCCAAACACAGACAACAAATATTTTCCACAATTCTGAGGCCTCAAGAGTTTTTTGAGCATTCTCCCTTCAGAAGTATCAGACTCAGGCTATATGTTCTTAGATATCAAATCTGCCCAGGGCTTATCATAAAATGAAATGTACAGAAAATGGAAGTCAGGCCAGCTAACAGAAGATGAATATAAGAACATGGCACAGTCTGTGAAAAAAAGTGTCTAGAATTGAAAAGCTCAGAATGAGCTTAGGCTGAACAGGGAAACTAGGGACAACCAACAATAAATATATTTTTTAACTATATTGGGAGCAAAAGTGAGGGCAATCAGAAAAAAAAAAGATTTTCTTTGCTTGGGTGGGATGAAAAAGGGAAGGGTGGAGGGGACAAAGGAAGAAAGGAAGGAAAGGAGGGAGGGAGGGAAGGAGAAAGTATTAGGTGTTCACTGTGTACAAAGCAAAAGTACCAAGTGTTTTTGATAAAGTATCCCATACTATACTTATGGAGATGATCAAGTGATATAGATGAAACAACAATAAAATCAGATGGATTCAATACTTGTTGGATTGCAGACTCAGCAATAATTTTTAATGGCCTAAGGTTAACTTGGTAAGGTTACCTACTCAGTGGAGTAGCCCAGGCAATCTATGCTTGGCCCTATGCTATTTTATATTTTAATCAATGACCTGGCCAAAAGCAGAGATGGCTTACTCATCAAATTTGTAGATGACATGAAGCTAGGAGAAATAGTTAACAGTAAATGATAGAGTCAGGATCTTCACAAGTTAGATCATTAGGCTGCACTTAATAAATTAAAATTCAATAAAGATAAATGTAAACTCTTGCACTTGGGTACAAAAAAAATCAATTTCCTAATACAATACTAGAAGAGATAGAGATAGAAAGCAATTATTCTGAGAAAGATCTGCAGCTTTTTGTGTATTTAGAACATCATATGAGTAAGCAATGTGACATAGCAGCCAAAAAAACCTAATGTGATTTTGGGCTGCCTAAGGAGGCCATAAATACTAAGAGTAAGTAGGTAACAGTCTCCTGTACTCTACCTCTATCGAGCCCCAAATAGAGTATTGTGTTCAATTCTGAATTACATGGTTTAAGAAGGAAATTGATAAATTGAAGCATTCCAGAAGAGGGCAACAAAGATGGTGAAGGATATCCAGTACATGACAGATGAGGGTTGTAGAAAGAACTGGGTCTTGAGAAAAAGAAGACTTTGGGGGAAGGGCATGACCTCTAGGTTCAAGTGTTTGAAGGATGTCCTGTGAAGGAGGGATTCAATTTTTTTTTGGAGCTAAAAGTCAGAATCAGGAGAAAGGGTGGAAGATGCAAAGAGGCCAGTGTGAGCTTGATGTAAGGAAAAAATTCTGAAATTTGAGCTATTCAAAATTAGGGTGTAATGTCTCAGGAGTTGGTGGGTTCCCATTCTTTGGGGATCTTCAGGAAGAAATTGAATACTTCTTTTTAGGGTATGGTATAGGTAGGGTTCTTTAGGTGCATGGGTTGGAATGGATTGCTGTAACAGCAATCAGACTTTTCCCATTTCTTCCCTTTTAGACTATCTTCACTTTAAGACTATCAAGTTTCCCCTTAGTTTGAATTGGTGGGAAATCTTTTGCTGTCTTTGTCTTGGAGTATTTCTCAGCTATTTCTCAGCACTAAGACAATCAAGAGTCATTGACTTGTGTATGATGCGATACTGGGGATGGGGAACTTCACACACCCAGCCTGGGTGAGGTCAGAGCCTTCAGGGCTCTGAACAGGATATAATTGAGGGGAGCTTGGTTTTGACTTTTGGGGCACACTCATGGGAGGAGTGTTGAGACTCTGGGCAAGCCGTAACTGCCCCTGGGTTTTGTAACCCAGACAGATGTTGGTGATTCTCTGGTAACTATGAATTGTGATTTGAACCAGACAGGGTCTATCTGTTGATGTTTGTAATTTGTTTGTATTTGCTCTGAAGTTCAGGGAGCTGATCTTTTCCCCCAGAACTAAGTGAATGATATATGTATGTTTGATTAAACTGAGATTGTTAACCCCTTAAAGTTGCTTTCCTTAGAAAAGCAGATCAAAGAACCTGTGATAGCAGCCCTCCTGTGTGCTGGTGTTATTGGTCTTACACAGCCACAGCAGCTGCTAGCAAGATTGTTGCCACAATTGCCAATGGGCTCTTTTTATACCTCTCAAATTCCCCACCCCACTCAGCAAACTCTAGTGAACTCCTATACTCTTCAATCAAATGACACACTTTCTGGCTGTTCAACAGACAAGACACTCCATCTCTCCACTCTTAGCATTTTCTCTGGCTATTCCCCATCCTGGAATCTTCTCCCTCCTCCATTCAGAATGGATCTCCCTGTCTTCCTTTAACTCTAAACTAAAATCCCATCTTCTACAGAAAGTCTTCCCCAATTTCTTTTAATTCTAGTGCCTTTCTCTTCTAATTCTTTCCTATTAGCCATGTATATCTTGCTTTATATATATATATATATATATATATATATATATGTGTGTGTGTGTGTGTGTGTGTGTGTGTGTTTGCATGTTATCTCCCCCATTACACTGTAAGCTCCTCATACGCAGAAATTCTCTTTTGCCTCTATTTTTTATCCCCAGTCCCTAGCACAGTGCTAAGCTAAGAATGTAGTAGGAACTTAATCAATGTCTATTGATTGATGTGCTTAATAAATGCTTGAAGTTTGCAAGGTTAGTTAACATATTGGAGGCTGGTATAAGAATCCAAAAAGTTCAAGACAGATTAAGAAGATAAATGTAATTTAATGAGGTGAAATTAATAAAAAAAAGGTAGAAGACTCTACATGTAAGATTAAATAACCATGAGTGTAAGTATAGGATAGGTCATAGGAAAGACAAAAGTTAATGTTAAAAGCAATCCAAGGGTCTTACTAGATTTGCAAGCTTAAAGTTAATCAACAGTTTGACATATCACAAAAACAAAACACAATACTACACTAAGCAGTGATTCTAACAAAGGAAGTGACTGTCTAGACCAAAGCTAGAATATTCAGTTCTAGGTGCAACATTGTAGAAAGAACAGTGAAAACTTGGTCCAGAAAGTTGACCAGGAAAGTAAATTGGAAATTTTACCATACCCATGGAGATAGTTAATGAAGAGAAGATAGAAGAAACTGGATAGATATCTTCATGTGTGCAGGGAGGTATCACATGGAAAAGGAATCAGACCTGTTCTTCTTGGTACCAGAGTATAGATCTAAGAACAATGGACAGGGAAAGACTTAGCTTTGGTGTAAGGAAAAACTTCCTAACAATTAGGAAATGTCTAGAAATGAAATAGGCTGCTCTGTAAACTGTGTTGTTGAATCATTTCAGTCATGTCCAATTCTTTGTGACATCTTTTGGGGTTTTCTTGGCAAAGAAACTGGAGTGGTTTGTCATTTCCTTCTCCAGCTCATTTTACAGATGAGCAACTGAGGCAAACAGGGTTAAGTGTTAAGCCCAGGGTCATACAGCTGGTGAGCATCTGGGGCTAGATTTGAACTCCTGATTTTAAGCCCAGTGCTCTATTCACTGTGCCACCTAGCTTCCCTACTTGTAGTCATTCAATAAAAGTTGGATTTTGTTGCAGAATGGGTTCGTGGTCAAGCTTGGGTTTGACCATGTATCTTTTGGAGTCCCTTCCAACTCTGGGCTCCTATAATTTTGAAATAATAATAAAGTTCATCAAATTTTATTGAACACTTAGTATTGTCCTGCTAAATACCCTTGGAGTGATACAAAAAAGAAAAAAAAGTTTGGGATGTATTTCACAAATAACACACAGGAGGCATGGAAGTTTTCAGACTCAGCCTCTAACAGGTTCACTCTTGATCTGGTCAGACAGGAAGGACAGGGAGATAGCTTCAGAAGGGTAATAATCTTATTTTATTCTAGCCTATTCTTGTCAATGGAAGTTGGTGATAGTGGGAGTACCAACTCCTACAGTATTAATAATCCTTCTCACAGGGGTTGACAAGAAGTGGGGTGGGAAACTACTTCTATGTCTTGATGGGGTCAATCAGAATAGGCACAGCATTCCACCTTGTGCACTCCCCTAAATCACCTCAAACCTCGGTGGAGGCCAACTGAGGCAGGTACCTGCATTCCTCTATGCATAACCCAAATCCCTAATGGATTCACCACTCACTGACCAGTGCCCACTTGCTTTATAGGGCAACAGACAAAGAAAGCATCTTGCCAACATTAAGTTCACAGGTTAATTTTAGTAATATTGTTATTCTGCACAAGTGTAGTAAATATCACATTATGTGACCCCATATTTCACAGGCAGTATGGCTGCTTATCACTGATTCTAGGAATTACTGTCTAGGATCCTGGGGGCTATTCTAAGGGGTATTATCTAACACGTGGAAACTAGACTTTGCCATGGCCATGGATCCTGAGAAACTAAACTCTAAAAAGGATAACAAAATCCTCCTTACTTACAGAATGATTTCTAATATCAAAAAATTTAAGTCTTGTTAGTGAGACAGGATATCCAAATATGGAACAATTGCCCAAGAACATAATATAATGTATATAATACATTGGGAAAATGAAATATATGCATATTAACATTAATATTTTTAAAAAGAGGAGAAATTAATGTTTGTTAAAACTGCCAAGGAAAACTTCATTATTGAAGTATAACTTGAAGTTGTCTTACAGGATGTAATAGACAGAAAGGGGCAAGGAAGTATTTCTGATATGAGCAACATCATTAACAAAAATTCAGGCCTGTCAATGAGCCTGATATATGTAGGAGAAAGGAAAGTGAAGAACTTGTGTAGAGCAGAAGTATATGTTGAAGAGCAGTGGCTAGTTAGGTTAGATGGGTAAGTTAGAACAACAAATTAAATGTAGAACCAAAGAAATACAAGGGGCATTTACCAAAATACTGTAAACAAAATAAGACATTTGTGAATATAGTTTCTTTTTAATATTATGGGTAGAGAGAAAATGGAGAAATTGAGTTTAACAATCCTAAATATTTTGTATACACCACTAAGTTAAACTTTCCTGTCCTTCGTTCCACACATGAGGTACATACAAGTTTGTCCCCCCATAACAATTCAGAGAATCATCCTACTATGCACACAACCCTAGGAATCTTCAGAAAGGGTTTGGCCCTAAATAAAGTCATAAAAAGGCCAAAGTTTCTTTTTAGTGGAATGCCATTCCCTACATCCTGCTTCCTGTAAGCACACATCTCTTTACTGTAGGACCCCATCTGTATCAAACTGAGTTTGTAATCTTATTTCCTGTGTCTATTTCAGTAGGATCTCACTAGGTAGCTTACTAGCTAATGTGATGAGCCAATTTGTAGCAATGCATTTAACTAATTACAAGCAGGAAGCAAATTGCCATAAAAATAAAATATGTTTAGTATTGGGCAACTCTTTAAGAGTGGATTACAAGGACAAATCTCAAGATGACAGAGTAAGAGGGAGGAGAATAGCTCAACTCCATACAAATATTCTATCAAGGACTTTTTTTCAAAAGCATCAGACCACAGGATGATCTAAAATTCCAAAGAACAACTAAAGTAAGTTCATTTTCCCAGCCCAGGACCCTCCAAAGAGATAGTTAGATAACTGTGGGCACCAGGAAAGGGAAATCTTCCTATGAAAGAATAGGAATAAGACAAGGAAAATTGTATCCTATATCTGTGTGCTAAGAGACAAAGACATTCTAATATGAAGCATTAAAAAATTATACATTATGACCACATTAGATTTATATTAAGAAGTGAGAGTTTGCTCAATAGGAAGAAAACTATGGCCACAAATGATCGTATTAATAACAATAAGGATGAAAATAAACATGATTATATAAGTTAATGCAGAAAACACTTTTTGACAAACACAACATCCATTCCTATAAAAAAATATGCCCAGAAATCTTAGGAATAGAGAGATTTCTTTAATATGATAAGTAGTATCTCTTCAAAACCAAAAGTTGGCATTGTAGGCTATGGGGATTACTAGTGGCCTTTCCATCAAGATCAAGGGCAAAACAAAGACATCCCTTGTCACCATTACAATTTGATGTAGTGCTAGAAATGCTACTTATAGGAACAGAGTAGAAAAATAATTTAAGGGAATAAGTAAAGGCAAATAGAAAACAAAATTATTAATTTTTGCAAATAATATGATAATTTAGTCAGAGAACATTAGAAAGTCAACTAAAAACTAGTGGCAATAGTCAAAACTTCAGCAAATTGCAAGATATAAAATAAATCCACAAAAATCATAAGTATTTCTGTAAATAATCAACAAAATCCAGCAGGAAAAGATAGACAAATTCTATTTTAAATAACTGTAGATTGTAAAATATACTTCAGAGGCTACCTGATAAGACATAGACAGGAATGGAGGCGGAGCCAAGGTGGCAGCTGGAAAACAGGGACTCACTCAAGCTCTCCCCCAAATCCCTGCAAATACCTGCAAAAAATGACTCTGCACAAATTCTAGAGCTATAGAACCCACAAAATAACAGAGGGAAGCAGGTCTCAGCCCATGACAGCCTGGATGGTCACTGGGAAGGTTCTATCATACCCTACTTGTAGCGGAGCGCAGAACAGCATGGGCCCACCCCAGGACAGACCAGGACAGAGCAGATCAAGGCAGAGAAGGCCTGAGGGCCATAAATCACTGAGCTATGGCAATTACCAGACTTCTCAACCCACAAACACCCAAGACAACAGAGCAGGTCAGTAGGAAAACTGTTGGATCTGGGTTGGGTGAGAGAAGTGTGTGGTCTGGCTCCAGCCCTGGAAGACAGAAGCAGCAGGAAGCTCTGGTGGCTGCTTCCAAAGCTCCAGCATCAGCTGTTTCCTGAGCCCCTGGCCTACACGTTGGGAGGAATCAAGTGGTTGATCAGAGCAGGTGTGCAGGGAACACTTTGCTGTCACAGAGGGTTCTTTTGCTTTGCCCTTTATGGATCTGGATCATGGTCCTGGTTGGTGGTTCATGGTGGAAGAGGAGTGCTGGTGTGGCAGAACTTGTGGTGTCTGTGGAGAGGGAGTCCTTCTGGTAGCTACATGGCAGAAAGGAATACTTGCACTCACAGATCAGAGCACAGGCCAGGGGAGGAATATCATACCACCTCAGAATAGAAGTAGCTCTGAAAACAGCAGCATAAGGCCCTTGAAGCTTGGGACAAAGCATCTCCACTCTGAAAGCAGTCATACCCCTACAAAAAGCTCAAGGGTCAAGTAGTTGGCTGGGAACATGACCAAGCAGCATAAAAGGACTCAGACTCAGACTATAGAATCTTTTTTGGTGACAAAGAAGATCAAAACATACAGCCAGAAGAAGTCACAAAGCCAAAGAGCCTACATCAAAAACCTCCAGGAAAAATATGAATTGATATCAGGCCATGGAAAGAGCTCAAAAAGGATTTGGAAAAGCAAGTTAGAGAAGTAGAGGAAAAATTGGGAAGAGAAATGAGAGTGATACAAGAAAATCATGAAAAACAAGTCAATGACTTGCTAAAGGAGACCCAAAAAATACTGAAGAAAATAACACCTTAAAAACAGATTAACCCAAATGGCAAAAGAGCTCCAAAAAGCCAATAAGCCTTGAAAGACAGAATGAGCCAAATAGAAAAGGAGGTCCAAAAGATCACTGAAGAAAATATTGCCTTAAAAATTAGAATGGAACAAGTGGAAGCTAGTGACTTTATGAGAAATCAAGAATTATAAAACGGAACTAAAAGAATGAAGCAAATGGAAGACAATGTAAAATATCTTATTGGAAAAACCACTGGCCTGGAAAATAGATCCAGGATAGAGAATTTTAAAATTATTGAACTACCTGAAAGCCATCAACAAAAAAGAGCCTAGAAACCATCTTTTAAGAAATTATCAAGGAAAACTGCCCTGATATTCTAAAACCAGAGAGTAAAATAGAAATTGAAAAAATCCACTGATTTCCACTTGAAAAAGATCCCCAAAAGAAAACTCCAAGGAATATTGTAGCCAAATTCCAGAATTCCCAGGTCAAGGAAAAAATATTGCAAGCAGCCAGAAAGAAATGATTCTAGTATTGTGGAAACACAATCAGGATAACATAAGATCTAGCAGCTTCTATATTAAGGGATTGAAGGGCTTAGAGTACGATATTCTGGGGATCAAAGGAGCTGGTATTAAAACCAATAATCACCTACCCAGCAAAACTGAGTATAATACTCCAGAGCAAAATGTGGATATTCAATAAAATAGAGGGCTTTCAAGCTTTCTCTATGAAAAGACCAGAGCTGAATAGAAAATTTGACTTTCAAATACAAGAATCAAGAGAAGCATGAAAAGGTAAACAGGAAAGAGAAATCATAAGAGACTTACTAAAGTTGAACCATCTTGTTTACATTCCTACATGAAAAGATGGTATTTGTAACTCATGAGACCTTTCTCAGTATTGGGGCAGTTGAAGGGAATATACATATGTATATAGACAGAGGGCACAGGGTGAGTTGAATATGAAGGATGCTATCTAAAAAAATAAAATTAAAGGGTGAGAGAGGAATATATTGGGAGAAGGAGAAAGGCAGAGATAGAATATGGTCAATTATCTCAAATAAAAATGACAAGAAAAAGTGGTTATAATGTGAGGGAAGAAGGGACAGGTGAAAGTAAATGAGTGAACTTGGATTTAACTTAAGGAGGGAATATCATACACATTCAATTGGGTATCTTACCTTACAGGAAAGTAGGGGGGAAGGTGATGAGAGAAGGGGGATGATAGAAGGGAGGGCAGATCAGAGGAGGAGGTAATCAAAAGCAAACATTTTTGAAAAGGGACAGGATCAAGAGAGAAAAGTGAATTAAGGGGGACAGGATAGGATGGAGGGAAATATAGTTAGTCTTTCACAACATGACTATTATGGAAGCATTTTGCATAATGACACATGTGTGACCTATGTTGAATTACTTGTCCTCTCAAGGAGGGTGAGTGGGAAGGGAAGAAGGGAGAGAATTTGAAACTCTAAGTTCTAAAAATAAATGTTCAAAAAAGTTGTTTTTATATGCAACTGGGAAATAAAATGTACAGTTAATGGGGTATAGAAATCTATCATGCCCTACAAAAAAGTAAGAAGAAAGGGGATAAGGGTAGGGGAGTGAGGTGACAGAAGGGAGGGCAGACTGGGGAAAGGGACAATCAGAATATATGCCATCTTGGGGTGAGGGGAGGGTAGAAATAAGGAGGAAATCTGTAACTCAAAATCTTGTGGAAATCAATGTTGAAAACTAAAAATGTTCAATAATAAAAAGACAAAAAAGAAAAAAAAGACAGACACAGGAACAATTAAAATATTCTTTATACAAAGTCAGACATAAATAATAGGAAGAATATTAATTGTTCATGGGTATTTCAATATAACAAAAATAACAAAGCTCTCCTAACTTACTTTTTCAATGCCATACCAATCAAACTACCAAAATACTACTTTACAGAGTGAGGGAAAAAAAAATGGTAACACTCCATCTGTAGGAACAACAGGTCGAAGTTTGTCTTAGAGGAAATAATGAAAAAAGTAGGCAAGAAGGTGATCCAGCAGTAAAAGATCTCAAGCTGTACTGCAAAGTAGTGATCATCAAAACAATATGGTTAATCAATTGAAGAGCTTTGGTATATAATATGCAAATGCAAATAAATATAGTAGCCTATGTTTTATAAACTCAAAAACTTCAGAGACTGGATTGAGGATTCAGTATGTGAGAAAAGGAAAGAAGGAAACGGCAAACCACTCCAGCATCTTTGCCAAGAAAATCCCAAATGGGGTGCCAAAATGTCAGACACATCTGAAATGACCAGACAAGAACACAATTTGACCAAAAAACATACTGGGAAAAGTGGAAAACAATCTGGCAGAAAGTAAATATAGGCCAAGATTTGACACTCTAATAAGATAAACTCCAAATACTTACATGACTTAAACATAAAAGGTAACTCTGTTAAAAAAATATGTTAGAGAAGCAAAGAAGAAATTTTCTTTCAGATCTATGGATAGAAGAGTTCATAAGGATAGAGACAAAGAAGGTTACAGAAGACAAACCAGGCAATTTCGATCACATAAAATTAGAGCTTTTGAAGAAATAGAAGCAAGGCATCTAAAAGGAGAAGGGACCCAGATAATTAAGAAAAATATTTGCAGCAAATTTCTCTGAAAAAAAGTCTCATTTCCAAGATATATAAGGAACTTACTCAAAATCTATAAAAGTCATTTTCCAAATGATAAATGGCCGAAGGATATGAAGAAGTAGTTTTATGAGGAAAATCAAGAACATTTATTGCCATACAAAAATAATGCTTAATAGTAAGAGGAATGCAAATTAAGGCAATTCTGATATTCCACTTCACAGCTATTAAAGTGGCAAAGTTGACAAAAAGGGATAATGATAAATGATTAAGAATACTGGATCTCAGTGGTTCAGCAGCTCATTTGCCAGCAGCTGTTCTGCTTGGTTTCAACTCAATCATCATCTTCATGAGGTCCCCAAACTCTGGGGAACCTCTGGTATTCTCCCCAATGACTTTTCAGTCTCTTTTTATATATTGTCTTCTGCTACTTAAAAAAAATGGCTACTACACATATTTTATACTTATAGGAGTTTTAACTTTTTATTTAATATCTTTGGTGGAGAAAAGTAACTTTATGAACTCTGAAATGCTCAACAACCGATCACAATTCCAAAGAACTTATTACCCACCTTTTGATGCAGAGTCGATGGACTGAGTGTGCCAATATTTATTACAAACATACATATTGCACATATGCTCATTTGGATATGGCCAATGAGCGATTTGGTCTCTTTGACCATGCATATTTGTTATAAAAGTTTCAGGTTTTCATTTTCGAGCAATATTTTTTAAAAATTGGAACCAACATCAGGGTTCTAACTAAGAACATCTGAATCCTGCAACTCATTACTTTGAGCAGAAACCAGTAGCCTGTGTAGCTTGGTCCCCAGAACAAATTGCCCCAGTATACACTGACCTGGCATTCTTACTATGTAGAATGTCCCCTGATGGATAAGTTGCCAGGTTCTTGAAAAACACCGTAGTAGTAATTAAATCATACCCCAGTTAATTCAGATGACTACAATCAGATTGAGAGACTAAGCAGCATAGTAGATAGAGTGCCAGGCCTAGAGTCATACTCTTCCTGAGTTCAAATCCGACCTCAGAGACGTATAAGCTCTCTGCAACGCTGGGCAAATCATTTAATCCTGTTTCCTTCAGTTTCCTCATCTGTAAAAGGAACTGTAGAAGGAAATGGCAAACCACTCCAGCATCTATGCTAAGAAAACCCCAAATGGAGTCACAAAGAGTGAGACAAGACTGAAATGACTGCACGACAACAACAAAAGAAGCCCTAACCACTCCTTCCAAGGAATGTACAGAATTTGGCCTCAACACGAAAACAAATTCAAGGTGTAAGGCTAAAAAATGAGCAAACATGACAAAATATCATCAATAAAAAATATTATGCTTAAGACACAAATCAAGAAAAATAGAATAACTTTATATCATTTTTATTTTTTTTTCTTTTTATTAATTTATTTTTAGTTTTCAACATTCACTCCCACAAGATTTTGAGTTCCATATTTTCTCCCTATGTCTCCCCTCCCTTCACCCCACCCCAAGATCACATGCATTCTGATTACCCCTTCCTCTAATTTGCCCTCCATTTTATCACCCATCCCTTCTCTTATCCCCTTCCCTTCTGTTTTCCTGTAGGGCAAGATAGATTTCTATACCTCACTGCCTGCATATCTTATTTCCCAGTTACATATAAAAACAATTTTTAACATTTATTTTTAAAACTTTGTGTTCTATATTTTCTCCCTTCCTCCCTCCCCACCCACCCTGATTGAGAGACCAAGCAATTCAATATAGGTTATACATGTGTAGTCATCCAAAATACGTCCATAACAGTCATGTTGTGAAAAATGAACTATAGTTCCCTTCATCCTATCCTTCCTCCCATTTATTCTATTCTCTCTTTTGACCCTGTCCTTCCTCCAAAGTGTTTGCTTCTGATTATCCCCTCCTCCCTTTTGCCCTCCCTTCTATCATCCCCTCCTCTCCTATCCCCTTTCCTGCTACTTTCCTGTAGAGTAAGATAGATTTTCATACCCAATTGAAATGTATGTTATTCCCTCCTTAAGTCAAATCCTATGAGACTAAGGTTCACTCATTCCCTCTCACCTCCCTCCCCTTCCCCTCCATTGTAAAAGCTTTTTCTTGTCTCTTTTATGTGAGGAAAATTTACTCCATTCTACATTTCCCTTTCTCCTTCTCCTAGGACAGTCCTCTCTCACTCCTAAATTTTATTTTTTAGATATCATTACTTCATATTCAACTTACCCTATGCCCTCTGTATGTGTATATTATGTGTATATACACATAAATGTGTGTGTGTGTGTGTGTGTGTATGTATTCTCTCCAACTACCCTAATACTGAAAAAGGTCTCATGAGTTATAAATATCATCTTTCCATGTAGGAATGTAAACAGTTCAACTTTAATGAGTACCTTATGATTTCTCTTGCCTGTTTACCTTTTCATGCTTCTCTTGATTCTTAAATTTGAAAGGAAAATTTTCTACTCAGCTCTGGTCTTTTCATCAAGAATGCTTAAAAGTTCTCTATTTCATTGAATATCTGTTTTTCCCCCTAAAGGATTATACTCAGTTTTTCTGGGTAGGTGATTCTTGATTTTAATCTTAGCTCTTTTGACCTCTGGAATATCATATCCCAAGCCCTCTGATCCCTTAATATAGAAGCTGCTAAATCTTGTGTTATCCTGATTATGTTTCCACAATACTTGAATTGTTTCTTTCTGGCTGCTTGCAATATTTTCTTTTTGACCTGGGAACTCTGGAATATGGTTATGATATTACTAGGAGTTTTCCTTTTGAGAGCTCTTTCAAGAGGTGATCAATGGATTCTTTCAATTTCTATTTTACTCTCTGGTTTTAGAATACCATGGCAGTTTTTCTTGATAATTTCTTAAAAGATGATGTCTAGGCTCTTTTATCGATCTTGGCTCTTAGGCAGTCCAATAATTTTTAAATTCTCTCTCTTGGACGTATTTTCCATGTCAGTTGTTTTCCAATGATATATTTCACATCATCTTCTATTTTTTTTCATTCTTTTGGTTTTTTTAAATAGTTCCTTGATTTCTCATAAAGTCATTAACTTCCATTTCTTCTATTCTAATTTTTAAGGAATTAGTTTCTCTGGCAAGCTTTTGGACCTCCATTTCCATTTGGCCAGTTCTGCTTTTAAGGCATTCTTCTCCTCATTGGCTTTTTAGACTTCTTTTGCCATTTGGATTAATTTATTTTTAAGGTGTTATTTTCTTTAGAATTTTGGGGGGCTCCTTTATTAAGCTGTTGACTTGTTTTTCATTATTTTCTTGCATCACTCTCATTTCTCTTCCCAATTTTTCCTCTATTTCTCTTACTTTATTTTCCAAATCTTTTTTGAGCTCTTCCATGGCCTATGGCCAAGTCATATTTTTCTTTGAGGCTTTGGATGTAGGAGCTTTCACTTTGTTGTCTTCTTCTGGTTGTATGTTTTGATCTTCTTTGTCACCAAAGTAAGATTCTATAGTGTAATTTTTTCCCACTGTTTGCTCATTTTCCCAACCAATTACTTGATTTTTTAGCTCTTTGTTAAGGTAGGACTCTGCTTCCAGTGTGGAGGCTGTATTGTCCCAAACTTTGGGGTTTTGTGCATCTGGTTTCAGAGATTTTTCTAGGGACTAATAAATTTTTCAGTTCTTCCAAGGTAGTATGATCAAAGGAGAGGTGTCCTCTCCTGGCCTGTGCTCTGGTCTGTGAGTGACCACAAGCACTCTTTTCTGTCTGGGAGCTGTGAGGAGGATTTGCTCTCCACCAATGGCATAAGCTCCATCACGCTGGTGCTCCTTCTTGCCCTGGGACATGACTGTGACCCAGAGCCAAGTACAGGCAAAGCAAGAGAATTCTGCCTTAGTGCCAGCAAAAAGATCCCTGTAATCCCCTTCTGATCAGCCACTTGATGCCCCGTGCCCCCAGTCTGTGGGCCAAGAGCTCCAGAATCAACCTCTGCTGCTGCCACTGCCACCACTACCACCCTGGGGTTGGGGCCAGACCATGCTCCTTTCTCACCCAGGTCTGACAGACTTTTCTACTGACCCTCTAAGTTGTCTTTGGCATTTGTGGGCTGAGAAGTCTGGAAACTGCAACAGCTGCCAGTGATTCAGTGCCCTGAACCTTGCTCCAGGTTTGTTAGGGCCCCATCTGTGCTGGCATGACTCATCCTCAACTGTGCTCCTCTCTCAGACTGGTGCAAAAGACTTATATTTAAGAAAATAGAAGGGTCCATATTGTGTTGACGTATTTATATTCAAATAGTGGGTGGAAAAGCATAATTTTTTTTTACTCAGAACTCTGATTCTTTTTTCCAGGATCATAGAATGAGTAAATAAGAAAGAGTGCCTGGAAGCAGTTTTAATATATTTTGTAGATATTAAGGAGAAAAGAAAAGAGAAGAATAACAAAACATACTATGGAAGAAAGAAATAAGAAGGTGGTAGAACTTACTATCTTACATGATCAAAGTGTTCAAGAAGAGATGACATGAAAGAAGTGGGGTGGTGGGCTACATATGAACCTCCTTTTCATTTGAACTGGAAAAAGAAGGATCAAATATACATATAGACTGTTTTGTTTAGAAATCCATTAAGCTCTGCAGGGAATCACATGGGGGAAGGAAGAGGATAAAGGGAGACAGAGGGTAGTTTAAGGGAGGGATTATGCATAAGCAAAATAGATGCCATCTTTAGTAGAGGGAAAACAAAGGGAAAAGCGGTAAAAACCCATGACTAGGGACTAAGCAACAGAAAAAAAGTGAACAGAAATATGAAAAACATCCTTTACCAACCACTGTGTAATAAAATTATATTCAATAAAGAGCCTTTGATGAAAGGAATAAAAGTACTTGGAGATAATATAATTCTAAAGGATTCATGGGTCAAAGAGCAAGTCATAAAAACAATAAAAAGTGACTGAGATCAAACATACCAAAATTATTAGGGAGCAACCAAAGTCATGCTGAGGGAAAAATTTTTGTATTTAAACAGTTTCATCAATACCAACAATAACAAAAAAGATCATTTTCTGTGCATGCAAATTTTTAAAGAAATAGAAAATCCATAAATTAAAAAACTAATTAAATATGAAAACAAAAATTTTAAAAAGCAAATAGGAAATTAACAAATTAAAAGAAAAACATTAAGTTAATAAATAAAACTAGAAAATGGTTCTTAAAGGAAGATAATCAAACCATTAGCTAATATTATAAGTGGAAAAACAAATTGACCATATCAAAAATGAAAATGGAGAAAGTATAACAAATGAAGAAAAAAAAGGAAATTATTAGAAACTTTTGTTCAGTTGTATAGCAACATATAACTTAAATGAAATATATAAATACCTACAAAGATATAGAACACTAAAATTAACACAAAATGTGAATAACCAAAACTCAAAAAAAAACCAGGCCATAAATGTGAGATTTAGGGAATGTGAGGAATAAGTGATAGATAAAGCTGCTCTTCTTTCAGGGGAAACAAAAAAAGAAAATAAGGCTGTTAAACTATTTCTAAAAGGTACACAAGAGAAATGAAGAATGTTTAGAGCAAAATACAGAAAAGCAGGACAGCTTTGAAAGTAAAAGTTTTAATTTATATTATACATATGCATATACACACATATATACTTATATAAATATATACATATGTGTATAAATGTGTGCATATTCATTTACAGATAGATAGATATAGATTTCCCAGATTAACATAGAATTGATTTTTTCTTTTCTAATTTGTTTATGGAGGTGTTCTCTTTTTTGGTGTTCATTAAATTCAGAATAAAAAGGATAACTATGACTTAAACTCATTAAACAATGGCTTTCTGTAGGAAAAAAAAAAAGCATCTACCAAGGATGAATTCTGGTGTCTCATTCTAGATTCCTGAAGCTATTCCCGCAGAGAAACTGCTCGAGTTATCAAATTTTCAGGCATGTGTCACAAAATGGACTTGTATTTGTCATATACCAGACTAAATGGAACACCAGACTAAGTTGAGAGAGCCTTGTGCCTCGATTTCCTGGCAGTTAATGAAATGCAACTCATGAAGACATTTACAGAAGTATGCAGCAGCTTGCTGTGAGTTGCACTGCTGTAAGAAGCTCCTTTACTAATGAAATTTTAGTCACTTAGAATATTGAAGAGAAGACAAGATGACTTATAAAACAAATGGCTGATCCTTAGTGCCAACAGAAGAAACTCAGAACTTCTAAGAAGTAGGAAGTATTTGAAACATCTACACATTTTTCTGAAAAGAATTGAAATAATCCTTGGAAAGTAAAGGAAGGAATCTCTAGTTCATATGCAAATTTTTTAGATGCATAAAGTGCTCTGTAACTTATAATATGTGTGACATTAGGAAAGTCACTTAACATCACTGGGCTTCAGGGACCAGATTATACTTTATATCCTTCTGATTGTGCACCTGGGTCTTCTTCTTCAAAGATGCTAGCAACAGGAATCAAATTAAGAATACCATTATTTCTAGAAAAGGACTATAATGTGACTTTCTCGTGCCTTTCCTACCTATACCTATGCCTTCCAAAATCAAAATACCCTTAACTGGTCATTATTCCCCTATATTTGTTGTTTTCCCTTACCAGACAGTAAGTTCCTTGAGAGTAGAAACTGACTCATTTTTATTTTTGAATTTTCACCATGTAGTATGGTACTTTAGGATGTAGTTGAGTGCTTAGATCATAGTGTTTAGAACATGGAAAGTAGTTAAACACTTTTCATCCATTTATTCTGTAAAATTTTCAAAGTTCCTTTTGAAAATTAGGAAGATTATAATAGATACACACTAGGGTTGAACCTATAATCCTGAGAACACAATAGAACTAACTTAAAATGTTTTTTATTCAGTAGTTGTTTTCAGTTGTGCCTGATTCTCCATGACCCCATTTGAAGTTTTCTTGGCAAACATACTGGAGTGGTTTGAATGTCCTTCTCCAGTTCATTTTACAGAGGAAGTAACTGAGGCAAAGAAGGGTAAGTGACTTGTCCAGTGTCACATAGCTAGTAAGTTGTAACAACAATTTGGCTAGCAGCTGCTGTAGGGGTGTAAGACCCAACAAGACCAGCAACAAGAGCTGCAGCACTGGTTCTTTGTTCTGCTTTTCTAAGGAAACAATTTCTAAGGAGAGCATTTCCTTTGTCCATTCCCAAGCTATGCATACATTTTAATCAAACATACATATATCATCCTCTTAGTCCATTGGGAAAAAGCCAACACCCTGAACTTCAGAGCAAATAGAAACAGAAATTACAAACATACATTTTATAAACAGAACAAATAACACAAATCAGTCTATCCATAGCAATACATAGTTACCAGCAGAGAAGCACCAATATCTAGGTTTCTTCAAAGCCGGGGGGCTCCAGTGGCTACCCAGAGTCTCCACACCAACACTCTTCCAGTGAGTGAGAGCTCCAAACAAAATGCTAACCTATGAGTTTATATATCCTGTTCAGGGTCAAAGGGCGCCACAAGCATGTGACTCAAACCCATGTAAACTAGGCTTTCCCTTGAGGTAAGCAGGTCATCAAAGACTCCCGATTTAATCAAAGAAACAAAAGCCAGACTCATCAAAGGCACTTGATTACTTCAGTGTTCCAAAAGAGAAAAAAGTAAAAAAATGTCCTGCTTAACCTTCCATAAGTATCCAATACCACATCTGAACTCAGGCCTTTCTAAATCTAGGCTCAGCTCTATCCACCGAGCCAACTAGCTGCCTCTAACTTAAAATGACTTTTATATTAAATCTTTAGTAACTCTGTATAATCACAATTTAGTGGAAACCAGCCTTCCTGCAGTCTCTTCCTGTTCTTCTGTTCCCCAAATTTCAAAATGAATTTTGAAATTCCAAAGCTCTCCATTAACATTGGAGTGTAAAACCGATGGGGTAGCTAGCAGACACAGTGGACAGAGTATGGGACCTCGAGTTTGAAAGACCTGAATTGACCCTGGGCAAGTGACTTAACCATTTTTGACTCAATTTCCTCATCTATAAAACGAGCTGGAGAAGGAAATGGTAAACCACTATAGTATATTTGCTCTGAAAACTCCAAAAGGGGTCATGAAGAGTTGGATACAACTAAAAGCAACTAAGCAACAATAAAATCAATGATCTTTAAATGTACTTGTCTTCAAAGCATCACAGTAATAAATTCTATAAAGGAAAAAAAAACATTTTCAAAACTCTAATGAAGAATTGATCATAATGTGAGCCATAAAACTAGCTTAGTTTTTTTTTTTTTATGTTTACTTCGGTCTATTTTCTTCTCCTTTTCTTTTATTTGGGGTGGACAGGGAGAGTGGAGAATTTCAAGAGGAGAGGTCACTTCCTTTCTCAAAAGAGTTCTATCAAAATATGTTAACACAAAGTAAGTAGAGCTATCACTGTTTTATTATCAATCACAGGCAACTTCAGAGATGTCATACCCAAAAGAGAAATAGGTTTAATAACTCAGTTTCCTCTTAAAGGTTTTCTTTTGTAGCTCACTGACCTCAAAGTGCTAAAAATATAAATCAAGGGAAAAGTTATTTTGCAACTGATGCACTTCAAACATAAAAAACTTCAAAAATAAAGCACTAATAAGTTTTTTTTTAAATTTCCTAAGAGAATAACAAAATAAAAAGCCAGGAGACTCCTAATAATTTTTTTTTCTTATTGAGAACATTGATTAATGCTCGCTTTTCCCTATCTGGTGGAATGTTTTGCTTTGTCTGGTAGGTTATTCCTATTACTGGGGAATAAAAGTATACTTATGGTGGAGAAAACTAAGGGGAAAGTAAAAACATTCATTCCTTCAAAGCTTATTTTCACACCTCAGAGGACTTGTTGCACACTTCAGGTTGCTAATTAAGAAGCATTTTCTTTGTGCATTCCCAAGCTACGCATAGACCATATATTAGAAAGACCAGTTGACATTAATGACAATGTCTCCCCACCCAATTCAGTGGGAAGCTTACCCATGAATGAGCCTGTCACCTGTTAGTGTGCTAATATCCTAAGACTCAAAACCTTTGCTACCTTTAATAAGACCCACTGCTTTTTAAGTACACTATCAGTTGTGTATCATTATCAATTTAAATGTCTAGTGACAATATGATTTTGAATTAAGTAGGAAAAAAAGTAAAGCTTCAGAGCTGAACTCTCAAACACGGGGACAAGGGAAGGGAAGATGCATTTATACAATGGCTACCATGTGTCCCAAAATGTGCTAAGACTTTATAAATATTATCTCATTTGATCTTCCCAGCAACTCTGTGAGAGAGGTACTTTCATTATCATTAAAGTGTGTTAACTATCAAGAAACAAAAGTGATAAAGACATTTTATATGCATATGACATGGGACAAAGGTATATATAAGAAAAAAGTCTGTTGTCTAGAACAGAAAGCAAGATTTGGAATAAGGCAAACATGGGTTCCTATCTTGCTTCAGAACCTTGGACAAAATACACAGTTTTCTCATCAGTAAAATAAGGGTGTTGGACTTTGTGACCATTAATGTTCCTTGCAGCTCTAAATTTATAACCATATGATCCTTTATATACTTTAAAGTGACAATTTCACCATCCTTTAGAATTTTATTTTTTTAAAAAATATTTATTTATTTTTAGTTTTTGACATTCACTTCCATAAGCTTTTGAGTTTTCAATTTTTTAATGAAAAAGGAGGTACAAAAACTAATTGACAAAAATGATTCCTTAAAAATTAGAATTGGGCAAGTTGAAGCTAATCACTCTATGAGACATCAAGAATCATTGAAACAAAATCAAAAGAATGAAAAAATAGAATAAAATATAAAATACCTCATTAGAAAAACAATTGACCTAGAAAATGGATCCAGGAGAGATAATTTAAGAATTACTGGACTACCTGAAAGCCATGATAAAAAAGATCCTAGACAGCAGCTTTCAAGAAATTATTGAGGAAAACTACCCTTATATCCTAGATCCAGAGGGCAAAATAGTCCTTGAAAGAATCCACTGATAACCTCCTGAAAAAGATGTCAAAATGAAAGCTCAAAGTAATATTGTAGCCAAATTCCAGAATTATCAGGTGAAGGAGAAAATACCACAAACAACCAATAAGAAACAGTTTAAATATCATGGAACTACAGTCAGAATCACCCAGCATCCAACAGCTTCTAACATTAAAGGATCTAACATTAAAAGCTTGGAATATGATATTCTAGAAGGCAAAGGAGCTTGGATTACAACCAAGAGTTAACTACCAAGCAAAATTGGGCATAATCTTTCAGGGGAAAAGATTGATATTCAATTAAATAGGGAACTTTTGATAATTCCTAATGAAAAAAATCAGAGCTGAACAGAAAATTCAGTCTTCAAATACAAGACTCAAGACAAGCATAGAAAGGCAAACAAGGAAGAAAAAAATTATGTTATTCAATAAGGTTAAAATATTTGCATCCCTACATGGGAAAAATATCTGTAACTCTTGAAAATTTTGTCTTTATTATGGCATTTTGAAGGTGTATACATAGAGAGTGTGACTTTGATGTGATGATAAAAATAATTAATTAAGGGGTAAAAAAAGGGTCGCACTAGAAATAGAGGAAAGGGGAAGGTAGAATAGGGTAAATTAGATCACATGAAGAGGCACACAGATTTATTACAATAGAGGAAAGAAGGCAGGAGGTGAGCATTGTTTGAACCTTACTCTCATTGGATTTGGCTCAAAGAGGGGATAGCATACATATTCAGTTGGTTATAGAAACCTATATTACTCTATAGTAAAGTAGGAGTAGAACTGGAGAAGGAAAAGGCAGAGGATGGATAGAAGAGAGGGCAAAGGTAGTAGGGGAAAGGGGAAAGAAAATAGAGGGAAGCTAATAGAAGGGAGGGCAGATTGAGAGAGGTGGTAGTCAGAAGTAAAACACTGGTGGAAAGGGAAAGGGTGAAAGGAGAGAGAAAAGTATAAACAAGGGGAAAATAGGATGAACAGAAAGACACAGTAATCATAACTGTGAATGTGAATGGGATGAACTCTCCTATAAAATGGAAACATATAGCAGAGTGCATTAAAAACCATAATCCTAAAATATGTTGTTTACAAGAAACTCATTTGAAGCAGAGATACACAGAATAAAGGTAAAAGACTGGAGCAGAGCAGAATATAGTATGCTTCAGGTGAAGTAAAAAAAAAAAGCTGTGGTAGCAATCCTAATCTTAGACAAAGCAAAAGTAAAAATAGATCTAATTAAAAGAGACAAGGAAGAAAACTATATCTTGCTAAACGTTACCATAGACAATAAAGTAATATCAGTACTAAACATATATGCACCAAATGGTATAGCATCCATACTTGTAGAGGAGAAGTTAAGGGAGTTATAGGAAGAAATAGACAGAAAAACTATACTAGTGAGGGACCTCAATGTCCCCCTCCCAGAACTATATAAATCTAACCACAAAATAAACAAGATGGAAGTTAAGGAGGTGAATTGAATTTTAGGAAAGTTAGATATAGTAGACCTCTGGAGAAAATTGAATGAAAATAGGAAGGAACATATCCTATTCTCAGTGGTACATGGCACCTACACAAAAACTGACTATGTAATAGGGCATAAAAACCTCATAATCAAATGCATAAAGATTAAATGGATTCTTTTCAGACCATGATGCAATAAAAATTACATGTAATAAAAAAGTCATTGAAAGATAGACTAACAATTAATTGGAAACTAAATAATATAATCCTAAAGAATGAGTCGGTCAAATGACAAATCATAGAAACAATCAATAACTTCATCCAAGAGAATGATAACAATGAGACAATACACCAGAACTTATGAGATGCAGCCAAAGCCATTCTTTGGGGAAATTTCATTTTTCTAAATGCTCACATGAATAAAATGGAGAAAGAGGAGATCAGTGAATTGGGCATGAAACTAAAAATTCTAGAAAAAGAACAAATTAAATATTCCAAATTAAATACCAAATTAGAAATTCTGAAAATGAGATTACTAATATCAAAATTAAGGAAACTATTAAGCTAATAAATAAAACTATAAGAGCTTGATTTATGAAAAAATAAACAATAAAATAGATAAACCTTTGGTTAATTTGATTTAAAAAAGAAAGGAAAAAAAACAAATTACCTGTGTCAAAAATTAAATGAGTGAATTCACAATCAATGAAGAGGAAATTAAAACAAAAATTAGGAGCTATTTTTTTTCCTAACTGTAAGCCAATAAATCAGACAATCTTAGTGAAATGGATGAATATTTACAAAAATACAAATTGCCCAGATTAACAGAAGAGAAAATAAAATACTTAAATGTTGCCATTTCACAAAAAGAAATTGAACAAACCTCGATGAACTTCTTAAGAAAAAATTGCTGGAGGCAGATAGATTTACAAGTGAATTCTGCCAAACAGTTAAAGAAAAATTAATTCCAGTACTATATAAAATATTTGGTGAAGAAGGTGAAGAAGGTGTCCTATAAAATTCTTTTATGATACAAATATGGGGCTAATACCTAAAACAGGAAGAACCAAAACTGAGAAAGAAAATTATAGACCAACTTCCCTAAAAATACTGATGTAAAAATTTTAAATAAAATATTAGCAAAGAAATTCCAGCAACTTATCACAAGGATATGTGATACTATGACCATATGGGACTGATACCAGGAATGCAGGGCTGATTCAATATTAGGAAAACTATTAATATAATTGACCATATCAATAACAAAAATCAACAGAAATAATTTTATTACCTCAAAGGATGCAGAAAAAAGCTTTTGACAAAATATAGCACCCCTTCTAGATTGGACAATAATAGGTCCCTGTCAAAAGAGAAACAGTTACTATTTACATTCACTCTGAGCCAGGAGGGCCCCCAAAATAACCATTAAGGGGAGGACATGGTCTCTAGAGGTCTGAGGATTCTGTTCCCAATGGGGAAAGAAGGGCATTGGCATGGGGTAGAGTAACCAGGAAACCACATCACTACCTACCTGGTACTTTAGTCTCTGGGGAGAAGTGTAGAAAGAGGAAAGGAAAAGACCTTTTTGTAGTGACCTTTAGGAGGTCACCCATTATTCAAAAATTCTTGTGCAGCCTCTCTTAATATCTCCAGATAAAGCAGGCTTCATTTTCTGATTGTTCTAATTGTTAATAACAGTAACTTATATTTATATCTCATTTTATCACTTACAAAGTACTTTTCTCACAATTGAACTCTACATTCCAGCCAAACATTCCACCTCTAATCTCTGATCTTTTGTACATAGCCTAGAATGTAGAGTCTGTCTGTATGTCTTTCTGTCTATCTGTCTGTCTCTCTTTCTCTCTTTATTTCTTCAAGGTTCAGTTTAAGTACCATCTCTTTCACAAAGCCTATAATAGACATGTTGATGTCCCTTCAAGTAGCCAGGCCCACAAGTATCTTCACTTCATCTCAGCCATACCCAGGGGTGACCATAGTTTTGATTTCATAATCAGCTACAGCTCCATGATGTAAAATTCTGAATTTTCTATCTAAGAAGAGCCTCCTGATACTATCATCTTCCCTTCTACCTATACCTATTCTTCATCTTCACCGCACTTTACAATTACCCTTCTCCTTCCCAACTATGGGTACCTTACTTCCATTGCCACTTCATTCTTTAGTGAAGAGATATCGAATTATACACTACCCTGAATTCTGGACTCCCCTATTGCCTTATCCTATCACCATTAATGTCTTGCTATATCCCAATTGGGAGTTACCCAATCAAATGCCTTCTCAAAACAATAAGCCAGTATTCCCTATTCCACCCTCTTTGTTTCAGTGTCTAATGAAGAAGTGGCCCTCTTTTTCCCATCTTCACTTGTACCCTTGGTGTCATCACCTCCCAACTCCTCTAGCACTTTCTCCCACTTCTAGCAATTCTGCCTCTCTAATCTTCAATTTTTGTTTCTTCCTTCCCTGATACCAAAAAAATCCTAGTCTCTCCTATCCCAAAACAAACAAAAACAAAAAAAAACTATTTTCACTAGACTCTTCAATTATCCAAAATTATTGTTCTCTATCTCTTCTCTTCCATACTTTAGAAAAAAAAATCTTCTACACTTTTTATGTACATTTCCTCTCTCCCAACTCATTTCTCAGTCCCTTGAAATCTGGCTTCGACAATATTAAATGTTGCAGACAGGAAGAGAAAGATGAAGACTGATGACAGGTCACTGGATCTATCAATTAAGGGATCACTGGTAACCTTGGAAACATCAGTCTCAGTTCAATAGTGATATTGGAAAGCAGATTACAAGTCATCGAGAAGTGAATGGGAGGAGGGGAGATTGATAATGCAAGTCCCATTTTCTTTATAACCAATTTTTAACCTTAATTTTCCTAAACAGTAAAGCCCATTAAATGGCCCTACCCATTGTGTCTTTGAATTTCTGAAGTTTATGGAAATGAGGCTATTGTACCCTGTTTGATTGAATGGCTGTCCAGTGAGAAATTTTTTGCATGTGATTATATTACTGTTATTTCATTTACATATAATCTGTTTTGAGAAAAGGAATATAACCACCAACATGAAGAGCTTGATTAGCGCACAAAGGAGAAAGTCAATATTAATTTTGTAAAACTTGATTTTAATCAGACAACCTTTTTATTCATCATCTTTTGTTACTAATCACTGACTCCACTTGAGGGTGGAACAAATAAATCAGCCATATACTGGAGAATGGTTTATTATAAGCACCTATTGTATTAATTGTGTTGCGTTGTACTGCTGTATGATGTTACTCAGGAAAGGCATATAATAATGGAACATGTAGCAAAGCATCTTAGATGTGGAAGGGATCTCAGACATAATCTAGGTCAACTTGTACCTGAGCAGAAATATTCACATCCCCAACAGGTACATCATCCAGCCTCTTCTTAGAGACCTTCAGTAGTGAAGACCTTACTACCTCTCAAAAAGATCTGTCCCATTTTTGAAAGCTCTGATGGGAATCTTTTCCTTATATTATAGCTTATTCTCCCTCTTTGAAGATTCCAACCATTCATACTGGTTCTGCCATCTTGGGTCAAATGAAAGAAATTTGAATTTGATCCCTTATTGTGCTTAAATTTTATTTCATGGCTTATAAGTGAATTTGATTTTCTTCATATGATTTTCTCTTTAAAAGCATAAAGACAAAAATTTTTATAATTCTCCTGCCTGCTTAATGCAACCACAAAATGTTAATTATTTACTCAAATGGACCTATAAAATAAAAAATAAATCAGTAATCAGCAATACAGGCTCCTATATTCTTTTGTAATATACACATCTGTGGGGAGAAAATGAGAGAGATAGGGACAGAGAAGTCATCTTCAACACGTGGACTGTGGATCTCTAACGCTCCCTCAAGTAGCCTGTACAGGTCATCTGTCTCATAGAGACTAAGTTTATAACATTTAATAGTGTTTTGTGCTTTTTTTTTTCTTTCACAAATTAAGAATTTTCTAATTTTTTTTTATTTATTTTTTTTAAATGCAATTTATTTATTTAACATATTTGGTTTTCAGCATTGATTTTCACAACAGTTTGAATTACAAATTTTCTCCCCATTTCTACCCTCCCCCCCACTCCAAGATGGCTTATATTCTGGTTGCCCTGTTCCCCAGTCAGCCCTCCCCTCTATCACCCCCCTCCCCTCTCATCCCCTTTTCCCTTCCTTTCTTGTAGGGCAAGATAAATTTCTACGCCCCATTGCCTGTGTATCTTATTTTTTAGTTGCATACAAAATTTTTTTTTGTTTTTGAACATCTGATTTTAAAACTTTGAGTTCCAAATTCTCTTCCCTCTTCCCTTCCCACCCACCCGCCCTAAGAAGTTGAGCAATTCAACCTAGGCCACACATGTATTATTATGTATAACCCTTCCACAATACTCATGTTGTGAAAGGCTAACTACATTTTGCTCCTTCCCAACCCATCCCGCTTTATTGAATTTTCTCCCTTGACCCTGTCCCCTTTCCAAAGTGCTTGTTTTGATTACCTCCACCCCCATCTGCCCTCCCCTCCATCATCCCCCCGCCTTTTATTTTTTTTTTATCTTCCTCCCTCTTCTTTCCTGTGGGGTAAGATACCCAACTGAGTATGTATGGTATTCCCCCTCAGGCCAAATCTGATGAGAGCAAGGTTCACTCATTCCCCCCTCACCTGCCCTCTCCCCTCCTCCCATAGAACTGCTTCCTCTTGCCACCTTTATGCGAGATAATCCACCCCATTCTATCTCTCCCTATCTCCCTCTCTCAGTATGTTACTCTCTCATCCTTTAATTTCATTTTATTTCTTTTAGATATCTTCCCTTCATCTTCAACTCATCCTGTGTCTGCTCTCTCTCTTTTACATATATATATATACACATAAACACATATATATATATACACATATATGTATATACACATTTCTAATTTTTAATGATTTTTAATGATCAAAATTACATACCATAACTATTGATTCCTCCTTCTCGGTCTCCTTTGCCCACTAACTGTGGGCTCTCTTTCAGGGTCTTTTCTCTCTATCACTAGTTCACTTGAAGATCTCATATGGTCCTCATGGTTTCATTAATATCCATGCAGATAATCTATAATTCCAGCTCTAGATTCTCCTGAACTCTAGTCCTGAATCATCAAATGTCTTTTGGACATCTCAAACTGGGCATCCCATAGAGATCTCAAAGTCAATACATCCAGAACTTAATATCTTTCTCCACAACTCCCTGTAGTAGCTCATCTCTTCTCAACTTTCCTATTATTGTTGAGGGCACCAGCATCTTCAAGATATCCAGACTCATGTGATGTCATGTCATCTCCAACTCCTTATTCCTATTTATCCTACATATCCACTCTATTGTCCAGGTTTGCAGTATATACCTTCAAATTTCTTGTATCCATCACCCTTTTTACACTTATACAGCTACAACTCTAGCACAGGCCTTTATCATATCTCACATGGGCTAGTACAATGGTCTTCTAATTGATTTCTCTACCTCACATCTCTCTCCTTGCAATCCATCCTCTGTTCAGCTGCCAAAGGGACTTTCCTAAAGCTCAGATCTTACCATGTCAACCTCCTATTCATGAATTCCAGTGATTCCCTATTACTTTCAGAAAGAAGTATAACATCTTCTTTGAGACATTTAAAGATCTTCACAACTTAGTTTATTTCTTTATTTCCAGTCTTCTTTCTCCATACTCCCTTTTATACACTCTGGATCTGCTTCCTTGTTCCTCGCACAAGACACTCCATCTCTCAACTGAGTGCCTTTATACTAGCTGTCCCTCAAGACAGAAATGCTCTTCCTCCCCCCTCCACTTCCTAGCTCCCTGGCTTCCTTAAAAATTCTCCTTAAATCCTACCTTCTGTAGGAAGGTTTTCCTAATTCTTCCCATTTTTATTGTCTTCCCAATGATATGCCTTGTATTTATTCTCTATATCTCATATGTACATAATTGTCTCCTTCATTACATGTTGTCTCATTGCTTAAAATGTACCTTCTTGAGGGTAAGAACATTGTTTTTTCCTTTCCTTAAAAATCATTGGTGCTTGGCATAGTGCCTAGCACAGTGATGGTTTTAAAAAATGCCAGTACCTCATTAAAACAATACTATGTGTCACGATCAATTGTGTCCCTGGGTAACAGATCATGAAATAGACCTTCCTCACCTTGACAGAAAGGTGGGGAACCACAAGGGAAGAATGATGTATAAGTTTTCAGGTAGAGTCACTTCATCAATTGTTTTTGCTTATTTTTTTTTGGTTACCAGGATGATTTCAATTCTAGATGATGAAGTGGTGAAATTTAGATTTATTTCCAAAAATGGTAGTACTGTAAAAACATAACTTTTCAATAAAGCATCTTAAATACTAACATTTCTATTAATTATTCTTTAGTGGACCCGTGATTTTATCATTCCTTACTTTCTCATCCTGTGCTATTAGTATTAATGTTTTATCCAGAAATCCTACATAAAGGATCCATCCAATACGCTGCAGACCTTCCTCTCATGTTTTTAATATTTTGAAGGTACCAATGTACCTCTGAGGTATGGACTCATACACTTCCAACAAATAATAATAGAAACTGCTGTTTATGTTAATAATGATAATAGTAATAACATTCATATAGTGTTTTGATGTTTGCAAATCACATTACAAATATTATCTCATTTGATCCTCACAACATCCTTAGGAGGTAGGTGCTGTTATTGTCTACATTTTAAAGATAAGCAACTGAGGCACGGGCAGATTAAGTGACTTGCTCAGGGTCATACTATAAGTATCTGAAGCTAGATTTGAACTCACGTTTTTCTGATTCCAGGCCTACTGTTCCACCTAGCTGCTTTTTAGAATGACATCCAGGAACAGATGGTATCCGCCTACATAATGGAAGGCATATTCACACTGATAAAATCACAGATCTTTTAAAGTTGAAAAAATGTGTGTGTGTGAGTGTGTGTGTGTGTGTTGTAGTGGTGGTGGTGGTAGTATCTGTACATGTATCTCTAATACTTATCCCAGTGCCTGATACATAGCAAGTATTTAATAAGTATTTAATATTAATGACATTAGTATTGATTACTGAATAATGTGGTTCAGGTTCAGGAAATTCCTGTGAAAATAAGGCAGGCTTCAGTTTTTATATTTATGTTCAAGTGAGAATAAATACTACTTATGTGTGGTAAGGAGGATTTTGCTACATTGTGGTATATCTTTCCCTCTAAGCCCTCTCCTCTTCCAAAGTTACCTGTTTCTGTTGAAGGCATCTCTATCTTTCCAAACTCTCACGTTCATAACCTCATTATTTTGGACTCCTCACACTGACTTCTCCCATGCATCCAATCAGTTGTCAATTCTTGTTCTTTCTCCATTAACAACATTCCTCACTTTTGTCCACTTCCTTTCATTCACACATTTACAACCTTAATACAGATCCTCATCACATCTTGCCTAGATTATTGCCAAGGCCTTCTAATTGGACTCTCTGCCTTCAAGCCTCTCTCCACTCCAGTGCATTCTCCACCCTACTGCCAAGTGTGGCAAAAGCAATACCTTAACCTCTCTCCCATGAAGATTAGGCTAATTTTTCCTTAACAAGTATAAAAGTCCTGGAAAATTAGGTGGCTCAAGAGACTAAGGATTTAGACCATTGAAGTCCCTTCCTCACCTGCTGAATACAAATCAGTTGCCAGAAACTGGGGGTGGTATGGGATAGTATCAGAGGTTTGGCTTAGAGATAAGGATGGCTAACACAACAAGCAAGAGAAGTTTACTCACCTGAATTGACTCAAAGGGTTCTCAATGCTTATATTCATCCTTTTCCTGCTATTGCTAGACAAATCTTTTGTAACTCTAGAATGACTTAGAAACATAGTCTGATGTTTCAATATCAACTGCCAACTATTAAGGAATTGGCCAAAGTCAAGCCTACCCCAGAACAATAAGGAATATGGTATCATTAAGGATCCATGCTATATGCCTGCTGCACAATCAATACATAAGGCATATTCAATAAACAGATGGCTTCTCTCTGTGACCCAGATTTGTTGTCTTGTTTATGGTTTAACTTCACAACTTACCAAGACAAATAAGAAGGCACACAGAATTGTTTTTTAGGGGGCTATTTGAAAATACTCAAGCGTTTTTAAGCAGTTAAATTAATTTCTTGCCATCTTTAAGGTGATAAGAAAGACCACCTGAGACAAAAAAAATGTAGGCAGTATTCCGAACATACCCCTTTGTCATAAACAGCATATATATTATATATATGTGTGTGTGTGTGTGTATACACATATATATGTATATATATGTGTGTGTCTATATATATGTATATATATGTGTGTGTGTATATACACATATATATGTATGTGTGTGTGTGTGTGTGTATATATGTATATATGTGTGTGTGTGTATATACATATATATATATATATATATATATATATATATATATATATATATATATATACATACATATATTTAGCACAGTCAAGGCCTCTTATTTGGGGCCATTTGCAATAGAACCTCAGGTAACTGGAAGCTATTTGGTGCAGTGGATAGAGCATTGTCCCTAGAGTCAGGAGGACTTGAATTCAAATCCAGCCTCAGACATTTACTAGCTACGTGACCCCTAGGCAAATCACCTAACCTTATTTGTCTCAGTTTCCTCACCTGTTGAATGAGTTGGAGAAGGAAATGGCAAACCACTCCAGTTTCTTTGCCAAGAAAACCCCAAAATGAGCTCATGAAGAGTTGTACACCACTGAAATGACTCAACAGCAACAACATTCATTCAAAACTTTAAATGCACTTAGATTTGAAGAAAAGCAAAGAAAATTATAGGAGAACAAGATGAGAGAAAGGATTTTGTTTAAATCCCTACAGGATGCGCTTTAGTGTCAAAACCCTTTCAGCATGATCTTTTTTATCTACAGTACTGTGCGAGTGAAGTGATGTTCAGAACAATGATGAAGAGGGAGCCTGGCAGCAATGGCTTCAACAAAAAGTCCTTTCTCTTTGCATCTCACCTGAGAAATTAAATTAAACAATTTTTTTTAAATTATGAATTTAACAGTACCAAATAAGACAAGCATTTTCATATAGAAAGTAGAAAAAGACATGCACCTGAAGCTATGAATCTCTATTATGTGTTTTTCTTTGTAGCTTTACAATAAATTTAACATGTTTTCTTCAAAGCTGTCCTTGTCTATGTTTCCTCCTGACCTTCCTTCTCTGCATCTTTTAAAATGTTTCAATGACCTCATCTTATCCTTTTTATTCATTTTAGCCATCTGATCACTAATCTCCTTCCTCTAATTGAAAGAAATTATGTCAAATATTCATAGTCAAAGCAAAATCCCTTCCTTCGTTATGCTTCAAAATGCATGGCTCATTCTACATATTTAAAAGTATTAACAAAGGCACATGGGCATAATGTTAGGCACTGTGGATGCAAAGACAAAAATCAAACTCTCCATGCCCTCAAAGGCCTTATAATTTTTCATGAGGAAGAAATAAAACATACACAGATGAATTATAGTCAAACTAAAACAAAATCATTTCAGAGACCTCCAGAAACTGGGGGAATCACAGAAGGTGGAAAGAAGAATCTTGTAGAAGGTTGCACTTGAGCTGAGTCTTGAAGTGAGTTAGAGGTTCTGAAAGCAAATTACTCAGAATCTCATTTTTATGATTATCTCAAGGTTTACTATAAATTGTCCCAACTTCCCTGACTCTTTCTGGACCATTTGTTTAACATGTTATATAAATCTATGTGATTATTTTAAAATATCTAATTATCTAACTATAAGTTAAGTTTAAGATAAAAACGAGAGGCAACTGGGGCTCAGTAAATAGTGACCCAGCTTTAAAGTCAGGAAGGATTAGTTTCAAACTAATGAGTTACAAACATGAATGAAATCAAAGGTCCAGACTGAAATAAAACATTTTCCACAGTAGAGAATGAAAAAACACTGACACATTACTTAATTCCAAAAGACAGTTTTGGTTCAGAGGACATTAGAGAGAGAGCAGTTTTCAGTAGTGTCTAATAAAGAGAAAATGGTTCACAATACATAACAGCATTATCATTTCCTCAATCATGTCATCACATAATTCTCATTAAAAACTTCCAACAGATACACAAGGTAACAAAAAAGCACATCATGTAACACGAATACCATTTTCTTGAAGTTCTCAGTAATGCTATGGGTACAGTGGATAACTCACTAGACTGAGAGGAATGATGACTTGCATCCATATGCCACCTTAGGCACAATTTGTGTGACACTGAGCAAGTCATTTAGATTTGCACAGCCCCAGTTTCCTCAACTTTGATACACCACCTACAGTGCAAGAAGGTTGTGATGAAAACACTTGATGTGATTTAAAATTCTACAAAAACATGAGTGGCAATTCACTTTTATATAATGCCTTAATTTATATAATACCTTATATGATAGCTCAAAACTATTCTGTAGGTGGTTGTATACAGTAGTTCTCTTAAACTATTTAACAATTTGCTTTAAAACTCAGTTTACAGATCATTTGATCATCCTGCTTTTTGCTTTGTATCCTCAGTACTTTAGCACCATACCTGGAACATCAGAAGTACATAATAAATGCTTTTTGATTGATTGATCATTACAACCCAATCTACTGATGTTTAAAACAAAGACCTCCTTTTATGATCTCATTTTGGAAAGACATTCTACAACCTACTTATTTTGTGATTATGTTATGAGGTGAGAAAGAAGTGTTATTCTTAAGCATGGTTTTAATTAGCTAGGACAGTCATATAGTATTAGTTTTCCTTTAGTTTCAATGAACCTACACCATATAGCTGCAGACATTTTATAATCCTTTATTTCCTACCAGGTGCCCTCCTTGAATTAGATTGTACCATGATCATGCTCCCAGAAAACTTCATCACCAGGAAACTCATCCTCCTGAGAGCTTCATAAGATTTGGTACTCACACCTCATCAGTACCTTTTGCCTCTCTGTTGAGAGGGCTGAAGGGCATAGCAAAGGACTCCTCCCAAAGCCTCCATTTAAAGAGGGCTCCCCCTACAAACATCTCTTCATTTCCTAGCAACTTCACTGCCTCAAATACTTTCCTCCCATTTCCCCTCACCCCTTTTAGTTTCCTTCTGTGTGATGCCTTCCCTCACTAAATTTTAAACTCTTGAAGGAAGGGACAGTCTTTGTTTTTCTCATTTGTATCTCCAGTGCATAGCACTGTTCATGGCAA
This sequence comes from Trichosurus vulpecula, assembly GCF_011100635.1. Taxonomy (NCBI): domain Eukaryota; kingdom Metazoa; phylum Chordata; class Mammalia; order Diprotodontia; family Phalangeridae; genus Trichosurus; species Trichosurus vulpecula. The sequence continues at coordinate 85,682,302 of NC_050578.1, read as the reverse complement.
ATAGTACATACTTAATAAATGTTCACTGAGTGACTGATAAGTAGAACAACATACTTTGCAAGCTTCTATATTTCTTCAGTATTACCACCAACCAGAAGAAAATTTTGAAAGATACGTTAATTATAAATTTAAACTACAAATCTGGGTCTTTGAAAAAAAGCATGAAGCATATGGACAGTACTAGAACAAACACTCCCTATTCAGTGTATGTGGATGCGAGAATTTCAAGCCTTCCTCAGCTCATGGTACTATTACCTGAAGCTCAGTATCACAGAATTTTCATCACCTGAGGAAAGAATTTGACTACTTCAGTCATCATAAGATTCATGAATGCAGCTTTTCTCCATCTCCACTTGGTGGGCTTTGTCTGCTTTCAAAAACTGGAGAATGAGTTAGTCCTTTTTCTTATTTTACTTCATTTTACTTCTTCACATTTCTGTCTACATGATTTGTCCTAACAACAACAACTTTACAACAATTCACATTCATATTGTCTTTTGTAAACAACCTCATGAAGTAAGGAATGGAAGTATTATTGCTTCCATTTTACATATGAGGAAAAAAGAGACTCTGAAAGTGTCCTGCTTAGAGGCACATAACTAGTAAATATTGGAGGCATGATTTAATCCCAGATGCCATGACTACAAGTCCAGTATTCTATATACTACCCTACATTGCTTCTTGTCACGCTAGATCTCATGAACTGCCTATTCAAGTGAATGAAAGAAATACTCCAGACTTCACAAAGCCCGCAATTTTGCAAATCTCTAATGCTTTTGCCATATAATGATTTTATATATATATATAATGTCTATATTTGTGTCTTCTTTGCTCTGCTAGACTGTAAATTACATGAAGGCAAGAACCATGGCTTATATAAACTTTGCTTCATGCCCGGTGCTCAGCATACTACTGCTTTCTGCATAGTAGACACTCAGTAAATGTTTTCTGAACAGATGAATAAAAGACAACAAAGGAAGGAAGGAAGGAAAGAAGAAAGGGGGAGGGAAGGAGGAACAGAGAGAGGGAGGAAAGAAAAGAGAAGTGAAAGAACCAGAAAAAGAGAAAGAGGGGAGGGAGAGAGGGAGGAAGGGAGAAGGAAGGAAAGAAGGAAGGAGGGAAGGAGGGAGGGAGAGAGAGACAGACAGAGGCAGAGACAGAGAGACAGAGACAGAGAGACAGAGACAGAAATAGAGACAGAGAGATAGACAGAGAGAGAGATCCATACAAACAGCCTTATCAGTCAGAATGCTTTCTTGAGAGGCAGTAAAGTGCAAGGGACAGTGTTGAACTTGGAGGCAGGCAGACCTATATTCAAATCCTACCTGTATTATTTACTGTAATGACGGGGAAGCCATGTAACCTCTTTGGGCCTTAAGTTCCTCAACTGTAAAATGGGGATGATGATACTTACAGTACCTACCTTATAGGGTTGCTTCAGGCTCAACTGAGATCAGCTGTATAAATAAAGTACTTTAGAAACCATAATGCCTTACTATTATACTACCAGTTTTTATTATTATTTTCATATTTCGAATGCGCTCCGTGCTCAAAATAGTCTATAGGCATCTATAGCTTTCCATAAATATCCTTCATCACATTCTCCAGTTTAGTCTTAGGTTATTTTTCTTTCTCCTGTATAGGAGTCATGCACGGTACGGGCCTGGCTTCAGACTTCATAGGTAGCTAAAAATGTATCCTTCTAGCCACCCCATGTTTGGGTTCTAACTGCAAGGGTTGATTTAACAGTAATTTTCCATTCTCCATTTTGAATTACAAGATGATTTCATTAGGGTTCTTCAATCATTTCTATCTCAGTGGAAAGGCCATTTATCACTTAAATAGATGTACTCCATTTTGCCTTATCAGTTAATTAAATGCTTGATGAATCATCTGTTTGTGTTTGGTAACTTCTCAGGAGGGTCTTCATTTAATATTAATAATGTTGTAATGTGTCCTAAGAGTCTATGAGGATTGAAAGTTATTACGAACTCTCTTTGGGGAGCACCAGTCATATTAATTTGAAATGGTGGTTCTCATGCTTTTATTCATTCCACACTCCTCACAAGAACTCTGACAACTCCCCATGCTCCATGCTATCCTTTCCTTAGATCATAGGATCCCATGCTGTCAAGACAGGCAGAAATTTGTATTATATTTGTATTCTCAGCTCAGAATCTTTTGGGTTCTCACTGGAGCTTGATAGAGGGGGAAAATTATGACAGAAAGAATGTATTGCCAAAAGTAAATAATACAGGAAGAGGATATGGTTTAGAGTTGACAGACTTGTTGGAGAGAGGCTGTGCCCAAGAGGTACATATGACAGAGGGAATTTAGCTGGTGAATGGTAGTAAAGTCTGAATGTATGAACATTAACCAAATGTTTACCAAAGATAGTGATATCTAATATGAAATAGACACATTTTATATGATGGGACTTTGAGGAACAACATAAAATAATTGTCCTTCATTTTATTTTTATTTTTGTTTTGTTTTCCAATTATGTTTGTAACTCATTAGTATGAAAATAACCCTTCCTGAATTTAAACCTGGATCTCAATTTACTGACCCCCAATTGCATCTCATTTTATCTTAATTTATTTAAAGTTAATTTGATATTATAAGGTAATCACAAACATCTATGACAAGTTTAGTGATATTATCTGGAGTATTGATAACAGACTAATGAAAGTTGTAAAACTGTAAAAACTATCATTTTGAATTTTGGAGGAAAGTTAATTAACCAAGAGGGCCTCTACTCTAAGGAGAAATTCTGTCATCCTATGAAACTCTTATATGTGTTACTTAGCTTATAAGAATTATAAGTTCACTTTTTTTAATTGAACCTCATGTAATTTGCATTACTGTTCACATCCCTTCATTTGGAGGCATCATGTATCTATAAAATACAAAACAAAGCTCTGAGAAATACCTCATCAGTGATTATAAATTAGCCTTTTACTATTTTGGGGGAATATTTATAAATATGTCTGAATTGGATATTGAATTGTGGATGTCGCTCATTATTTAAAGAATCAGTTTTAAAATTTCAGTTTTTTGCAGGCTTCAAAGGTGCTAACTGGTATCTCTTCTGAGCTACAGAAGCATGTCTCCAACTCCCAATTTGATATTTCCACCTTGAAGTCTCTCTGGAATCTCATAATCCCTATGGAGAAACTGAGTTTATCACTTTTCCCCATGTGCTTTTCTTTAGGAATTTAAAGTTTCTATCTATAGTACCACTACTGAGCCAATCATCTGTATTTGAAATCTTAGTGCTATTTGCTTTAATATATTTCTTCTTCATCTCTCCGATCTAATTAGTTGACAAGTACTGGGGAAGCCACCCCCTCAGTATCTCTTGCATTTCTCCTCTGTATTTCTTTAGGAAGCCCCTAATTATCACCTGCCTGTCCTGTTGCCATTGCCTCTGTTGCTTCCCTTACCAAGTGATCCTTTGGTTCATTAACAAAATAACTTTTCTTAATCCCCAGCCTCCAAAATAGACACAACAGGATGTGGAAGTCACTTTTTTGCTATTTTGTTAAAGTTAATATGCACATTATTGTAACTAATTTGGAGTTTATGGTTTTGTTTGTAATTGATTTATTTGAATACTCATGCTGATAATTACCAAATGGAGAGGGAAAAAAACATACAACTATTATAAGAATCATATAAAATAAAACATTCTAAACTTTTTTTAAAAGAATAGCCTTTCTTATTGATAGACGTAGTCAAACCACTCTTTTCCTCAAAAATTTTCAGTGGCTTCCTATTTCTTTTCCTGAGCCAAATTCAAATTTCTTGGCTTGCCATTCAAGGCCCATTATACCTGGTACTGCCCTAACTTTCCAAGCTTCCTATTAACTCTAGGATCATGGTATTTAATCTTTATTGTTGCTTTGTAAATGTATATTTCCATGTCAGCATAACTTAGGGGCTTGCAAATATTTCTAAGAAGACTATGTGAAATAAATAAGAACAATTTTAAGAAAATTGTTAAGGTAAAATGATGAATGAAAGATACATTTTACTGCCGTATCCCTAAAAGCTCAAATTATAGAAACTATGTTTCCATCAACAAATTGCTCTAAAATAATAAGCACAATAATGACAATAAGTGGTTCCATTTTTTGATAGACTCTTAAGAAAGTTTTTGGGCAGGGCGGAGCCAAGCTGGCAGCTGGAAAGCAGGGAATTGCTTAACCTCCGCCCTCCCCTGGGTCCCTCCAAACACCTATAAAAATAGCTCTGAACAAATCGAGAGCTGCAGAACCCACAAAATAGCAAAGGGAAGCAGGGCTCCAGCCCAGGACAGCCTGGAGGGTTGCTGGGAAGGGTCTATCGCATGGAACTGGGAGCAGAGCAGAGCCCAGAATGGGCTGTGCCAGGACCAACTGGACTGGGAGCCAGGGGGAACAGGCTTTAGGGCCCTGAGCTGTGGCTGTTGCCAGACTTTTCAACCCACAAACACCAAAGACAACAGAGCAGGTTAGTGGGAAAAGCTGCTGGGACAGAGTGAAAGGAGTTCATGGTTGGCCACTACCCTGAAGGCTGTGGGGGTGGTGTAGCTTTAAGGTTGCTTCCAGAGCTATGGCTGCAGTTGCTTTCAGCCCCCGGCCCATCTGGTGGGAGGAATTAAGTGGCAGATTAGAGCACAGAGCAAAGCTTGCTTTGCCCTGCCTGTATCTGGGCCACAATCCTGGTTGGCTGTTCTTGGGGGAGAAAGAGAGCTGGTGTGGCAGAGCTTGCTGTGTAGAAGTAGCTCTGAAAATAGCACCACAGCCCCTCAAGCTTAGGACAAAGTACTCTATACTCTACAAGCAGTTGTACCCTGACAAAAAGCTCAAGGGTCAAGTAGTTGGCTGGGAACATGAACAGGCAGCTAAAATGGTCTCAGGTTTGGACTCAGATTTTGGAATTTTTTTTTGGTGACAAAGAAGACCAAAACATACAGCCAGAAGAAGTCAACAAAGTCAAAGAGCCTACATCAAAAGCCTCCAAGAAAAATAAGAATTGGTCTCAGGCCATGGAAGAGCTCAAAAAGAATTTGGAAAAGCAAGTAAGAGAAGTAGAAGAAAAATTGGGAAGAGAAATCAGAGTGATGAGAGAAAACCATGAAAAACACTTGCTAAATGACTTGCTAAATGACTAAATGACTTGCTAAATGAAACCCCCTAAAATACTGAAGAAAATAACACCTTAAAAATAGACTAACTCAAATGGCAAAAGACCTCCAAAAAGTCAATGAGGAAAAGAATGCCTGGAAAGGCAGAATTAGTCAAATGGAAAAGGAGGTCCAAAAGACCACTGAAGAAAATACCACCTTAAAAATCAGATTGGAGCAAGTGGAAGCTAGTGACTTTATGAGAAATCAGGATATTATAAAACAGAACCAGAGGAATGAAAAAATGGAAGACAATGTGAAATATCTCATTGGAAAAACCACTGACCTGGAAAATAGATCCAGGAGAGATAATTTAAAAATTATTGGACTACCTGAAAACCATGATCAAAAAAAGAGCCTATATATCATCTTTAAAGAAATTATCAAGGAGAGCTGCCCTGATATTCTAAAGCCAGAGGGTAAAATAGAAATTGAAAGATTCCACCAATCACCTCCTGAAAAAGATCCCAAAAAGAAGACTCCTAGTAATATTGTTGCCAAATTCCAGAGATCCCAGATCAAGGAGAAAATACTGCAAGCAGCCAGAAAGAAACAATTTGAGTATTGTGGAAACACAATCAAGATAATACAAGATCTAGCAGCTTCTACATTAAGGGATTGAAGGGCTTGGTATACGATATTCTGGAGGTCAATGGAGCTAGGATTAAAACCAAGAATCACCTACCCAGCAAGACTGAGTATCATGCTCCAAGGCAAAATATGGATTTTCAATAAAGTAGAGGACTTTCAAGCTTTATCAGTGAAAAGACCAGAGCTGAATAGAAAATTTGACTTTCAAACACAAGAATCAAGAGAAGCATGAAAAGGTAAACAAGAAAGAGAAATCATAAAGGACTTACTAAAGTTGAACTGTTTTGTTTACATTCCTACATGGAAAGATGATGTGTGTAATTCATGAGACCTTAGTATTAGGGTAGCTGAAGGGAATATACATACATATGTGTGTATATATATATATATATATATATATATATATATATATATATATATACACATACAGAGGGACAGAGGGCACAGGGTGAGTTGAATATGAAGGGATAATATCTAAAAAAAATAAAATCAAATTAAGGGATGAGAGGAATATATTGAGAGATGGAGAAAGGGAGTGATAGAATGGCCTAAATTATCTCACATCAAAGTTGGCAAGAAAAAGCAGTTGTGTTGGAAGGGAAGCGGGGCCAGGTGAGGGAGAACGAGTGAATCTTGCTCTCATCAGATTTGACTTGAGGAGGGAGTAACATACACACTGAATTGGGTATCTTACCCCACAGGAAAGAAGGAGGAAGGGGATAAAAAAGGGAGGATGATAGAAGGGAGGGCAGATAGGGGGAGGAGGTAATCAAAAGCAAACACTTTCAAAAAGGGACAAGGTCAAGGGAGAAAACTGAATAAAGGGGGACAGGATGGGACGGAGCAAAATATACTTAGTCTTTCACAACATGAGTATTGTGGAAGAGTTTTACGTAATGATACATTTGTGGCTATGTTGAATTGCTTGCCTTCTTAGGGAGGGTTTGTGGGGAGGGAAGAGGGGAGAGAATTTGGAACTCAAAGTTTTAAAAACAGATATTCAAAAAGAGTTGTTTCTGCATGCAACTGGGAAATAAGACATACAGGCAATGGAGCATAGAAATCTATCTTGCTCTACAAGAAAGTAAAGGAAAAGGGGATGGGTGGGAGTGGGGTGACAGAAGGGAGGGTTGACTGGGGAATGGGGCAATCAGAGTATATGCCATCTTGGAGTGGGGGGGAGGGTAGAAATGGGGAGAAAATTTGTAATTCAAAATCTTGTGGAAATCAATGGTGAAACCTAAAAATATTAAATAAATAAATAATAAAAAGGATGCACCCTAAAAAAAAGGTTTTGCATTTTGTTTTTAAACATTCTTATTACTATTATTTTGCAGAAAGGAAAATAAAAACCTATTTCCATTTTTAAAATGGAAGTAGCCTGACAAAAAGTGGGCCAGTGGTCAGTAATCCATGAGTGAAATGAAGCAATTACTTAATGGACTCAATGGACATTTATTCAGTGTTTCTTATTGCAAGGAAAGTTGTACTATAGTTGAAGATACAGTGATGTGGGGACAAGTTCTGGCCAATTAGGATTCTTGAATGGCTCCTAATCCACTCTTTGGCACAGATTTTGAGTCATAAGGGACCCTAAAGGGCAACTGGTACAAATCCCCTAGATTATACACAAAGAAACTAAGGTCTAAAACTAAGTCATGAAGTGACAGCATAATAAGCAAAAATGCTAGAATTTGAATCCAAGTCCTTAGACTCTCAACACAGTTTTCTTTCCGATGCATCACACTGCACATACCTCCAGTAAGGAAGGAAAAGACAACAGTCATGGACTTGGGAGACTAGCCACAGCCTCATTTAGAAAGATGAGAAACCTGATGGAGCAACTTTTAGAAAGACTAGAAAAACTGATTGCAAACAGGTTTCCTCTACAATGCTCCTAATGGTTAACTTTATTCACCCCAGTGTTCCTTTTGTAATGTTCAATTTTGCTGATCCTACAGTCTTGACCTTGCAACATGAAAAATGCCAATATGAGCAGTTATACTTCCCTTGAATCACCAATGTGTGTAGTATGCATGTGCACACATATACACACATGCATATGTGTGTGCATATATACACATATTTATATGTATATGTTTATATCTACATATGCACCCATGTATGTATATGTATATTTGTAGGTATATACATATAGGTATATCTCTATGTGTGTGTATATGCATGTGTATATGTATGTGTTTGTATATGTGTATGTGTATATATATACATATACATACACATATACAAACACATATACAGATAAATATACATCTTGTTCCCAATAAAATATGCCTCTTCCAGTAAAAGATTTAAACTCCATCATTACTTTCTCTCTTTCTTTCTCAGGAATTAGTGATTTAGATGTGACTACAGAGAAAGATAACAAACTGTATGTTCCTAGATTCTTCATAAAAAGGCAAACAGGTTTCAGGTGACATTTCTGTAGTATATTAAAGTTTATAAATCACTTTACATTGACATCTCATTTGATTTTTACAATAACCTTGTGACATTGGGATCACAGATACCATTCGTTGTCCTCATTCAATAGATAAAGAAACTGAGTCTGAAAAAGTTATATGATACTGTCACAAAGTCAGTGACGGATTTGAGTCTGGGTCTTCTTGATCTACCTAAGTCCAACATTCTATCCAGAAGACCATGCTGCCTTTATTTGTCAGGGAATGATTAATAAACAAATATTTATAACAATAATTTTATAAATTAAGACATAAATAGAGAATTATAATATGATAGTCCTTCAATAAGATAATCTAAAGTGCTAGGGAAATGATATGGTGCAATAAAAAGAGGATAATCTTTAGAGTTAGAAGACCTGTGTTCAAATCCTACTTCTGATGCTTATCATTTATTTTGTGATCCATTTCCTCTCATACCATACTTACCTGTTGACTTTTAGAAAAGGATCCCACATCAAAAAATCAACAAAAAGATTGTGGATTAAAGGTAGGGACTCACTTGACAGTCTTCCAAATTCCCCTCCAAACAACTATAAAATAATACTTCCAAAATGAATTCTAGGTGGGGTGAAATAATTTTCTAGCCCAAGACAGCTTAGGAACTCAGCACAAAAGGTCTGTCTCACTGTGGTAAGAAGAGTATGCAGTCCAGTGCATACCAAACTTGGTGAGCCAGCAACAAAGCCCAAAAGTGCCATAAAACTATGCATACTTCTTGACCCAGCAATGCCACTAGGAGGCCTGTATCCCAAAGATATTTAAAAAAAGGAAAAGGACCTATGTGTACAAACATTTTTATAACAGCTCTTTTTGTGGTGGCAAAGAATTAGAGGACAGCCATCAAGTTGAGAATGGCTAAACAAGTTGTGGTATATGATGGTGATGGAATACTATTGTGCTATAAGAAATTATGAGCAGGATGCTTTCAGAAAAACTTGGAAAGACTTACATGAACTGAAGCAAAGTCAAATGAGCAGAACCAGGGAAATGAGGTACACAGTAACAGTAATATTGCATGATGATCAACTACAGACTTAGCTATTCTCAGAAATATAACAATCCAAGACAATTCTGGAACCTGAAGGCAGATTGAAACATACTGTTTTTTTACTTTGTTTTCCTTGGGAGCTTAATAAAATTTCAAAAAAGTAGCAATAGTTAGGTTAAAGTTCATAATCATTTTTAAAACTGTGTGATTCTTATCACTGTCTGCCCACATTTCCACCATTCTGCCACCATCACTATAGAGGCAAATGGAGGTTGCATAGGACTATTGAATATTTTGTATTTTTCTACATTTCATGACTTGCCATGGCCAAAGACTTTATCCCCAAGTGGCCAGCCTACTGGTAATGAACCTGTCTGTACTTAGCTACGCTGGTCCTCAGAAAGAAGACTCGGACTGTGCCTAGTGCCATATTCAAAGCCTTTCTATCATGGTAGAATTTGCCAGAGTTTCTGCTCTGAAGGTGGACAATTCAAGAACCCAAGGCCATCTCCACGTCGTGATGGAGAAATTAAATAGAAATTTGTGGAGTATACAAAATATATATATATAAACACACACACACACGTATATATATATATATACATATAAATGCAAAATAATTACATGGAGAGGAAAGACATTAACAATAGAGGGCTCAGGAAAGGCCTTGTGAGCACACTTGAACTGAGCCTTGAAGTAATCTAAGCTCATCCAAAACTATCATTTTAATAAATAAGGAAATTGTATGTGTATGTATATATATATATACATACACATAATTATATATCATATTATAATATATATGTATAGCAATAGGCTGTTCACATACATAAACACACATTTAATAGCATCATAGCTTTAAATTTGTAAGGGAACACAGCGATTATTTAGTCTAATTGCTCTATTTTACAAATGATGAGGAACTGAGACTGAGACATCTTAATTGGTGACTGAGTACAACCTTACCTATATCCAGCTGACTCTGGCTCAGCTACTTGCCGTATTCGTATATCTGTATTTTAACCAGCCTCCTCCTCCCCACCCCTATTCTGCCACAAGCACAGATACCACTCTCTACAAAAAATAATCAATACTATCACTGCTTTTGGAAATGGTGTATCGACTGATTAGCCTGGGAGTCAACTGGCCATCCTTGTGACTCTCCATGTCAAAGTTCTCTTCCATGGCCACTGAACCTCCATGTATACAGCCTCTGAATGTAGGCTCCTCAAGAGCAGATACTCACTTTTTATATTTGTATCACCACTGATAAGTGCAATACCTGCCACATAATAAATGTTAATAAACACTTTCCTTCCTTCCTTCCTTCCTTCCTTCCTTCCTTCCTTCCTTCCTTCCTTCCTTCCTTCCTTCCTTCCTTCCTTTCCTCTTTTCTTCCTCCCTTCCTTCTTTCCTTTCTTTCTTCTTGAAATCACTGTTATAAAATGAAGCCAGAAATAAGTTGTAGCAAAATGGAAAGATAGCTCGCATGTTCTCCTACTAGAGTCAGATAAAGGAGTTAGCAGCAGAAGTTTTACCTTTTGACCAAAGGCAACAAAAACATTATTTCATAGAACATTTAGTCATCTCATGTTACAACGTTATTGTTAAGTATTTGAAAAAAAGATCACTACTACAATAATTCCCAGATGCTCATAAACATCTGTTGCAGAGGATGAAGATGTAAGAGAAATCATATGATCTTGATTAAAATCCACCCAAGTAAATCAATATGTACTTTGCTACTCAATGACTCTAATGTGAGGGCAAAATTAAGGGAAGCTACTAAAAATATTTTGGAAACTATGGATTAGAAATAAAGAATGAGAGGCCAAAAACTAATTAATTGCCCAGAAACCTCCTATCTTAAAGAAATGTGTAATCAAAAAGTATGGGATAGTCCCCCGGTCATATTGAGTGATAACCAAAGAACAGCCTAACTTCTTCAATGTTATCCTCATGCTATCAGAAGAAAGCAAATAAGGTCCCTGAGCATGATGGGAGGATATCCCATAATGAACTAATGGAAGAACACAGACAAGACTCATTCAGAGTTGCAGGCATAAACGGGTTTAAATTTGTCATTGGAAGTAATGCCTACATTGATGAGATTGCAGATCAATTTGAGTATATTTTATATCAAAGTGATCTGTGTACATTTTGTTTATCCCTAGTAAAACACACTTACCCCAGTAGAATGGACCTTCAAGTCCACCTCCCTTTAGTGTCAGAACTATTTCTGTTATTATATTAGGAGGATAATAAATTTACATTAATGTTATGATATACTTATAATATATTTTATTGGTATTACATTATATTGTCTTTGTATCCCTAACACCACGAATACTGTCTTGTACAATTGTAATTTAATAAGCATTTGTTAAATAAATGCTAATGAGACTTCCTTTCGTTTTATAACTGTGATTTTATTATGAAATTGGCCCTTTTTGAGAACACAAATTAAAAAAACAAGTTCAAGCATCATGCCCAAGAAGGGCACTTTATTAGGAATCTTCCTAATGAGAGTTTGAGATTATTATAGTTCGAGAACACTTGATGTCTTGGGTTTTTTCTGCCGGGTTACACATAGTTCAGACTTCTTTGTTAGAAAGTAACATGCAATGTGTAATTCAAATATGCCTTGAGCTGAAATAGGTGTTTTGACAAAGTTTCCAAATGTATTGTATTCATAGGCTCCAGCTGCCTACCTAAATCAAAATTTTCAGTGATGAATCTATGACACCTTAAGTAGGCCATGATGCTAAAATAACCTGTCTCTTGAAACTTTACAGAAAAAAAAATTAGAAGAAAATGTCCCTAATGTTCTTCATCTTCCAGTTCTTCAGGCTCCTTAGCAGCATGTCAGGACATAATATTGATTTCATACTTATGAAAATTTTTTTGACAGCCAGATAGAGCACTTGTTATCCGAATATTATTATTGTCTTATAGAAATGGAGCTGTTCTTGCCTTTATGGTACTCTTGAATACCTGTTTTAAGGAGAGAAGGCAGGTTTTTTTGTCTTTAATCAATGGCCAATGAGGCCACAGTCATCTCTAAGGAAAGCCATGTGGCAAAGTAGAAACAAGTCTGAAGTCAGATCAAGGAGTCCTGGCTCCAGCACTAAGCAAATGAATGACACTGGCCACAACTCTCCAGGTGATAGTTTCTTCATCTGTAAAACTATGAAGTTGAACAAAATAATCTTAAATTCCCGTATTATATCAATGATTTACATTTGTACCTGAAGTATTGTGCCCATAAAGGGTCAATAAGTTATTAGGAATTACTACAGGCTCACTAAAAAATATCATATCAAACTAACCTCATTTCAGCTTTTATAGAGTTCCTAGATTATTAGATCAAGGATGTATAGTCTAATTTGATTTTTGTAAGACATTTAGCAGAATATTTTCTGATATCCATGTGGATGGATGCACAAATGAGAATACAACCAGAGGAAAGAAACTGGGAAAAGAACGGTCTAGAAGAGTTGAAAAAATTGGGGATAACTAGCCCAGAAAAAGTAATTTCTTTTGCTAGTTGTTTTTATCCTGAAGGGGAGGAGGACAGGGTGATAGTTGTATTCAAATACTTGCAGATGTCTTTGTGTCACTCCAGAGATGAAAATTAGGATTAATATTGAAGAAAGAAAGTAGCAGATAGGAAGTAATTATTTGATACAGGGAGGGAGCTTTCTATAACTAAGTTTAGAATCAAAATAAGGAAGTTGTTATCATCATTGTTATTATTTTTCAATTTTATTATAATACAAGATTGTTTTAGTATGCAGAGAATCCCCCTCCCCACCACCCCCCGCTCCATGCTCCACGCTCCCATCACTGTAAGGAAGAGGGTGGATGCCTATTTATAAAGGATAGTGGAGTAACGATTTCTAAATGGGACCAGTGGATAAATAGACAAACTTCAAAGACCTTTTCAGTATTAATATTCAATTCAACAAATAATTATCAATCACCTGGTGTGGTGCCAGGCACTGTGCTATATAGGAAGGGCTACAAGAGCTAGAATGAAAGAGGGCTTGCCCACAAGAACCTAATATTCTACTTGAAGGAAACCATGGACCAACAGGTAAACACATACAATTATAAGCAAAATAAATGTAGTTGGAGTGGAGGTGAAGACTAATAACTGGGGAAATCAGAATAAATCTTGAAAGGAACTAAGAATGTCAAAAAGAAGAGATGAGAAGAAAGGGCATTTTAGGCCTCAGGAGAGGCCTGTAGAAACACAAGGAGACAAGAGATGATATTCTGCTCATGGGAGCATCAAGTGTGCTGGTTTGGGCGAACATAGAGCATGTGAAGGGATGTAATGAGCAATAAGGCTGGATTGTGAAGGGAGGCCGATTCAAAGGGCTTTTATTTTATTCTAGATGAAGTAGGAAACCAAAATGAAACTTTGAAAGCGGGGGAGGTGGGGACAGGGCAAGCTGGTCAGATCTGTGCTAAATTTATATCACTTTCACAGGTATGTGGAAGATGGATTGAAGGGGAGAAAAGCTGTTGCTGGGCAGGCCTGATTGGTTGCATTAGGCCAAGTGAGAGATGATGAGACCTGGAAATGGATGGGGGAAGGGGGAGGTGGGGGGAGATGCTAGTGGAGTGGAGAGAAAGGGAAGAATGAGAGAGATGTTAAGAAGGTAGAATTGACAGGACTTGACATTTAATTGTGCAGCAATTTCTATCCCACACTTTCCATTGTTGGTGACACTTCAGGAGAAGAAAGATGCACAAGTCTGAGAAAAGCTCCACCTCAGAGAAAGATCTGCTTGAAAGAGAAAATGGTAAGCGTGTTGCCATAAAGGCCTGGTTCTCTCCTTGCTTTTCTATGTAGTGTTTCTGTAACAAAAACCTAAACTCTCACAAATATGCATTCCATATCCCTGAACATCTACTGACTTCTGGAAATTTCTTCTGCACACATTACTTCTCAGTCCTATAATTTATTTCAGGTTCACCTTGGTTTTGTTATTTAGTTTTGTGGGTGGTTTTTTTTGAGGCAATCAGGATTAAGTGACTTGTCCAGGATCATATAGCTTGTAGACGTTTTAAGCTGAATTTGAACTCAGGTCCTCCAGACTCCAGGGCCTGTTGCTCTATCCATCATGCCGCTTAGCTATCCTGGGTTCACCTTCTTTTGAGTTTGTCTTTCTTCATGATGGGGAAGTTTGTCTGAGTTGGAGATTTTATTGAGGGGACCAAGAACTGGTAAATATTACATTCGTACTCAGCACATGCATGTTTTGGAGACTTAAAAACAGACCTGTAACTCTCATCTTCCTTCCAGCATTGCTGCATCCTAATCCTGTATCCTTCCTTCACATGCTCCACAAGTGAGCCAGACTCCCCCTCTCTTGAATACATCGTAAGATCATAGGCTTGGAGCTGGAAGGGAACTCAGAGGCCTCCTAGTTTAACCCTCTCATTTAACAGAAAAGGAAATAGAGACTAGAGGAAGTTGTGTTTTGTCCAAAATCACAATCACTCCAAAAGCCTTTAATAAGAACTTGCCATGTACCATGTTCTGTGCTTTGCAAAGACATTAATGAAATAGTCCCAAATGTCAAGGAACTTACATTCTTTTGGAGGAGAAAATGTTTAAGTACAAATAAAACGCATGTAAGTATTTTCTAGAAGGGTACTAGCAACTGACAGGGATGCAGAAGGAACTCTTGAGTTGAATTCAGAAGGAAGCTCGGTATTCTGAAAAGGAGAAGTAAAGATGGAGTACATTCCAGGAATGGAGGCTAAGGCAACTAGGTAGAGCACCAGATCTGGAGTCAGGAAGACCTGTATTCAAATCCAGTCTTAGATATTTAGTATGTTACCCTAAGCAAATCACTTAAACCTCTGCTTGCCTCCATTTCCTTGGGTGTAAAAAGGATAATAAAAACATCTACCTCCCAGGGTTGTTGGGAGATCCAATAAGATAATACTTATAAAACCCTTAGAACAGTGCCTAGCACATAGTAGGCATTTAATAAACACTTGTTTCCTCCCTTCCTTCATGAAAGGGAGTAATATGAAATAAGTCTGTAAAGGTAGGTGGGAACCTAGTTACAAAGGCGTTTGAATACTAAATGGGGCAGGGGGTGGGGAGGATTGTGTTTTATCCAGAGGCCATAGAGAACCATTGGAGTTTATTGCAGAGGGGAATTACATGGTCAGAGGAAAGATATTAACTCAGGTCCCCTCAATACAGGACCAGTGATTTTCCATTACATGATAAGAATTGTTCTCAAACCATAGCGGGGGTGCCCACCACATTTCTGATCAAGCCATATTAAAATGAACTTTTTTATTATGCGGCTAACACTCCTCGAATGGGATCTAAGAGATGCCTGCCTTATACAGAATTTTGCTCTGTAGTGACAGTGTTATCACTAGGTCCCAGCGGAACCTTGATGTTTTCATATTCACAAAAGGAGAGCAAAAAAGACTGAGTACAGAAGAGGTAAAGTAATGGGTGAAAAGACATGTATTAATATGAGATTTGTAAAGACGAATCAAAAGCACACAGAACAGTGGGGAGATGATGGAAGAAGCTTGCTGGGGGAAGTGCATCTTTCACATCGATAGCAGTGATATGCTTTACAGAACAATGAGGAGATCAGTAGTAACAAGATGAATATGTGACTGGCAAAAAGAAAAGTGATGTCTATTAGAAATACACAGTGATGTTTTTTCACCCCGACATATCTATCTCATGTTTTGCTGTGGTTTTTCTTCTAACTTCTATATCTCTTGCTTTTCAACAGAGATGTCTGTTGAATTCAATCTGAAACTTCAAAAAAATCTGTTGAAATAAACACAAAAAAATTCAACTTCTCCCTTGCATTTCAATTCTCTAGGTCTGGTTTATCTGTTCTAGCCAGTGGGTTACTGACAGAGTACAAGGTCTTCATCTATTTTGTTTGTTTGTTTTCCCTGAAGGTTTTGCTTCAAGGCTTTATACTACCAAACAAACTTTAATACACTTCTTCATCAGCTTCATTGTCTCTTGTAGTGACATGAAGTTGCCTTGCCTTGGCAAGAGAAAAGAATAAACCTTTCCCCTATAACACATTTTTGTGGGGGTGTAATGAATCTCTTCCTTGTCAGTGCTACTAGCAAGGCCATCAAACTCAACCATAGGAACATCATATAGGTTGGGGTGGGGGTGCAGAGGGAGGTTAGAGCAAGGAAGAATTGATGCCTATGTCTTTCATATGGATTCAGCAGAGCAAATGTCAGGGATTTTTGAATAACACACAGAAAACAATGAGCATAAATAAGTGTATATTCAATCATTTAAAGAGGATGTCTATTAAGGGATGAGAGGGGGAAAAAGAATCTCCTTGATTTGAGGAAGGTATAGGTCTTTTGAGAATAGTCAACTTGTTCTGTTTTAAAGAGTAAATGTGACAAATGTAAACCTGGAGACTAACAATCATCAATGACAGTATTACAAGACATCCTACATTTTAAAGCTAACAAGAGTCCAAGGGGTTCTTTTAAGATGATGTCAACTGAGTATGGTGAAAGTTATTTATATAAAGGTTCTTCTTTGTTTTGTTTTATATGATGTTTTTTAATTGAAGAACTGTATGTATGATACAGTGAAAAGAATGCTGGATTTGGAATCAAAGGAACTGGGTTTGAATCTAACCTCTGGTTCTTGCCACTTTTGTGATTTCGGGCAAATCACTATACTTTTCTTCATCTGTAAAGTGAGGGGCTAGAGAAGGTGATTGCTAGGGCCCTTCAAAGTTCTAAAGCTATGATCCAATGGGAATACAAGAAGGGATTGAAAAAGAGGAGAGACTGGAACCAATGAAATACCCAGGGGTTATCTAGATCAGAAGTGGCCCTTAAATCCAAATCACTCTGCTTCTCATGGATTGGCCAACAATAGGTGCCAGTCTAAGCCCCACTTTTTAGGGTTTGGGCCTTGGTTTTCTCAGAGTAAATGTAAATAGTAGATGTTTATGTTTTGGCCAGAAACCCTGAGGGTCTTGCCCTCCCAGATGGATTTTTTTTCTTTTTGAGGTCAATTGAGGCCTTCTTTTGCTTCAATTCTTACCTTGCCTTTATCACTGAATGGGCATTGCTTCAGTCAGACTGAGACCTTTTAAAGACCTTAGCTTAAAAAGAGCAAGGTCTCCCACTGTGTCCAGGGCCATCTCTAGTCATCTTGATCACTATCTGGCCACTGGACTCAGATGGTTCCAGAGGTGAAAGTGAGGTCCATCACTTTGCACAGCCTTCCCTCACTTATATATAAATCACTTGCATGCCATGGCATCACCTGCCTGATGTCATGATCCTCTTAGAGAATGAAGGACAAACAACAACAAGGGCCTTGCTCAGAAAAATCCTTTTCCCTTTACTCCCCATTTCTACCAAGTCAACCTGAACTCAAAGTATCTTTGAACTAATGAGTATCTATTCTAGATCATAGAGGTGATCTATGACCAGTGAGATCTTTCCATGCTTTTTCAGGGGTGCTCATTCACCTCTAGTGTTCACCTGTCACCCCAACTCTCACCCATGGCTCCAAGAAGCTATAGCAGTTAGAGTCACACTTCAATAAAACTGTCTTAACAGATGGGCTAAACCAAGCTGAGGGTAACTGGCAGAGATCAAACCCACTTTTCCCTGAAGCAGGTCCTGTGGTACGCTCACACACACACACACACACACACACACACACACACACATGTGAATATATGTGTGTTAAAGGAATTTTTTTTGTCTCAGAGAACTTTTCAGATGCCCTCGTACTAACCTTAGCATGCTTATGACCTGATCAGGTAATATTAATCCTATCTCTTGATCAATGTCTTGGGGCACAGAGGTTAGAGGACTTTTTACAATCATGTAAAACCCACCCAATGCTATACTATTCAAGTCAAGTCAACTAACATTTTTAAGTGTTTAGTTTAAGCCAGGTTCTTTGCTAAATGCTAGGAATGCAAATGAAAGCAAAAGAGACATATAGTCTCTGCCCTGGATGAATTTACCTTTTAAAGGGGAAGACAATGCATAACAGTAAACTGAAAAGCAGTGGGAAGAGGCGAAGAAGAGATGTTACAATGTGAGGGCCTCATAGAGAAAAAGTCCCCAGAAATATAGCCCAAAAAGGAACGAAGGAAAAAAACCAACATTGCTGGCCTGATGAGAACATTGAAGTAATGCAAGACTATCGTGTCCCCACCAGAAGATGCAGGAGGGAACAGAATGATGTGTTCCAAAGAACAACGGAACTCAGGATGCAACTCAGAGTGACCTATCCTGACAATCTAAGCTTAACCATACAGGACAAAAGATAGACATTTAATAAAAAGAAGAGTTTGAAACACTTTTTTAAAAAAAAGAAAACCGTAACTAAAGAGATTGTTCCTCAACTACCCCAAATAACAGAAATGCAGGAGAAATGAATAAATGCAACAGGCAAAGACAGCAGTCATAGTGACAAGAGATAGCAGTGAAAGACTTAGAGACAGGGTAAAGGTGTAAATCTGATAGAGGTAACATTAAGGAGGCAGACAGAAGATGTTAAGGACAGAATATGACAACACTCTCCCTATGGAGGAATAATACTTCTTTTGTGGGACTATATTACAAGTGGAAGGATACATAAAAGGGAGGAGGGGAATAGGGAAGCACAGAGCAGTGAGTGATGCACCAGGGTCAAATCAAAGGCTGGCAATGAGGGGAAGATGACTTCTGTGGTTTCTAAAAGAGAAGGCCCTATAGTGAAGTAAGTGAGGAAGAAAGGAGAAATATAGAAAGAGAGAAGAAAGGAGGAAGGTCTTACTTTAGAAGTGGGAGGCAGTTCTACTGGCAAATGTTCCTAAAAGAGATTGGTATTGAAAGGCAATTAGGACCTTATATTGAAAGAGGTTAGGGGGGATTTGGTGCTTGAAAAGTCTAACTGTGCTGGGAGGAAGGGGGAGTTGGAACCTCTGGTGGCAATTGACATCTGAAGGAGTGGGACAGCATAGACTTAAGGAGATTTCCAGGCAAATGTCAGAAAAACATCAGCAAGAAAGGGTGTAAATCAGTGATGCCCTGCATAATCAGGCACATGGTGAGGGGGGGCTCTACAGTGGGGCAGTGCTGGGTGGCACGGTGGATACATTGTGGGCCTAGAGTCAAGGAAATCCCAATTCAAATCTGGCCTCAGACACTTACTAGCTGAATGACCCTCAGCAAGTCACTTGATCTCTGTCAGTTTCCTCATCTGAAAAGTGGGGATAATAATAGTCCCTACCTCCCGAGCCTGTTCTGAGGATCATATGAGTTAATATTTATAAAGTGCTTAATATAGTATCTAGCACATGGTAAGTATGATGTCAATGTTAGCTATTATTATCATTAACTGGCATTTGTCTGGAAATGTCATTTGTCTTCACTCTCAGAAGACTAATGAATCAGGACAGCGATGTCTTGACTTGCAAGTGAATTGGATTTGAGTGAGGCAGGGCTGTGCAGTCATCAGCTTCACTCTCTCCTCCAAGGTCATCTGATTCCAGTAGCAAGACATAGGTCTGGACTACTGGGAATGATCCCAGGTGCAGTTGAAGACCTTGGCCTTTTTAAACTAAGGTCTTTCCCAGGTCTCAGTTTGTCTGAGGCAACACCCATTCAATAGTTTAAGACTAGGTAAGTAATGAGGCAAAAGATGGCCTGGTTTACCTACTGAAGAAAAAAGTCAAACTGGGAGGTGAAGACCCTCAGAGTTTCTGGCCAGAACAGAAACAATTGCTATTTACACTCTCACTCTGAGCCATCGAAACTCAAATAATGTCCAAGTTAGGCTTGGGTGGCTTTGCATGGCTTACCCCATAGATTCTCCTTTTCCATTGCATGTTATTTTCAGATTAATTAGCTGGCATTCGTCCGGAAATGTGGCACAGTGGAAAAGGAGAATCTACGGGGTAAGCCACACAAAGCAGTAGCAGAATGTGCCTAGAAGAGAAACCCTAGAATGAATACCATGGAAGCTTTGATAACATGAGGAACACAGAGAAAAGAAATGTACAAGATAATTATAGAGGTCACAAATCAGATAATGAGGGTCTAGAGTAAATAGAAAGAGAAGATGCATAATGAAGAGAGTGAGAGACATCATTTTTGGAAAAGGGTGCAATAAAATGAAACTTAAAAACTAAGGAACAAGAATACTGAAGGGGAAGAGAGGAAGGGGTGGAATATGCAACGAGATGAAGGGACTTAGGGATGAGGAGAAGGAAGCCAGTGGGAACAAGGTCACCTTAAATATGATTAAAGTAAAATAATTAATAAAACATTATACTGTGTTTATAGCTAAAGAGGAAACTTGAAACTGAAATGTTTCTGTGCAGACAATATTTATATGTCTAGGATAAAAAGCAAAGTGGTCAAGTTGGAAAAAAAACTTTGTATTAAATTTCTCTTATAAAGGCTTTGTATCTAAGATGTACGAACAATTATTAAATATATATAAACTCATTCCCCAATAGATAAATAGTCAAAGGATATGAACAAACATTTCTCAGAAGAACTACAAAGTATTCACAGCAACATGAAAAAATGCTTCAAATCACTAATAATAAGAGAAATTCAAATCAAAGCAAGCTAGAGGATTTACCCTATACCCTGCAAATTGGTGAAGATGCCAAAAATAGCAACACTCAATGTTGACTGGGCTGTAGAAAGATAGGCACACCAACACATTGGTACACTAATATCCCATTGGTGGAGATGTGAAATGGTATGATCATTTTGAAAAGCAATTTGGAATTATGCAAAAAAATGACTAAAATGTCATTTTTGAACCAGGGACTCCCTTACTGGGCTTTTACCCTAAGGATGCCATTGATAAGAAGAAAGTTGCCATATACTCCAAAATATTTTTAGCAACATTTTTTAATAGCTAAAACCTAGAAATCAAGTAGATGCCCATCAATTGGGGAATATCTAAACAAATTGTAATGAATTGTAATGAATGTAATGGAATATTACTGTGCTGTAAGAAATGATGTGTGTGATGACTAAATAGAGGTATGAAAAGATCTACATGAACTGATACAGAGTGAAGTAAGCAGAACCAAGAAAACAATATACTATATATATATATATATGTATATATGTATATATATATATATAGTGATTTGACCACAATAATGTAAATAGAGAGAGCAATGACACACCAAAAAATTTAAAATGAATGTAATAAAATTATGAGGATTTGGAAAGACTCAAATAAAGAGATGAGAAGAGACAGACCCAACCTATCCCTTTGAGGAGGTGGGAAATCCACTTTGGAAGGTAAGGGTTGTTACAAACTGAACACATTTTCAGACTTTTTCAATGTGTTGATCTGTTGTATTTTTTCTTTCTCTCTAAAATATACTATTTGTCATATGGGATGGCTCTTGAGGAGGGGGAGGGAGAGGGATACATGGGATACCAGGATGATGTGAGAAACAGAAAATATCAGTGAAATAGTATTTTTTAAAAAGAATGTAAGCTTGAGGGCAGATGTTTGTCTCCCTTGTGTCCTTATCAATTAGCACATATTTTTGTTGTTGGTGAGTCTTTTCATTCATGTCTGACTCTTCTGGACCCCATTTGGGGTTTTCTTGAGAGAGATACTGGCATGATTTGCTATTTCCTTCTCCAGTTCATTTTATAGATGAGGAAACTGAGGCAAGCAGGTTTAAGTGATTTGCCAAAGGTCACACAGATAATAAACGTCTGAGGGTAGATTTAAACTCAAAGAAAATGAGCATTCTTGACTTCAGGCCTGGAGCTCTATCCATTGCCCTACTAGTACAGTATATGGTGCTCTTAATATGTGTTTTTTCATTCATTCTGGATAGAACTTGAAGTTTATAAAACCTGGGTTTGTGTCCTTTATCAAATATTTACCAGCTATGTGTCTTTAGTCACTGATCTCTCAGCCCCAATTTCTTCATGCAAAATAGGTCAACATATAATAAGAACAGTAGGATCTTATGTTCTTTACATCTAAAGTATAACCCCCTTGTATTATGGATGAGGACACTGAAGACCTGAAAGTGAACTGACAAACTCAACATGCCTCACACTGAATTTATCTTCTTACCCTCCCTTCCAAACCAGCTTCCTTCCCTTAACTTCATCCAAGAGACATTCGTTACAGGTCTACTTTGTACAGCATTGTATTAGGTACTCAAGATCTGAAGACAAAAATAAAAACAGTGCCATAAGCTCAAGGAGCCACAATTCTTGGTCATCATCTACTATAGTAAATGACAAAATGACAGCTGATGGTGTCTCACATTTTATAAATAAAGAAATCATTAGTGTATATTATTCTCCCCAACACTGAATCTAAACTTTTACCTAATAGCAACATAAACCTCCTTTCAGGCCACTGAGGGACCATATTCTGGTACATTAATGAGGGCCTAAAAGAGTCAATGAGTCTCCAATATCTAAGGAGAGATCTGTACATTTCTATTAAACAGGAAACTCTTATAATCCATAACTTCTCAGAAATCACAGAAGTCCCTATAATTGGTATCAAAATCTCTTAACTCCCAATCAAAACGCCATGAGGATTATTTCTACAGAGGCTTAGTCATATCAATTTAATTCAATTCAATGAGGATTTAACAAGTTACTGAACATTTTTCTGTGTGGCAGTCTAATGGAGCATATGAAAGGGACTGCTCAGGGTAATGTACTTAAAATCATATGTAAAATGCATGGGATTACAAAGGAAATTATTGAGTCAAAATAACTACAAAATTTTTTTTGAAAGTTCATGGACCCCAGGTTAAAAACCCTTGATTTATTAAGTGCTCTCTATGTGTCAGACATTGTGCTGGATACATGGGCAAAACTGAAATGGCTCTTCCTTTCAAGGAGTTTACATTCTACCTAAATGTTAGTTAATAGCATCACCTTTTTTATTTCCTTTTCTGAAAAACTGGAAAATCTTTCGAGAAAAAAAATATTATAATTATCATAAAGTACTTCTATATTATGAAGGGATATGGTAAGGATAGAATAGGATGGGATAGGATAAGATAGGATAACTTTTCAGTATTTTAGTCATCTATCATGAAGAGAGAAAAGGCCCTTATGAAGCAGACCATAATTTATTTGGTATACCTTGGATTCCTGTCAGCTTCCCTCCAAAGGACACGAATTGCTTTCAAGTATACTATCTAATTCTCCCAACTTTCCTTTGATAGAGAAAGTAATATATTATTATCATCACTTTACATATGGTAAAATTATGATGAGATTGCCTTTGGGAAATTCCACAGTTCTTTTAATGAGCCCCCAGCTTTGCCCTAAAACAAAGGCCCTACTGTTTTACATCAATATTCTTTTAGTGATTCTGCTATGAGACACAAGATTGGCTGAAGAATTAAAGTTGCAAGTCCTCCAATTGTCAAAGGATAGATGCACAGTAGGCATGAACAGACTGTAATATACAACCCTTAAGGAACTGGGTAGCCAAAATCTCATGAAGGATTTGATCAAAGAGATGCACAGTCAAAAAAAAAGAGAGATGAGACAATCATGCAGTGAAACTACAAGAAAAGCTAAGGATAGAGCAGGAGCAATGCAGAGTAAGAAACCCAGCACTTTGGACACACTACTTGTAGATCATTTAGAATAGGACAAAGGGGGGCAGCTAGGTGGTGCAGTGAGTAGAGCACCGGCCCTGGAGTCAGGAGGACCTGAGTTCAAATCCGGCCTCAGACACTTGACACATGTACTAGCTGTGTGACCTTGGGCAAGTCACTTAACCCCGATTGCCCCGCCAAAAAAAAAAAAAAGCAAAAAAAAAAAAGAATAGGACAAAGGGTCACTCTGTGTGTGAAGATGTGTGTTATGTGGATGAGTTGTGAATGAGGAGTGCATTTATCTACTGAAATGTCACATCATCCAAATTAAGGAAGAGCGGTTAAGCGATTCATTCACAATAAGTTCCAGGAATGAAATCAAAACTTAGTTCTCTTAACTAGTCCTCTAATCTCTTTCAATTTAAATACTTCATATTTTTAGAATCATACAATTTTGAGCAAAAATAGACCTTAGATATCATTAAATTCAGTCTTTACAAATTACAAAAGAGGAGAATATCTTATAGAATAAGAATATAAATAATAACCTATAACATAAAATAAACAAAGAAAAGAATCAAGTTTCTACAGTTTTCTTAAACATACTTCTTAGGAGTTATGAAAATTTAGCAAAAATGGCTAAATGTGGATCTTAGGAATTAATTTGAAAGTTCTAAAATGTGAAATATTTTTGTTATGTCAAAAAACCTAATGCAACATTTATGTGGTATAGATGGTAAGTGAAAGCTTACAAGATGAAATAAATTTGGATGATATAGACAGAAATGTTCTTTTTTAAAGGCAGAATGTGTTTTGATTTCATGAATCACTCTAAAGCATGTTTTCAAACATATTCTTAAAAATTCATAAGTTCATCTGCTACACAACAAATGCTAAGTATACTGGTTATTATAACCTTTTCTCCATCTTATATAAAAAAGTCTTTAGAACAGAAATGTGTGATATTGAAGGTTTGCACAGAGTATTTGGGAGGTGGGAAATACTCAAAATACAAATTTTAAAACCTTTAACTGGGTAATGGAAGGGTTTCTTCATCAAAAGTTTAATGATTTGGAAAAATCTCAGAATGTCATTAAAATTTAATGGGACTATATGATGCCATACTATACCATATCATACCATGCCATGCCATACCACACCATCCCATCCCATCCCATCCCATCCTACTGTAATACCAATCAATGCAGCATACTTGAGGGCTGCTGCGAACATATATTTATTTAGGGTACAATAGCACAATTTAATGAACTCTATTTACTCAAAACTAAACCTTATTCAAGAAACTAACGCATAACATTCATAGCAACATAACAACTTATTACCAGGGTGGCCACACGGCCTTAAACAAAACATATTATTCAATACATGACATATTGTCCCAAAAAACTTGTTTTATACAATCAGATCCCTAGGCCAGGGTCTTCCCTTAAACTCAACACCTGAATCCTTCTCCAGAGTCCAAGTCTGAACACTGCCTCAGCCTTCACTACAAAATCCAGAGGGACAGCTGGGCAACAAAGTTTTCATCTTGACCTGGGGCCAAACTCCAAGCCCCATGGCTGCAGGTCTGCAGGCCAACCACTCTGGCTCCTGCCAGGATCCTGACGCAGGCAGCTCTCCAGTCCAGCTCTGTGTCTCACCTCATGGCTCCACTTAAGTTCTGCCTTGGGCCATAGCCTTGGCTCAGAGAAATTCAAAAGAAACTTCTCCTCTGGTTCCTTTGTTATCTCTATAGGAGATTTAGCTACCAAAAGTAACACAATGACTGGGAAACAACAGAAAACTATCCTAGTCTCACCAAACCCCATGGCTATATAAACTCCTACTGCTCAACCAGTTCCTGCCATTGCTGCTGCCATTGCTGCCAGCTCTCCCAGTGCTCAATGCTAAACGTTCATTTTCCTTGTCATGCCTGTCCTCTTCTTCTTAAGACTCCATGCTCAATGCTCGTTTTCTTCTTCTGGGTACTCATTCAGAGCCGGGGGTGGGGGGGGCTTTAACAACAGCTACCCAGAGTCTTCTTCTTCTTAAGAGTTCTCAGCACCTGATGTGTTACAGCTGTGGATTACCAGGGTTCAAAGGAGATTAATTCTTCAAATGTTTACAATTTAACATAAGCCTGGGAAACTTAATTCTAAAAAGAAAAAACAGAAAAATTCCTACTTTGCATGTCCTTATCTCTACCCTCCCTATCTACCCCACCCCATCCTATTCTATCTTATCCTATCCTATCCTATCCTACCCTATCCTATCCATGAAGTAGAATCAGAATACCAGAGTAGATAGAGGGCAGTCTTGGAGTCAGGAAGGTCTGGGTTCGAATATAGGCTCTGATGCACACTGACTGTGAGAGGGTGGGCACATCACACAATCAGTGCCCCTAGGTGACTTTCTAAAACTATAACTTGTAGACAAGTTGTTGAACTAGATCAGTGTAAAAAGTTTCCACGGTGGGAGTTTCCAACACTAATGGGAGGAAAAACAGGTCTGGAATAGATAGAAAGACAGAAAAAGACAAACAGATGGACAGACAGGTACATATCGCACTAAAACCATGAAAGGCCCTTCACCTAAAAGAATGCTATTCAGAAATAAATATAATCTAGAATTTAAACCCTGCAATCAAAATTTTTCCTCCATATACATATACAAAATATATTTAATAGACTAGACCACGTAACCCTATTTCAGTGCAGCTACTCCTACTTCATTCAAAAAATAATTTATATTAAAATAATTTTTGTATTTTTTCTAAAAATCCTTTAATGGATTTGCAGTTTCATCTACAACCATTTTTCTGTTATACTATATTATGCAAATGCTTGTTTTATTTATTAAGTTCAAAATAAAATAAATAAAATTTTAAAAAATAAAAATTCTTACCCTTCAACCAAAGCAGAAAGTGAAGGGAGTTTAACACCATCCTGTTTTTTTTTAATTACTAAATTTGCAGCCACTGTAGAAAGCATGTTCTAACTAAGAATGTCAAAGCAGCTTCTAGCATTGAGTAGCAAATGTTAATCTTACTACCATTTGGAGATAACCATGGGATCAAAGATTATGAACAGCTCACTGGATGGAGGAAATGAGGTCAAGTATCCTGACAATCAATTAGGTATTCTATTGAGTATCTGAAGAGTTGTACCTTACAAATCTTCAAATCCAATCATCTTTTTCAATTTTTTCCCCTTTAAACTGAAACCAAGTTAGAAAACACTTTATCTGTGGAAAATATTGTTGCTGCCCCCCAAACTTCCTAATGTGAACACATTATTTTCAATATTGACTTTTATGTCAGCATGTGAAACTAATGATACATGTAAAGAAATAACGGTAACATTTCTAATTTCTCACATTACACATTTCTTAATTAATAAGAAAACAACTAATATAACATTTATTAACAAACAATGTGACATTTTGAAATATATTTTCAGGAGATCTGATTAATTAGTCCAGGATCATTGCAGGCTGACTTAAATATATCACTTGTTGAAAGGTAGTTCATTAAAAAACTCATTGAAATTGATTGATTAGGTTTATAGTTTTCAAATGCTTCACATACAATAATATCCCATCACATATAAAAACATTTTCAGGATTCAGAACAAAACAACTTGGTCCTGACAGGTGAAATCCAGAGAGATCAACATGGGAAATAAAAGTAAACATAATAACATTTTTAGCACAAAAAATGAAAACACATCATGTGAAAAGTGGGAGAACTCTAGTGAGGATTGTTCAGGCACTCAAATCTGACCAATGAGAAAAGGGTTACGTTAACTATTCCCTACTCCCAGTACCCTTCTTGGTACCTTTGTAGTCTGACAGAGAAAATATGCCTCCAAAAGTTATTTATCTTCTACAAATAGTTCATATCAAGCCAAAAGCAGTGTCTAAGTCACTTAGAAAGCTTTAGTTATAAATGCTACAAGTATACCACAGGAAAGACTACAAAATATTACTATGAATACCATCACTTCATATTTTGTTTACTCATTAATTACTTATGCCTTTACTAAGGCATACATTTACATTAATTACCTACGCCTTATACTTTACTAATTACTGAGTCCACATACACATAGTGTATCTTCTGAAAGCTGTCATTAGTGCCTGCTTCCATTATAGCTGCAGTGATCATTGCTGTGGGATTTACTAGAAGATATAAGAGACATGCTGAAGTGAAGACTAAGAATAAAGGAAGAGGTGGTACAAAACAGCTGGTTATGATCAGAGACTTCTTCCCATAACATGCTACATTCCATTTCTGCCAGGCAATCAGTGCTTACCTTTCCCCTGAGTCAGACTGGATAACAGAAGTAGTAGTTAGCATCCAGAAATAAATCTTCTCCTCATGCCTGGTTTGGTCCTGTGTTTCCAGACACTGGGCAAGCTCTATCTATCCAGCATGGGAGGAACAGTGACTAATTCCTAATCTCTCAGCTGTTGACAAGCTGAACTATATTACTATATTGGTGATCTGGAAATCAATAAGCAAGACCTGTCATTATCATTTGAAGGGCAAATTGTTATCTCAACTTCTATGAGGGAATGCAGCATTTATTAATTGCTTACTATGTGCAAAGCACTGTACTGAGTGCTGGGGACACAAAGAGAAAAGTGAGACATTCCCTGCTTTTAAGGAGCTCCCATTCTAATGGGAGAAACAATACATATGGGGAGATATGAGCTGCAAGTCAAAGGGAAAATTCTCATGGTCCTTAAGATGTAGCAGAAAAACAGATGTTAAAGCTGTTTCTTTAATGCCATTTTCACTGATAAAGTGATACTGGTTTCTTGTGTTGAATAATTTGACAGTGCCAAGAACTTTCTTTTCTGGGTCTTCAGGATATTTGGCTGCAACACTGACAGGAGCAGATGCCACACTGCACACATCTCAAGAGGTTACTTCCAAGGATGATGTCTACAAGCACTGATCTAGAAAGCTTAGCTATTCCCAAGGGTCTGGTGTTTTGGTCCTCCTATGCAGACCCATCAAGGTCTGAAGCAAGATGATGATCAAGGTGCTAATAGTATTCTGACTTGCCTGGAACATGCTTCCTCCTGTTTCCATGTCAGGTTGCCTTGCTGCTTAGCTAGGCTGGCTTGCTTCTCGAGTGTGGCAGTTGGCATTTGGGGAGGGAGGAAAGGTTGGCCCTTTTTCCACAGGAACCAATTACAAATGTGATGGTTGAAGTGCCAGAGTTGGGCTGGAGAGATGGCAACCAGCAAGATTTACATCTTTCCTTCCTTGTGGAGTTGGAAAAAGATAACATGGTTTTCTTGGGACCAGGAATTTTGGAAATTCATGCTATTAATGTTTTTTTTTTAAATTTTGAAAAAATTATTCTTATTCCCTGTGTAACTTGAGGATATGTGATAAATCTTGATTAACCATCTCAGCTGAAGCAGTAAGGTGGCAGCAGCATGTGCCAGGAAGTCAAACTACCACCATCCACTTGACCGTGGGCAGCCCAGGAATCTGAATCCAAGAACTGTGGGAACAGCAGTGCCCCCCAAGACACCAAACCTGCTTCCAGTCCAGCCCCTGCAGCCATCAACAAGAGGAGGAATCACTGTGGATACAGAGTCCACCTTCCTTATCACCACCAGAAATAACTGCTGCCTACATGCCACCAAATGGCAGATATTTGATTACAAGAGCAGTGGGAGTGACAGCCACTATCCAAGGACAGTACTCTCCTGCATAAAGGGTCACTCATCCCTACCAACTATTAACCACACACAAGGCAAGCAAACCAGACAAGCTGGAGCATCAAGACACTCTGATAGAGAAACATGGGATGGCAGATCGTGCCAGACGAGTCAAACCACCATTACTTGAACTACTATCTCCTCTCAGACTCTCATGGCAAGAGCCCAGAACTCTGAACCCAAGAGGCCTAGAAATGGTGACATGAAATAATGACATTAAATGAGAGGCATTAACATCATCTGCTTTGCCATACACTCTAAAAACCATGGGAATTTTCTATCTGATTTGAAGCTGAAACTTTTCATATGTGTTGTCTCCCCATTAGAATGTGAGCTCCTTGAGAACAAGGCCTATCTTACTTTTCTATTTGTATCTCTAGTGCTTTGCACATAGCAAATGCTTGATAAATGCTTCATTCATTCATCCAGAAGAGGGCAGTTGAGTGGGTGGAGGCTCTGGAGCCTAAGTATAAGTATCTCTGAACCCAAATAGAAGGTAACATATGGAGAATTTGTTTATTTCATGTTCAATCCAAGTCAAAGGATAGTTACTTGTGTCTAAAAAGACTCTTTGATCTACAGGAGGGAGAAAAAGATGAAAAAAATTCATAATCTCTACCTTCAAGGAACTAATAGAAATTTGAATCATGTGTATAACAAGTTAGAGTTTATGTTTTTAACACTCATTCAGTAAACTGTGTGAAAGATACTGTGTTAGGCACTGGGGAGAGATAGACAGAGATAGGTATCTCTATCTAGAGAGGAGAATAGAAGGAATAAAAGTAGGGAAAGATGGGAGCAAAAGGGATATTCAAACAGTGCTATAGGAAAATTTGAGGAGAAAGCTATTATAACTATAATAAATATCAAACACAAAATAATGAGAGCACAGAGCAGGAAAAATAAATTCTAAATAGGAGAATCAGGAAGGGTTAGACATAAGAGCTATGACTTGCATTTTAAAGTGACAAAAGAATTTCAATAGGTAAAAGGAGGTATAGAGGAGGGCCTATATAAATGCATTCAAATTTGAGATGACAACATTGAAAAAAATGATGCCATCGTAGGCTGGCTTAAACATAGGGTATGTAAATGGTATCAGAATAAAATAAAACTGAAATGGTAAATTGGAACTGGATTGTGGAGGGGCTGAATGTCATCATAAGGAGTTTATATGGTATATTTTAGGTAATGAGAAGCCACTAGAATATGAATGATATTATATGATCATATGTACATTAGGTGGCACAATGGATAGAACACCAGGCCAAGAGTCAAGAGGACCTGAGTTCAAATTCAGCCTCAGACAATCACTAGGTGTGTAACCACGGGCAAGTCATTTAACCTTGTTTGCCTCAGTTTTTGCATCCATAAAATGAGCTGGAGAGGGAAATGGTAAACCATTCCAGTATGTTTGCCAGGAAAACCCCAAATGAGGTCACAAAGAATTAGACTTGACTGAAAAACAACTCAACCACAAAATATCAAAATTTGCCAGACATATGGACAGTGGGCCTTGGCCAGCAACATTCCTGAATGCAGTCTAAACCATATTAAAATGCAATTAGTAAATATTTAACCAAGTAAATTTAAAAAACAATAAAACATAGAGTTTATGTGATTTTCTACGTCAATACGTGCTGACAAAGATCCTTAGGTACTGTTTAGCGGTCCTGCTTCTATTTTAATTTGACATCACCGAGATGAGATAGATTAGTTTCATTAAAAGCAATCATAGTGGGCATACACAGTAAACACTAAGTCCCCAGAATGATTTCGTTATTCTTATACTTTCAGTCTTCAAGCCTCTGTACCAGTATTGGACTCAAAATATTTTCTTTAAGACAGAGCTTGTGTCCCCTCCTTCATGATGCCTTGCCAGGACTATACTTCATTTTCCCCAAAAAAGAAACTTCCAGCTTTCTTGAATCATAGCAATATCGGATTTTCCCTTTTGTGGTTAATTGTATGAATCTCTTAAAACCTCTACTGGATTGCAAGATCCTTGAGGGAAGAACCTTTGTTTTATTTTATCTTGCCATCCCCAATAGGTATAGCAGTATGTTGTGCAAGAGTAGGGGACATAGCAGATAGAGCACCAGGCTTGGAGTCAGAAAGACCCAAGTTCAAATATTTTCTCAAGCCCTTTGTAGTTGTTTGTAACCCAGTTTCAGTTTCCGTATCAGTAAAATGGGGATAATACCAGCACCTACTTCACAGTGTTGTATATTATCATATGTTTATCGAAATTTATCCCATATAACATATATCCCATATTCATTTTCCCCAAATTTATGGGGTCTTGTAAAGGTAATTTAAAGTCTAGAATAATTTAAATCTCATTAAATTTGAACAGTTTTCTACCAAGTATTACCATGTATCATTATGATCATGACCCTTGTAAATAGTTTAGCTTGTATCGAATTACAACCACGTGTTCACTACTGAATAGAAACTGACTTTTTCAGCCATTCCTTTGATATTCTTTCAAAGGGTTTTTCATTTGTAAAATACTTTTTTCTGGTCAAACAAATTTAGATGAACTCAACAATCAGCATTGCCAGGAACCTCACCCTTCCTTTATTTTGGAAGTATTAGTTTCAAATAGTTTTGTGCAACTATAGTTATTGAATAAAAAACACGAGCTTTAATATTCCTTTGTACTACCCTCATCACTACCACCCCTATGTCTCAGTCCACTGGATTTCCCCATCTGAGGTTATTAAAATAGAAAAATTACAATTTAATCCATGAGGCTGACAAGGATTTTTATGATTGCTTTCATGTCATTAAACAGAAAGTCTATCCTGGCAACCAAAGTTACCTCCTTCCTTGGCTCTTCTCTTAACCAAGTTTTAGTTTATCTCCCCAAATGCCAAATTTTCACCATTAAGCAGAAAGGAAATTTATCTGGGGCTAATGGCAACTTTAGTTCTTCAAAATATTTGTTACAGCTCGTTTGAACTGGTGGTGTTTTGTGCTGTAAGTATAATGATGTCAGTGATGCTATCCCATGGAGAAATAAGCCTGACATTGAGCTAAACCATTTTACTATTGTCTTCATACAGAAAATGTAAAATGCCTTCATCAGAAACAGCTAGTAAGGAAAAGCTAAAATGTGAACTCTCAATGGGCTATAAACTAGAAAATTCTAGTATTAAAAGAAGCAGCAACCAAGTCACCTCTTTACTTCAGTCTTCCTCCTCTAACAGAATAATATTTAGCCTAGAGGAGACTAAAGGAGGATTCTATAATGTCTTCAGTTAAAAAGCTGTTACATGGAAAACTGACCATACTTGTTCTATTTGGTTCTTGAAGGCAGAACGAGGAAAAATGAGTGCAGCTTGTAGAGAAGTCAGTTTAGGCTTGATGTTAAGAAAATCTTCCTAACAAGAGTTGTCCAAAAGTGGGATGGGTTGCCCTATCATGGTGAAGGGGCTTGTATAGCTCAATAAAGCTATGAGCTCAGCGAGATGGACAGACCACAGTGGAAAGTTCTGGAAAAAGGTGATCCACTGGAGAAGGAAATGGCAAACCACTCCAGTATCTTGGCCAAGAAAACTCCATTGACAGTACTAAAATGATAAAAGAAATGACACTGAAAGATGAGCCCCTCAGGTCAGAAGATGTCCAATATGCCACTGGGGAAGAACAAAGGGCAATTACAAGTAGTTCCAATACTAATGAAGTGGCTGGGCAAAAGCCAAAAGGAAGCTCAGCTGTGGATGAGTCCTGTGACCAAAGCAAAGTCCAGTGCTGTAGTATTGCATATGAACCTGGAATGTAAGATCTATGAACCAAGGTAAGCTGGATGTGGTCAAACAGGAGATCAAAAGATTAAATATCTACATCTTGGGTGTCAACGAAGTTAAATGGATGGGAATAGGTAAATTTAACTCAGGTGATAACTACATAAACTATTGTGGGCAAAAATCCCCTACAAGAAATGGAGTAGCCCTCATCATCAATAAAACGGTGAAAAAAGCAGTATGGTGGCACAATCTCAAAAATGACCAAATGATATCTGTTCAAATCCAAGGCAAACCATTCAATGCCACAGTAATACAAATCAATGTTTCAACCATTCATGCTGAAGAGGCCAAAGTTGATCAGGTCTATGAAGACTTACAACATCCAGAAATAACACCAAAAAAGATTTCCCTTTCGTCACAGGAGCTTGAAATGCTAAGGTAGGAAATCAAAAGATAATTGGAATAACAGGCAAGTCGGGCCTTGGAGTACGAGAGGAAGCAGGGCAGAAATTAATAGTTGGATAACTCGCTGGTCATAACAAACACTCTTGAAAGAACCCAAAAGTGTCTCTACACATGTATATCACAAGATGGTCAATAGAGAAATCGGATTGATTATAAACTTTGCAAGTAGAGGTGGAGAAGCTCTATACAGTCAGTTACAGTAAGACCTAGAGCTGACTGTGGCTCAGATCATGAGTTTCTTATTGAAAAATTCCGACAAATTGAAGAAAGGAGGGAAAACCATCAGACCAATAGGTAGGACCTAAATAACATTCCTTATTCATATGATATGGAGGTGATGAATAGATGTAAGGGATTAGATCTGGTAGATAGAGTGCCTGAAGAACTATGGACAATATTGTACAGGAGGCAGCAGCAGCAACAACAACAAAAATATTACAAAGAAAAAGAAGAGCAAGAAAGAAACATGGCTATCTGATGAAGCTTTACAAATAGCTAAAGAAAGAAAGAAAGTGAAAGGTAAAGGAGAAAAGGAAACTATAACCAACAAAATGAAGAATTCCAGAGAATAACGATAATAGCGAGATCAAGTTATCTTAAATGAGTTCCAAAGAAATGGAAGAAACAAGATCTCTTCAAGAAAATTAAAGACATCACAGGAAAATTTCAAGTAAAAATGAGAATGATGAAAGACAAATGGTAGGGATTCAACAGAAGCTAAAGAGATTAAGAAGAGATAGCAAGACTATATAAAAGAACTATTCAAGAAAGATCATATCATGGACAACCAGGATTATATGGTTACCGATCTAAAGCCACATTTGCTGGAGAATAAAGGAAAGTGGACTTTAGAAAGCATTGCTAAGGGATTCAACAGAAGCTAAAGAGATTAAGAAGAGATAGCAAGACTATATAAAAGAACTATTCAAGAAAGATCATATCATGGACAACCAGGATTATATGGTTACCGATCTAAAGCCACATTTGCTGGAGAATAAAGGAAAGTGGACTTTAGAAAGCATTGCTAACAGTAAGGCTAGTAAAGGTGGCAGAATTCTAGCTGAGCTATTTAAAACCCTAAAAGACAATGATATTAAAATGCTGCCCTCAATATGCCGGCAACTTTGGTAGACACAGCAGTGGCCACTGGATTGCAAAAGATCAGCTTACATCTTAATCCTAAAGAAGGGCAATGCCAAGGAATGTTCAAATTACTAAACAATTGTATTCATTTCATGAAGGCTATGCTTAAGATTCTGCAAGTTAGGCTTCAGCAGTATGTGAACCAAGAATTACCAGAAAAGCAGGCTGATTTTCAAAGAGGCAGAGAAAAAGACCAAATTGACACCATTAGCTGGATTATGGAGAAAGCAAGGGAGTTCCAGGAAGAAATATGTTTTATTGACTACACTAAATAGCCTTTGACTGTGTGGATCACAACAAAATGTGGCAAGTCCTTAAAGAGAGGAAAGTACCAAATTATCTTGTTTGTCCCCTGAGGAACCTGTATGTGAGCCAAGAAGCAATGGCCATTCCAAACATGGAACTGATTGGTTTAATATTGGAAAAGGAGTATGACTAGGATGTATATTATCACTTTATTTATTTAACTTATATTCAGACTACATCATGCAAAATGCCAGGCTGGATAAATCAAAAACTGGAATCAAGATTGCGGGGAGAAATATCAATAATCTCATATGCAGATGATATAGCTCTGATGGCAGAAAGTGAAGAGCAATTAAGAGCCTGTTGATGAGGATGAAAGAGGAGAGTGTAAAAGCTGGCTTGGAGCTTAACATCAAAAAACTAAGATGTTGGCAACTGGTCCGATTGCTTTCTGGAAAATAGAGAGAGAAGAAGTGGAAGCAGTGTCAGATTTTATATTCTTGGGCTCAAAGATCATTGCAGATGGCCACTGCAGCCATGAAATTAAAAAGACTCCTTGGAAAGAAAGCTATTCAAATCTGGACAGCATCCTAAAAAGCAGAGCTCCCCTTGCTGACAAAGGTCTGTATATTCAAATCTATGGGTTTTCCAGTAGCGATGGACAGCTGTGAGAGTTGGATTATAAGGAAAACTGAGCACCACAAAATTGGCACTTTCAAATTGTGGTGCTGCAGAAAACTTTTGAGAGTCCCTTGAAGAGCAAGGAGATTAAATCAGTCAATATTTAAAGAAATTAATTCAGGCTATTCAGTGAAAGGTCAAATACTGAAGCTAAGTTTAAATGCTTTGGCTACATAATGAGAAGATATGACTCATTGGAAAAGACCCTGATATTGAAAAAGTTTGAAGGCAAAAGGAAAAGGGGACAGCAGAGGATGAGATGGATAGATAGTATGCAAACAATGAACATGAACTTGGACAGACTTCAAGAGATGGTAAAGGATAGAAGATGGAAGATGGTAGAAGATAGAAAAGTCTGACATCCAAGGGATTACAAAAGTTGGACATAGTTGAAGGACTGAACAGCAACAACAAGAGATGATGAGAATCTGTCTGTTAGTGGAGGTGAACAGCTGTTATGACTTGCCTTCACAGTTACAAAAATTTCTACCCCTGATCTGAAGAAAACCCAGAGATTTACAGTTTAAGATCTGCAATTTTACCAGTCACCTATAAATGATCAAACCCCAGTAAATTGATTCATGCTAAGCAAACTGACAAGAGACTGATTTAAATATTTTAATGTTAATTTGTCATACTAGTACCTTCACTTAAATGCCTAATTGTGGCATGAAGATGATGCCGGATTTTCAAAGGCTGTTTCAGTGGGCTCCAAACTCTGAAAGTGTAGATCTAGTGAGAGACTGCAAATCTGCTGTCTGAGGACCAACTTAGAGAATACAGAGAGGTAAATCACCAGCTTGGTGGCAGGGTAATGAATTTTTCAGCCACAGCAACTTGCCTATACTCATCTCCTGTCACAGGGAAGTTGCTATCACTTCTGATGAAGTACCCACATCAATGAAATTATAGCTTCTTAAAGTACTGAAATGCCATGGAAACCACAACTACCAAGAAGGGTTGATATATTTTTCCTGGTGTTTTTCTATTCTGTTGACTCACTATAAGTGCTTACAGATATTTCATGTAACCGTTATTTTTAAAAATAGGAAACTAAGAATTTTGTTGGCAATAGGAGGTTCTCAGAAAGACGCCCGTATGCTCTGTGACTTCTATTCTGAAAGAGCTGCCAGGAAGCACAGAGAGGTTAAATATTTACTCAGGCTCACAAGGTCAAAGTAAGGATTCTGTTTCCTTAGGAAATAGTTATTATATGCATCTGAGAAGGGACTTAATACCAGGTCTTATTGGCATTGAGGCCAGCTCCCAATCCACATTGCCACTCAACAAACTATTACACATAGCAGAAGTCAGCAAAAAGCTTGGTAGATAATTTGTCTAGGATGCATCCTCAATTCTGACTGTCATCCTTCAAAAGATTTATAATTTCAAAGTTGTAGTTATTTCTTCCAAAAGTACAGATAGCAATCCTACTAAAGCATGGCAGATGGTTTCATGATTTGCTTTAGGTGAAAGTATTTATCACCTAGCAGTCAGCTTTCTGGTGATCAGCCTCCATGAGTTCAGCTAGGTTAATGCTAAAATAGTCCATCACCAGGTCCATATTTGAATTTGGATCATTTCCAACTTGATAGTGTCTGCTCTGGCTCTACTGGAAAAGCCATTTGAAAAAAAAGAAAACTTCCAGTTCACCTCTTCACTTCTTCAAAATTTAAGGTTGGAATAGGACACTGATGGAGATTATACAACTTAATATTTTCTGTCATTATTCACTGATAAGAACTTAAAGTTTTGTATTCCAATAATAATTTAATCATGTTACTCTGGTTGGTGGCCAACATCTTTTTTTCCTGTAAGGAAGATTCACAGAAATGCAGTGCTGGATAGCCTAGATCCAAAAATTATTGTTTAATATCATAAACATGATTTTATAATAATATAATCTAGATATTCAGAATGTATTATTTCTATTGCCAACTACAAGGAGAAATATATTAAATATTTCTATATATCCTTATCCTTTTTAGTGTCATAGATCCTTGCAGCAGTCTGGTGAAGTCCGTAGACCCCTTCTTAGAATAAAGTTTTTAAACACATAAAATTTAATACACAGAATTAAGGCGGAAACCAATTATATTAAAATCTAATTATCTATTTATCTATATATGTATATCATGTTTTTTTTAAAGTTTATGTTTTTGTTGTTGGCCAGTTATGTCCAACTCTTCGTGACCCCATTTAGGATTTTCTTGGAAAAGATACTGGGATGGTTTGTGATTTACTTCTCCAGTCCATTTTACAGATGAGAAAACTGAGGCAAATAGTTACATGATTTGGCTAGGGTCATATAACTTGTAAGTGTCTGAAATCAAATTTGAATTCAGGTCTTCCTGACTCCAGGTCTCATATTCTATCCACTGTGCCACTCGTTGCCCCAAAGTTCATAGGCCTTAGGTTAAAATCCCCTGTTACATGTCTTTGTAACCCACAAATGAATACTGTATACTTTGGGTTTTTATTGCTTTTGTTGTTGTTCTTGTTATTTGAACAGATATAACCAGCTATAAACTTCAACTCAAGAGATTAACATAAATAGTTTGCAACAACTACAAAAACAAATGCCACTGATATCTCTGATGAGAGGAATAAAGTAAGAACTCTGTTTTCTTAGGAAATAGCCATTATTAAGAACTCGGAAAAGTTTGTCAAAGGCAAGCAAATAAAAATGATATGTAGTATATCAAATGTCCTGGAAAATATTTGGAGTTTTGAAAATAGTAGGCAAAGTTCTTTTTTTATGATCATTATTTAGCCGGTAATAAGAATTCTGCAAGTGACATGAAGGAATAAAACTTAGTAAGACACTTCTTTTCAACAACAAGATATTTTATTTTAAGCAAAAAATGGTCTCTCATGACTGCAGGAAATTTTTCAGGGTGACCCACCTTTTAAAATTCCATAATGCCGTGATAGTTTACAGATGAAATGAAGTGATTTCGATGTGTCCTTGAAAACCTCAGTATCAAAGCAGTGTTTTTGTCAACATCACCTCACAAGCTGATAGCATTTCCTCATACAGGAAGATTTACATAATTCACAATCGCATGTTATTTCTATAAAATTTATAGACCTGACTTTTGGAAAATATCTGGTTGAGAAGTTATGGTTAAGCCTGTGATAGTAATTAAGGTGAGACTTCTTGCTGTTGACCTTTAATGATTCTGGCCTTTGTTTGAATGGGGAAGATAAAGTGGAATGTTTTTGTATTTCTCAGTACTGAGACAATTGGGAGCCACTGATTTGTATCTGATGTGATATTGGGAGTGGGAAACTTCTCCACACCCAGCCTGGGTGGGGTCAGGGTCCTCAGGCCCTGAACAGGATATATAAGCACAAAGGTTCTCCCTCAGGGCTCTGAGCCACAGCAGGAGTGGTGTGTGACTCTGGGCCAACCGTTCTAATGAGCTCCCCAGCTGTACACCCAGATGTTGATAACTATAAATTGTATTTGGTCTGTAATTCAGGGTGCTGGCTTTTTCCCCCAAATATTATTTGTATGCTGGATTAAAGTAAGATTGTTAACCCCTTAACGTTGCTTTCCTTAAGTAAAGCAGATCAAAAGGACCTGTGTTGGCAGTTTTCTGGGTGCTGGTTGTTGGTGGATCTTACACCCCCACAGAAGCTGCTAGCTGGATTGTTGATACAAAGCCCTGTCTCCTCATCACCTCAGAAGAGCTAGAAATGTGATAGAAACACTTTTAAAAATTAGAAAAGAAAAAAAGAAAGAAATCCCTTATGGTGATCCCTGAAGTGGGGAGGGGAATAGCAGGTGTTGAAGAAATGACCAAGTAAAGAAAAGAATGGGGGGCGGAGTTCAGCAAGGCTAGGGACACATCAAAGACATTTAAGAGTATCTGATGTTCCATACCCATTGTCCTCCCACCTCTGCCAAAAAGGGATGGGGTTGGGGGAAGCGGAGCAGGTGCTTTTTCTTATCCTTCTGGGGTGATGAGCTGAGCGGAAGCTTTAAAATTGTGATCTTAGCAGTCTAGGGAGCTCTGGGTGAGGAACTTCTTCCACTTCCTGTGCCATTTATAGTCTTAAGAGAGTTTCCTGTGGAACTAAAAGACAAATTCACTTGCCCAGGGTCACACAGTTACTAAGTGTCTGAGGCCAGATTTGACCT
Source organism: Trichosurus vulpecula (assembly GCF_011100635.1). Lineage (NCBI taxonomy): Eukaryota > Metazoa > Chordata > Mammalia > Diprotodontia > Phalangeridae > Trichosurus > Trichosurus vulpecula. The sequence goes on along the minus strand of NC_050578.1, from coordinate 85,642,279 downwards.
CAGGTGGTTTTCTTGACTGTTGAGTTTGGTTCTCTATCAACTAAACCTAAAGCAGGCTTCTCTCTTAGATTATAAATCATCAGCGGTCAGGGAAGCATACTGCAAAGGCAGAGGCTAGAGTGCTGGGTTTGGAGTCAGGAAGAATTCAGTTCAAATCTGGCTTCCGTCACTTAACTGCTATCTGCCTCAGTTTCCTCAACTGTAAATTAAGAATAGTAATATCAACTGCTTCCCAGGGTCATTATGAGGTATTTATGGGAATCAAATGAGACAATTTGTTGTTATTATGTAGTCAGTCACGTCTGACTCTTTGTGACCCCATTTGAGGTTTTCTTGGTAAAGACACTGGAGTGGTTTGCCATTTCCTTCTCCAAAATGAGACAATACAAATGCTTATTTTCTTCCTTCCTAGATGTCTTTGTATCCTCCACAGTGCCTAGCAAATTGCCTTGCTCACAGTAGAAGCCCTGCAGATTTTTTTTAATTAAATGAGCCCCCAGAGATTCACTATTTCTCAGCCTTACATGAAGGGTGATTTTAAATTTTCCATTTTGACCATGGGATAGTTGTAAAGAAGGATCTTTATTAATATATTTTGGGGTGGCTGAAGCACTATTTAGAGCTATAGAAGACCCTGACATTAGTTTATGGAGGGTAGCTATCTTACCTTAATGTGCATAGTCACCTTACTAAAATGGACACTCGCGCAAGAAGACAAGAACAAATTTGTTTTCCGAATCGAAAAAGGAAAGACTTCATTGACAAATTTATAGACCTGCATGAAGGAACCTGCAAAATCATCAGAGATCACAGAATCAAAAAGATCAGAAAGGCCACATGGACAATTAGGCACCATGGATTCAAGTCTGAGAGTGTCAATATTTTGCTGTTATATTGAACATCAAACGCTCATAGATGAAAAACACATTTATGGCTTCAATAACTAGAATCATTCACAAATAGGTCATTTGACCAGTGTGCCTCACCTAGGGGTGAAAAGCTGTGAAAACTTTTGGGTGCATAGTCTATTTTGACATTACAATCTATCCAGGGTCTCACTGATGTGACCACTCCTTGGAAATAATACAAACCATGACTCATCCAAACCTGCCTGTCTTATGTAACTGTAATTTGTATATTCCTATAAATTCACCACAAGGAGCTCACCCAAGGTGTTGGGGATCATCCTTGAATTCTCTTGATAGTGTATGGATACCGACTAAGCATGCTGTCTTTTCCCACCTCTTATGTCACTGAGCTGTCTTTTTTTTTTTTGGATCATATATTTCTCTGATCACATACTTTAAAACTCTTATTCAGCATAACTATTTCCTTGTATCGCATTGCAACCCACTCATGCCTGCCTACCATGAGCATCTCCACTGCTTTCTGGATGACCTTCATCTTCAATTCTTCAGAAACTATATTATTCCATGATTTTAAGTCATATAACATCACTGGTAGAATATTAGTCTTAAAATACAGAACTCTATTTCAGGAAGAAGGTTGGAGTCATTAAAAGCACCGCACAATTTCTCAAAATCAATCCAATCCAGTCTCCTCTTCCTATTCAATTCTGGGCCTAGCTCATTTTCACTACATTATCTGCATCAGATTGACACACAATTGGAATGGACAGACTCTACAGGTTGCCATCCCACTGTCTTGTCTTTTCTTTTTAGCTTTTACAAAGGGATATTTACTTTAAAGATGTAGCAAGAATAAATGTACCAACATTCCCTCAATACCTCCAGGATCACAGCCTCCTCCTACACCACCTCAGTCTCTGGGTGGTGATTATGCTCATAATTTAGCTCAGCTCCTCTATCACATTGATGCAATCATTCACATCCAGATGTAGCATGAATGCTGAGTGATTCCTTCCACTGGGCTGGAGTCCTGAAGGTTGCTCCTGAACATCACTCCTTACTCCTCGGGGCATGTGGCAACATGAAGCCTGGATTCCAACTCCTAGATTCTTGTGGCACATGTTCCCGACCAAGGTCAGAAATTCCACTCTCTGCACCTTAAAATTATAAGTAATATTTATCTAAAACCATCAGCAAGTATTATCTGTAGTGGGGATAAGCTAGAAGACTTCCCAATACAGTCAGGGGTGAAGCAATGACACCCGTTATCATATCCGTTATTTAATATTGTACTAGAAATGCTAGCCTTCTTGTTGTGTTTGTCCTTCATTCTCAAAAAGGACCGTGACATCAGGGAAATGATGACATGACTTGCAGCTGACGTTGATTTGAGTGAGGGAGGGCTGTACAAGGTCACCAGCCTCACTTTCTCCTCCAGAGCCATCTGAGTCCAGTCACTCACTGTCTTTTTAATTAGCAGTCTATATCCATTTGGCTTCTTCAGGGGACTAGCAAGGCCAAGCTCATCTCATTTAGGTTTTTTCTATTTTGCAGCAGTTGATACAATTAGCATGATGTCTTCTATGTAAAGGAGCAACTAGATAACCTCACTATCTATAGGAAATCACTCTTTTACTTTCATTCTGCACTGGACTTCGTTCATGAAAGTGGTGAATCACTTAAGCTTAAGGAATGAGAGAGGCCAAAGGTTTATAGCCACTTTATATAAGAAAAGTACTAGGAGGATCTGGACATTCTGGGTACCAAATATCATCCAAAAAAAAAAGATCGATTCTACCTTAATTGAAAGCAAACAATTTGTTACTGATATGAAAGTCTTTTCAAAGTCTTTTATAAATCAACTGTACATGTATACCTATTAAAGCATGGGTTAGAGAAAGCCAAAAAAAGATTGAGAAGCAAGGACATCAACACCAACTATAATGATTTTTAAAAAAAAAAGTTCAACTGCTCTAAATAAATTGCCAGGACATCAAAAGAACCTAGAAAGAACCTCACCCAGTAAAAATTTCATTTCCTTGACTAGTAGAGAGTTAAGAAAACAACAGACAACACTGGCTTACAACATAACTTATGTGTACCTTTTAAAAAAATTTGAGCATAAACTTAAAACATTTTTTTCATATATACGGCAGACCTCAAAGAAGATTCTACACAAATACTACTTACTACTTTGAAAATTTTCTTGATTGCCTGAGCTTCCTTCTGGTTCTCTAGGTATTTAAAAAATATTAAACTGCCCTTTTTATATACTATTGTCTTGTAAAAATCTTACTGAGAAAGATGGCTGGAGATTATGAGCAGTACAATTTCGTAAAATAGTAAGAAGCAATGAAAGGAAAATAAAGTTTGAAGGAATCTTGGCGAGACCTAACTAAACAATGTCATTTCAATGGCATTTAAGAACAGAATGGGAAGAATAACAAAGATGGAAAATGGAAAAGATCTGTCTGTAAGAAAAAATTATAACACTTTTTTTCACTATCAAAGACAGCAAAAAAACACCCTGGATGTATTTCTAGAGGAAGTATAAATGACAGTAAAGAAAGCAAGATGGAAAAAGTGTCTGGTCTAGATCAAATATCCAAAATGGAATTTCAGAATAGCAGTGACATATTTTTGAGGCTGATTTTTAAGGCATATGAAAGAGTCAAAGGTATGGGGGGAAGTTCTTGGTCTTTATTACTGTCTAAAAATGGCAACCAAGAAAATCTCAGTAAATACTGAACTACATGTCTATTTTTCTATCTATGCAAAATATTTTGTTATAATAATCTACAGCAATGTTGAGGGCAACATTAACTTATTGAGTAGAATGGGATGTGTGTGTGTGTGTGTGTGTGTGTGTGTGTGTGTGTGTGTAGATACAACAGGGATAATTTCACTTGCTGATTCTCTGGTTATTAATATCAAGTTAGGCACAAAACAGGACCAAATGTGTTCATTACTATCATTTAGATAATAATTGAACTGAGTTGACTTGAATGGAGTTGAACTGTGAAATTTTCTGGGCATCCCTTTTCTTTACTTAGTCAAAATCAGCAGTGTGTAGTAAAACATCTTGAGTTCAAATCTAAGCTTTGCCACTTACTATTATGTCACTGGATATCTCTCTGAGACTCAGTTTCTCTAGATATACAAGAAAGGGGCTCATGGTTTCAGATTACAGATATGACAAAAGTCAATTCTAGCTCTAATATTCTACAAGGAGGTCAATACATATTTTTGATTAAGTCAGATAAAAAGCATTGGTTTCTTTAATGAAAAGAGGATCTAGGCATAAAGCAAAAGAAGTATAGGATATCTTAAAAAATCTATATTCCTAGTCATTTTGTTATAGTAGGGTAGGAGTGGGGAAGAACAGGGCTTTTAGGGTTGATTCAGCTTATCTCCCTGTTGAATTATCAGTATTTGTGCATGTATCTTACCCATCATTTGCTTGTCAGTTTCTTGAAAGTAGCTATGTCATGTCTACCCATGTGCTGAGGATATCAGCACATATTCTAGTGCTTCACATATGATAAGTATATAATAAATGCTTCTTGAATTACTAGAGTTGGTAAACTCATATAGGATGATTGATTATGTAAGAAACGTGCAAGAATTGACACATTGAATCCAGTTGATGGTGTACAATTTAAACAGTTCTTAAAAGAAGAATTATCAGTAATAAATTACACCCTGGAAGATGATCTTTCAAGATTTACGATGTCTACAATTGCTAATTTTTTTTTACAGTGAGAGTCCATGGTGTGCTAAACATGCAACTATGCTATTGACATATTTTATCCACTCCAGAAAAGGGCTCCACTGGATTAACAGTCTCCATGACAAACAGATGAACAAATGGTCTTTGATTATAAGCTTCTAAATGTTATTCAGATTCCTATTCCATCAGTCTCTTTACTTGTTCCCTCTGCAATTCACCCAAAGTAACTATTGGCACTGGTCTTTCTAAGTAACTAATTGTTATAAAGATTGTTGAAATGTCATAATAATAATAACAACAATAATAATAATAATAGTTCACACTTAAAGAGTGCATTTATCAGCCCAATTCTCTCCATACATATAAATGTATAAATAGATGTATACATTGAATGCTAATATTATTATCCTATTTTACAAATGAGAAGATTGAGGCTTAGAGAAGGTTAGTGATTTGCCCATTATCACATAATTCAGGGCCTAGATACAAACCTGGGTCAAGTAACTCTAAATCTAGTGTTGTTTGCACTATACCATACTATATCCCTAATGTGAAACCCCTTAGAAAGTACACCAATTTTTCTCAATCTATTACTGTTGCTCTATATGAGTTCAAGATTGCCACTCCTGCTTTATCAGTTGAAGCATAATAAACTCTACACAAATTCTCATTTTAGCTTAGTACAAATCTTTATGTTTAAGGGTGTTTGTTATATCTGCTGTATACAGCAAATTATCTCTTTGCTTTCTGATTCAATTCTGCTGCCCTCATCTATTTTATGTATAAGTTCATGCCTCTCATTCAATTACTTCTTGCTATTTCCTTTTCTCTAACAAAAAATCCTATTGTAATTTTTTCTTTTTAAAATCAGCATTGTCATTCATATTTCTTGCAATAATCTGACCCTAGTTTCTTCACTTTCCTTCTTCCTCTTGCTCAAGACTGAAATCTTGTCCAACTTTGCTTTTTAAGATCCACTCTCTACCTCAAGTTGATTTTGCTTGAAGTAATCCTCCATTGCCATACTATTCACCTCAGACACACTTCCTCCCTTTTCTGATCTCAGACTAAACCCCTACTTACTTAATTGTACTTCTCCTATGCTTTCTTTTTACCTTCTTTTGCCTGGCTCAAATAAGAACCCAGGATCACCAACATGCCATAACATGCTAATGAAGCATGAATTTAGTTCATACCATTTTCTGAAGGCTTTAATATGTGTATGTATTAAAAAATCTACACTCCTAGTCAATTTGTTATAGTAGGCTAGGAATGGGGAAGAACAGGGCTTTTAGGGTTGATTCAGTTTGTCTCCCGGTTGTATTATCAGTACATCTGATCATCAGTCAAGGGTCATTCTGTCTGTTTGGAGATACTCATTACTGGAGGGCTGGCTAGAATCTCTCTCTCCCTCCCTCCCTCTCTCTCTCTCTCTCTCTCTCTCTCTCTCTCTCTCTCTCTCTCTCTCTCTCTCTCTCTCTCTCCCCTAACCCCTCCCCCCCACTCAAGACACAAGACACAATCTAAGGTTGAGATCTGTATCAGGGGAGTGCACACAGTGATGAAATAATAGATTATTGAACACTTGAAATAAAACTCCAAGCTCTATGGAGATCAGGGAGATCTTGTGTAAACTTTGTATCTCCCTAATTACTAGGAAAATGCTCTACATGGTGTAAGCACTTATTAACTTTTTGGTGAAATTAAATTTATTAAATTTGATCACAGAATGAGGATAATTCTGCTATTCATTTCATAGGCACGTAAGAAAGAGTAAAAATAAACAGAAACACCATCCTCATCAAATATTTATTAGGAGTCTTTACATGCATATGTTCCATGGAATTGTGCATGGACTGTCTACATATATAATCAGTTTGATTGGCCAGTCAACAGAATCAAACAGCCCACCTTGAATGAAACCATCAGTAAATTCCATCTGAATGGTTGAACTGATTATTCATCTGGGCACAGCCACTTTGGGAGCTTTAAAACGATGTTGAGGCAATTTTCAGAAAGTAATGGTCCTGAAAAATGATCAGAAAGACCATATTTTTTGTAATGAGGAAGTCACCTATGCTAAGACATCAAGCTTACTTATGTAGAGAGAACCCTAAATATGGTCCCCTGGGCAAGTAAGATATTCCCAGAATGCATTTAAAAAAAAAACCTTAGAAAACAATCTGGAATGATTTTGAAAAAAAAAATGATCTATTATTATCAATCTAGCCGTGGTAGGATAGCCCCAATAAGAAGCAAGTAGTCATGACAATTAAAATTTAATGAAACTCTCCTGACAGAGTTTCTATCAGCCAGATTCTGATGACTTGCCTAGGTATTCATACGAGCAAACCAAACCCTCGGACTAACACAGTTCTGAGGAGAAAAAGGAAATAAAACAAGCTCCATACCAAGTAAAAAAAAGGGATCAATAAATATAAATGCCTTCCATGAAAGATGAACACAGAAGTAAATCTATTAAACTCAAATTACTGGAAATCACAGAGCCGCTGGATGTGTAGCTAGACTTGAGATCGATCCTTGCAAGTAATTGAATCCAAGAGGCCACTACCTTCTAAAAGTACTATGCCTTTGAACAAAGACTTAACATGAAAAGAGAGTGACTGAAATAGCTCACCAAATGAACTAGTCTACAGCTAGACCACATGGTAGTAAAACAATTTTCAGCTGAGATACACAATAGCCTTGTCTATTAAAAGTCTGCAATCAGTTTGGAGGCATTTCACAACACCTATTGTTGGCTGACAGGTAGAGGAGCAGGTGACTTTTTATCTCTGCATTCAACTGGTTATTCTAATTCCTCCTTTTCGAGGATGGAGATGACTTTCTTGGCTTTACTGATGGAATCAGTAAGAAAGCCTGCTTACTAACAAACCAACTCAATGTCAGCACCTTGAATTGTTAAGACCCACAAAATATTCTTGTATAAAGCACTAAATAATCATACACTAGCTCTGTTCTCCAGTGATTCTTGTCAAGTTGACTTTTGCCTGATCAAGATTTGGGAGTATCAATACTCAAATAAAAAAATTATGAAATTTCTGTCAAATATGAAAAGCCCTTATCAATTCTACTGACTGATGCCATGGTTTTTACAGATGAAGAGCTTTTGTGGTAATTACATTTGAATCATTATCAGTCATGGAGATTTTATTAATACTTACAGTCTTCATGGGTGTCTGGGTATGTTTTAAAAGAAGGTATACACCCCTTGAAAAGCTGAAGTGTAAAATGAAAAGTTCTGTGAACTGACATAATCTCAATTTAGGACTTCTTAAACTCTGATTTTGTATGTACACACACATGCATGTGTGTGCATATATGTACATGTCTATGTGCAAAACTATGTGCATATATGTATACATGTGCATGTATGTAGACAGATACATATGTAATATATGTTTCTCTATATGTGTATGCTCATTTGGACATATGTGTGAATATGTGTACTTTAAAGGTATGTCTTTACAGGGAAGTAAAAACACTATAAGAATAGATTGAGGGAGAAGAGTCAGATGAGCTAGGTACTATGTTACTAGTTAGTGAAGTGGGGAAAGGCAATGAAGGAAACTTCCTGGAAGTTATGGGCCTGATGTTAAATGGCTTCTGACATCTCAGACATTGACAGAACTAATTTAGATGGTGTGATATTGTGCCGGAGTTTGATCCCTGAATATGAGAGTTCAGGCATGTGTATTGTTAATACAATTTGAAAATCTTGCCATCTATTAATAGGCCCATAGGACCTGTCTGAGTCACATGGAAGCCTGAGTCATGAGTCTGTGGTGGAAGGAGCTTGCTAAATGAGTGGAGCAGGAAGGGGTGGAGCAGGAAGGGGTAGAGCAGGAAGGGATGGAACAGAACTGAGAAGAAGTGAGACAGAGTAGTCAGAGTGGGGAGAGAGAGAGACACAGAGCAGCAGCTAGTGTGAGTGAGAGGGAGTGATTTTGCCCTTGTTCGTGGGAAGACCCTAATGGAGGGAAGGCTTGGGGATGTTGGTGCCCCCTGTATTGATAATGTGTATACATTTTTTTGTTGCTATGATGGATTTGACTTTCTGGTGTTGGGATTTGGCTTTCTGGTGTTTGAATAAATGTTTTGGTTCTGCCTTCAATGAAGAGAGTCTGTTACATTTTGCGATTCAGAACTACTCTGGCATATTCATAGCACCCATAGCAGCTATGGGTATTGCACTGGCACTACAGCAGGTCACTGAGATTTTTTTTTCCTTTTCTGTAGACCTCAAAAGAATCCTTCAGAATTTGGAAACAACCAAAAGAGGTCTCCCCAGTACCATACAACCACATGTGCTGTTAAATATTTCAATAATGAAACTAACATGGGACTAGCTGGAGTCAGGTCTAACATAGCATCCAAAGGCTCCTCACCAAATAATAACATTTCTATGAGAGAGTTATTTTAGACACTTGAGACAGTTTGGAACCAGTCACTAGGACTATTTATTGGCATGAGCTACTTCTTACCCATGATGAACTACTGAAAAGCATAAATAAGCTTAACACATAGATTATGAATGTGCTGCCACATTTTTCCTAACTAAAAATGGGGGGGGGGATTAAATACAAAGAAATTCAATTACAGCTGAAACTTTTAACTTACAAAAGCTAAATTCAGAGTTCACAGCAACTTGGTATTACTTATTATAGTGTTATATGTGATTTCTCCTTCTCCCCCACCATAAATTGATAATTTAACAATGAACAAAGTGACATTCTCCTCAGCAAGAGCTCATTTTACAAATATGGTTTGGCTACTGTGGGCAGGGCATAGAAATATTTTATGTAATAATAAATTACCTGCCTGTTCTGGAAAGGAGCTTATCTATGATTACAGATTTTAAGACACGAGGGTCCCAGAATATAAGACAATTACGAGACCTGTCACTAGGAAATATTATTTTCATTATAATAAAAAAGAACATAAAGGTTTAATTACTAGACCAGTTAAAGACTTCTGCTTTTATTTTTAAACAAAAGCTGTCATCAGAACTGTCTATGAAGAAAAGATGGACCAAAGCCATAGGTAATGCAACATATTATTAATTGATAATACCAAGCTTCCCTCCCCCCATCCAATATCCTCTCTAACCAGTGTCAAAACTTGGACTAAAGAATAGAAAAAAGGACTGGTATTTATGCCTCAGTTTATAATTACTCACTATCACAAGGAGATTCTAAGAAGCAAGAATGATGGTGGAGCCATGATTTCATTGGTGTGGGTACAGTCAACTATTTAGTTCAGGAGATAAAGCACTGAACCTGGAGTTAGGAAAACCTGATCTCAAATCTGGCACTCAGACACTTCATAGCTTTGTGACCTTGGGCAAATCACTTAACCTCTGTCTGTCTCTATTTCTTCATCAATAAAATGAGGATGAAAATAGCATCTACCAGGGTTGATGTGAGTATAAAATGATATTAGCAATGCTGTCAAACTTTAAAGCACTATATAATTGTTAAATATTAGTATTATATGATATCATTTTATATGAGTCTTGTTCATATTATCCCACAAAACCTCTAAAAAGCACTTATCTGCCATACTGGAACTCCAAAAAATTGACTGATGAAAGCAAGACATTCTCAAATTCCAAGAGAGTAAAGAGAAAACACTCTAGAAATTCTTCCAAGTTGGAAAGGCTTCAAGTACGCTGTTGGCAACAGATGATGGGCTATTGTTTAAAGATGATTCTACCTCAAGTTCAGATTCATTACTGGTGGTTGGCCACCAAGCATTAAGTTCTTTTGAGGCCATGAGAACCCATTAAGTGGGCAAAAACATAAGCAACCCCAATTTAATAATAAAATGCTGATTAGAAATAAAGTCAAGAGCAGGTCAAGGAAAAGAACTGAATAAATCAGAAATCATAAAATTAGAGTACGATAAATTTAATGACCATCAAGTCCAATCTTCCCATTTTACAGATGAGAAAATGGAGGGAAAGAGGTTAAGTGACTTGTCCAGGGTCACAAGGCTACTAAGAGTCTGACCCTACATCTGGCTAAAAATGATATGTGGGATTTTTTGTGATCACCATTTCTTCCTCTAGATGTTCACTAACCAGAGGCGGGGCTAAGATAGCCAAGTAAAGGCTGATACTTACCTGAGCTCTCCCCGCAACCCTTCCAAATACCTTTAAAATGAATCTAAACAGATTCTAGAAAAGCAGCACCCACAAAAAGAGGGAGTGAATAAATTTCCAACCCAAGACAACTTGGAAGGTCAGGAGGAAAAGTCTGTTGCACCAGAATGAAAGAAGAGCAAAGTCCAGCATAGACCAGGCCCCAGCAAAGCCAGAGCAGGTCTTGGGGAATTGAATTGTTGGTAGAAGTGGCAGTTTTCAGACATCTCAGTTCATAGATGCCAAAGACACTTGGTAGATCAGTAGGAAAGGTCTGTCACACCTGGGTGAGAGTGGAGCACAGTCCAGTGCAGGCTATGCCAGCACAGACCAGGGCCCAGCAAAGCAGGAGCAGGCCTTGGGAGTGACTAAATCAGTAGTGAAAGTGGCAGTGGCTGCTTCCAGAACTCTCAGCCCACAAATGGTCAGAACAACTGAACAACTGGTCAGAAGGAGATTACAGTAGACTTTTTGCAGCACTGAGGCAGGACTCTGTTGCTTTGCTCATATTCAGATTCAAGTTGCAGTCTTGGTGGCAGTTCCAGGGCAAGGAGGAGCACTAGCACACCAGAGCTTGCAGCCACAGTGGAAGAGGGAACCTCCTCATAGTTCCAGGGCAGAAAAGAGTGCTTGTGGTCACTCACAGGCCAGAACGTAGGCCAGGAGAGTAGTAAATACTTCTCTTTAGACCATACCACCTTGGAAGAACTGAAAACATCCAGCTCCCTTGAAGTATCTCTGAAAAGAGCTGCACAAAACCCCTGAAACCTGGGACAGTGTGCTCTCCACCCTGGGAGCAGAGCCCTACTTTAGCAAAAAGTGAAAAGTCAAGTAATTGGCTGGGAAAATGAGCAAACAATAAAAATAAAAAAAAAAACTCTGACTATAGAAAGTTACTATGGTGACAAAGAAAATCAAAACACACACTCTGAAGAAGACAACAAAGTCAAAGCTTCTACATCCAAAGCCTTCAAGACAAGTATGAATTTGTCTCAGGCCATGGAAGAACTTAAAAAGGATTTTGAAAATCAAGTAAGAGAGGTGCAGGAAAAATTGGGAAGAGAAATGAGAGTAATGTGAGAAAACCATGAAAAACAAGTCAATGACTTGCTCAAGGAGACCCAAAAAAATACTGAAGAAAATAACACCTCAAAAAATAGAGAAACTCAAATGGCAAAAGAGCTCCAAAAAGCCAATGAGGAGAAGAATGCCTTAAAAAGCAGAATTGGCCAAATGGAAAAAGAGGTCCAAAGGCTCACCTGAAGAAAGTAATTCATTAAAAATTAGAATGGGACATTTGGAAGGTAATGACTTTATGAGAAATCAAGTAACAATAAAACAAAACCAAAAGAATGAAAAAAATGGAAGACAATGTGAAATATCTCATTGGAAAGAACAACTGACCTGGAAAATAGATCCAGGAGACATAGTTTCAGAATTATTGGATTATCTGAAAGGCATGATAAAAAAGGCCCACACATCACCTTTCAAGAAATTATCAAGGAAAATTGCCCCAATATTCTAGAACCAGAGGGCAAAATAGAAATTGAAAGAATCTACTGATCACCTCCTGAAAGTGAGATCCCCAAAATAAAAACTGCCAGGGGTATTATAGTCAAATTCCAGAGTTCTCTGGTCAAGGAGAAAATATTGCAAGCAGCCAGAAAGAAACAATTCAAGAACAGTGGAACCACAGTTGGGATAACACAAGATTATCAGCTTCTACATTAAAAGATCTGAGGGCTTGGAGTATGATATTCTAGAGGGCAAAGGAGCTAAAATTACAACCAGGAATCACCTACCCAGCAAAAGCAAGTATAATCCATGAGGGGGAAAAAGGAATATACAATGAGACAGAGGACTTTCAAGAATTCTTGATGGAAAGACCAGAGCTGAATAGAAAATTTGACTTTCAAATACAAGACACAAGAGAAATGTAAAAAGGTAAACAGGAAAGGGAAATCAAAAGGGACTTAATAAGGTTAAACTGTTTACATTCCTACATAGGAAGATAAAACTTGTAACTCATAACAACTTTCTCATTTTTAGGCCAGTTAGGAGGAATATATGTATAGGCAGAGGGCAGAGGTGTAAGTTGAATATGAAGGGATGATATCTAACAATAAAATTAAAGGGTGAAAGAGGAATGTACTGGGAGAAAGAAAAAGGGAGAGGTAGAATGGGATTAATTAACTCACATAAAAGAGGCAAGGAAAAGCTTTTACAGTGGAGAGGAAGAAGGGGCCAGTGGAGGGGAGTGAGTGAACCTTACTCTCATCAGCATTGGCTCAGAGGGAATAAAATAATCTATCTTAGCCTACAGGAAAGTAGGAAGGGAAGGCGTAAGAGTAGGGGGGTGATAGAAGGGAGGTAAGAATGGGAGAGGGAGTAGTCAGAAGCAAAACATTTTTGAGAAGGGACAGGGTGAAAGGAGAAGAAGAATAGAATAAATGGGGGAGGAATAGGATCCAGGGAAATACATTTATCAATTGTAACTGTGAAAAACATTTTGAAAGATGTTTCTCTGATAAACGCCTCATTTCTCAAACATATAGAGAACTCAGTCAACTTCATAAAAATAAGAGCCATTCCACAATTGGCAAATGATCAAAAGATATAATCAGTTTTCAGATGAAGTAATCAAAGATATCTATAGCCATATGAAAAAAAATACTCTAAATCACTACTGATTGGAAAAATGCAAATTAAAACAATTCTAAGGTGCTACCTCATACCTGTTAGATTAGATAATAGAACAGAATTAGATAAATGTTAGATGGGATGGGAAAAATGAGACCTTAATGCACCATTGGTGTTGTTGTGAACTTATTCAACCATTTGTGGAACAATTGGAACTATGCCCAAAGGGTTATAAAACCATGTATACCCTTTGACCTAGCAATACAACTACTAGGTCCGTATCCCAAAAGAGATTTAAAAAAGGAAAAGGACCTATATGTACCAAAATGTTCATAGCAGCTCTTTTACAAGGGCAAAGTATTAGAAATTGAGAGGATGCCCATCAATTGGGGAATGACTGAACAAGTTGTGATATGTGATTACGATGGAATACCACTATACTACAAGAAATGATGAGCAGGATGTCCTCAGAAAAATCTAGAAAGACTTGCATGGGCTGATGCAAAATGAAATGTACTGTGTACAAAGTAACAGCACTATTATAAGATGATCAGCTGAGAATGACTTAGCAATTCTGAACAATATGATCCAAGATATTTCTGAAGGACTTATGAAAATTGACATCCATCCCCGGAGAAAGAACTGATGGTGACTGAATACAAATTGAAGCATACCCTTTTAGAACTTTATTTTTCTTGGACTTTTGTTGTTGCTGTTGTCTATCTATGTTTTCTTTTACAATCTGACTATTATGGATATGTTTTGAATGACTACACATGCATAACCTATATCAAATTACTTGTCTTCTCAATGAAGTAGGATGGGGAGAGAGGAAGGGAGGGAATTTTGAACTCTAAGTTTTAAAAAGAAATGTTAAAAATTGTTTTTACATGTAACTGGGGAAAAATAAAATAATAAACAGATGTTCACTAACCATTTCTTTAATGATATGTTCTATATGCACATGAGATCTAGTTTATTTTTAGATATATAATAATGTTTTCAGTTTACTCATATCCTTACTGATTCTTCCAGGGCTTTACTGCGAGTGTATAGCAAGCCATGTACCCAACATGCTATTTATATGCATATATATTTGGATACATTTCAGTCACATACTAATCATAGCATAAATTATTAAGTGCCTAAGGTAATGTAGCAAACTTTATTGTCTAATTTTATGACCTGATAAACCTATTAGGTGAATGTAATTTCTTGTTGTCATGCAATCTGCTCTATGTAAAATGACACTGTAAAAGTGAAAAAGTAATATTTGTATATTAATATCATGACTACCATCCTGAAAAAGGCAAATATTTCATTCAGTGGAATGCTACCGTTCCTCTTTGGTTTCAGATAAATACCTACTTTTAATAGAAGCAAGCATTTAGTGTATCTCTGGACAAGTGATAAAACCCTAACACTATTTCATATCTTTGGGGAAAAAATTAAATGTTAGCCCTGAATTGCCTAGGGCAATATTCTTTCTCAGAAAGTACACTAATTTGGAAGTGAAATTAAAACCCAGAACATGTGCTCTCTAAATGTTCTATCACAACTGGGAGTATGAGTAAAAGTTTTCCTGAGAAAATAGAAATTACAGGAATTTGGCTCATACCAATGAATTTTGTTCAACTTGTTTAGCATCCTCCAAGTTTGGAGAAAGAGAGGGAATAACTCATCCACCATAAAGTTTTCAAAACTGAATAAATAGAAAGTATAAATCTATCAAGTTCTGCCTTAAAGTCAATAATTATTTTTGAAGCACTTCCTTAGTACAAGTCATTATACAAGGCACTGGAGGCATAATGACTTTTTGAAGAACAAAATCTCTACCCTGAAGGGGTTCACAATCTAGTTTAAGGTGAGGGTGAAACATGCACAAATAATCAGAATAGAAATTTTAAAATATCATTAAGGAAACAGGACAGATCGACCAAAGAAGAATGGACCAGATTACTCTTTGTGTATTCTGCTAGGTTCCTGTAAGAAATGTATATGGTTAGGCTGAAGAGGAAAAGATAGGATGGGAAACAAAATAGTCATCTTCAGGTATGTGAAGGGTAGTCCTGTGAAAGAAGGATTCAAGTTTTCAGTGTGGCTCAGGGAGCCAAAACTAGAAACAACTGGTAAACACTGCAGAGTTAGTGCCACATTTGAAAAAATCCCTATAATGAGAACTATCCAGAAGTGGAATGGAATACTTTTAGGAGATAATGAGTTTCTTATAGCTAGAGTTTTCCAGAGGATGAATGAACACTTGTCAAGACAGGTTTCTTCCAACTCAGAATTGTCAAACACGTATCCCACATATAAGAATTCCTTCTTTGGAAAATAAGTAAATTATGCATGAAAATCATAATTTCAAGAAGGTTTCCAGTTCCAGACTTGGGCTATAAATGGCAAAAATTGTGTGAACATCATGTAAGAAGATAAATGAAGAGTGCTGAAAAGTTGAGAAAGATTAGCAAGAGAGCTTGAGAGGTTACGGCTTTAAAGTCACAAAACCATCTCTATTCTGAAGTAATGAATCTTAGCCCAGTATGTACTCTGGACCAGTAATAAGTCCTTTCCAACAGATCATGCCTCTCTCTACAACTTCAGTAAAATTGCTCTGCAGGGAACAGGGGACTAGGGTTATGAGATGGAGAAAAGGATGCAGATAAGTGTGAGAGGAGCCAAATGCAGGGGAAAAGAGGAAGATGGGGAGTCAGGGGGTTTTTATCAACAGGTTTGTAGTAGGAAGGATTTTTAGTAATAACAGTTTTGTGGACAAGTAATAATTTTCTATGGATCAGAAATCAAGAAACAATGATCCCCCAATCTGCCTTCCCTTCTATCACTTCCCTCCTTCTCTTGTCCCCTTCCCCTTCTATTTTTGAGTAGGGCAAGATAGAATTCTACACCCTGCTGCCTCTATATCTTATGTCACAGCTCCATGTAAAAACAATTTTAACATTCATTTTCAAAACTTTGAGCTCCACATTCTCTCCCTTACTCCCTCCCTACCCACCCTCATTGAGAAGCTTAGCAATTCAATATAGGGTTATACACATGTAGTCATGCAAAACACTTCCATAACAGTCATGTTGTGAAAGACTAACTATATTTCCCTCCATCCTATCCTGTCCCCCCATTCATTCTATTCTCTCCTTTGACCCTGTCCTTCCTCAATAGTTTGCTTCTGATTACTCCCTCCTCCCTTTTGCCCTGCCTTCTATCATTCCCATCTCTTATACCTTTCCCCCTTACTTTCCTGTAGGGTAAGATAGATTTCATACCCAATCGAGTGTATATGTTATTCCCTCCTTAAACCAAATCAGATGAGAGTAAGGTTCACTCATTCCCTCTCACCTTCCCCCTCCCTTGCCCTCCACTGTAAAAGTTTTTCTTGTCTCTTTTATGTGAGATAATTTACCCCATTCTACCCTTTCCCCTTCTCCTAGTACATTTGTCTCTAACTCCTTAATTTTATTTTTAGATATCATCCATTCATATTCAACTCATCCTGTGCCCTCTCTCTCTCTCTCTCTCTCTGTCTCTCTCTCTCTATCTATATATATATATATATATATATACATATATATATGTATATAATATATATACACACGTATACACGTATACATATATATATGTATTCCCTCCAACTACCCTAAAATTAAGAAAGTTCTCATGAGTTACAAATATCATCTTTTCATGTACAAATTCATACAGTTTGACATTAATAAGTCCCTTGTGATTTCTTTCCTGTTTACCTTTTCATGCTTCTCTTGAGTCTTGTATTTGAAAGTCAAATTTTCTACTCAGCTCTGATCTTTTCATCGAGAATGCTTGAGAGTCCTCCATTACACAGAATGTCCATTTTTCTCCCTGAAGTATTATATTCAGTTTGGCTGGGTAGGTGATTCTTGGTTTTAATACTAGCTCCGTGGACCTCTGGAATATCATATTCCAAGCCCTTTGATCCCTTAGTGGAGAAGCTGTTAAATCTTGTGTTATCTTGATTGTATTTCCACAATACTTGAATTGTTTCTTTATGGTTGCTTGCAATATTTTCTCCTTGGCCTGGGAAGTCTGTAATTTGGGTATAATATTCCTGGCAGTTTTCCTTTTGGGATTTCTTCCAGGAGGTGATTGGGGGATTCTTTCAATTTTTGTTTTCCCTTCTGGTTCTAGAATATCAGATCAGTTTTCCTTCATCATTTCTTGAAAGATGACGTCTATGCTCTGTTATTGATCATGGCTTTCAGTCAGTCCAATAATTTTTAAATTGTCTCTTCTGGATCTGTTTTCCAGGTCAGTTGTTTTTCCAATGAGATATTTTGCATTATCTTCTATTTTTTGGTTTTGTTTTATACTTTCTTGATTTCTCAGAAAGACATTAGCTTCCATTTGCTCCGTTCCAATTATTAAGGAATTATTTCCTTCAGGGAGCTTATGGATCTACTTTTCCATTTCAGCAATTCTGCTTTTTAAGCCATTCTTCTCCTCATTGGGGTTTGGATGTCTTTTGCATTTGGGTTAGTCTATTTCTTTTTTTTATTTTTATTTATTTATTTAATAATTTAATATTTTTAGTTTTCAGCATTGATTTCCACAAGAGTTTGAATTACAAATTTTCTCCCCATTTCTACCCTTCCCCTCACTCTAAGATGGTATATATTCTGATTGCTACATTCCCCAGTCAGCCCTCTCTTCTGTCACCCCATTTCCCCCCATCCTCTTCTCCCTTACTTTCTTGTAGGACAAGATAGATTGCTATGCCCTGTATATCTTATTTCCTAGTTGCATGTAAAAACTTATTTTTGAACATCTGCTTTTAAAACTTTGAGTTCCAAATTCTCTCCCTTCTTCCCTCCCCACCCACCCTCCCTAAGGATGCAAGAAATTCAGCATAGGCCACATGCGTAACATCATGCAAAACCCTTCCCCAATACTCATGTTGTGAAAGACTAACTATATTTTGCTCCTTCCTATCCTATCCCCCTTTATTCAGTTTTTTCCCTTGACCCTGTCTCTTTTTGAAAGAGTTTGCTTTTGATTACCTCCTCCCACTATCGGCCCTCCCTTCTATCATCCCCGTTTTTCTCCTTCCTCCTTCTTTCTTGTGGGGTAAGATACCCAATTGAGTGTGTATGTTATTCCCTCCTCAGGTCAATATATTCCTCTCTTATCCCTTAATTTGATTTTATTTTTTTAGATATCTAGGCTATTTTTTTTATCATGGCTTTCAGGTAGTCCAATATTTTTTACATTATCTCTCCTGGGTCTATTTTCCAAGTCAGTTGTTTTTCCAATGAGATATTTCACATTGTCTTCCATTTTTCCACTCCTTTGGTTCTGTTTTATAATATCTTGATTTCTCATCAAGTCACTAGCTTCCACTTGCTCCAATCTAATTTTTAAGGTAGTATTTTCTTCAGTGGTCTTTTGGACCTCCTTTTCCATTTGGCTAATTCTGCCTTTCAAGACATTCTTCTCCTCATTGGCTTTTTGGAGCTCTTTTGCCATTTGAGTTAGTCTGTTTTTTAAGGTTTTATTTTCTTCAGTATTTTTTGGGTCTCCTTTAGCAAGTCATTGACTTGTTTTTCATGGTTTTCTTGCAGCATTCTCATTTCTCTTCCCAATTTTTCCTCTACTTCTCTAATTTGCTTTTCCAAATCCTTTTTGAGCTCTTCCATGGCCTGAGACCAGTTCATGTTTTTCTTGGAAGCTTTTGATGTAGGCTCTTTGACTTTGTTGACTTCTTCTGGCTGTATTTTTTGGTCTTCTTTGTCACCAAAGAGAGATTCCCAAGTCTGAGTCTGAATCTGAGTCTGTTTTTGCTGCCTGTTCATGTTCCCAGTCAACTACTTGACCCTTGAGCTTTTCATCATAGTATGACTGCTTGTAGAGTAGAGAATACTTTGTCCCAAGCTTGAGCAGTTGTGCTGTTGTTTTCAAAGCTATTTCTACACAGCAAGCTCTGCCACACGTGCACTTCTCCTCCCCGAAGAACTACCAACCATGACCATGACTCAGATCTAAGCAGGCTCTGCACTCCTGCTCTGATCTTCCACTTAATTCCTCCCACCAGGTGGGCCTGGGGCTGGAATCAACTGCAGCTGTAGCTCTGTAAGCAGCTTCAGACCTACACCACCTCTGCCATCCCCAGGGTGGTAGCCGAACCACAAACTCCTTTCACTCCATCCCCACAGTTTTTCCCACTAACCTTTTCTGTTGTCTTTAGTGTTTGTGGGTTGATAAGTCTGGTATCTGCCACAGCTCACTGACTCAGGGTGCTACAGCCCATTCTGCATGGCTCCCAGTCTGGTTGGTCTAGGCGCAGTCCACAGTGGGCTCTGCTCCACTCTGCTCCCAGCTCTGTGCATGATAGAGCTTACCCAGCAACCATCCAGGCTGTCCTCAGCTAGAGCCCTGCTTCCCTCTGCTATTTCATGGGCTCTACAGTTGTAGAATTTGTTCAGAACCATTTTTTATAGGTGTTTGGAGGGTCCTGGGGGAGAGCCCTAGGCAAGTCCCTGCTTTCCAGCTGCCATCTTGGCTCTGCCCCCTCCCAGATTTGTCTATTTCTTAAGGTGTTAATTTCTTCAGCGTTTTTGGGGGCTCTTTTAATAAGCTATTGACTCACTTTTCATGATTTTCTTGAATCATTCGTTTTTCTTCTCTTACTTTATTTTCAAAATCCTTTTTGAGTTTTTCCTTGGCCTGTGGCCAATTCACATTTTTCTTGGAGGCTTTGGATATAGGAGCTTTTACTTTGTTGTCTTCTTCTCATTGTATATTTTGATCTTCTTTGTCACCAAAGTAAGATTTTATAGTCTGATTTTTTCCTGCTGTTTGCTCATTTTCCCAGTCAACAACTACTTGACTTTGTATTTCTTTGTTAAGGTAGGACTTTACTTCCAGTGTGGAGGCTATACTGTCCCAAGCTTCAGGGGTTTTGTGCAGCAGTTTTCAGAGATATTTCTAAGGACCTGTAAAATTTCAGTTCTTCCATGGTTGTATGATCAAGGGAGAGGTGTCTACTTCTCTCCTGGTTTGTGCTCCAGTCTGTGAGTGACCACAAGCACTCTTTTCCGCCTTGGAACTGTGAGGAGGATTCCCTCTCCACAGAAGCCACCAGCTCCACCACACCAGAAGTCCTCCTTGCCCCAAGACTGCCATTTAGGACGACAACCCAGATCCAAGCAGGGCAAAGCAAGAGAATCCTGCATTGATGCCAGCAAAGGATCCCTGCAATCCCTCTCTGAATAGCCGCTTGATTCCCCTACCATCTTTTGGCCTGAGAGCTCTGGAAGGAGCCACTGCCTTTGCTGGTGCCACCACCACCCTGAGGCTAGGGCTGGGCCACAATCAAGCTCCTCTCTTCCCCAGGTCCAACAGACCTTTCCTACTGACCTTCTAAGTTGTGTTTGGGGTTTGGGAAGTCTGGAACCTGACACAGCTGCCAGTGATTCAGTCCCCTGATGCCTACTCCAGCCAGACTGTGGCCTTCACTGGACTGCACTCCTCTCCCAGCCTGGTGCAACAGACCTTTCCTGTTGACCTTCCAGGCTGTCTTGGGCTGGAAATTTGTTTCATTGTGTCACTTTGTGGGTTGTGTTGCTCTAAAATTTGTTTAGAGTCATTTTTACATGTATTTGGAGGAGTTTGGGGAAGAGCTCAGGCAAGTCCTTGCTTTTACTTTGCCATCTTGGCTCTGCCACTCTGTGAGAGTTTTTTAAGGAGAAGAGAGATGTGAGTATTTTGAAGGCAATAAGGAAGGCACAAGTTGGTAGGAAGAAGTTAAAGATTCAAGAAAGAGGGGAGATGATTAAGGATGCAGCTAAAGAGATGAGATTAAGCACACATGAGGAAGAGCAGCTTTTGGTAGAGAAAAAGGCTTCCTTTTTTGAGAGATGGAGAAAGGAAAGGAGTGGGACATAATGCCTGAAGAGGGAACTCACATCAAATGGCTACACTTTTTTCAGTAAAAGTAAGAGATAATGTCCTCATCTGAGAGAGGGGAGAGAATGGGAATGGGGAGGGGAAAGTTACTTTAGGATGGAAGAAAAAGTTTGTAATAGTTTCTGAAGGGAGTAAAATAGGTAATGAATGCGGGAGAGGAGGATGAACTGCTTTGTTGCAATGAAGGCTCAAGTTTGTATACCATGAATTTGTAACATGCCCAATTAAATTGATAGGGTTGTCAGATTATGTCAAGCTTTGTTAGATAGCTTATAAGTAGGAGTGGTGAAGATCAATAGTGAGTGTAATATTGGGCTGAAGTTTAACAAGAGAAGAGTGGCATGGTAAAAGGACAATGGGATAAGGAATTCCAGAGTAGAGGACATGTAGAATTGAGATGGGTAATTATTGAATTGGGATTGGACAGACAAGAGAGTAATGTCAGAGTATGAGTAAGAATTGAGGGGTGGGGAAATTGGAATTCTATATGATGGAAAAGAACAGGTATAGGAGGAGTTAAAGATAGGCAGAGGTTGAATGATAGGAGGTTATAGTCAGGGAAATGTCACCAATTCTAATTAGGTAAGTGGAATATGTGTGGGTAATGGCAAGATATATTGTATAACCTTCACTATGTGTGGTGGTGGTGGTGGAGTGTACAAGAAGGCTGAGGTAATGGAAGGTTGGAGAATTTGAAGAAGTATTTAAATCAACATCAAAGTCCCCTAGGACTAGGACTGGCATTAGGGAGGAAAGGAAGAGGTGCTGAACTTCATGTGAAAGCCCAGGGGATGGCCTGAGGATTCAGTATACTACAGTCAACATAATTTTGATGCAGTGAAAAATTTTAATTGGGTAGATTTAAAAAGAGGAAAAGAAGTGACAAGTGGGAATGAGGAGTATTCCGACTCCCTCTCCAGGAGCAATGTGACTGAGGGGTTGGGGAAGGGTATAAGAGAAGGTACAGTTAGTGATAGAAAGGATAGGAGGGGATGCAGTGTTATCAGAAGGGAATCACATTTCTGTGAGAGTCTATAGACAGAAGGAGTATAAATAAAGAGATTCAGGATTTAGGGATATCTGTTCATAATGGAATAGGAATTCTAGAGGCACAGTGGAGTTGGACTGGAACACATAGTGTCAGGATAAAACCAAGATAGTCTAACTTAGAGTCTATTGTCCCTCCTGCTGCATCATACTGCCACATGCCTCAGTGTGATCCTAGAAAAGCAGCTCCACAATTAGTAAGTGCAACTGTGTCATAATTCACACCCTACAAAAACTATGACATATTCTTGCCTTAAGAAACCTAAGAGGAAAACATCTTTTAACATCATCCTCCCTTCAACAGGAAGAATTTTAGGAGTTTTAGGTCAGAATGCAGTAAGACATGACTAGAAACACATACAATGTTACCTTCACACTAAATCTAAGTTGGGAATGAAAATTTCCTAGAAACTTAGTAACTACAGTGATTATGAATATTGATATATTCTCTGATAGATGTAAAAATCTGAGCACTGGAAAGTGAATTCTATAATTTGTGAATACAAAAATGGCCTCTGAAACATAAAGTAACAATTTAAATTAACTAACTCTAGTATACAGAGCCTAAAAGCACCTAAAAAAGAAATAGTGTGTGTGGGCGTTGGAAGAGAACAGAAAATGTCAGAGAAAAAGATTAAATTCATGATCTGTATGTCTGAAAATCCTGTGTTACTGTGCTCATAGAAAGGAAATTCATGTTTGGTTTGAGTGTGCATGAAGATAGAGACATAGAAGTAACTAAAAAGTTATAACTCAAAAGATCAAGGCCCAATCAATGTGGAATTCTTAATGCAAAACCCAGTATTTTATACAGTTGATATATCTCCAAGGAAAAAAAAATATTTCACAAAAACCTATAAAATTCTGATTTCTTATTTTTTAAAGAAAATAAACTGCTTCAATTTTTTTTTTCTTTTGAAGTAAAGGAAGAAACACAGACCTTTATCCATGGAATGGATTAGAGAAGGAAAAGGAAAATGTACCCAGAGGGCATTAGTGATAGCCATGTATATCAAAAGGGAGAGTTGTTCTAGATAATGGAGCAGATACATTAATGAAAGAAATATATTAAAATATATTCGAAGAACTGGCCCCAATTTAGAGAGATTAGCTAGGTGGCACAGGGGACAAAATATTCTATCTGGGGTCACATACATTTGAGTTTGATTCCCACCGCAGATATTGACCATCTATGTGACCCATAATGACAAGTCATTTACTCCCTCTCAGTCTCAGTTTCCTCCTCTGTAAAATGAGATAATAAAAGCACTTATTTCACAAGATAGTTGTGAGGATTATACAACATTATATGTAAAATATTATGCAAAGTTAAAGCCTTATGTTAATGCTAGCTATTAAGAGAAGTATGTTATGTTTTGAGATATGTTTTGATAATATGTTTTGAGAAGGCTTTTTCTTCCTGAAATGGTGTTTTCTTTTTGACACAGTTAAATCATCATGTTTTATCTGCCAAATATTCCCCTCTCACCATATCCCCTGAGATCTCCTATGCTCATAGGAATCCTTTTTATATCTATGCATAGGAAAGGTTAAACTTGGGGATTTGGCTAGAGGTGAACTCAAAGAAGATAACCAGGATGACTCATTATTGAATATCAATTACAGAAATGGCAAGTGCCAAGGATCGTGCCATTTACTTATCTAAATAAATGAGTAAACTAATCTTAGGAGCCATTGCTAATTAAATCAAATGCTATTTCACTGTGTGAGAATTTTGTAGTGTGAAAATTACTTTAGGTAAACAGGCAATTGGCTAGGGTTTCTTTGTCATATATGGAATTTTAAAAATACTTTTTTTCCCTCTTTACTAAAGGTTCTTGACTTTTTTGTGTCATGGATCCCTTTCACAGTCTCATGAAACATGTGGACATCTTTTTAGAATGTTTTTAAATGCATAAAATTAAATGATAATATTACAAGTAAACTAATTGTCTTGGAATAATCAAATATATATTATATATAATATATTTATAATATATATTATATGGCATATGTTACATATAATATATATTATTTATGGTATATATAATATATTATATATATTATATGTATAATCAAATATATATTTTAAAAGCTTCATGGTTCCTAGGTTAAGAGCCCTAATATAGAGGAGATTGAATGGTCTAAGTCTATAAAATGATATCTGATGTAAACAGGTATTTTAAAACAACATTATTTGCCAAAATGATAATTAGGAAGTGTTTTTACCCAAGTAGTATGAAGCATGACCTCAGCTGGGGGGAGAGAAGGTGTCTTCCCACAGGAAGGAAACAGAGACACTTCATCTCTTTGAGAGACGATGCAGACCAGGTCAAGGAAGGACTACACCTCAACTCACTATCTGTCAGCTTCCTATTCCAACTTGTGATTCTTTCTAACTGGGTGCTAAGTTCTCTTGTTCTATCTTCTGAAAGAACTGTGAGTACTTCCAATTGCTCTCTAAATCTAATCCTCTGGAGAAGAATTTTTACCTCCCTATCTTAGTCATAGCTAAGTTGCTCCCTCAAACCTGTGAGACTCTATTAAAAGAAAAAAAAAATTACACTTCCACCTTGAAGAAGGTTGTATGAACTCTAGATTCTTAGTGATCTATCTACCCTTTGAAAATATATAAACCTTTGGACTGCCAGCCACACTTCATGTTTGTATTACTGATGCATCCGATTTTACAGCCAATTTTCATTCCTTCTCAGTATGCTTGTTGAGGTAGAAAAAGACTGGGAAAAGAGGAAATAGAAAAAGGTTCTTTTAGAAAAAAAGCAGCATGAAACAAAAAATAGTAATAAATTGTTCTAATTGGTTCATCTGAAGGACAATAAAATATTAAAAAGGAAATATACATCTCTAGCTTGGTGGCCAAATGTGTAGATGGGAATCATGCAATCTGGCTGTAGAATTTTTAACGTGGAATAAGTATGGAACCCAAATCTCTTTGTGTGTTTAGTTACTTTATTGGTATGCTAATAGTTTATTAAATGTCAAATTATCTGAGCAGTCAAGCAATCACACATGTACAAAAGGAATGATTTATATTTTTTTAAAAAAGTTTCCTTCCAAATCTGCTTTTCCTCCTAGTTCAAAAAACACTCATTCATAAGTGCTCCAAAATAGGTAACAGGAAATAGATATAAATTTAGAGAAATAGTATTAGAATTTTAATTTAATTTAAATTTAAATTTAAAACCCTTTACCTCTACTGCTCTTATTTGAATATGGGAGAAATGTGGGATTCTATCAGGTGCGAAAACTCCGCATGATTTAAAAGTAGAGGAATGAACACAAAAGCACTTATTAACCATTTGCTATATGTAAAGCACCATGCTGAACACTAGAGCTACTAGTATAAAAACAAGAAAGTCTGTGCTCTCAAAAAGCTTGTTTTTTAAAATATATTTATTTAATATTTTCTTCCAATTACACATAAAATCTATTTTAAATATTTATTTTTAAAAATTCTCTCCCTCCACTTCCCCTCATTGAGAAGGCAAGCAAGTTGGCATATGTTATAGATGTGTAGCTACATGAAACATATTTCCATGTTAGTCAAGTTGTGAAAGAAAATGCAGAAAAAAAGAAAGAAAGAAAAAGAAAGTATTCTTAAAAGTGTGCTTTGATCTGCATTCAGGGTCTATCAGTTCTTTCTCTGGCAATGGATACTATTTTTTCATGTTAAGTCCCTAGGAATTGTCTTGGATAATTATATTGCTGAGAAAAGCTAAATCATTCACAGTAGGTCATCATACGATATTACTGTTACTGTGTACAATATTCTTCTGGTTCTGCTTACTTCACTTTGCATCAGTTGATGTAAGGTTTTCTAGTTTGTTTGTTTTTTTTTTCTGAGAACATCCTGCTCATCATTTCTTGTAGTACAATAGTATTCCATCACAATCACAAATCACAACTTGTTCAGCCATTCCTCAATTGATGGGCATCCCCTCTATTTATAATTTGTTGCTAACAGTAAAAGAGCTAATATAAATATTTGTGTACATATAGGTCCTTTTCTTTCCATTTTTTGCATCACAGAGCAGATTACAAAACAGGAGAACAGTAAATGACCACAAGAGCCCTTTTCCATCCTGGAACTGTAATCAGAAAAGGTGCCCCTCCCCTACAGCCTCAAGCTCTGGTGTGCTAGTTTACTTCCTTGTCCTGGGACGGAGACCCAGGACTGTGACCCAGATATGAGTATGGGTAATACAACAGGACCAGTGAAGGGATCCCTGTAATCTCCTCCTGACCAGTTGTTCAGTCCCCTTGCTATCTGTAGGCTGAGAGTTCCAGAAGCGGATGCTTCTGCCACCGCTGATTTAGTCAGCCCAAGGCCTGCTGCTAGTTTGCTGGGAGACAGCCTGTGCTGGCATAGCTTGTGCTAGATGGCACCTCACTACACTCCAATGACTATACATGTATGGCCTATATCAGATTGCATGCTGTCTTGGGGAAAGGCGAGTTAAAGGAGGGGGAGAAATTTTAAAACTCGAAATCTTATAAAAGTGAATGTTGAAAGTTAAAAGTGAATATATTTTTAAAAAGAGTTAATTTCAATTTGGTTCAAGGTACAGGAAATGACTTTCAATTGGCATGGGAAGGAGTTTACAGATCATACATTAAACAAAGATACTTCTTCTATTCCCGTATATAGGCAACAAATAAAGAAAAAAAGTATAAGAAAACAAATGGTTGTATACCTATTCCTAATGGTGGCATTAGAAAAAGAAAAAGAAATAGTAATGATAACAGTAAGCTTTTATTTTGTGCTTTAACTTTTCCAAAGCACTTTACAAATGTTATTTCATTTGATCCTATAAGGAACTCGAAGACATACATACTATAAAAAGAAGGAATATGCCTTTAGTATTAAATCAGTTTCTTTCTTTATGTAACCTAATAAGTATGATTAAAACCAAATAAAATGATCAATCACAACTTAGGAAATCACATTAATGATTTCAATCAGGGGGTCAAACTATGTTTTGCTATAAAACAGAACATCAAATCAGATTAAATATAAATTTTAGATGTTTGAGTAATTGAAAGGAAAGAATTCTAGTTTTCAATTACATTTCTATAGTGGTAGATTTCAATGTGTCATTCACAATAACTAGCTAAATCCACACCACATCGAAAGCCCTGACACCACTGATACATAGTCTGTTTGAATAGGTTAATTGGCAGCTTTTTCTTCATTTAGGCAGAATTTCAGCTAGGTGCTAAAGGTCACTTTTAGCATCACAAATCAAATTACAGTCAAGAATTGTTGGCATGATTAGGAGAATGGATGTTTTGATAATTAAATATTATGGTTATGAATGGATTACCAATTTCTCAAAAATGAGAGCTCATTAAAATTTAGAGCATAAAAACTGGATCTGAAAATCATTTATTCTGCCTTCAAGGAATCACCTTTTACTATCTTATGGTACCACAGGGACTTTGGATCAATATTATTATGAGCATCAGCTACAATTTCCATGAGGATTCACTAAAATACTAGTTGAGAGAAATTCTAGATGAGTAAATGATGGTTAAGAGATAATTCATTCAGATTACATGTGAATTGCAACACTATGTACTCCAATAAATGTTTTCATGATCATTACTTCTAATATTTCTCATTCACTCATTTATTTACTCATTCAACAAGAATTTATTAAACATTATTGGCTCCAGAGAAATATGTAGAATACTAAGGCAGATGTAAAGATAGATAAGCAGTTTATTATCTAGCATAGAATTAATGAATGAATGAATGAAAAACTGAATGTGGAAGCAAGGTGGCACAGTAGATAGAGTGCCAGACCTGAAGAAAGGAAGACTCATCTTCCTGGTCTCAGACACTTACTAGCTGCCTGACCCTCAGCAAGTCACTTAATCTTGTTTGCCTCAGTTTCTCATGAAATGAGCTGGAGAAGGAAAAGGCAAACCACTCCAGTATCTATACTAAGAAAGCCCTAAACAGGGTCACAAAGAGTTGAACACTACTGAAAAGCTGAACAAGAAAATGAAAAAAAAATGGTTATTAAGCACCTACTGTATGTCAAATACAGTGCTAAGCTCCGAGGATGTAAATACAAAAGTGAGATAACTGCCACCCTCAAGAACCTTGCATTCTAATGGCAATGCAGTGTATACAGGTGAGTGGAGGTCAGGGAAGGCTTTATGGTCCAGTAATGGTTAATGGATCAACAGCGGAGTCCGCTGACAAGTCACCTCCCAGAGGCAATGGTAGTGTTATTTTGACTACAGTTCTCATAGCAAGAAGTAAAAAGTGGGAAGGGAGGGGATAGGACTAATAGAAGTGGTAAGCTTTGTGATATCAGGGAAGACAATGGCCAGAGTGAAGATGAAAAAGCACCATGCTAAGGAGCACAAAATGGGATGTCTTAGCTTCTCCCAGACATAGTCTCTTGTGGTCTGGTTAGGAAAGTGGAGCAACAGCAGCAGTAGGACAGAAAATATCAAGGTGTAAAACAGATCCAATACAGTGGATGGAGTGCTGGCATTGGAGTTAAGAATATCTAAGTTCAAATCCCATCTCAGACATTTACTAGCTGTGTAACCCTGGACAAGTCATTCATCCTGTTTGCCTCAATTTCCATAAATGTAAAATGAGAATAATAATAGAAACTACCTCACAAGATTATTGTGAAGGTCAAATAAGACAATTATTTTCAAAATACTTTGCCAACTTTAAAGTGCCTTATGAGATGCTATCATCATCATCATCATCACCACTGTAGCTATCATACCAGAGAGACTAGAATATTCTCTTCATTCATTCTCCTTCACTTGATCATCATATATTCCTAAGGTTCTGTGCTGGGCCATCTACTCTTCTCCTATCACAATATCACTTAATGTCCTCAATAGTTCTCATGGGTTCAATTGTAGGTTCTACAGAGATGACTCACAGATCCATATATTCTGCCCAAATTCTAGTTCCACAATATCAGTTGCTCGTGGGACATCTCCAACATTTATAACTACATGTATGACATGCATCTCCAACTCAACTTGCCCCAAATAAAATACATTATCATTCCCATTTAACACCAACCCTCTTCCAAATGTGCTTATTAATTTCAAGAGCACCACGTTCCTTCCAGTCACTCAGGCTGTAAGCCTCAGTCATCTCTAACTCTTAAATTCATCCCATATATCCAGTTATTTGTAAGACTTTTAATCTAAATCTATGTATCACATCTTTTACCTGTTCTCCACTCAACCAATCAATTAATCAATAAACATTTATTAAGCACCTACTATATACCAAAGAAGATACAAAAAAGAGACAAAAGATAATCCATTTCCTCAAGGAGCTTACAGTCTAATGGGGGAGGTAACTTGCAAACAAAAATATACAAAGTAAAGCTATATACAAGATGAATAGGGAAGACATTCTAATTAAGAGGTGTTGGGAAAGGTTTTCAGTAAAAGTCTAGATTTTAGTTGGGACTTAAAGGAAGTCAGGGAAATCAGTAGGCAGAATTGAGGAGAGATTGTGTTTTAATAGAGACCTCTCTCATCTTTTGGAAGGCTAACTGATCTTCAATTAAGTCTTTTCTGTAATCTGTCTACACAGCTGCAGAAGTGATTATTTTCTACATTGCAAGTCTGACCATGTCACTCCCCTACACACACACACACACACACACACAAAACAGAACAAAAAACCAACAACCTCCTTATCATCTCTAGCAATAGAAATCCCACTGTTTGGCAATCACAAATTGACCCAAATATGCCTTTCCAACCTTATTAAACATTACTGCTTTCATGTGTGCTCCTGGCGCAAACTATCATTTCTGTAATTCCTTATATGGGACAGTTTCTCTTCTCTATGCTTATGCACTGTCTAGAAGGCACTTCTTCCACGGCCTCCTAAACATTGCTCCAGGATCACATTCAACTGGTTAGTTCTGCTCCCCTCAGCTGCTGGTGACTCTCCTTCAACAAAGCAAATCATCTGGCCTATAGTTTCTGTTTTGTATGCATGTACGTATTAGTATCCCCCAATAGAATGTAGGTCCCTGGAGGACAGGAACTGTTTGGCTTTTATCTTTATATCCCTGGGACCTGTCTCAGTATCTGGTAATATAATAAGCCCTTAACAACTGCTAGTCCATTGGTTGATTGATAAATGAATAAGAGGCACAAATGAAGAGCTATCAGATTTCTGAGGAGGAAGAGAACAGCTTCTGGCTAGAAGAATCTGGCAAAAAAGAGGAGCTTTGGAGCTGAGACTTGTAGGATTTCAACAGCAGAGCTAGGAAAAGACATTCAAGGATGAGAAGAGGGTATTGCAGGAAACAAGGCACAGAATATGAAGTGTAGTAAGGGAAGGGCTGTCTACCTTAGCTATTGCTGCTATGTAATAATGTAATATGATGTACAGGATTTACAATACTATATAATATACAATACCACATATAATACTCATGGTATTAATGTACAATCATATTTGATATATTATGTTATATCATTATATTATGTTGTATTACATTAGATTAGATTGCATTACATTACATTATATCACATTATTTATATCATATATATAACCACATTATTAAATATGTTTTATATATACACCATATTTATATAATACTGTATATTTTATATATACTATATTATAGTATAGTACATATCCAAAGTTATAGTATTTATATACTTTATAGTATATGTGTGTGTGTATATGTGTGTGTGAACACATACATAATAGCAGGCATTTATATGTTTTTTTATGTATTAAGGTTTATATCAATTATAGTATTAATAGCTTTTTATTTCACTGTCTACATACTATAAATTAATCTATGTTTTGTATTTTATGGTATATATACTGTATCACAGTGCTGATATAATTGGTTTTATATTTTGTTGTACATATGTGGTATCACAGTAATAATATAAGCTTTATATTTAATATTATACATACTATACCATAGTGTTAACATATGTTGTACACTTTTATAGCGCACACACACACACACACACACACACACACACACACACAATATTGTATCTAGGTGGCACAGTGGATAGAGTGCCAGACTTAGAGTCAGGAAGATTAATCTTCCTGAGTTCAAAGCTGGTCTCAGACACTTATTAGCTGCGTGACTCTGATCAAGTAACTTAACCCCATTTGCCTTAGTTTCCTTGTCTGTAAAATGAGCAAGAAAAGTAAATGGCAAACGCTTCCAGTGCCTTTGCCAAGAAAACTCCAAATGGGGTCACAAAGAGGCACAACTGAACTGAATACACTATATTATTAAAATCTATGCTTTATATTTTATACTATATATTATAGTACGGTACTAATACATGTTAATAGAATATTTACAATTAATGTTTTCTGTGTAATATAATTTAACATAATTTCATGTATATTTTTATATGTAATTTACTTTTATAGCATATATCAAGTTATAATATTTATGTGTACATTTTAAATTATATATATAATATGATATATCATACTATTAATGTAGGTTTTACATTTAATATAATAAATGCTATATTATAGTATTAATATATAATTATATTTTGTCATATATGTGCATCATAGTATAACATTTCTCTATTTTATAGTACATATGCTATATTATAGTGTTCATGTTTCTACATTTGAGGCATATACAATATTATAGTATTGATATTTTATTTCATAGCATATATACCATATATTAGTATATGTTTTCTGTTTTGTAGTGTCTATATATTATATTATCAATATGTTTTATAGGAAATATTCTTTATTATAGTATTTAATATGTGTTTGTATTTTTATAACATCAATATGTCATATATTTTATAGTACATATGCTGTACTATAGTATAAATATATTGTATACTTTGTAGTATATACACTATATTACACTATTAATATATGTTTTATTTAGTAGTATATATATTATAGTACTAATATATTTGACAGTATATTTACTATATTATGGTATTAAAACATTTTATATAATATAATTTCATGTATAGTGTTTATAAACTGTTTATGTTTGTATAGTCAACATACCAAGTTGTAGTATATAGGTATATGTTTAATTTTACAGTATGTATACTATATACTCATATTTATATTTTATATTTTGTAGGATATATTGCCTTACAGTATTAATGTATTTTATATTTTACAGCATATGTACTATATTAGAGTATTAATACATTTTGTATTTCTATAGTATATATGTAGTATGTTACTGTGTTAATATATATTTTATAGAATATATGCCATACTATAGTATGAACATATTTTATATTTTTGTAGGACATACATTGTATTATTGTATTGTGTTTTACATTTTTATGAATGTATAATTATGAAATAATATAACTATATTATAGTAATCATATATATGTTATTGTACTATATTAGATTATTGATGTTTTTATATCTTACAGTAGATATATTATAGTTTTAATATACAGTTTATATTTTATAGCATATTAATATTTATCTTCTTTTATAAAATGCATAGTATATCATAATATTAATATATTATTTATTATATATTAATAGACTATAATAGATTAATATTATACTATTGTGTGCTTTGTAGGCAAAAGAAAGTCTGTCAGAAACTTTTAATTCTTTTATCATTATTCTAAATCTATTTCAAATGTCTAGATTTATTTTTTCTTTCAAAGTAGTCCAAAAGCTTCAAACTAAGATAATTTGTAAATTACTTTCTTAATGTTTCTAAAAAGAGGAGTAAGGGAGAGCTTTCCTTGCTTCCACACTAGCTGCCTTCTTAAAATCTTATACTATCCTTTGCCCATCACTTCCCTCAGTTACCCTCACTCTCCTTTGCTGCATTTACACCAGTCAAGAAAATCAGACTTTGATCAGCTCATGTCCTTCTTTAGAGAGCTGGGACAGGGATCAGGAAGACCCGAACTTGAATACAGCCCCAGATACTTACCAGCTGTATGATCCTGGTCAAGTGACTTAACTTCTGTTTGCCTCAGTTTCCACATCTTTAAAATGTTAATAATAATAATACCACCTACATTGTGGGGTTGTTGTGAGATTCAAATTAGATAACATATATATATATATATATATATATATATATATATATATATATATATATACATAGTTAGATACACAGATAGATACATAGACACATAGATAGCATATGGTATATAGCAGGTGCTTAATAAATCCTTCCTTCCTTCTTTCTGCCATTGTAGACTGCTGTTCCTTCATGTTGTCCCCAATGCCTGCTTCAGTTCTGGTTCTCATACAAACTATTTCCTTCCCTTTTTGGAAATTATCATCTTTTCCTACTTCCTTCAGAAAGCATGAAGGTGAAAATACCCTTTTGTTCAAAGTAAAGCTATCATATGATACCCCTTTTCTACATACAAGGAAAAACAGTAACATGGCTGGCATTTCATTGTGAAATGTAAATTTTTTAGCTACTGGAATCTAAACACCTCATTACCTTGTCATCCTAATATGCTATGTTCTGAATGTGCAGTAGTTCTTAGAGTACATTTTTAAAAAAGTTCCAAGTCTATGATTTCATCAGGGTAAAGGAAATTCAAGTTCAAAAACTTTCTCCACCTATAGAGCTCATGACTTATTTATAACTTCCATTATTACACAGGTGCCTGGGGTACAGAGAGGTTAAGTGATTTACCATACAGGGTCTTGAGACCAGTACTTGTTAAAGGTAGCCCTTGATCCCAAGGCTTCAAAATGCCAAGACCACATCACTAACCATTGTGCAACGCTGTCTCTTACCACAGAAACAGGAACAGATAACAAAGTTACTTGTAAATGCCCAAAACATTAGACAGCACAAGCTTGTCTCATCCTTATTTCATTCTCCATAACCAAAAATAATGTCCAGAATAAAGGGTAAATCAAAAACAGCAAAACTGTCAAGGTTAACTCACTCAAGTTTGATGTCAGTCATGTAAATACTATCCTTTAACATTTTCCCTGGTTGCACAACAAGGCCATTTTTCCTCACTGACATCTGCTGAAATGAATCTTATTCTCTGATAATCAGGGAGAGATGGGGGGAGGAGGGAAGACGGAGAGAGAGAGAGACAGAGAGAGGGGAGGAGGGAGGGAGGGAGGAAGGGAGGAAGGGAGGAAGGAAGGAAGGAAGGAAGGAAGGAAGGAAGGAAGGATGGAAGGAAGGAAGAAAAAGGAAGAGAGAGAGAGAGAGAGAGAAAGAAAGAAAGAAAGAAAGAAAGAAAGAAAGAAAGAAAGAAAGAAAGAAAGAAAGAAAGAAAGAAAGAAAGGAAAGAAGGAAGGAAGGAAGGAAGGAAGGAAGGAAGGAAGGAAGGAAGGAAGGAAGGAAGGGAAAAGAAATTAATCCAGAAGAAGAGAACAATGTCTAACAATATAGGTGACTGGGCTCCGAATTAAAATGACAATGTGGGGAAAAGACAACCTAACTGATTACTTAAATATCAAGCAGAGACCACAAATCTATTAGAAATTTTACTATGTGTCCTATCGAGAAAAGATTCAGAACATCAAAGAATCATAAATTTATAACTGGAAGGAATATTTGAGATGATCTAGTCCAACTCTCACATTTTGCAAATGATGAAACAGACATACCCAGTAAAGTTACACTTATTCAAGGTCATCCATGTGTTAAGTGGCAGAGTCAGGATTTGAATTGAGACTCTCTAGGTCTAAACCCATTGGAAGGTACTACCCTGACTTCCAAAGACAAAGGGATTTCTCCACCATAGAAAGAGAATCTTTAATCTGTGAAGGCTCTCAAAAGGCCATCTTCTCTAAGGTGGAGCTCAATAGAAATGCACTCTACAACCCTGACAAGTGGTCATCCAGCCTCAGAGATGCTAAGCTAGGTAGTGCTTGGGTTCCAGAGTCTGTTTATTCTATTTTTAGGCAGGTCTAATCATCAGAAACTTTTCCTTATTATTAAACTGACACCTTATTCTCTGCATCCTCTATTCAGTTCTCTTTTCCTGCACAGTAACAGTTGGACAGAACCAAAACCACTGAACAACAAAGACCAAGCAGAGCAAGGGTCATCCCTCCTGCATACCTCAGTCCATCAAGAACTTGAGAACAATCATTATGTCCTTTCCCTCCCCCTTCCCTCAGTCCCAGATATTTTCTTTTTCAACTTAGACACACACACACACACACACACACACATATACACACACAGAGTAAAATGGAGTCTATACTGAGCTGAATATTGATAAATACCGCAAATAAATACCAAGTCCATGAGACACACATAAATCCTAAAATGCCTAGATGTGATTTGTATAATTCTCATTCATCTGAACAAAAGAATGGAGGTTTGGATGTTTCTGCTTAAATGCCAGTAATTTTGAATGAATTGCCACCAACAAGCAGGATTCTATAGCAAGTTCAAATCTGGAGCAAGATGTGAAAGAAAAATATGTGTATGATACTTTGGGGAAAATTCTTATCCATTATAAAAAGCATACTTCAAATCTGAATGTATAAAGGTGTGTGTCTGTGTGTGTGTGTGTGTGTGTGTGCGTGTGTGTGTGTGTGCGCGTGCATGTGTATGTGTATTCGTGTGTGTGTGTGTGTGTGTGTGTACATTTTAAGACGCTTTGGGGAAAATTCTTTATCCATTATAAAAATAATGCTTCAGATTGCTAATGAGCGGAGGGATGAAATAAACGTGTGAATTAACCTGATGTAGCAATTCTCTTTTAAATGTGAGCTTAAAAATAAATAATATATTTTTAAAGCCAACACTAGAGAAAGCCTAACTTGTGGTAAAAGATACTTCAAAGGGCTGGCTGTGTTATAAACACCAGTTACAACCATTATAACCTGATTTGCAGTGTGAATAATTTCATATGCATATCTGATCTATTTTTCATACTTCATTAATCATATGAAGATGTGTTTTAGGCTGACTTGGCACCCAGGTCCTGTTGCACAGCTTATCAGGTGCCCCCCTTGAACATTTAGGGCATAAGCATATCTAGGAACCTTGCCGGTTAATTTCCCATGAAGTCCATCCAATTCAATTCCTATCACAGCTAAAAGCA
Organism: Trichosurus vulpecula; assembly: GCF_011100635.1. Classification (NCBI taxonomy): domain Eukaryota; kingdom Metazoa; phylum Chordata; class Mammalia; order Diprotodontia; family Phalangeridae; genus Trichosurus; species Trichosurus vulpecula. Next base: position 85,605,807 of record NC_050578.1, on the reverse strand, counting down.
GGCTCTCCCTTAGGGTACTTAAGAAGGCAAATAACTTTTTCAGGCTATAGGTAACGCATTACTGTTCCAGTGCATTAACAGACACCCTATTTGGCTGAAAGAGCTGGCTCTTTTGAGAGTAAGTCTTCAGAGAGCTAGAGTACAGTCCATTATTATTCCAGTTTCACCCCTAGGATGAATGAAAAATATAGAAGTCTATGCTTACACAGATTTATTTCTGCTGACATTCAGTTACTCTTTACTATATCATAGTGGGGAGTAGCTAGCTTCTATGTAGGCTGTCCTGCACACCAGGAATGAACTTTATCCCTTAAAATCTTGTGTTTCCTTTAAGGCTTGGCTCATGTGCCTCTTCCTACAGGAACCCTTCTTGATTCCCCTAGTGGTTTGTGCTTTCTCACTTTCTCTCTGTCTCTCTATCTCTCTCTCTCTCCTTCCTTTCTCTCTCTCTCTCTCTCTCTCTCTCTCTCTCTCTCTCTCTCTCCCTCCCCTCCGCTCCTCTCCTCTCCCTCTCCCTCTCTCTCTCTCTCTCTCTCTCTCTCTCCCTCTCTCTCTCTCTCTCTCTCTCTCAAATTAAATTCTGTTTATGCAGAAACATATCTACTCACTAGTAACATGTAAACTCTTGGAGTCAAATCAAGTCAACAAGCATTTATTAAGCACCTACTGTACGTAAGGCATTGTACTCTGCTACCGACTGAGAATACAAAGAAAAAACCAAAAACATCCCCTTTTCTCAAGGAGCTCATAGTCTAATGGGGAAGACAATATGCACACAATTACAAACACAATCAAGCCAAGATAAACTGGAGACAATCTTGGAGGGAAAGAAGGAAGATTAAGGGGGATGGGGAAAGGCTTCTTGCAGAAGTGGAAGGAAAAGATTGTTTCTTTTTTTCCCATTTGTATCTCCAGTGCCTATCTAGCTCAGTGCTTGGCACTTAGTAGGCAGTTAATAAATGTTTGTTGAATTAAAGCAAATTAAATTGAGAGAGAATGGTCTTTCTTTTGTCCTTTGTATCTTCTAACCTAGTTCAGTGCCTTGCTTAGAACAGATGTTTGTTGAATTGTCATGCTATACTTTATGATATCTCTAAGTATCTAATCAAAAAAATAGATTTTTAAGAAATTGGCCCTAGTAAGATACTGCTTTAAAGAAAAATAAATATTTTGGCAAAAATCCTAGCATTTTAAAAGTACCTTTTTAAAAAAATTGAGAATATTATAAATTCACCATTTCCTCCTCATATGGCTTGCTAACTACCACCATTATCAAGCACATTAATTCAGCATTGAAATAGATGCAAGACTATTTTTAATCACTGTACAAACATAGCCCCACTGAGCCAGTTTTATAGTCACATAGGATCCTCTAAAATTTTCTAACCAAAGTCACTGAATAGAAACAATTTCTAGAAGCCTAGATAAAACAATGTTTTCCCCAAAGGTTTTGACATATCTCAGATTTCAAATTATTAAAATTAAGGGATATTGATGTATTTTTTTCTTACCAGACCTGTGATTTCCATTGGTGTAGGGAATTCCCAAAGAGGAAACTTCCTCCACCAATTCAATTCCATACTCACTATGGAACTTAACCATCTTAGAGGATGGTCTTGAAATAACATAATGGGAAAAAATTAACTTAAATTGGCATTGACAAAGAAGTATATTGAAAGTAAAAGCCAAAATTCAATACCTGACTTCATTATTTAAATAAAAAGGAGAGGTATTTTAAAGAGAGTATAGAGTAACACCCATCACAAGTAAATCATATGCTACTTATGCATGCAAAAAGAATTGACCAGTTTCCTTAATAAGGTAGCACTCTCATTCCAGTCTCTAGAAGACAGATTCTAACCCTACAGAGAGTAGTATTTCTCAGGTTTGATGTAAGAGATAAAAACTAGATGACCCTCAAGGGCCATTCCAGGCCATTCTTTATGATTCTTTAAAGAGCAACAAATTGTTCAAGGAATCAGTGTCATCTACAATACAGGAAAAATGAAGCTTGATAGAGATAGATAGCACCAATATTATGACAGATGAATTTTGCTATATATAGTATTCAATTTTCTAAAACAAAAGATAAGAGTAAATGCTATTAGATGAACTTGCTTAGCATAATCATGTATTCTTTTCTGTGACTTAATTTTTTTAAGTTTTTAGAGATGAATGCCAAAGCAGAGCTTTGACGAATGTAAAATGTCAGTTCCTTAATACAGTTCCTTATACATATAGCTGGATTCTAGATTGGGAAATATTTCAAGAAGAAAAACCACTTATAAATTATAATAATAGAAAGTTCAAGGGGTAGAAAACAACAGTACTTATGAGAAGTACAAACTCATTTTTCCTGCATGGAGTCAAGTGTATTTAGACAATGAGAAAGAGCCTAAGGAGACGAAGTAGTCACAGTTGACCTTTTAAGGTTATTATCAGGATATTATCAGCTCCCTACACTCTAACTCCAGGCTATCAGATAAAGATGATGATAATAGTAATAAGAAGAGGAAGGAGCATGGAAATGGAGAAAAATAGAAGAGAAGGAGGAAAAAGAGAAAGAAGAGGAGGAGAAAGAAAAGCAAAAGGAAAAGAAGAATGAGGGAGGGAGGGAGGGAGGAAATGGAGGGAGAAGAAGGAAGAGGGAAGGAGGAAGAATAAAGAAGAATAAAAAAGAAGAGGAAGAAGAAGAAGAAGAAGAAGAAGAAGAAGAAGAAGAAGAAGAAAAACTTGCATTATGTAATACTTTCTTTTAATACTTCAAGAATCTAATTTTTTTCAGGGTGAGCACCAGCACAGATTGTAGCTTATGATTTAGAAGATAGCCAAAAATTTCATCACCTGCAGTCAACTGAGTTATGATTATCTCCAAACAAGTTTGGTCATCAGACAGACACATATAACCCATCACTGAAACCACCTTCAAAGTTCTTTCTAGACTGGTAGGACCTACTAATGATTGTAGTCTGTTGACCTTGCCTTTGGGAATCCCAGGACATAATGAGTTATTGAAGTCAGACTTTGTAGGGGCCATATCATGGTTTACACCTTGCTTTCTTCTTCAGACAAAATTATTGGCATTAGGGGAATCACTTGCTTTAACCAATAGCATGAGTCCTTTGGTTTCAAATCTTTGCTTTACAATTGTTTTTCAGTGTGTCCCACTCTTCATGTCCCCATCTGGGGTTTTCAAAGATATTCGATTGGTTTGCCATTTCCTTTTCCAGCTCATTTTACAATGAAGAAACTGAGTCAAACAGAGTTAAATAACTTACCCAGGCTCATACACCTAGTAAGTGTCTGAGGCCAGACTTGAACTCAGGAAGATGAATCTTCCTGACTCCAAGATAGGCACTCTATCCACTGTGCCACCTAGCTACTCTTGTTCAAAAATGCCTTTGCTAATTACTACCTCTGTAACCTTGGGAAAGTCATTTCACCTTTCTGGGCCTCATTTCCTCATCTGTAAAATGAAGGGAATGGTGGTGGAGGGGAGGAGGTTTGGCCTAGGGAGTTTGTAATATTCCTTCTGGCTCTAAATCTATGCTCCTATGAGCAGGAATTACAGAAAGAACACTAGATTTGGAATCAAATTTCCTAAGGTTTGACTCCCATATGTGCTGCTTCAATCCTGGGTAACTCTGGCCATATCTCGAAACATTTCTAAAATGAAGGTATTGAACTAAATGATCTCTTAAGTTACTTCCACCTCAAAGACTTCTAAGTCTATCATGATTCTTCTTTATTGAGAATTGTAATGATGGTATGAGTCAGGGAGTGGGCATCAGAAAGCACAAGACAGACCAATGGAATTGCCTTCTCTAAATTCAAAGAGTGACAATAAAGCAATGAGAGGTATAAAAAAGATCCCAGAGTTAAAGCTAAAAATGAAAGATCCCAGGGTCCAGCCTGTGCTAAGCACTTTACAAATACTATCTCATTTGCTTTGTAGGCCAAACTCAGAAATGTAGGAAGTAGACAGTGGAGATCATTTTGTTTTGTCCATAGAGAATCTAGAATTAAGGCAAATTATTAAGTGGACCCTAGATTTGTAAAAGGTTGGGATTCAGTGGAACCCTAAACAGAGCCATCATTTTGGTAATTTTTCTTGCTTTTCTGAACACTTCCAGCTTCTTCATATCTCTTGATGAATATGATCCCCTACATCACATACAGTTTTCAGTAGCAATCATAGAATCAAAACATTTTAGAATTGGAAGGAACCTCAGCAGGCATCCAGTCCAACCAATACCAGGAAAAAGAATCTTCAGGGGCCACATAATGGACAGTGGTCAACCAGCCTCTGTTTGAAGCCCTTCAGTTAGGGGTACCTTGCTATCTCATGAAGAAGCCCATCCACTTTGGGGTTGCTTTAATTGCTAAGGAGAATTCATATGGTTTTTTTTCTGGACATCAAATCTAATTTTTCCTCTCTACAAATTCTGTGCATTGTTATGCCTGGCAGAATGTGTCTGATTAACGTTTCACAAGATAGGCCTTTAAATACTTGAACACAACCATCATCTTGACTCTGCTCCCACAGTCTTCTCTTCTCCAGACTAAATATTCCCAGTTCCTACAGCTGAACCTCATTGGGCTCAGACTCAATGCGATTTACCATTCTGGTTGCCCTACTCTACATGTTCACCAGTTTATCCATCTTTCTCCTAAACTCGGGTGTCCTGAATTAAACAGAAATCTCCAGATGTTAACTGACCATGACAAAGTACCATTACTCATCATTCATTTTGCCCAGGAATGAATAATCTTTTTTGCCTGCTACATCATACTGTTGACTAATAATGTACTTGAAATCCATCAAAACCTTCAAATCTTCTTTCCAACAAATTGATGTCTATCTGTGTCTTTTCAACCATGTTGGAAATTATCACATCATGGAAAATTTTTAGCCAAATTGTTGGACCATTTTCAGTTTTCAATTGCTGAATCCTTTTCCCTCCTAGTCTTTTCCCCCCATGGAAGGCAGTATGGCATAGTAGAACCAGCCTTGGTGTCACAAAGACTTGGGTTCAAATCCCGCCACTAATATATTCTAGCTGTAGGACCATAGTCCTCCAAGACTATAAGCTACATAGTTCCCAATCTGTACTGGGTGGAGAAAGTTGCAACACCTTGAACTTCCTATACTGATGAATTTATAGGTTCAAAACCTGACACACACATACCACTCCTGAACAGACAAAATGGTATTTCCCTACTTTGAAAAACACATTTGACCCCATTTTGACCACTATCTCATTCTTATTTTTTCTCTTGCTTTCCACAGCAATTTGTTTTTATGTTGAGTAATGAGGTGGCAGAATGGACAGAAGCCTGGAGTTGGAATAAGGAAGACTTGAATTCAAATCCAGCCTAAGAGATTTACTAATGGTGTGACTCTTGGCAAGTCACTTAACCTCTGTTTTCCTCAGTTTAAGTGGAGATAATAACAATACCTATCTCATAGATGTGGTGTAAGGATCAAATGAGAAAACATGAAATGGTAAGCTATTATTATTGAAGGATATACTTTTTGATTGCCCAAATCTTGCTTCTCTCCTCACCATTCAAAGGCAACAGCCTTCTATGACAACAAGTCCAATATAACAAGGTCCCTTTCAGCTCTCCAGCTATGATTCCATGTTGATATTTTTAGCAAAACCTTCTTGGAACTTTTGCACATTTAGAAAAAGGTTAAGAGCCTGACTCCATTACATAATCTTAACAGAGACAGACAATAAGCCTAATCAAATGATGTTAATTCTCATTTATATTAATATATTGTTAATAAGTATTTACAAATATCAACAATTTGAGAATATGACCTTTAGTGGAATTGTCTAAGAGTGATAGTCAAACTGTGGCTATTGAACTGCATACGACTGATGTGCAAATATTGATGCTTCAGTATCTCTCATATATATTGCACTGTCTTGGCAGATAGGCTAAACCATATTGAAGGTAACTGAAAGGCCTCAAATCTGCCAGGGAGTTAGGGGGATATCTACTACAAGTATGTGAAGACTTTCCCAGTGGAATGGGCAGAAGAGAACAATTTGCTCCAACGGCCGTGGAAGCAACTGAAGCAGGTGCTATGGATTGCTTAGAACTTGGTCAGATATTGAAGATGCCAAGGTCCCCCAATGCATCATGGGCCATTGCCAGTTTTATTGACTTTTGTTTTGCCTGAACTTCAACAACACTGGAAGAAACAGTGAGGCTGAAGGCTTTGCAGAACTCTGCCTCACTTAAATCCAATTCACACGTAAATCAAGGCATCATCTGGTGATGCCATTGGTCCTCTTTGAAAACAAAGAATGAACAGCAGCTAGACTCAAAAGAGTGGTGGACTCCAATAATGTTACTCCTTTGATTAATGATGGGTTAAAACAAATCTCCAGCCATATGACTTTCAAGGCTATTATTTAAAAAACAAAACAAAACCTTGTGTTGAATCCCATCAATCAACCAATCACCAAGTATTCTAAGCATGTACTATATGACTGGCACTGTGCTACGAGTAAGACAATCCCTCCTTCAAAGGGTTTGTCTGCTGCTGGACAGAGTGGTTTTCATTCTGAATAATAGCAACTCAAATGAATATAGTACTTAAGTAATATAAAGCACTTCTAAAAAGATTTCTCTGGAAACTCAGCTGATCTTCTATTATGCTGTGCTTCATTATAACTTGTTAAATAGTTTTTTTTTAATAACACAGGAATTGGAGCTGATTTAGTATCTTTTATTTAGCATTTTCTGCATAACTTTTATGAACTTTCAGAAAATTACATAAGGTAAGGCCCAAGTATAGTGGCAAGATCACTGGTTCTAGAAAGAGAACCCAGATTAAAATTCTGTTTCTGATACTTAGTACCTCTGTGACCTTGGACAAGTCATTTACCTTCACTGGGCCTCAGTTTCCTTACCTGTAAAATGAGGGGGTCAGGTTAGATGGCCTCTGAAGTTCCTTCAATTTCTGCATTTATGAACCAATGACCCCATGAATATGCTGATATTCTAATGGAGTTGTGATTTTGCAGATATTTTTAGGTTTTATTCTTCTAATTTTGATTTTTGAGTTTCATCTATGTACTTTGTTTTTACATTACAAATATTTGCAGATTCCTTCTACTGCCTGAGAGGTCTCTTGTAAGAATGTAAAAACAATTAAGTAAATTAAGTAAAGCTAACACTACAATGACCTTGTTTGCAAGTTCACCCAACATTCTACATCTGTAGAAACCTCCCCCTTCTACAGTTTTATTTTTTAATCGTAATCTATTTCTTCTCCCTCCTACCATCTGCTCCCAATGAAGAAAAAGAGAGAGAAGATGTAAAATTTCCTTATAAGAATACAAATAACCAAGTAAATTCCCTCACTGGTTATAAACAAATATATATATATATATGTATATAATATGTATATACATATATATATATATAATATGTGTGTATATAATAGCTCTTATGGCTTTCAATTTGTTTGTCTGTACAATATTGTATAAATTGTTCTCCTAGTTCTACTTATTTGCCTTTTCATAAGTTCATATAAGTACTTCTATGTCTATTAGAAGTTACCTATTTCCTCACTGTGTAAAACACAATAGTATTCTGTCTCATTTATATACCATAATCTATTCAGCCCTTCATCAATTAATGGGCATCCTTTAGTTTCCAGGATTTTTTTGTTATTACCACCACAGAAGGAGCTTCTTTGAATATTTTTGTACATATAGGAGCTTTTATTAATTTTTAAATCTCTTCACATAGGCCTAGTAGTGGGTCAAAGGGCATGCACTGTTTAGTAACTTTCGTGTGTGATTCTAAATTATCTTCCAAAATGGTTACAGCTGTTCACAGGTCCATTAATATAGGTGTGTCAATATACCCCATAGCCTTTCCAACATTTATTATTTTTCATTTTTGTCAACTTGGCCAATTGGATGGATGTGAAGTAGAATCTCAGAATTGCTTCAATTTACATATCTCTATTTAGTAATTACTTTGAACTTCTTTTTCTTATGATAAGAGATACTCTGGGTTCCTCCTTTAGAAAAGTATTTGTTCATATGCTTAGATAATTTATCAGTTGGGGAACGGCTCTCTTATCTTTCTAACTTAGACTCAGTTCCTTACATATCTTGGAAATGTGACCTTTATCAGAAACTGAGGGAATAAGCATAAGAAGAAATAAAATTATAACATTTTGGAGATAATATGATGGTGTACCTAAAGAATTGAAAAGTCAACTAAAAATATTGAACCACTAACTTTAAAAAATTAACTTAAAAAAAACAACTTTCACAATCTAGAAGAGAGAGAAAGAAAAAATTCACTTACACTTACACAGAATGTATAAAATACTTGGGAGTCTACTTTCTAAGACACACACAACTATATAAGTCTAACTAAAAACCACTGTTAATAAAGACAGGCCTACATAAATGGGAGAACATTAATTGTTCATGGGTAAGATGAGTCAATATGAAAAAATGACACTATTATCTAAATTAAATTAGTTATTCAATGTCATACCAGACATATTACTAATGGATTACTTAGTAGAACTGGAAAAAAAAATAATGAAATTCATATGGAGGTAAAAAAGGTCAACGCTCTAAAAAGAAGTCATAAAAGTAAGTGGGAATGAAGTGATCCCAGGAGGACCAAATCACAAACTACAGTAAAAGGGGTAATTTTTAATGAGAAAATTCTAATTCTTATTTTTTCTCCTTAATAGTATTTTTCTAATTACATGTAAAAATAATTTTCAACATTCATTTTCATAAAATTTTGACTTCTACTTTTTTCTCCTTCTCTCCTGCCCCCAAGCCCCTCCCCAAGACAGCAAGCAATTTGATATAGGTTATACATGGACAATCAGGTTAAACATAGTTCCACATTAGTCATAGTTAAGAATCAGAACCAAAGGGAAAAAAAACCACAAGAAAGAAAAAAACCAAAAAAATGAAAATAGTATGCTTCGATCTTCATTCAGACTCCATAGTTCTTTCTCTGGATGTGGATAGCATTTTCCAGCATGAGTCTTTTGGAATTATTTTGGATCACTGTATTGCTCAGAAGAGCTAAGTCTATCAGAGTTGGTCACTGCACAGTGTTGTTACTGTGTACAGTGTTCTCCTGGTTCTGCTCACATCACTCAGCATCAGTTCATGTAAGTCTTTCCAGGTTTTTTCTGAAATCTGCTTGCTTATCATTTCTTTTACAACAATAGTATTCCATTACATTCAGATACCACAACTTGTTCAGCCACTTCCCAATTGGTGGGCATCTCCTTGATTTCCAATTCTTTGTCACCACAAAAAGAGCTGCTATAAACATTTTTAAACACGTGGGTCCCTTTCTCTTTTTTATGATCTCTTTGTCATACAGACCTAGAAGGGACATTGCAGGATCAAAGGGTATGCACAGTTTGGTTGCACTTTGGACATAATTCCAAAATGTTCTTCAGAATGTTTGGATCAGTTCACAACTCCACTAATAATGTATTACTGTTACAATTTTCCCTCATCTTCTCGAACATTTATCATTTTCCTTTTCTTCCATATCAGCCAATCGTATAGGTGTGAGGTTGTAGCTCAGAGTTGTTTTCATTTGCATTTCTCTAATAAATAGTAATTTAGGGCATTTTTCATATGACTATAGATAGCTTTAATTTCTTCCTCTGAAAACTACCTGTTCATATCCTTTTACCATTTATCAACTGGAGAATGACTTGCATTCATATAAAATTAACTCAGTTCTCTCTCTCTCTCTCTCTCTCTCTCTCTCTCTGTCTCTCTCTCTCTCTCTGTCTCTCTCTCTCTGTCTCTCTCTCTCCCTCTCTCTCCCCATGTGTATACACACACACACACACACACACACACACACACACACACATATATATATATGTGTGTATATATATATATATATATATATATATATATATATATACACACACACACATATATACCAAAGCAGTAATTTTCCAAATAATTTGGTACTGGTTAAAACACAGAGAAATTTCTCAGTCGAATAGATTACCTATACAACATAAAAAATCAAATATATCTAATACCCTAGTATTCAATACACGCAGAGACTCCCAGTTACTGGGATAAGGACTTACTATTTGACAGAAGCTTCTGGGGATGGAAAAACTACTGGATGGAAGAAAATAGATTTAGACCAGTACCACATACCTTATACCAAGATAAACTCTAAATATAGACACGACCTAGATATAAAAGTTTACATTCTAAACAAATCAGAGAAACATAGGAAAAAATTACACATCAAAACTATGGAGTGTAGAAAAGTTTACACCTAAACAAGGAAAGGAGAGGATCATAAAAAATAATATTGATAATTTTGATTCCATACAAATTTAAAAGTTCTTGCACAAATTCAAGAAAGCTAAAATGGAAAAGGAAAAAAACCAAACTGTGTAAAAATTGCACCAGGTTTCTCTGATGTAATTATTCCCTCTATCAATTCAGATTGTAATTCATTCCACCTGCTAATCAGGGTGATGCTTACCTATGTCTTCCAACATATTCTCCAAAGCAATCCTCCCAACACAGATAACCAGTTGCCAAATCAAAATGTTTCTTCCTTCACGTTTCTCACAGTCAGTGCCTTATCTCCACTCATACAGCTGCACTCTTAGTTCAGGCTCACACTTCTTCTTGCCTACATTATTGAACAGCCTCCTAAATGATCTTCCTGCCTCAAGTCTCTCATCACCATAAAACAGCTAAAGTGACTTTCTTTATATGTAATAATGTCCACATGCCTCCCCATCCCAATCAACTCCAGTTTCTTCCTATTATTTCTGAAATAATATATAAATTCATCTGTTTAGCTTTTAAAGACCTTTGACAGCCTGTCCCCAACCTATCTTTCTAGGCTTACTGAATATGAGCCAGACCCCCGACCTTTAATCCCCACTGGGTGATCCTGACAAACTTGGCTTTCTCTCTGCTCCTCACATACAACAATCCATTACTCATCTCAGTGCCTTTGCCCTCACCATCCCATATATCTGGAGAAAAACTCCCTTTACTTCTATCTTATAGAATCCCTTCCTCTTTAAAGTATAGCTTAAGTACTATGTTCTACATGAAGTTTTTGCCTATTTCCCATCCTCCCTCTTAAGTGCTTGTGCCCTCCTTCCAAAAATACCTTGTATTGAGATACTTTGAATATATTTGTATTTATTTACTTTATATTTATGCTGTAAATAGCTATATATGTATTTTTCTATGTCTCTCCATTAGACTCAGGCCAGAGATTGTTCTATTTTTTGTATTTATATCCCTAGCACCTAACATAGTTCCTGGGACAGAATAGGCTTAATAAATAGGTGCTGAATTATTTGATTCTCCTGACTTCTGGAATATACCAATGGATGAGACAAGCTACACATAAGTTATCCCTTGTTTTCACATTGTATTCAAGTAGGATGTCCGTGTGTTCCTCCATAGTAAAAACGAAGGAATACACAGAGCTACTGCTTGAAACACAATTAAATCTTTTTTTCCCTCCTCTAGCCCAGATCCTCCCAATGGGAATCCCCTTGGAGTATGATGGAGAAAATGAACACCAGAAGATAGTGATGTATTTGAGTACCAACTGCTCTATTCCAGCCCACTCTCAATATTTCAGATATTTAACATTCTCTATACTCAATCTCTTACATTCTGAAGACCAGTCTCCAAATTAGTAAACGAAGGACTGGAAGATTTTAGGTCATGAAATACTACAGAAGCATAGAATTAAAATCATGAATAAAAATGCAGGAAGAGTTTAAAACACTGTTAGATGATTAGCTATCACCAAAGTGGGGGAAATTTAGAAGTAAATGGGCCCCCAAAGATAGTCAGTGAACACAGCGCTAGCTACAGAAAAGCTTTTGCAAGCTGGGAGGTCTTCAACAGCAATCTATTTATCTCTAACATGAAAAATCAAGACAATAAGATGAGGGGTCCACTACTGACTGGTAAACTATGAGTTTTTACATTTATTGAAAAAGATTTTGCACTACTAGCAGCTTATATTTAGCTCCCTTATGCTGCCCCCCATGTACTTCTGGTTCCTTTCTCCCTGTCATTGACTGCTATGAAATTGTTTCAAGCCAGAATATAAAACTGCAGCAGGCAGCAGATTTTACCTATCTTTTATTAATCATCTTCCCCTGAACTTTCATAAGCTCTAAGAAAAGTTGTATAGAGTGAGCCCCGAATGTTGATTCACTTTCTTGGAATGCTTTGAACTCAACAAAGTTGACCTAGGGCACAAAGGCAAAAGAAGATGTACATAAGGAGCATCAGAAGAACAAGAGCTTCTTTTCAAAATATGGTACAGTGGCAAGAATATCAGCTCGGGAGTCAAAGGTTGCAAGTTCGAATCCCAGTTCTGCCACTTAATAAGGTCTGAGTGATCTTAGGCTAGCCACTTGGCCTCTCTCAGAACCAATTTCCTTATCTACACATGGGGAAGGGGTGTATGTTAAAGGCCATCTAAAGTTCCCACAGCTCTGAATTTACAGTTATCCCTTGCACATCGCGAGGGTCTAAGGCACAGTGTCCCTGAGATCTGGAAAATCCGTGTAAAATTTTTTGGTCATCTCTTCCTACCAGACAAGAAGTCTGAATTATTATGCTATGAAAAGATAAAATTTGTTGATAGTATGCAACATTATACATATATATTTTGGCCTTTGTGTGTCATCTGCAGCTTCCGCAAAACTCCCAACAAATTCCTGTTTAATTTCTTATTTCCACTGGTGATATATCAAAACCCTGATGTGGAAAGTCATGATGTGGAAGGGATAACTGCAGTGAGCTGCAGCTGCACTGAGTTTATGGACAGATTCTGTTTTCTTCCCCGACAATAAAATCATACCTACAGTTCCATGCAGAGATAGGAGAGAAGGAAGAGGAAGAAAAAAGGACTTTAATAAATCAACAAGCATTTATTAAGCTTGTTATTTTTTATGTCAGGCATTGTGCTAGGTAATGAGGTCACATGTACAAAAGTAGAAAACTCCTTTCCCTCAAGGTGCTTTCAGACAACACGTACACATGTATGTATACACAAGAAAGTACATACAAATAAATATAAGGTAATTATGGGAGGAAGGACACTACTAGCTATGGGAAACAGAAAAGGCACCATGCAGAAGTTGGCACTTGAACTTAATCTGCCAATCATGTCAATTCCAACTACACTGCCCCAAGTACCTCCCATAACCAGAAAGTAAAAGAATTTTTAAGAGTCATTAATCCTTATTTCTGCTTTCTGTCAACTATTTGTACCTCTTTTACTCATATTCCAATTAGCATTGTAGTTAGTCCTCTTCAGGTTTCTTCTCCCCTACTAGGTTTATGTCCCAATAGGCATGAACTGTTTTTTTTTTTAAATTACTCCTTTATCTCTCTTAATACCTAGCATAGAGCTTTGAATGTAGTGGATATTTAATAATTATTTGCTGAAGTGAGTTTATTGCCATCATTCAGAAATACTTGAAAAATATTTTTATGCTATTTAATTTTTCCCCAGTTATATGTCAAGAAAATCATTAGCATTCATTTTTGCTTGATTTTGAATTCCAAAGTTTTCTCCCTCCCTACCTCCCCCACACTCTTCTGAAAATGGTAGGCAATTTGATATAATTCATGTATGTGCTATCATGTAAAAATATTTCCATATTAGTCACAGTTATAAAAGAAGAAGCAGAACCAAATAAAAAATACATGAGAAAGAATATGAATAGCATTTTCCTTTGTGAATACTTTGTACTTATCTTGAATCATTGTGTTGCTGAGGTGAGCTGGGTCGTTCATAGTTGATCATGACATAATGTTGCTGATATGGTGTACAATGTTTTCCTGGTTCTGCTCATTTTACTCTGCATCAGTTGATACAAGTCTTTCCAGAATTTTCTGAAATCTGCCTGTTCATCATTTCTTCTACAACAATAATATTCCATTATATTCATATACCACAGCTTTTTCAGCCATTCCCTAACTGATGGGCATTCCCTCAGTTTCCAATATTCTGCCACCATGAAAATGGGTGAGGTTAATATTTTTCACATGTAGGTCCTTTTCCCTTTTTTATAATGTCTTTAGGATGCAGACCTAGTAGTGGTATTGCTGGAACAAAGGGTATACACAATTTGGTTGCATAGTTCCAAATTGTTCTCCAGAATGATTGGATCACTTCACGACGCCAACCTCAATACATCACTGTCCCAATTTTCCCACATTTTCTCTGACATTTATCATTTTCCTGAAAAATATTATTCTTAAAGACTTTTCTGCATAAATATTTAGTTAGTAAAGGAAGTTGTTAAAGATATAACTTAAGTGGGGATTCCTCAGAACTAAATCTGGTAACTATCACGTAGAAACATGTAGACCTGGGAAGAAGTTTCTTAAAGATGTACACATCATTCCCAACAAGAAATCTCATGAACACATCGAATTTCCTTTTTTTAATTTCACTGTATTTCAAAACAATATTAACAAGCATTTTCTTCTCTATTCCCATACTCCCTATCACACAAGTGAAAAAGAAAAAGAAAACTCTGGTAACAAATATGCATAACTGAGTAAAGCAAATCCCCTCATTATCTATCTACAAAAATATAGAAGATATCTTGTTTCCCCAAGGGAATCCTTCCTGGTAGGAAGAATCAAGTCCCAATCTAGTATGTAAGCATTTAACAAAGTACTGTTCCAATATGTCTCTTGCTCAAAAGCTTGATAACTACAAATGCAACTCAATTTCCTGAAAGTATGCTATCTAGATTAAGTCAAACGGAAAGAAAACTCAGAGAAAATTTATTTACTATCAGGTAGCCTACTGCCCTTCTTTCAGGTAAAGAGAAAGAAATTCATTGCTATTAGCTGCAAGAATAACTTATATGTTTGCACAGTGTAGGCTAATGAAAAACCATGGAAGTCAACAAAATGCATATGTTTAGTGCCAAATGAAGTTGACAAATAGCATGAAGCAGTGGCAACTACAAAATCATGCTTCTTTTGAGGGCTTAATACTTGCACTTTAGCCTCAACCCACAAATATTTACATACATTGCACTACAAACATGGAAATTTCATGAGAAGAAGATAAATGAGTTTCAGCTGACAAAGCAATAACTATAATATATTGAGGGTAAAGGTACGGTATTTCTTAAAGATGAGAAAAAGTCCTGGGATGTCAAGGAAAACAAGAACGAAAGTACCCCAAGGATGGTGCTATTGGTGCCCTCTAACTTCTCCATGATGCCTCATCCTAGCTTTAATTTTCAGCAAAATCCAAAGTATGAAAACTCATGGGAGTTATTAGCAAATTTAAAAGTTAAGGAAATGATTATATGCTTGTCATGAATTTTTTACATAATATACCCAAAAGCTGTTATTTTGGATCCTAAATTAATAATGTAACACTTCTATTTTTCCCCACTTCAAGATTGCAATTATAAAAGTAAAAAAAAATACCAAAGCATCAATTATTAGGGCTTGGCAAACAAAGTACTACATGTTGTTTTTTAGAAAACAAACATTCCTACTTCTTGTGGATGACAGTCACAGGAAGAACAAGTATCCAATATTATGCTAAGTCACTTCTTAATTGCAAATCAAAGCTCACATTTTCAGAAATAATTGAACAGTTCTCCAGAATTTAAAAGTTGAGAAGATGATCCCCTCTGTTCTTTCTTTTCAGTATTCTTCTTTCAAAGGATAGTTAACCAATTTTTTTTGGTAGACTTTAAAGAAAAAGAAATTAAGAAAAATCACATTTTAATAAGCCATATACCTTCAGGAACACACTGTCTCTCTTATATTTTCTCCGTTGATGAGCTCTATGTGATAAAATGTTAGAGCCGGAGGGAACCTTCGGAATCTAGTACAACCTTCCCATTTTGTAGAATAGGAAACTATGCCCCAGAAAAATTAAAGTGACTTGTCCTATGTCATACAACTGACAAAGCCAGAGATATTATTCAACTTTATTTACAATGCAGCTCACTCTTCACTTTATGAACAAAATTTAGCTTGAGACAGTATCTCCTTATCCTTTCTCCTGAGTTTTGGAGGTCTTTCAGACCTTTATCTAATATTCCTTATTATTAGATCAGAAGATATATTCACAATCATGAATTCACAATCAAGAAAAGAAAAGATACAAGTGAAAGAATCACCTTCAACAACAACAACAAAAAAAACAGAAAGAATAATAGCCATGTTCAGGGAACAGTTTTAGGCATTGGGAAAACAAAGAGCTTAAAAAATACAGACCCTGTCTTTGAGGAGCTTAGTACAATTGGGGATAAAGAACATGATCATTAAAAAAATACAGGAGAGAATGCCCCAAAGATCAAGTGAAATTGTCACATAGCAGGGTCCTCAAATTTTGCTTCCCTTCAGAAGGCAGACTAAATGTTCAAGCCTGAAAAATGCCTGTCCTGCAATATGTTCAAGTCTTGTGTCTTCATTCAGATTATTAGCCCCTGGAGTCCAGCAAACATGTCAGACCTTAAAGTTATTTTATAGCTTACACTGGCTCTTTATCTCTGCCAGATGGAGTTACTATACATTAATGAATATAGAAGAATATCATAAAAACCCTAAAATGACAGGATTTGAAAATCTCCCTTTTCATCTAGAGCAATTAGATCAGAGGAGACAAGGAAGGAAAAAAGGGAAGAAAGGAAGGAAAAGAGGAAAGGAAAGGAAAGGGAAGGGAAGGGAAGGGAAGGGAAGGGAAGGGAAGGGAAGGGAAGGGAAGGGAAGGGAAGGGAAGGGAAGGGAAGGGAAGGGAAGGGAAGGGAAGGGAAGGGAAGGGAAGGGAAGGGAAGGGAAGGGAAGGGAAGGGAAGGGAAGGGAGGGAAAGGGAGGGGAAGGGAAGGGAAGGGAAGGGAAGGGAAGGGAAGGGGAAGGGAAAGGGGAAGGGAAAGGGGAATGGAAAGGAAGGGGAAGGGAAAGGGGAAAGGAAAGAAGGAAGGAGAGAAGGGAGAAAGGGAGGGAAGAAGGAAGGAAGGAAGGAAGGAGAAAAAGGGACCTTAATTAGAAATGCCTTTTGATATGTTAATGTCTAGGCCAGAATGGGAACCTTACAAGGATGCTTGAAATTTACACATAATCCACAAGCCATTTATTAAGACGATGTGCCAGCTTTCAGAGAACCCATTGCATACTGATCCCCTCATTTATTATTGCTCTATCCTCCGGCCACCATTGTGCTCCTTCTACTTAGGACACATATACTTAATATCTAATTATGTGTATATATAGATAGATAGATAGATAGATATATTTGCTATTTCCTTCCAGTAGAAGTTCTTTGATAAAAGGGACTGTTCCCTCTTTAATTTCTTTTGTTTTTTGTCCTTGTCATCCTAGGGCTTGGAACAGTGTTATCAAAGTAGGAGATTCTTCATTCATGCATACATGAAGGAAATTTATGAGAAATTTACTTTCTTTTGTGGGAGAACAAATTTCTTGAAAATACAAAAAAATTAATAGAGCAGAAGACTGATCCATTGGGTGTCAGCTATAAATTTCAAATCTCAACTCTGATGATACTGAGCAGTGAGTTAATCCCTCTCAGGAAATCAGAACAATTTCTTTCCTTTGCATTTCTTTGCTTACAAAAGTTACAGTGAAAGTCCTGCTAAAGTGTCATTGATTTCATGGATATGCAAATAGACACCAATTACTATAGTAAAGAACAATTTAGAATAATGGAAAATTCTCAACTCCTTAAAACATTTTCATTTAAATGAAAAGAATATAGGAAATAAGCTAGAAGAAACAGACTTTTTCTTTTTTCATTTCAGGGCTATGAACAAGAATGCCATAAGAAGATAACTAATCCATTGCTTGTTACACTGATTTTAAAACAAAGATGTTAAAAATCACTTTGGCAAAAACCAACTAACATATCAACTGTGTCTGTCAGAATATACAATATTCTATACTTACGGTGGGGCAGCTCGGTAGCACAGCGGATAGAGTCCCAGGACTCATCTTCCTGAATTCAAATTTGACCTCAGATACTTACTAGCTTTGTGACCCTGGGCAAGTCACTTAACCCTATTTGCCTTAGTTTCCTCATCTGTAAAATGAGCTGGAGAAGGAATAGCAAATCACTCCAGTATCTTTGCCAAGGAAACCCCAGATGCGTTCACAAAGAGTCACAATACAACCGAAAAGGGCTGAACAACAATAACAACATATAGTCCCTGACCTCTGTAATGAATGGAAGGAAAAAAGTCTTTATTTGACATTACTGCCTCACACTGATTTACCCTTCTCCAAGTTCCTTACCATCTACAGCACAAAAATTTAGCAATTAATCACATAGTGTCTTATATTGCTATGAAGAGCTTCATATGGCTATAGATTTCAGCTGCCCCCAAAGAATACAAACTCCTTGAGGGCAATGTTTCATGTTTCTCGGCTATTCTTCACTGTACTTGGGACAAATGCTGAGCACACAGTAGGTATGCAATAAATACATCATTGTGAAATGTAATGACACTGAATTGATATGGCAAATCTTTTTTGAATTAAATTCAAACAGCCCTTCCATTACTTAATGCCCCTCCTCACCATACTGCTTTTGCTTCCCATCTACATGGTATCTCCAAAATCCAAAGTGGAAAATGGGACAAATCAAACAATGCCCTGATATGAGCCAGGTGATAGCAACTCTGGAATCTATGGAATTTACTGCTAAAAACCTTTTTGCATGTAAAATTACATTTCTTACTAAAAGAGATAGGTACATATCAAAGAACAAAATTCCACAGCGCCAATGCTACCTTCCAAAATGACAAATTGCCATATGTCATTCCAGGAAACAAGGGTGAAAACATATGTCTTTTTAACTATGGCCCTAATCATCAGAAGTTTGAGGTTTAGGTTGGAAAAATAAAGGACTTTCTTATATGTTCCCTAACAAAGACTTGCTGGCCCCTGGTGCTCAGAAAAGGCCATTAAGAATCCACTGTTGGTGAAAAATCATTCCAGGTCTCAGCAGCAAGTTTGCAATTCATTCTCATCAGTTGGATATTATCTCTATTGTTCAGCACTTTGAACTCTTCCCTCCTCCTTCGAGCCCAGGCAGCTCTGTCGCAACTTTCTCTGAACAGAATTATGCAGCTTACCAAAGTTGCTTCCCCTGTCACTTTCAAATTCGGATCCTGAAATAAAACAGCAGGAAATACAGTTTCATTTGGAAACTTACTCTGGAAAACTACCAAATGGGGAATTTGGAGGAAAATGAGAAAATAATTTGTAGAGGAAAGTAAAATACCTTGAATAGTTCTGGGGCTTTTGTGTTTTGTTTTAAAAGGGAAGAAATGGGCTATTATTGAATATTGTATTTTATTTGTCAACTGGATAGTACAAGTAAGGTAGCAATGGAAGAATTCATGGTTTCCTTACTTGTAAAATGGGAATAATCAAACTTGTACCACCTGATTCACAGGGACGTGGTGAAGAAAACACTTCAAGAGCCTGAAAATGCAAGAAAAATGTGAATGCTTTTAGTAAAATATAAGATCCTTGAGGGCAGACTTTTTGGTTTTTGTCTGGTATTGCTACTGTATGGCACAGAAACTGGCAAAGAGCAGGCATTTAAGGTGTGTTGAATGGACAAAAACTAAATAGAATAATAAAAACAATAATAATAATAAAAACATGATGGTTAGCAAGTACATAGTCCTTTAAGGTTTGAAAAGCCCTTTATAAATACCACCTCACTTTATCACAGGGAAGCTCACATCAAGAGAGGGGAAGGAAGGAAGAAAGGAAGCAAGGAAGAAAAGGAGAGAGGAATGGTGGGTGAGGGAGGGAAGAAAGAAGAGAAAGGAAGAAAGGAATGAAAGAAGAAAAAAAAAGATAGAAAGAAGGGAAATAAATATTTTAAGCCCTTTACCACTAGCTTATGTTATCCTCACAACATCCTGGCAGGTAGATGCTATTATTATCACATTTTTGACAGATGAGGAAACTGAGTCATATAAACATTAAGTGACTTACCCAGGTACTAAGTCATATAAACATTAATTGACTTATGCATATCAGATTCAGGATTTTAACTCAGATCTTCCTGGTTCTAAATCCAGCACTCTATCCATTGTGCCACCTATATAAACACATTTTCTATCCTAAAAAAGATTTTCCTTCCTGTGATGACTTGCCATTGAACAATCTGAAAATAGCCTGTGAAAAGAAAAAAATAGGAGAGGAGAAGAAACCAGAAGAGAAGAAGGAAAAGTATAGCTCCATAAACATCCTAAATGCTGAATTTTCCTCTTGAAGGAAAAAGGTCTCCTCTTGATCCCTTGTTTAGTATTCAAACAGGTGAGCGATCTCAGTGTATAAATACTCCTTTTTAGTTGTGACACTGTACACTGCATTACAGATAGACATGTGCTAAGATCTTGCTATGAGTAATACTGTCAACTATTAGGTGGGATAGGAATCTTTGTCAAGCAGTTCCTCAAAGGAAGCTAGCAGATGAAATACTGGACTTGGACTCAGGACTTGAGCTCAAATTCTGAATCAATCTCTTCCTAGCTTTATGTCCCTGGGCAAGTCATTTAACCCCTGTTTGTCAGAGTTTCCTCATTTGTAAAACGGGCATAATAATTGCATTTCCCCCGCCGCCCAGGATTGTTGTGAGGATGAAATGACATGATCTTTGTAAAGCAGTTTGCAAATCTTAAAATGCTATATAAATGCCAGTTATGATGATGATGATGATGATGATGATGATGATACATAGTTGGGATTGTTAATATTATTATTACTTGCCAAGAATTGCCCTAAAAAATCTGAATTTTAAGCATAGAGCTCTCTCAACCCCTTCCTTCATGAAAAGACAAAATCGATGCTACTGAAGTTGCTGGTGCCAAGGCTTTCCAGCATGGTGTCTAGATGGTGATTGAAGGCTTCTATGTGTATATTTTATGGAAGTTTCTATTTCTTTTCCTCAAGTTTCCTGTTCTACATAGATTCTGTGTAGGAACTCTTCCCTTGACCATCTGATCCTTGTTGGGTTTTAGAATTCTGAGATGCGATAAAGATATGTAAAATGCATCTTGTAGTTGTTTCCTGTTGCTAAGAAACTGGGAGAGGAATAACCGTTCCCATGAATCATCGGGAATCACATTAATTTAGGGTAATTATCTTTCTTAACCTGATTAGATGGGTTTTATGAAGAACCTGAGATCCCATTTGCAGGCCAGCTCCCCTAAGCACCATGGTGAAGAGCCTATACCATGGGAGGAGAGAAGCACCTTATTTGCATGGAGATCAGGAGCAGGAGTATGGCAATATGTGCTGCACAGACTTGAAGAATGACAAGGATGCTTGATCCTCTGATTAGGCTTGTCAACAGGGAACTAAGTCTCAAAAAGACTTTTCTGGGGGAGCGCATTTGGGAATAGGGAAGAATTTCTTGTTAAATTTTGAACTAATGTTCCACTTTCTATCACTTCCCATTTCAGACTGATGCAAGTATTGGCTCCCCTTTGTTCCCAAGCTTAATTCTGAGGGTAATATCCCTACAGAAAATCTCTCGGCTTGCTATGCAAGTTAAAAGATGCCATTTTAACCTACAACACCACTTTTGCTGACTGCAGAGAATGACGTTAATTTTCTTATTACCCCTCTGACACCTTGGAATCAAACACTTTGACTTCGGGCATGCCGATGAGTCCTCAGCTTCCCTTTTAGGGATCCTAATGGCTGAGCTTTGGGTGAGATTTGAAAGACTGAGATTCAGAAGTGGGATGATGTTACACCTTGGGGGTACTTTACCAGCACTGTGTATAGGGGTTTTTTCAGGCCTGTTCATTAGCCCTTCAAGTTCCCAGTATAAAAATGTACCTGATTCTTTAAACTGGCCATATCTATTTAACTGGGGAGAAAGATAGCATCTGAATAATTTGTGTAAAGAACATAAAGATTTCCTACACCTTATCTAATTCACTTGCTTTTCCTATTTCCAAACAGGGAAGAAAATAACTAAGGGAGTCAGATTTGAAAGTCACACAGCTAGTTATTAATCAGAAAAACTGACTTCACATGGTACATTAAGGTTTGCAAAGCACTTTAGAAAGCCAGCACAAGAACCCAGGCCTCCAGAACCCAGGGTCAGTTCTCTTTTCATTCTATCAAGTTGTCCAGTTTCATGCTAACAACAACAGAAATATTCTATAAAAAGAAAAAAAATATCAAGACTTTCTCCATTTCTATTTTTGGTCAGTGTGTACTAAAAAACTTCCAGAACTCTCAGTCATTAAATCCTGCAGCTAGATTCGAGGTTGGGAAATACTTCAAGATGAAAATCACTTGTAAGCTGTAATAATGGAAAGTGCGACAACACTTAGGGGAGTTACGAACCCATTTTCCTGACTAGAGTTAAGTATATGAAGACTGAACAATTTTATACTCCACAGAGTAGATGCATCTGGTTTGGGACACACACACACACACAAACACACACACACACACACACACACACACACACACACACACACACGACAAGAAACGAGGGGACCAGAATGAAAAAGCCTTGTGATCTGACAATCTGGTACTACCAAAGAGACTACCAGCTGCTCTCAGGTTCTCCACCAGGGTTGTTAGAAGGCAAAGAAAAAAGTGGCAAAGCAGCTGCTCCTGGCAGCCTTGGAGGAATGACTTCTGGTTATACTCCAGAGAGCTCGCTGCTTAGGCTCTGAGTCTGTGTGACAGATCTGAAAAGACCCAGGACAATCCAAGACCATTTGGAGCTTTAGGTTGATTCCACTCCTGTTGAGTATATATCAAAAGTTACAATAAGGAGTTCCTTTCTCAGGCCTTTACTAATTTCATGACCCTGGGGAAGTCATTTGTCCTTCTTCTGCTTCAATTTCTTCGTCTATAAAGTTAGAATGATTAATAATAATACTGATAACTAACATTTATAGAAGGCCTACTATGTGTCAGGCACTATGCAAGGTACTTTACAAATATTACCTCATTTGATGATAGCAACTACCTCATGGGCTATTGTGAGGATCGACTTAGATGACATATGTAAAGACCTTTGCAAACCTTAAAACACTATACAAATGATGATGATAATGATGATGCTTTGTTTTCTAGGGAGGCCAAGGGAAGGTGTTTACTCTTCCAAAGGTCTTGATCTGGAGAACCCCAAGAAAGGGCAATCTGGATTATGAATCGTTCTTTTATGAAAATGTATTTCTTTTTAGTTTACAATATTCAGTCCCACCAGCTTTTGAGTTTTAAATTTTCTCCCCCTTCCTCCCCACCTCCCTCCCCAAGATGGCATGCAATCTGATATAGGCTCTACGTATTAAACATTTTCACATTAGTCTTGTTGTAAAGAAGAATTATAACCAATGGAACGAACCACAAGAAAGAAGAAACAAAACAAAACAAAAAAGAAAGAGAGCAAACAGTATGCTTCAATCTGCATTCAGACTCTGCAATTCTTTCTCTGGATATGGATAGCATTTTCCATCATGAGCCTTTTGGAGTTGTCTTAGAACCTTGTATTGCTAAGAAGAGCAAAGTCTATCAGTTAGTCATCACACAACGTGCTATAACTGTGTACAATGTTCTCCTGCTTCTGTTTCCCTCACTCAGCATCAGTTTCATATAAGTCTTTCCAGGTTTTTCTGAAGTCATCCTGCTCCTCCTTTCTTATAGCACAATAGTATTCCATTATATTCATATACCACAACTTGTTCAGCCATTCCCCAATTGATGGGCATCCCCTCAATTTCTAATTCTTTGCCACCACAAAAAGAGCTGCTATGAACAATTTTGTACATGTGGGTCCTTTTCCCATTTGTATGATCTCTTTGGGATACAGCCCTAGAAGTGGTATTGTTGGGTCAAAGGGTGTACACATTTTTGTAGCCCTTTGGGCATAGTTTCAAATTGCTCTCCAAAATGTTTGGATCAGTTCACAATTCTACCAACAATGCATTAGTGTTCCAATTTTCCCATACCTTCTGCAACATTTATAATTTTCTTGTTTTGTCATTTTAGCCAATCTGATAGGTGTGATGTGGTACCTAAGAGTTGTTTTGATCCACATTTCTCTAATCAATAGTGATTTAGAACATTTTTTCATAGAACTATAGATATCTTTAATTTTTTTCCTCTGAAAACTACCTGTGATTATGAACCATTTGGTAGAAGGAAGATATGTTCTATTTCTCAGGCCTCCTAAATTGACTTGAAACTTTCCAAGGAGGAAAAACTCTGAACACCACTCTCAGAAGAGAATTCTCAGATCTTTAAGTACAGATTAGACAAAGAGTACTGCTCCCTGTTGTTTACAAACAAATAAAACAATTCTGTGTCCACTTCAGACTAAACCTATTCATACCAAGTATATCTTGGGTCTGTGGGGGTAAGGAGGAGGAGGAAGGAAATAGGCATTTACATAGCATCTGGTACGTACAATATTGGCCACTGCACCAAGAACTTTACAAATATTACCTCATTTAATCCTCACAATGACCCTGTAGTACGTTTATTTATTTTATAGTTGAAGAAACAGAGGGAAACAGTGGAAAAGTGATTCACCCAGGGTTATACAGCTAAAGAGTATCTGAGACTGGATTTGTACTCAGATCTTTCTGACTCTAGGCCCAGCAATCTATCCACTGAACCAACCGGCTGAAGTGTAACTGGAGTGTGGATGCTTTCAGTGCTCCTTTTCTATCCCCTCTTCCCATATCCTCCTAACTTTCTTTTCCATGATACTACCAAAACCTTCGGTCAGGAAGGGACCTGATAAACGCAGGTATGAACACTTAATAAGGTTTAATGTGCTATCACTCCCAAGGAGCATTCACATTCTCAAAGCAAACAAAGTCCTGCTTATACTTAAGTCAAAGGACTAAAGTGCAGCAATGCCCTAGTTGGGTGAGACATATTTTTGTGGGGTGGGGGTGGGCAGAGGGGAGGGTAAGAGTCTTTCTTGGTGGCCCTGATATATTATGCAAGGAAGTTACCTATGTCATCTTCCTGTGAGGGTAGCCTGGTCCAGAATAAAACTGTGACTTTTTGATACCTTAATTTGGGAAGATCCAACCATATTGTGTACATTGATTGCAGTGTATACTGGGACAGGGTATAGAAATTGTACAACTGTTAGAGAATAATAACTATGTGGAAGAAAGAGAGAGAGCTTAGCATGGTGAATACAGAGCTGGCTATGGAGGCAGAATGACCTGATTGTAGAAATTTTGATACACACTGGCTGTGTGACCCGGGACAAGTCACTCAGCTTCTTGTTGCCCCCTGAGAATTCTCTAACCTTTAAGTTTCAGAGCAGGTACCCATCTGTTTTGGTAAAGGGCATTACCTCTTTGAGAGTTCCTCATACCACAGATCCATTCCAAAAATTAAAATGTACAGCAACAACAACAAAACATAAGTGGCAATTTCTAGAAGACATCAAATGCTGCTCTATTTACAAATTTCCCAAAAGGATCACTTCCACCTTCAGGTCATTTCCTTCGTTCACTCCTGGGCCCCACAAAGGGAAATTCACATTGGCTTTTCTCCCTGACCACCACCCAAAAAAAATGTCACACAGAGAGAACCC
Source organism: Trichosurus vulpecula (assembly GCF_011100635.1). Classification (NCBI taxonomy): domain Eukaryota; kingdom Metazoa; phylum Chordata; class Mammalia; order Diprotodontia; family Phalangeridae; genus Trichosurus; species Trichosurus vulpecula. The sequence continues at coordinate 85,580,145 of NC_050578.1, read as the reverse complement.
TTTGATTCCTCACATTTTCTGCCCAGATTTCCAGGGGTGTCAATCCTCCACTTGTCAGAAGTGTTCAAATTCACTTGGCAAGTGAACATCAAACAGACTGTGTAAATAAGACCAGGAGAAGCTCATCTTCACTTGGCTCCAGCCTGCCCAGTGCTGTGGAAGGTGGCCAAACCATATCTCCTACACAGAGCACCAGGCTGGTAATGGCTCCATAAAACACTTCAGATCTCATTAAATCCAGGCACACAATGCCAGAAGGAGTAGCTGCAGCCAACCTTAACTTTCCACTCTATGGGATTAATTGAAAGCAAATGAAAAGATTATTCTGCAGGTCTGTAATTTTCAATTCTGTTGCCACCTTGTGGAAAATGATGGAAGGGGAAGGGAAATGGGAAGGGTAGGAAGGAAACAAGTTTCTGTTTAGTGTCTGCCATGTGCCTGGCATCGTGCTAAGAATTTTATAAATACTATCTCGTTTAATCGTCACAACCAACTGGATGGTAGGTGATATTATTAATCCCATGTTACAGTTGATGAAACCAAGGCAGAGGTAAACTGACTTGCCCTGGGGTTAATTTGAGGTTGCATTTGAACTCAGATTTTCTTCTTTAGGCCCACTATGTTCTACACTGCTCCACTTAAGTGGCTTGGTGAAGAAGTAGCATAAACTATTATCCTTCATACCTCAGAGATATTAAAAATATCTGTAAAGATTTCATCCACTAAGACTCAGTGTTCAGAGCAACAGATCACAGTTTACAAAGGACTTAAAGTTAGCAGGCACCCCAGGTCCAATCTTGTCCAATTGTCTTGTATTAGAGATGAGGAAACTGAGGCCTGAGAGGAGGCAGCATGGCATACCCATGTGGCAGAGTGGACAGATAGCTGAGCTTGGAGTCAGAGAGATTTGAATTCAAATGCAGCCTCAGATATTTACTTGCTAGGCCATCTTGAGTAAGTCACTTAACTCTTGTTTGCCTTAGTTTCTTTAACTGTAAAATGGGGATAATCATATCTCCCAGGGGTGTTGTAAGGCTCAAATGAGATAAGAATTGTAAAATCCTAAGTATATAGTAAGCATTCTATAAGTGTTAATGGTGGCTAGGTGGTACAGCGTGTACGCCAGAAGTCAGCTGAATGCTGTTCAAATCCCACCTTTCACATTTACTCCATAAACCATGGACAGGTCACTGAATCTCCCTTGGTTTTTGATTCTTCATTAGTAACATGAAAGGGATGGACTGGATGGTCATTAAGGTGCTACTTACTCCAAGGACATAGTATTAAAGTGAAGTCCAAACTCCAGGGCTCTTTCCACTATAAAATACTACCTGCTAATTATAGCTTCCTCATAACAGAGTTGGGGCAGCTAGGTGGCACAGTGGATAGCTCACTGGGCTTGCATCCGGAAGACTCATCTTCCTGAGTTCAAATCTGACCTGAGAGATTTACTGACTGTGTGACCCTGGGCAAGTCATTTAACCTGGTTTGCCTCAGTTTCTTCATCTGTAAAATGTGCTGAAGAAGAAAAGATACTCCAGTATCTTTGCCAAAAAAACCCCAATAGGGTCACAAATAGTAAGACACAATTAAAACCACTGAACAACAATAATATGAGGAAAAAGTTCTATGATACAATACGACACAGGGGTATGTACCATAAAAGAGAGTACTAGTCAAGCATAGCATCATAAGGAAGAAAGAGAAGATCAGATGTTGTATTATTTGAAATTAACAGCAGACAATGCAAATGGAATCAGATCTCTCTACTGTCTTAGATATGTATTGTTAATGTACTTTTGCTTAATTTGAAGATCTTCCCATCCATTAATAGGATGATGTGACCTGCTTTAGTCACATAGAAGCCGAAGTCACATGAGTTTGAGTCACAAGAGCCTGGGTCACGAGGGTTGTGCTTCCCTCTGACCCTGAAGAAGGGCATATATACTCTGATGGTTAGCATTTTGCTTTGGGGCTCACTCATGGGAAGAATGTTTGTGTGATGTAGCCAGATGAGACTCTGGGCAGCCGTTCAGGAGCCACCTCCTGCCCCCTGCTTTGAAAATTCAGTTGTTGGTGCTTCTCTCTCTGGTAACTATGTATGTATTACTTTGGGTCAGACAGTTGGAAGCCCTGTCTGTTGGTCTTTGCTGTTTGTATTTGCTTTGTTTATATAATTTCTGCTTGTAATTTCTGTTCATATTTTCTCTGAAGTTCAGGGTACTGACTTTTTCCCTGAACTAAGTGAATGATATAGATAGATAGATAGATAGATAGATAGATAGATGGATAATGTTTGATTAAAGTAAGATTGTTGACCCCTTTTAAGTTGCTTTCCTTTCCTTTAGGAAAACAGATCTAAGAACCTATGCTAGCAGCTCTCCTGTGTTCTGGTGTTATTGGTCTTACACCCCCACAACAGCTGCAAGTAACACTGTTTTGACAACATCCTACTTACATATAAAATAATAATCCTGTAGTATTTTAAGAATATGCAATGTTGTCCATGCGGGATATTCCTTACATGAATGCTGATCATAACCAGTCTATAACATGAGGCTTTTTTTTCAAGATTTTGCTAATTCATGGCTAACATGCCAAAATAGAAAAAAGACAAATGATGGAGAAGATCTGGGAAAATTGGACCTGGAAATACCACCACTAGATCTATATCCCAAAAGATATTTTGAAAAATGAAAAAGACCAATATGTACAAAACTATTAATAGCAGCTATTTTCTCATGTCAAAGAATTGGAAATTGAGGAACGGCTGAACAAATAGTGGTATGTGATTGCAATGAAACACTATTGTGCTATTAGAAATGATGAGTGGGATGCTCTCAGAAAATCCTGGAGAAACTTGTATGAGCTGATGCTGAGTAAAGAGAGCAGAACCAAGACAACACTGTACACAGTAATAGAAACACTGTGGGTGATGACCTACTTTGTTAGACTTAATTCTTCTGAGCAATGCAATGATCATTTTAAGACAATTCCAAAAGACTCATAATGGAAAATGCTATCTACATCCAGAGAAAGAACTATGGAGTCTGAATGCAGATCTAAGCATACTATTTTCTCTCTCTTTTGTTGTTTTTTTTGTTTTTTTCTTTCTCATGGTTTTTCCTTTTTGTTCTGAGTCTTCTTTCACAACATGACTAATATGGAAATATGTTTAATGTGGTCATGCATGTATAACCTATATCAGATTGCATGACATCTTGAGGAAGGAGTAGAGGGAAGGGGGAAAATTTAGAACTCAAAATCTTATAAAAGCAAATGTTGAAAACTAAAACTTAATTCTAAAAAAGATTTTGCTAATCCAAAACAGGTATCACTATGCAACCACTCCTGTGATACGTCTCTCTGAACTTTGTTAAAGTGGTCCTCAACCATAAGATACACCCTCCATAACGGAGACCCTATTCAAAACCTTCTTGGCTTGAAAGGATCTGTGGGAATTTGTGCCTTAGTGGCATAGCCTTAAAAAAAACTTAGATTCACACCTGTATCACTTAATAATGGAGTTTTATCCCCACAATAATATTAATATTGATATAAAGAACAGTTGACATTATCCTGATATGCTCAGGTTTATAAATCACTTCCCTCACAACAATCCTGAGGCAGGTAGCAGAAAAGAATTATTGTCTCATTTTACAGGTGAGGAAACTGGGGTTCAGTGAGGAGATTTGGTCAAGGTCAGGTGGCTAACAAATGATAACAGCTAAGGTTCAAAGCCAGAGATATGGAACCAGAGAACCTCCACTTGAATCCCAGTTCTGGCACTTCCTGTGTGACTTTGGATAAATCGCGTTTACCTCTCTGGGTCTCCTGTGTCATCATCTGTAAAATTGGGGGTTGTACTAGTTGACCTGTAAGGTCACTTATGTCTCTAAATCTGATTCTATCACTTTAAAATGTTCTCTCTTCTATATGCATGGCACCTCTAAAAAGTACATTAGCTCCTTGAGACCACTCCTTACAGGTAATGTATTAGGTTAGCAGTTTTTCAGTCATGTCACACACTCCGTGATCCCATTTGGAGTTTTCTTGGCAAAGATACTGGAGTGGTTTGCCATTTCCTTCTCCAGCTCATTTTACAGATGAGGAACTGAGGCAAACAGGGTTAAGTGGTTTCCCAGAGTCACAGAGCTAGCAAGCACCTGAGGCCAGATTTGAACTAAGTTTTTCCTCACTCTAGGCCTGGTACTCGATTCACTGTGCCACCTAGCTGTACTATATGTAATATATAACTGCATGCATTTCAGTGTGTGTGTGTGTGTGTGTGTGTGTGTATGTGCATAGGAACTGTGGTATAGTTAATAGAGATCTTTTCTTAGAACCAGCAAGACTTGCATTCAAATCTCACTGCAGATACTTATTAGCTGCATGACCATGGAAAGGTCATTTAACTTCTCAGTACCTCAGTTTCCTCATCTGCAAAATAATAGGCCTGGACTTGATGACCTCTAAGGTCACTTCCAACTCTCACTCTATGATCCTATGAGAAATAAGACCTGAGTTCAAAAATTCCCTCTGAAACCGTTACTCAAGCTCTCCATGCTCTTCTAGACAATGCTCTACGACCAGAAGTTACAAATAAAGGCTGACCTGCATTGGTAGTTGACATTTCCTAATCTTGGAGTTTCCTATAGCATTGAAATCATGATGTAAAACCCAAACATATGTGTATGCATAAGAATATATACATATATTTCTATGCACACATATATTTATATACATATGTGTGTATATGCCCATTTACGCATATGTGTATGTATGTGCACGTGTATTGCCCGTATAAATATATGTGCATTATATATATGCCAATATATACACCCATATATTTAAAGAGGAATCTTATTTGATTAATTAATAAATTGCCTTCCTCTGCAAGCTACATGGTGCCCAAGGAGATGATAAAAATTAACCCCCAAAATCATACCTTGCATGAGGGTGCCCATTATAAGGACAAACTTTCCTGGTAACTAAGTAACATAATCTCTATCATTCTCTACCAAGTTCATGGCCAGGCATACTTTACTCACATTTAAAAAGATATAGAGTCAAACCCTCATTTTCCTGATAAATAAACCAAGTACTGAATCCTATAGCGAATTAGTGGCAGATGATACATTATTAGCAAATAGCGAATATCCTGACCACCATGCTCTTTACACGCAGCCACATTTACTCCAAAGCTGGCAAAAAATAAAACTGTCACGAACTCTTACTTGAATTGTGTATGAAAGGTCAAAGTTCAACGTTTCCTACCTTCCAAAATACTGTGGCTGAGCAATGGAAATCCTCTGAAAAATCACTGGAAATCTGTTTGCAAGAGTCTGTTGAAAAGAAAGATTTCTTCCATTCACCCTAAGATTTATTCTGTCATTTCCTTAGTCACTCTGCTTTCTAGAGAGGTGGATTGTATCCTGAAGGCACTAGCCTGATAAACAGTCTTTTCTGTGCAAAACAATATAATCTCCAGCTAATTCTCTATTTTAGGGGCAGAGAGAAGAAACAATCTCTGCCTCATCCCAAGAAAGTTACTTTTCGCATGATAAAGACCACCTGCTTCTAGTTAGTGGTGATAGAGAGTGGGGTAGAATACAGAGTTTTTATTTTCTTCTGTTACAAATATGTTTTATGATCAGAAAACTATTATCCAAAGGACAAATTTCTTTTTTCCCCTCCCTTTAGGGCTAATGGCAGATAATAGCTTATGCCCCCCCATGTATTGACTTTTCTTGGTTCTTTAAATATTAGGCCAAACTATTCTTTCACAGTTTGTGCTTATAACATAAACCATAGCAAACTCAGGGAATTTCAGAGGTGATTAAGTCCTGTCTAGGAGTTCTTGTCCATGGAAGCCTAGGAGATCTGGATTATCTTTAGTTAGCCTCAGCTCAGAGGAGTCCTTCTTTGAGCAATAGTTTCCATTACCAGGGAAAAATTAATTATCCAACAAAACTTCCTAGAAGAACCTGCCAGAACAAACATATTGTGAGCCAAAAACTTAAAAATTAATCCATTGTGGTGGCTTTACACAAAAAAAAATCATCTTCCCTAATCAGGATACTCTTAGCCAAGGCAAAAATGTGCCTACAGGATCTGATAGCTAAAAACATATGAATAACATGTGCCTACAGGATCTGATAGCTAAAAACATATGAATAACATACTTATGTCTTGTTTCAACTATCAATGATTGATGGTCAGATTCACATCCTTTAATATGCCCAGAAGAGAAGCTTATAAATACAAATGTAACTTTCGTGACAGGAAGGGCAATTTAGGTTTTGACTTTATATTGCCAGTCACTAAGTATATCTGGCACACAGTAGGCACTTAATAATTGTGTGCTGAATGGAAGAGAATACCTAGAATTAGTATTTACTAAGCACCTACTATGTGTCAACCCCTATGCTAATCACTGGAATTAGTAAGTTTAACTGATAAAAAAAGGATGAGTAGTGTTACTTCATGTGTAATGGTTTGGTGATTCCATCATCAAAATGAACCACTTGGTTATCACTGATGAAATGGGATTGTATTTTTGCTTTAGCTCCAAATATACCCTTTAGGGAATGGAAATTAACGTTGCTTTTTAAATGGATACCATGCTTCTTCAGTTATAAGGTGATAAAGATAAAGGTTTGTTAAAGCAACATTTTAATGAAATGAGACTTGAGTGTTGGCATTATTCATTCAACATATATTTATTAATTATTTTAAAATTCCATTAATGTGCTAGGCTATCATTCAGAAATAGATTCAGAAACTAAATTCAGAAACAATAATGAATAAATCTCTCCCCTCAAGTATACTACAGTTAACAAAGCCTCAGAAAGAAGGATTCTTGCCACTCTCTGAAGTCCTTGGCATGGTTCAACATCAGAAACAGAAGTGATTTTTTTCAGTGGAAATGATAGTAAAGAAGAGGCATTATTATCTGCTTTGTTGCTGTCCCTTAAGAACCTTGAGATCTTTCTACAGAATTAGAGCTGAAACTTCCACGCATGTTGCCTCCCCCATGAAAATGTAAGCTCGAGAGCAGAGATTGAGTGAATTTTCTATTTGTATCCCCAGTTATCAGTACCATGTTTTACACACAATAAGCACTTACTAAGCACTTCATTCATTCATTTATTCATTCATTCCTTAAGGAGCATTCGTCCAATTAGGAGGAGCCATTTATAATACATATATAATAAAATACAAAACAATTTGGAGGAGGGAAAGCCCTCATAACCAAATGTCATCTTCTTTTAGCAATGCGGCCAGGGAAGGTCAATTTGTACCCTTCAGCTAATGTGGTTCCTTTGTGACAAACTTTAAAATGCTATAGAAGTACAACATATTGCATATGTGTATATGTGTGAATATTTACTTATTATTGTTTTATGTATTTTTAAATCTTATTTTATTTCTAATTTATGGAATAAAACAAGTATTTCCATAACATAGTATAATAAAAAAGATAATTGTACGTAAAACTGCAAATCTGTTATGTACAACTTGCTATTCCTTTTAAATATATCATAAAGTTATTGTGAAAATTTCATTTTTTTCCCTTTTTTCTTTCTCTGTCCTGTCACACCCTAGAGATGGCTACCATTAGACACAAAGATACACACACACACATATATATGCATACCTAAAAAATATATATGCAAAATTATTCTATATACAATTCTATTTATTAATTCTTCTCTGGATGCAAATAGTATCTTTCTTCATATGTCTTTAACTGTTAACTGGGGTATTTATAATAGTCAAAATGACTTATTTATTCAAAGTGTTTTTTTAGTTCTGCTTACACTGTACATTATATATTTTGTTTTTATTGTTATATCATCACATATTACATATAAACAATATAATTGTATGCTATATACTCACATGTATATATGATGTATTATTATTATTATTTCTTATTTGGAGTCAACTCAGTGGTATAATGAATAGAACTGAGTTCAGATACAACCTCAGATACTTCTTAGCTGCATGACTCTGGACAAATCACTTAACCACTGTCTGCCTCAGTTTCTCCAAATGAAAGATGAAGACAATACTATCACCTATTTGTAAGGGTTGTTGTAAGGATAATTTGAGATAATTCTTGCAATTAAAGTGCTATGCCAGCTATTTTTGTTGTTATCATTGTGATTATTTCAAAGATAACAACGAAAAAAAGAATAAAGAGTATCTCACATGGATTCCTTTGGCAGAGCCTTAGACATGACTAGGTCCTGTGCATGGATGATATTTAACTCTTACCTTAGAATGAGAAGTCTGATATGCAAATATTCTTAATTCAGCTCTGATTTCACCAATCAACTCCCTCCATCCATGGATCAACAAGTGACATCTGTGATCTAGTAAATTAGTCTTAGGGCATTGCTTGAGATGAACTCTAGCCATAGCACAGCTTCCACACCACATTTCTTACAGTGTTCTCAAAGCTACATAACTTCTTATTCTTCCTCTCTGGAGGAGCTGACATAATTATAGTCTTACACAGATAGTATATACAAGATGAATTGGTAAATATTATAATATATACAAGTCAAAACTGGAAAAGGGAGACAAAGTCAGTAATAGGTAGGTACCTCAAATATAAAGGATATATATATTTGTATATATATATGTATATATAATATGTATATATATCACTACTACCTTTTTAGATTCTGATTATAAAACCCTAATGTCCATTATAGTCATCAGAAATTAGCGTAGTGATCATTATGTTACAAAAAAAGTTAAGCTTATCACAATGGGATAAAGTGAGGCTATTTTGTGAGGAAATTTTATTATTTACAAGGTATTATTTATACCCCTAGCTTCTAATTATCCTTTAGTCTTTTAGTGGATTTTCGCCTCTAATTGGACAGATCTTAACTCATTGATCTTTTTTTTATCCTGCTTAGTTCTTGCTTATGTTCTTCCATGAATGCTCCCTGTAGGATGGACCCAATGTGAACCCCAAATAATCTACCCAATGGCATCCATAGACAATGTACCCAATGGGCTTAAGGTCTCTTCACAGTCTGTGGGCATGAGTACAGCACATGGGTGGGCTGCCCATCTGTTATCCCCTACTGTCCCATAATATGGGTTCTAATGTTTTGTTTACAGTTCTTAATGGCATAAATTACCATTTTATTCAGCTCATGCTTATAATCAAACGTTCTGACTCAGGCAACTGAATGCTGCTTATTGGGTATTTTATTCTGCAGCTACCATGGTATCATAGAAAGAGAAGAGAATTAGGAATAAAAAGGCCTGGGTTCCAATGGTTGTTCTGCATATTTCTGCCTATTAACCTTGAGCAAATCATTGCTTCCCATCTCAAGGTCTCACTTTCTTCACCTATAAAACGAGAAGATAAGGCCAGATGACCTCCAAGGGCTATTTAGCTCTAAATCTATGAGCCTATGATTTTCCTTCACTTCTAAGATGAAAATATACAGTATGTAGAGATATTATATAGTACTTAGCTGTAGATAGATAGATAGATAGATAGATAGATAGAGGCTTGACTTTCATTAGAAATAATATAGGAGAAAGGGTGTATGAACAAGAGCTAGAGAAAAAGCAAAGGGTAGGAACAGGGGAACCCTAGATTACACATACACACATTATAAAGTAGGGGATAGGAGAGAGATCAGGGTAGTTTTAGGTTGATGGATATTGGAGAAAAGTAGATTGTTGACAAATCAACTATCAGACACTAACCTAAGTCTGTATTTCTTCTTACTGAAATAAAGTAAGCAGTAACTAGACAGTGCAATGGAGAGAGAACTAGACTGGAGTCAAAAAGACCAGAGTTCAAATCCAGCCTCAGACACTTACTGACTACGTAACTCTGGCAGGTCATTTAATCTCCATCTGCCTCAGTTTCCTCACCTGTACAATGGGGAAAAAGAAGAGCATGAAGATAATAAGTTGTTGTGAGGATCAAATAAGATAATCACATTTGTAAAGTGCTTTGGAAACTTTACAATGCTATATAAATGCTAACTATTATTGTAGGAAGCAGCCAGGCAGCACAGTGTGTAAGATTAAGAGCACTGGATGTGGAGTCAGGAAGAGTTGAGCTTGAATCCTACTTCAGATAGTGTCTACCTGTATAACCCAAGACAAGTCATTTAACCTCTCAACCGCAGTTTGCTGATATATAAAATAAGGTTAATAATATCACCTCTCTCCCCACATGGTTGTAAGGATCAAATGAGATAACATGTGCATTACTTCAAAACTCTTAAAGTGCTACATAAATGCTAGTTATTATTGTTGATAATTCATAAACTTATTTCAGACAAGTCCTAAAAACCCATCTGTTATAATATTTGCTGCATAGTAAATGGATTGTAAACTATAAAGTACAATATAAATTTTATATAATTACTAATTTTGAGAAATATAAACCAAGTTCCCATTTTATAAAGGAACTTTAAGAAAAAAAATTGGAGAAAATTCAGATTGAGGATAATCTTTGGATAATTTTACCATTACTAATGATTAAGAATGGGCTAAATAACTTTTTTTTAAAAAAATGGTTTGTATATCCTAGATGATTTTTATTTTTTAGGACCCCAGACATAGCAGTTTTTCGTATATTTTCATTTGATCTTTAAAAAATGATTTTTAAGTCTGTATTTTCTTTTGCAATATGGCTAATATGTAAATATGTTTTGCATGTGTATCAGCAAGGCAATAATCACAACATCGACAATAATTGCGAATATGCCTGTGTAGTTCTGTATCACAAAATATGAGAGACTCTCCATATAGAATGTAGAAGTAAAACACTTATTCAGACACCAGAGGACCAAATCCCAAAACCAGTAAGTCCAAGACATCCAAGAGACAACCAAATCCCCAAACCAGTAATTCCAGTTCATAATAACAGCAAGGAAGTTAAGATACAATATCAGAGCACAGAGCCTAGCCATCCCATTACCTTTCCGCCTGCTGGGGCTCTCCCACAAATACTCACAAATCCTAGCTGACTCTTTGCCTGTGTCCTTCTCCTCCCATGGTTCTAACTCGCTCTGAGCATTTCCTGCTCCACCCTTCCAGTTCCACCTGTTCAGTAAGCTCCTCCCACCACATGTGACTTAGGCTTCCTGTGACATAAGCAGGTAACATGGGCCTATTAATGGGTGGGAAAGATCTTCAAGTTTACATCACCATTATTGCATGATTGCACATGTATAATCTATATCAAATTGCTTGCTTTCTCAAGGAGGAAGGTGGGGAGGAAGGGAGAGAATTTGGAACTCAAAAATTAAAAAAAAAACAAATGTTTAAAAATATTTTACATGTAATTGGGAAAAATAAAATAAGAGAAAAAAAGAGATGAAAAATTTTTAGGTGTATGGATTTTGCAACTTTGTACCTGATACCAAATGATGGTATTTCAAAAATTTATGGAGTATGGCAGAAGTCAGGTCTAAGAAAAGTTGCCTCTATTTATGTCTCAGAGTCTTCAAATATTAAAACAGTAAGATGTAGAACTTTGGTTAGAGTGCCCAGTGCCTATCAAGCTCAAATGGTCCTATTTTTATACAAAAGAAAGAAGTTTTCAGAAAGTATAAATCTGCATAACCTGTTCACAAGGTGACAGTATTTGGGAGTTACTGTACAATATGAAATTCACACAATCATCTCCAGCTTGAGTGTTCTTGTCAAGGGGCAACTACAAACTTACAATTAAGAAAGTTTTCTGGCAGAACCACTAATAGATGTCAAATTTTTGACCCACTTAGATGCTTTATGTTAAGTATTTCAGAATGTTTTGTACTTGCTGATTTTTAAATATACCCTTTGCAGGAGCATATCTTTTCCATATGTAGGGTGGATAGTAATTTGTACCTAAGAAAGAGCCAAATGCATTATTATCATCAAGGATTAGAAGATTGAAATCAGAAATAGTCCCTGACCTTTATAAGAGGAGTTCCCAAGCAGGTATACCAGCTTATTCTTGTACTGCACCTCCTCCTGCTCCTTCTATATTTGTATGTATCTGAGATTGAAAGATAGTTAAAAATAAGACTAGGAATTATAGGGTTTAGAATAGGAAGAGACCTAAGAGATCATTTCATCCAACTCCATTTTAAAAGTAAAGAAACTGAGGCCCAGAACCATTATTTGTCCAAAATAATATGTCCATTACTTGTGGAATGTGGACTCCAGCACATGACTTTTGATGATAAATCTAAAGGATCTTTCTACCATACTATGCTATTTCTTGGTACCATATGCAAATACTGTGTGTGTGGATGCATTGCATTTTTTTAATTGAAACATAGTATTACTATGAGAAAAATCCTTGGAATAAGAGCAAAGGTGACCTCCCTGGCTCTGGCAATAAGTGATAATGAGCTTTGGCAAAAAAACTTCAAATTATGAACCTCAGCATCAAACCCACTATTTAAGTAAGAGGCCCATGGTATAGACCTTCTGTATTTTAGTATCTCTCTCCCTTCCTTTTCTGTGTACGTACATTCTCCCTTACTACCTTTCATGTCCTGTCTTCTCTTTCTACTCACATATCATTCTTTGTAGTCCAGCATTTCCGGCTTTCCCTTCATTTTTCTCCAAAATTATAAATGCACAAAGAAAGATGGAGGCCGGAGTGTGGGATAATAGAAAGACCATTACTGGGAAATGGAAGAAATTTCAGTCCCCATTTTACTTCATGTGCATCCTAAATGTGTAGCCATAGACAAGTTATTTAAAATTAAAAGGACCTAGTTTTAAGACTCTAAGGTATCTTAAAGGCTTTCTAGTCCAACGTTCTCATTCTACAGATGAAGATATTGAGACTGAGGAGGATAAAGTTCTTTGTCCAAAGTCACAAAGGTAGAAAATTGGCTTAGCCATAATTTTAATTTAGAATTTCTGACTTCCAATCTAATCACCTGCTTACTCTACCAAGCTATCTTAATCTCTTAGCCTCGGTTACCTTATCATATGAAAAATAACAATAATAACACCTGTAGTATCATCACAAGGTTGTTAAGAGCATCCAGGAGAAGGGGAGGTAGCATTTCTTTTTGTCTTTGCTTCCCGATTATTTAGTACCATGTCTGACACAGGAAAAGGTTTCATAAACATTTCTTTAAATGAACTGAATTGAAAGTGATACTATACCATGTACAATGCTTTCCAAACCTGAAAGCACTTTCTAAATGGAAGCTATTATTATCACTGACCTAAAGAGATGACACCAGCGGCAGAGATAGATACTGTGGCCATATGTGTATTTTTTTATTTATCTTATTTAGAATTTATGGAATAAAATGAGCATTTCCATAGCACAATACAATAAAAGATGATTATACATGAAACCACTAATCTACTATTCACAACTTACTATTCTTTTCAAATATACAACAAAACGTAAATTTCTTTTTTTTCCTTTTTTTCTTCCCTATCCCCCCCACCCTAGAGATGGCTACCATTAGACACAAATATATACATATATATATACACATCTATATACACACACACACGTGTGTGTGTGTATGTATACATAAATTTATTCTATACATACTTCTATTCATCAGTTCTTTCTCTGGATGCAAATAGCATCTTTCTTCATATATCCTTAATAGATAATTTGAGCATTTATAATAGTCAAAATAACTTATTCACTCAAAGTAATTCTTTTTTTGTTGTTTTTTTTTGAGGGGAGAAGGCAGGGCAATTGGGGTTAAGTGGCTTGCCCAAGGTCACACAGCTAGTAAGTGCATCAAGTATCTGAGGGTGGATCTGAACTCAGGTCCTCCTGACTCCAGGGCCGGTGCTCTACTCATTGTACCACCTAGCTGCCCTGAAGTAATTCTTAAAACAATATTGCTGTTGCTGTATGCAATGTTCTTTTGGTTCTGCTTATTTCACTCTTCATTATTTCTTGAAAGTCTTTCCATGTTTTTCTAAGATCACCGAACTCATCATTTCTTGTAGCACAGTAGTATTCCATCATAATCATATACCACAGTTAGTTCAGCCATTCCACAATTGGGCAACCCTGCAATTTCCAGTTCTTTGCTACCATAAAGAGAACCACTAAAAATGTGTTAGGTTTTTACAAATTTTATAAACATTAAAGGTTCTTTCATTTTTCCTTAATCATCTTTGGAAATAGACCTAGTAATGATACTGCTTGTTCAATGCAGAGGTACTTTTCTGTGTTTAATATGTGTGTCTTTATTTAGGTATCAATCAACCTTCGTGTAGTAGTGGATAGAAAACTGACCTTCAAGGCTTAAAGATATTGGATTAAGTCCCACCTTTTATATACAATAGCTACACTAACCTAGTCAGGTTACTTAAACTCTCCATGTTCCAGGCAAGTCTTGAAGATGAGAAGATGCTAACTTTCACTGGCAGAGGGAGTTTCCACAACCCCAAAGAAATCACAGGTCCAGCTCATCTAGTTTGCACAGTAGATACAGTGTTGGATAGGGTCAGGGAAGACCCAAGTTCAAATTCTTCTTTAGATCCTTACTAGCTCTGAGACCCTGGACAATTCACAATTTCCCATCAATAGTTTCCCCATCTGCAAAATGGAGTTAATGATTATACGTAATTCATTTTTGGTAGGATCAAACGAGTTAACACATGTAAAAGGCTTTGTAGACCTTAAAGCATTATTATATTTTTTATTCCTATCAATCAGTCAACCAGCCCTGCTGATACAATGGTATAAAGTTTTTTGTTTTTTTTTTCCCAATCTGACAAGTCTGAGAGCCATACGTTTGCTTGCCTTCTCCCCCTAAACTCCCAACTAAGATATCATGGAAAGACCACAAAGACTTGTACATCCTTAGTAAGAGTATCCTCATAGGGACTCAGAGAGTAGCATACTTAGCATTGAGACTATCTAGACTGGTGGGTTTGAAGTTGTGAAAGCAGGCCTCTAGAGAGGAACTTGTCATTGTTTTTAGTGACTGAGAAGGGTCCAAAACACCAAAGCCAATTCTCTAAGTTTTGTCAAAGTACCTGA
Source organism: Trichosurus vulpecula (assembly GCF_011100635.1). NCBI lineage: Eukaryota > Metazoa > Chordata > Mammalia > Diprotodontia > Phalangeridae > Trichosurus > Trichosurus vulpecula. The sequence continues at coordinate 85,565,120 of NC_050578.1, read as the reverse complement.
AAGAAAATGCAGGTCAGCCTTGGGTAGGTAGTTAACTGCAAGGAGTTTTCTCCATAGCAATATACTAGACTGGTATTTAGGGGAGGGGGAAGAACAAAAATATACATAATGAAATTTTTCCCCTCCAGGGTTAGCTATAGAATATTCAATAACTGTTACAAAACAAGCCAGGCCTCCAAGGACTCTTAGGTGCCTACCAGCATTTATCATGTAAATCAGTTGTCTCACTTCATTTGTTTTGCCAGGCACAGCTAGGGTTGTGTGTCAGACTATTTTTTAAAAGATTTCTCTTTTTTTCCCTCTAAAGGCAAATGTTCACATTTTAACACTAAAGGCTGTGCTGTGGGCCTAAAGGCTATAATAAACCTATGATGGGGGTGGGGGGGGATGCTGTGATTTGAAAAGAAATGCTAATTTGGCTTTTCGAGTTTGCTTTGTGAGGCTGCTAGGATAAGAACTTCATTAATTGCCTTAAATATGTCTTTAGAATTGAGGTCTGCAACCTTTCCAAAGTGGGACACCAAGCTGCTGACCCTCTGTTCTGGCAGAGGAGAAAGAGAGGAGACAATGAGTGGTGCTGTCTACAAAGGGTCTTCTAGAGCTCAAAAAAAAAGGGCCCTCACCCATGTGTTTCAGCAATTCATCACACTTAGAGTTCCCTTTTTAAAAAATCCAAAAACTCCCTCTGAGGTTTAAGCGTATTAGCCTAACTGAGATAAACATATTGTGGAAAGTGAAATTTTTATGGGAGAGAAGTTAAAACAAAACAGTCATTTGGGAGCACGGGGACTGTTGTGGAAAACAGATCTGAGAAGGGCAATTTGTAAGATCTTAGGATCATACATTAAGAATAATTATGGGGGCAGCTAGGTGGCTCAGTGAGTAGAACACCAACCTTGGAGTCAGGAGGACCTGAGTTCGAACCCAGGCTCAGACACTTGACACTTACTAGCTGTGTGACCTTGGGCAAGTCACTTAACCCCAATTGCCCTGCCTTTCCCCATGCAAAAAAAAAAAAAAGAAAGAAAGAATAATGATGGATTTTAGAGATAATCTAGTCCAGGCCTGCACAACTTATGGCCCTTGGCCCTCAGGCTGTTTGTGGAGATATTCAAAACATCCATAATAAGTAGGTAGGGTAAGTCAGAAGACCATAGAATTTAGTGTTGGAAGGTACCTTAGAGACCATCTAGGCCACTCTCCTTAATTCATGGTCTAGGAAGTTGAGGTCCACAAAAGGGGAGGGGCTTGTCCCAAAGTTAAAGAGCTAGATATCATCATCCCCATTACCCAAATGGCCAGAGACTTTCCTCCAGGTCTTTTAATATCCAGTGGCTACCAGTGTTACATTTGGACAATCCATCTGTTATATTGCTAAATGCCTAACCATCCTTCAGTGATGATGATAATGAAAGAGAAGGAGGAGAAAGAGGAGGAGAAGACAGAAAAGGAGGAGGAAAAGGAAGAGGAAGAGAAGTAGGAGGAAGAGGAGGGGAAGAAGAAGAAGAAGAGAAGAAGAAGAAGAAGAAGAAGAAGAAGAAGAAGAAGAAGAAGAAGAAGAAGAAGAAGAAGAAGAAGAAGAAGAAGAAGAAGAAAGCTTTAAAAATTGTCAAGCATCAGGCAATATGCCCTTAACACTTAAAACTCATCTTCCTTCCCCCTAGCCTGAAAACAGGTAGAAATTTTACATAGATTCCCAAAGTGGGTGGGAGCTGGAACCATCCGGGAGTGGTAGTAGCCTCAAGCGCAATTGGAGGACATTGAATAAAAATAAAGGGGCAGTGGAAGCATAAAGAAAGAAGAGAAGATATGAAAATTTTGAAAAACTGTTCATACATGTTTCATCTGTTGTGTAAGTTGTAGTGATTACATTATTTTCCCAATAATCCAGAAAATGCAAGTTATAATCAATCAGTGGTCAAGTCCACCAACAGGTCTTACCAAGTAAGTCTTGGCAGGCAAATGAGTTGTGTGTTGTAGAGAAGTCCAGCATGCATAAGCAGAAAGATGTGTGTGTAATGACTTTTTATGAGATGATATTATATAGTTACATGACACAATATTTTGTCATCAAAATTTCAATGCAGCAAAAAAACCAAATTTACAATAAATTATTAAATTTAAGATGTGTCATTTAAAAAAATATTTTTTAAATGACTCAAACTTAAAAAATCATTAAAAGGTGAAAGAAAGTAGATTTCCAGGGGGGTTCTGAGTAATTTTTTTTAAAGGGGACAATAGGCCAAATAAGTTTGGGAACCTCTGTATAAGGCCAACCAAAAGAAAACATTCCTCTTTGCCTTCTGTCTACAATAGCTCTTAGTCTGAGTTCTGTGAATTTTAAAAGAGAAAAAGCATTTAGATAACTTTATTTTAATAGAATTCATTCCTTTGCAATCCTATACATTTTATTTTGTGTATATAAAAGTGTTATTCTGAGAAGGACTGCATAGGCTTCACTGGACTGCCAGAGAGGTCTAGGACACAGAAAAAGTTAAGCAGTTCTAATACTAGGTCATGTACCTTGAAGAATGTTTTTAGCGGTGAGGATAGACATATGTGAGAATAGGCAGAGTCACTGACACTGACAAAATGCTTCTAATAGTGAATGTTAGGATTAAATGTGATTCTCATTACATCCTTTAATTTAAAAAGTTTGCCTGAAAATACCTCTCAATTGAATGACTAAATATATACAATATTTTCTTGAGTGTACCTCCTGGGTAAGCTGAGTTGCCATATACATATATGTAATCAATAAATGTCATGAACTCATTACCCAGAAGAGAGTTATCAGACACATGACCTGTAATACTCATGAGTGCCTCCTGAATGAGGCTGATCCAGATTAAATGTAGTTGAGATGTGTTTAATAAAATAAATAAAAATACAACAGAATATGGATAATGTTAATATGCTTTCCTATGTCAACATGCTGCCTGCAGAGATCCTTATATCCATTTTAGCGACCCACGTTTTTGTTTGTATTTAACACCATTGACTTAGAACATGTCTTTTAGTATGCAAACATGCTTTATGTGCATATACTTTTATGCTTTTTTATTAGACCCATCATTTTATTGTAATGGTCTAAAACCATTAAGGAAACTCCTTATACCAATGTAGGTTAGCAACTGTTCTGAAATTTATAGTCTTAGAATTGCCTAAGAGTTTGACAGGTTGATTGACTTACTCAGAACATAGATCCAGTATATGTGTATCAGAGGCAAGATGAACAGTTCTTCCTGGCTCCAAGTCCAAAAATTTATTCACTATATCATGTGGATTCTCCTCACTTCATTCTACACATACATAGATAAATATAGATAAATAAATATAGGGGTGTGTGTGTGTCTGTGTGTGTGTGTGTGTGTGTGTGTGTGTGTGTGTTTGTGTATTTGGGGCCAGCTAGGTGACATGGTAGTGCAGGACCTAGAGTCAGAAGACCTGGTTGCAAATCCAGGCTCAGACACTTACTAGCTATGTGTCCCTGGACAAGTCACTTAACCCTATTTGCCTCAGTTGCCTCATTTGTAAAATGAGCTAGAGAAAGAAATGGCAAACCATTTCAGTATCTTTGCCAAGAAAACCCCAAATGGAGTCACGAAGAGTCAGACATGACTGAAACGAGTGAACAACACCTCTCTCTCATGCACATGATTCTGAAATTTACTTATCCAGTCCTAACCTGTCTTCTGACTTGAAATCTCTCCTTTACCCATTGACTATTGTAAATATCAAACTGGATATCCCCATAGACAGTCTAAATTGAAACACATCCAAATTAAACTTATTCTTATTTCCCCATAAATTCTCACCTCTTCCTGACTTCTCTATTACCGTCAAGGGCATCTCCCCAGTCACTCAGGCTCAAAAACTAAGTGTCAGCTGAAACTCCTCACTCTCTCTCACTCCTCCATATCCAATCAGTTGAAGAGTTCTGTCAATTCTAACTTTATAAAAGTTCTCATATATACCCCCTGCCTCCCTACTGACATAATCACTGCTCTAGTGCAGACCCTCATCACCTGTCATTTCTGGACCATTACAAGGACCGTGTGGTTGGTCTCCTAGCTTCAAGTCTCTCCTTATTTCAATTTATACTCCATTCAGCTGCCAAAGTGATCTTTCTAAAGCACAATCCTGACCCTGTCACCCCTTTTCCAATTCAATAAACTCCAGTGACTCCCTATCACCTTCAGAATCAAAAAAAAAGTCTTGTTTGGCATTCAAAACCGACCATAACCAGACCCCTTCCTATATTTCCAGTCTTCCTACACCTTACTCCCACTTTACTGTACTCTACAAAGCAGTGATACTAGACTCCTTTGTCCTCTCACTTAAAACTACCTCTCTGGACTCTATTCATTTTCACTGTCTCCCATGCCTGGAATTTTTTCCTTCCTCCTCTCTGCCTCTTGTATTCCTTCAAGTTTCACTAGAATCCTACCTTCTGCAAGAATTCCTTATCAATCCCTATCAATGCTAAGGTCTTCCCTCCAAGATTATCTCTAATTTCTCCTGTATCTACCTTAATTGTATATGGTTATTTGCATTTTGTCTCCGCCATTCAACTGTGGACTCCTTGACAGTAGGGGCTTTCATCCTTTTTGTATCCCCAGAGCTGAGCACAGGTGCCTAGCACCTAGCAGGTTTGGATAAATGCTTTTTGATTTGACTTGCTATGGCACAAACTTCATAGAGTCATTGAGAAGTTCGAATGAGATAATGTATGTAAAGCATTATAGAAACCTTCAAGTAAAAGGTTCTTTGCCTAATTAATATGCTTCCAAAAATGTGGTGACTGAATTTGAATAATACAACAGATGTAATCCCTAGCCCAGTAAAATGGGACTGTTATCTTGCCTTGCTAAATAATCTTCCTCTCCTAAAAGTCTAAGAACAGATTACCTTTTTTATTTTTCTTCCTTTTGGCTGCTATAAAGCACAAGATACTCATATGAAGCTAACAATCCCCTAAAACTCTTAGATTTTTTTTTCAAATTAAGATCCATGATCTTGTGTACACAGACACAAAGACATGTGCACATCCCAAAAGTCTTAGGGTAGTTGTAAACAGCAATAGCAAAATACATGTGTGTGCACCCACATACACACACACAGATTATGTGAAAATGCTTCATTTTTGCAGGCATAACATTTCATATAAATTATGTCGATTTCTACTTTCAGTAAGATTTCTAAAGTCAAGAATGACCCTCATCTAAATGTTTTTAAAGTAGATAAAATGTGAATCCAAAGAGCTTTAGTTTTTTTTTTGTGCATTTTCCTCGATTTTACTTCCTTATCCTTTCCAGACACAGACTTGCATAAACATACACCCACATCCCCATTCTACTTTAAGGGGAATTATATATTCATACTGTAATAATACTCACAATTTAGAAAATCTAAAGCTAAAGTGTGAGAAGCACGTCTCAGAGTAAGCTGAGTCAGGAAGTAAGATCTTTGTACCCCCGATCCTCCTTCAAACATCTTTACTTTTATGCATCTGTCATTTTTCACAGTCACAGAAAGCAGGTTTTAATCTACCATTTGTCTTTCTAAGTGGTATCTGTAAAAACTGGGCTGAACTAATTGCTGCATTTAGTCTTATAAATACAAGGCTAAGAGTATGCACTGCAGGTACAAGGGAGTGTCTAACTGGTTTCCTTTCCATTCCATTTTGCATAGATACTACTGGGACTGCTAAGACTAAGCTCATCTCTTTTATAGGTTAGTTGGTCAATAAAAATTTATTAAGCACCTACTGTGTATCAGCCACTATGCTAAATGTTGGGGATACAAATACGAAAAATCTCTGCCCTCAGGGAGCTTATAATCTAATGGGGGAAGACAGCACATAAAAGGAAACTGAAAAGAGGTGATGGGGATGCAGGGAAGGTACTCAATCCAGATGCATGGTGAAAAAGTGACAGAAGTCCCAAAATAGTGCAGCCAATAGAGAAATGAAGAAATTTTTTAGTCTGGGTTCCCTCCTTAAAGGGAAGTTTTGGGGTTTCTGGCTCCACCCTCCAATCAGAAGGACAGAGGGTGGTGATGAGATTGAGTCCCAAAGCCGATGAAATATTACGAGATGAAGTTTTTCCAATAATGAGATTCCTGAGGCATAAGTTGCCGTATAAGGTACTCTATTACTTCAATTCTCCAAAAGGACGTCCTCCCATCCTCCCTTCTTCTATAGTGTGAATTAAGGATGAAAAAAATTTTCTTACCTTTGCCTAGCTATTATTATTTTTCCTTTAATGTACAACCCTAAGCTGCTTGTACTGCTCCCCAAAGTCAGATAATTATTTCAGTTTTTGTCCCTACTGTGCTTCTATTTGTTTCTTAGTAGAAACAAGATGCATTCTATTATTAGCTCACCTACCCCCAACAGAAATGTCTATGAAACCCTTAATAGCTATTTAATAGCATACACTACTAGGGAAAATCATTATTTATTCATTTTTGCAGTCACTAGCTGGAGTTTCCACACTTCTTGAGCATTAATTTAGAGATAGTAGAGGAAACAAAAAGGATTTGATAAAGACAGATGGAATGAGTTATTCAGGTATCCTTGAAAGGAATAAAAAATTGGTTAGTGATATGAGTGTTTATGCACTTTGTTGGTATATTTTAATGCCATCTATACCTAGCAGAGTAGCTTTATTTTATTTTGAAGATAGAGCCCAATCTTGTTAAGCTTCTTTATATTTTGGGAGGAGTTTGGCATCAGGGAGAGAAGGAAGAAGGAGATGAAAGGAAGAGTGGAGTTGGATTACCCCGGAGGAGAACTGCCTGTGTCGGTGGATTAACCTGAACTTTTTGCATTACTCTGGGAGAAGGTGAGAGTCAGACAAGGAGAGAAGTTGCTTTCTGCCCACAGATCTCTCTAGTGTTCTGATGTCATGGTGATTTAGCCAATCTGCTTTATAGAAGAAGTTCAGCTCTGTCCTCTGTCCAGAAGTATATGAATTATGAATTATTGGTACCCTTAACTCTCTTTAAGATAGAGAGGATTTTATTTTTACTTTCTTTTTTTCTTTTTATTATCTACCCTCCACACACACACACACACACACACACACACACACACACACACCCAGCTTTGTAAACGATTTGTGTTAAAAACAAATGTTCAAACTCTTCCCATCCTTCCACGCATAGATAACGTGAAACAATATGGAGATGACTCCTGGAATACTTGCTTACTTAAACATCTGAGGACTCTGAGCCAGGGGACATACAGATGAAAGTGCTTCTGTAAATGAAGCTATCTGCTCTTCCCTTCACTACCCCAAATTCTTTTAGGGTAAATATAAACTCCATGAGGGCAAGGCTTATTTCCTTTCTTGCCTCTATATCTCCATTTCAGAGATACAGTAGCAAGTCTCTATCCATGTAATATCTTTTTTCTCTTGTGTATTTGATAATATATCTGGAACTCTGGTAAACTTTCTTTTGAAGATTTATGCATTTATATAACTTGGCATTCTCTGTAGTAATAGGATTCATTCATCTAGAAGGTACCTGATACATAGTAAACTTTTAAAAATCATTTTTTCACAATTTTAAATTTCAAATTATCTTCTTCCATCTCACCCATCCCCTTGCCACTAAGAAGACAAGTAATGTGATATCAATTACATAAATGAAATCATGGCAAACATATTCCCATATTAGCTATATGGTCAAAAAGCAAAACAAATGAAGTGAGAAAATTATACTTCAATTTACAATCAGAGTCCATCAGTTCTTTCTCTGGAGATAGCCAACATCAAAAGTCCTTTATAATTGTCTTGGATCATTGTATTGATAAGAGAAACTAAGTCTTTTATAGTTGATCATCATTACTATATTGCTTCTTCTATGTGCAATGATATGGTTCTGCTCATTTCACTTTGTTTCAATTCATATAGGTTTTCCCATCATTTTTTTTCTGCCACTATCTCCCTTATCATTTCCTACAGCATAATAGTATTCCATTACAATCATATGTCAGATTTGTTTAACCATTCCCAAATTGATGAGCATGCCCTCAATTTCCAATTCTTTGCTACCATGAAGTAAGCTGTTATACATATTTTTGTACATATAGGTCCTTTTCCTTTTTCTTTGATCTCATTGGGATATAGACCTAGTAGTTGTAGTGGTGAGTCAAAGTGTACATGCAGTTTTATAGTCCTTTGATCATAGTTCCAAATTGTTCTCCTGAATGGTTGGACTAGTTCACAACTCCATCAATGGTTCATTAGAGTATTGATTTTCTGTCAAACCCTGTAGCATTTGTCATTTATGATAGGTGTGAGGTGGTAGCTCAGTATTGTTTTAATTTGACTTTTTTAATTGTTAGTGATTGAGAGCATTTTATGACCATAGATAATTTTGATTTCTTCTTCTGGAAGCTGTCTAACCTTTGACCATCAATCCAATGGAGAATGGCTCTTATTTTTAGAAATTTGATTCAGCTCCCTATTATACTTGAGAAATGAAGACTTTGTCAAAGAAACTTGCTATAATTTTTTTATATTACTTCATTGTCTAGGGTACCTTTTAGCAAAATGTAGTTTCCCTGATTATGTCTTTTAATTTAGTTCATTTTACTTTTGCTTTGTTTGAGATCATGATTGCTATGCCTGCCTTTTTTAAACTTCAATTGAATCATAATAGATTATGCTCTGGCCCCTTATTTTAACTCTGTGTATGTGTGTTTTCTGTTTCAACTGTGTCTCTTGTACACAACATATTGTTGGATTTTAATTTCTAATCTATTAGTCTACCCATTTCGGTTTTATGGGTGAATCTATCCCATTCATCTTCACACTTATGACTACTAATGGCATTTCCCTCCATCTTCTTTTCTTCTGTTTGTTCTCCTCTCTCTCTTTTTATCCTGTCCCTCCTTTAAAGTCTGTTTTGCTGCCCATCACTTCCTCCCTTAATCTGTCCTCTCTTTTATTATCCCCACCCCTTTTTCTTATCTCCTTCCCCTCCTATTTCCCTGTTAGGTAAGATAGAATTCTATACACAATGGAGAGAGGGAGAAAGAGAGAAAGAGAGAGAGAGAGGGGGGGGGAGAGAGAGAGAGAGAGGAGAGAGAGAGAGAGAGAGAGAGAGAGAGAGAGAGAGAGATAAAGAGTTGATTCTTCCCTCTTTGAACTCATTCCAATGAGAATGAGAGGAGGTTCAAGCATTGCTTGTTTCTTCTCCCTTTCCACCTACATTGTAAAAGTTCTTCCTTGTGTGCCTCTTTTTTGTGAGATAATTTTCCCCATTCTTCCTCTCCCTTCCCTCTTTTTCCAGTATGTTCCTCTTTATCATTTCTTAATTCTTTTTTTTATATCACCCCAACATAATCAACTCACACCGGTGGCCTCAATCCATGTAGAGTCCTTCTTACCTCCCTAATAATGATAAAGTTCTTAAGAGTTACAGGTATCATTTTCCTAAATAGGAATACAATTTAACCTTATTAGGTCCCTTATGATTTATCTTTCATGTTTATTTACCTTTTTATGCTTCCCTTTAGCCTCGTGTTTGAATGTCAAATTTTCTATTCAGCTTTGGTCTTTTCTTCAAGAATTCTTGAAAGTCATCCATTTCATTACATATCCATTTTTCCCTGAAGGATTATACTTGGTTTTGCTGGGTAGTTATTCTTGGTTGTAATCCTAGTTCTTCTGCCTTCCAGAATATCATATTCCAAGCCCTCTACTTCTTTAACATGGAGGCTGCTAAATCTTGTGCGATCCTGACTATGGCTCCATGATATTTGAATTGTTTCTTTCTAGCTGATTACAATATTTTCTCCTTGATCTGGAAGCTCTGGAATTTGGCTATAATATTCCTGGGAGTTTTAATTTGGAATCTCTTTCAGGAAATGATCAGTGGATTCTTTCCATTTCTATTTTACCCTTTTGATCTAAGATATCAGGGCAATTTCCCTTAATAATTTCTTGAAAAATCATTGATATGCTCTTTTTTGGATCATGGCTTTCTGGTAATTTAATAATTCTTAAATTATCTCTCTTCAACCTATTACCCAGATCAGTTGCTTTTCTGATGAGATATTTCTCATTTTTTCCTATTTTTTTCATTCTTTTGACTTTTTTATTATTTCTTTTTTTGCTGTTTGTCCTTCATTCTCTATTTTTTGTAAATTAATTAATTTATTTTTAGTTTACAACATTCATTTCCATAAGTTTTAAATTTTTTCTTCTTCCCTTCCCTCTCCCCTCCCCATGATGGCATGCAATCTGATATAAGCTCTATATGTACATTCTTATTGAACATATTTTCACATTAGGCATGTTGTATGGAAGAATTAGAATGAATGGGAGGAACTATGAGATAAAACACAAAACTAAACTGAAAAAAGGAGAGCAAATGGTATGCTTCAATCTGCATTCAGACTCCATCTTTCTTTCTGTGGATGTGGATGGCATTTTGTATCACTTCTGTTTTATGGGTGAATCCATCCCATTCATCTTCACACTTAAGACTACTAATGGCATTTCCCTCCAACTTCTTTTCTTCTGTTTCTTCTCCTCTCTCTCTTTTTATCCTGTCCCTCCTTTAAAGTCTGTTTTGCTGCCACCACTTCCTCCCTTAATGTGTCCTCCCTTAATATGTTCAAACTGTTTTAAATCTTTGCATTGCAGAGAAAAGCTAACTCTATCAATGTTTTATTATTTCTTGATGTCTCATGGAGTCTTTAGCTTCCACTTGACCAATTCTAATTTTTAAGAAATTATTTTCCTAAGTGATGTTTTGTACCACTTTTTCAATTTGATCTATTCTGATGTTTAAGGCATTCTTTTCTTCAGTGAATGTTTGTGCCTCTTTTACCATTAGACTAATTCCATTATTTAAGACCTTGTAAGTTGTCTCATGCTGGAAAAATGTCCTATCCCAACTTTTTGTTGGCTCTGTTGCCCCAGAATTCAATTTCAGGCATTATTTTGAAGTTGTTTGGAGGGGAATATTGGGAGAGATAAGCTGGGTTGCTGCCGCTACTCTACCATTTTGGATCTACCTCCCATAGTAAACTTTTAACAAAAACTTCATGATTAATTGATCAAAAGGATACTATTTTATAATATTCAAATCAATAGCAGAACATAACCATTGTTTATGAAAGAACCAGATGATGAACATCTGAAGAGATAGGAAGAGAAATAGAAAACCACTCAAATCTTGAGGTGACAAGGACAAGAAATGTAAGAGTAACAAAAGGAAAGTAGCCTTCAATGAAGATAAAACTTGAAAACTAGAAACCAACTTTCTTCAAAGATATTCATGCAAATTCATTTCCTTGAGGGAAAGCAGGAGGCAATTATGATATAGTTTGTTATAGTAGATTTTACTAATGAAAAGAAGCCAAAGTGAAAAAAAAAAATTAGTCAATCGGAGCAACTAGGTGGCATAGTGAGTAAAGCACTGGCTCTGGAGTCAGGAGGACCTGAGTTCAAATCTGGCCTCAGACACTTGACACATGGACTAGCTGTGTGACCTTGGGCAAGTCAGTTAACCCCAATTGCCCTGCAAACACACACACACACACACACACACACACACACAGAGAGAGAGAAAGAAAAAATTAGTCAACACACACGCAGAGAAAGAAAAAATTAGTCAATGTGTAGAAAATTGGTAACTGACGTGTTTGGTGCCCAAACCAGAGCTTTATACTGTGACCACCAATAACATATATCTATTTCCTGGTAGGGCTATGTCATAAGTTGTTTGTCTAATGAAATGTCTTAAAATCCTACAATGGAACTATGATCTCATTCACATGGGGCTTTCCACCCAAAATGCAGGTGGAAATCCATCTAAGACTGACTATCTTGAATTACTATCATCAATATCTTCCTATAATTTCATCCCTAGGGGCCAACCCAAAATTCTGAGGGCCTTCCTTGTTTTATTTTGATATTGTTGGGATCTCAGTGGAGCACATTGGCTGTCTGCTGGTTATCTTTCACTCTCAACACATGACCAGCCTGTGGAAAGCTGCAAAGTTCTTTCAATGATGTTTCTCCCTGAAACAAAGGAGAATCTTTTTAATATCAATAATTTACTGGTGTATTATATGGCTGGACCTAATAGAATACTAGAGTCTATGAAGAATTGAAAATAAGTATCATCCAAGGGACAATGGAGAGGTATGTGGTGGAGATTAGGATGTGGAAACACATTACCAATAAGTAATTAAGAAGGAGAATTAGAGTAAGAAACAGTGTTTAATCAAATGTTCTGGTTAATAGAGAGTTAATATATCACCAATAATTACTAATTTTCAGATAATTAGAATGTGATGAAATACATGGTATGTAAAATAGTTCTGCATGTAATTTTTAATTTGTCTTCAATATTTCAAAATATAAATGAGAATTTTATAGTGTTTTAGATTCAGAATTATGAGGAATTATCACTGTACAGGTAGGTATTGAAATGCAAATTAATGGAGATTTCTACAGTACTGAATTTGGGGTTAAGGACATGGCTTCATATCCAAGCTGGGCTATCCATTTGTGGCCTCAATGAACCACTCAATCAATCAATAATCATAATAATATTTATATAATGCTCACTATGTGCCAGAAACTGTACTATGCATTAACAATTATTATCTCATTTGATCTTCAAAACAACCTGGGAGTTAGGTGCTATTATTATCCCTATTTAACAGAAGAGGCAGACAGAAGTTGTGACTTACCCAGTGTCACACAACTAGTATGTGTCTTGTCTGAGGTCATATTTGAACTCAGGTCTTTGTAACTTCAGGCCAAGTGCTTTCTCTACTACGCCATGTATCTGCCTATTACCATATACCAGATAACCTGCCAAGGGCTGAGGACACAAAGAAGGGAAAAAACCATGGTCCTTGACTTAAAAGGAGCTCACATTCTAATGGGGAAAAATATGCAAATAATTATATACATACAACATAACAATGTAACAGTTTCCTCTCCTGTAAAAAAATGGGGGAGATAGTCTAGGCCACTTCCAACATCCCTTTCAGATCAAATTCTATTATTTTTGGACTACCTTCCTCTATGAAATATGAGTTATTGTTACTCCTCAAACAGATTAAAATCTTTGAAAAGTTTATGAGTTGGTATTAAACAAATTTCTTAAGAAGAAATTTTATATCACAATAGGTTGAAAAAAAAATGAAGATGCCATTCCACTGTGCCAAAAAGCCAAATCAGTCACAAGTTATCCAGGTGGAACATGAACAATTTGTCTTTGTCCTCCAAATTATCAGAAATATGACTTACTTACATGCCACAGACATCCTGTATAATATATGCTAACATGCTCTACAGTAATGTTCCCACAGAAGCCCAAATGGTGGTTCTAGCAACCTGGGTAGATACAGATAAGGGTCAGTATAAGATCCAAAAGAACTCCTTTCATTTCCCTGTAAAGTAGAAATTGTGCTGGACTTGGAGCAAATCCTGACTCTACAATTTACTAACTATATGATCTTGGGCAAGTAGCCACAATTTTCTCATCTATAAAAATGAAAAGATTAGACTAGAGACATATAATGCTTATTATGTGCCAGACACTGTGCTATGAATTTACAATTATCATGTCATTTGGTCTTCCTTCTGATATCCCTTATCTGATATCCCTTCTCGTTCTGAATCTATGACTCCAAATCCCTGCATCTGCTTATTGACAGGAAGCTAACATATTCACTTTTTTCTTTAATGTCCCTTAAATTAATGCTGGATTTATTTCTAACTCTCTGAGCTCGAAGAAACACTCTGGCTTATTTTGTTGCCACCCACTACTGAATGACATTTTGTGAATGACTCTGGCTTAAACCTGGTGGATTTAGTCAATCAGTCAATGAGCATTTACTCAGTACCTACTATGTGCCAGGAATTGTGTTCTGAATATACAAAGTACTTGATATACAAAAACAGTGCTTGATTTCAAGGAACTTGTAATCTAACAGGGGAGATAACATGTAAACTACTATGTACAAACAAGATAGATATGGGATAAATTGGAGGTAACCAAGGGATAGAAGGAAGTAGTATTAAGGAAGATCAACAAAGGCTTCTGATAGAATATAGAATTTTAGCTGGGACTTAAAGGAAGCTAGGGAAGCCAGAAAGCAGAGGTGAGTAAGGAGAATATTCCAGGCATGAGAAAAAGCCAATGAAGCTGCTTAGAGTCTGGAGACAGAGCATCTTGTGGGAGAAACATCAAAGAGGCTACTGTCATTAGCTCTCAGAGAAGGATATAAAGAGAATAGAAAGGAAGGTGAGGGACAGGTTGTGAAGGGCATTTAAAGCCAGAAAGAGTAATTTACATTTGAACATGGAGGTAACAAGGAACTGTTAGCGCTTATTGAATAGGAAGATGACACAGTCAGATTTGTGCTTTAGGAAGATTAATTTGACAGCTGAATGGACAATGGACTGCAGTGGGGAAAAGACTTGAGGCAGGAAGACCAATAAAAGGCTTTTTAGTAGCCCAGGCATGAGGGTTGAGAGGGAGTACATCAGGATGGCAGCAGCATCAGAGGACAGAAGGGCATATATGAGAGAAGTTTCGAAGGACAAGACTTGGTATCTGACTGGATGTGTGGGAGTAAGAGAGAGTGAGGTGTCAAGGATGACACTTAGCTGACTAGGAGGATCATAGTATCCTCAACAGTAATATGGAAGTTAGAAAAGAGTGAGGCTTTGGGAGGAATGCTAATGAGATCATTTTTGGACATGTTGAGTTTAAGATGTCTATGGAATCAGTTTGAGATGTCTCATAGGCAGTTGGAGATCAGAGTGTGGAGATTAGGAGAGTGGTTAGGACTGGATAAGAAGAACTAAGAATCATGTACATAGAGATGATAATTGAATCCACAGGGGCCAAAAAGATCATCAAGTACAATGGGATAGAGGGAGAAAAGAAGATCCAGGACTGATCCTAGGGGCTACCAACCTTAACTGATCATTATTTGGACAAAAATCCTGCAGAGGAGATTAAGAAAAAGCAGTCAAACAAGTAGGAGAAGACCAGGAGAGAGCAATGTAGCAAAAACTTGGAGAGAAGAGACTATCAAAGAGAAGGTGATGCTCCACCTCCTGGCCCTCTTGACATCTTTCAAGTTCCAGTTAAAATACCAGTTTCTATAGGAAGCCTTTCCCAATGCCTCTTATGCTTTCATTTTGTTAATCATTTCTCATTTATCCTATAGACTCCTCATTTTAACATGGTTATTTGCATGTTCTCCCCCCATTAGATTGAGAGGTCCCTGAGGGAAGGAATTCTCTTTTGCCCCCTTTTTTACCCGCTGACCAATAAACAGTGTCAAAGGATATAAAGAGGTCAAAAAGGAAGAATATTTCTTAAAAGCTATCAGATGTGGCAAGTAAGAGATCATTGATAACTTTGGAAGGATAAATTCTGGTCGAAGGATGAAATCCAGCTATTATGGCATCTGACAATCAAAGCTATACTATGCAATTTAAAGGAAAAGAAAGAATAGGTCAAGCAATAAAAAAGCTTTGTATTTTATGTAGAAAATATGAATTATATTCTTTTTTCCCTGGACTAGACCTATGAGTTCATTAATATAAGACGTTGCCAGTAAGAAGTGCCCTATACTAATGACGAACACCTGTCCTTAGTGCCTTGGGCACTGAGAGATTAGATTGGCTAATAGGACAGAAAAGATAAATGACAAATGTTGAAGGACATGTGGGAAAAATGAGATATTAATGGACTGCTGGTAGAGTTGTGAACTGATTCAACCATTCTATAAAGCAATTTGGAACTATGCTCAAAAGGCTAGAAAACCATGCATACCCTTTGACATAGTGATACCACTACTAGGTCTCTATCTCCAAAAATATTTTTAAAAAGGAAAAGAAAATATATATCCAAAAATATTTATAGCAGTTCATTTCTGGGGCCAAAAATTAAAAATTGAGGGGATACTCATTAATTGAGGAATGGCTGAGCAAGTTGTGGCATGTGATTATGATGCGATATTATTGTACTGTGAGAAATGATGACTAGAATGCTCTCAGAAAAACCTGGAAAGACTTCCATGTGGTGAGGAAAAGTGAATTGTACTGTGTACAAAGTAACAGCATTATTGTAAGATGATCTGCTATGAATGACTTAGCTATTCTTAGCAATACAACAATCCAAGACAACTCTCAAAGACTTACAATGAAAAATGCTATCCATCCCCAGAGAAAGAACTGATTGTGTCTGAATACAGATTGAAGCATACTTTTTTTACTTTATTTTTCTTGAGGGTTTTTTGTTCTATGTTTTCTTTCACAAGATGACTATTATGGATATTTTTTATATGACTACACATGTTTAATGTACATCAAACTGCTCTCTTTCTTAATGGGGGAGAGGTGAGGAGAGAGGAAGGGAGAGAATTTAGAACTCAAAGTTTTTTAAATGAATGTTAAAATTGTTTTTACATGTGACCAAGGGAAATTTTTTAAAAAAATAAATACATAAAAAAATCCTGAGTGTCATTTCAGGAAAAACACATTCTTTTGTCAATTTTCAATACTCCATTTAATCATTTTCAAACTTTCTCAAATTCCTTTCCTTTCATCTTACACTTGTTACAATTACATTCAATTTATAATTCATATATTTTATCTCTCCATTTTTCTTGAAATCTTATAGATTCTTATGTTATAAAAGTAAAACAGACCAGAATAAGTGAATTGTTTGCCCTTATTCACATTAAAATATAACTTAAAATGTTTCTTAAAAGCTTTTAAGATGCTGTTTTATATTTAGATATCCTATTTAAAAAAAATTAAAACGTTATAAGTTAAGTGGACAGCCCCTTGATATCTTAATATACCACTGGCCCATGGCTGTGTTATATACCATTGGCCCAGAAATGATGCCCTTGTTTAGAGCAGGTCTGAAAAACATGGAGCCAACTCAAAGGATTATCATCACTGAGATGGAGATCAATTCCCAGTTTTAGATTTTAATCCAATTTCTATAGGAACCAAATTGTTCCAGAACCGTATTGGAATGTGTTGTGATTTTTAGAGAATAGCGATTTGTAAGCTACTCTCTCTCCCAAATTGATTCCTGGATCAGAAAAAAAGAAGTCATTATTATAGGTGATGGGAGGTCTTGTAGAACTCTTCTGATTCCTACATGCATATATGAAAATGGTTAGTAAACTAACAGGGCATCTAAGCGCTTCCTGTTGGCCTGTACAAAAGACAGGTTCTTTTGTTTTTCTACTTTAAGAAACAGCAGATAAGAAAATAACAAGAGTGGAAAATTAGAATGCAGCTTATCATTTAAAAGGTTTGAAATTAATTCTGCAAAATGGCATCTTCTGAGTATTTTTTTAGCTTTGAGGTCATAAAAGGAGTGAGAGAATTAGTGCTGAATATCCTATGTATATGATAATGAGAACTGATTTTATTTATGTGGCTCATATTATATAATATAGTTAAGAGATCTAGACAAGAAATAGGATTGTAAAACATGTTGAAGCTGGGTTGACGTTATTAATTTAGTCTGAAAGACAAAGCATGAGATTGGTGACTTCTAGGCAGTGATTAGCACAGTTCATCATAAGGGAAAAAACTGTTAAATAGTATTTGGGAATTTTCAGACTAGCAAGTTCAAATATTGTTAGATTATCTTAAATTTGAAGGATTTTAAAAGATCATTTAGTCCATGCAAATGTGTCTACACAGCAGACCTATTCCCAATGATATTTGCTGCTAGAGCCAGTTAAAGAATTGAGGAGAGAGAGGAGGGAAGCTAATTCACCCAGAATTAGCTACTGGAGAAAGCTCGTCATGGGTTCTGGGAAGAAAAGAAAAGGGATCAAGGGTAGGGATGGGGGCAGGGTGAGGTGTGTGCAACCACATGCTGCTAAAGGACTAACTGCTCCAGGAGGGGGAGGGGAGTGGGTGGAGAACAGATTGTACAAGGAAGCCATCCTATAGACAATGCTGCCATCTTTAATGGGGCTGGGTCAGGACAGAATTATCTATATTCTCTAAACCTGGCTCAATTGGAAGTAAATGAACCATGATTCAAGGCTACCACCCAGAGAGGAACTAGTGGTGCCATCTAAGTTTTACATCCTAAGGGCAAAGACCAAGAGGTTGACACTATAGCTGAGAAAAAAATATCAATCTTCTAAAATTAAAAAAAAATTCTGAGCATAGACCCAAAAGAATTAAGAAAAGAAAAGAAACAAAATGAGTATGCTTCAATCTGTATCTCAATCCTAAATGAAAACACTAAATGAGAACTTCCTGGCCCTAAATTAAGGTTCTCTTTATGGCTTATAGGAATGTAACAGCAAATTGTTGGAGAGGAGGCTGGGGGTGGGGGCGGGGAAGGGAAACAGTTTAAAATTTGCCTTCATGTTTTCAGAACACTCCTTAGTGCAATGAATGTATTTCATAAAAAAGTATATTAGTTAGCCACTCAGTCACTGGACAGTCTCAACATGTGTTTAAACACAGCATTAGCACCACTGATGTGCATCATTGTACTTATATAGTAGGACTAAATCACTGGTATTATTTTTGTAAGCAGAAGATCCTCAAAATTTCTGCATTTTTATCTGATGCTTTTAAAAGTCCTGAACAAACTATCCCAAGTCTGCCTTTCTATAGGACAGAATTGTTACTAGCAGCTTTTACTTATGTTAAACATGGAGATAGATGCATAATCTACTTCCTCAGAAGACAAGAGGCACCTTTTTGCCTAAATGAATGATACTTATCTAAAGCTCTTATCACTGAAATATTTACACACAAATAACAATAGGTCAGATCCTACAACAAACAATCTCAAGACAGTATTTAAAGTAAGTTGCCAACTAGTATTGAAAAAAATTGTGAAATGTGGAATTTGCTAGTGGATTTTTTGTAGTGGCAAAATATTTATTATAATAGCACTCATTTGATTTCTATCTTTGCCATGCCAAAGGTCCTTGTATTCCACAGGAGTGACATTTCAATGCATCTTAGTAACAACCTCCCTATCCACCAATTAAATGTTGTAGAAAAACTTTCCTCCACTCATATGTTAGCTAACTCTTTTATAGTATCTCTCACATTTTAATACATTCACAATTTGAATCAAATTAATCAAAAATCTTCTAAGATTCACATAGAATTACTTGTTCAAAGTCACACAGCTAGTAAGTGTTGAAGGCTGCATTTGAACCAAAGTCTTCCTAACTTCAGGTCTCATGCTCTATACATTGCTGACTTCAGCAAATGGCCTCAATATTTTTCAATGAAATATGAAGCAAAGCTGTCAGCTGAAAGGATGAGGGGAAGGGGAACTGTGTCAGGTTTCAGAGGAATGGAAAAAATGAGAAAGCCATAGTGGTGAGTGGGATAGTGAATCAATTGAGAGAAGCGTAATTGGATTCCCTTGCCATAGTGAGGGACCAGTTGAGATTACAAATATAAACTTCCTATGTCCTTTTATTTAATAAAAACAAAAAAATTAAATCAATGAATATGTTTTATTTCCTTTAATATTATTGACTTTAAAATCATAATTTCTCTTGGAACCATCTTTGTTGATTAAGACGTCCTTTAAAAATGATTGATTTTCTAAATTTATTCTGAAAAATTATTCTTGCTTCTTGGCCCTACCCAAACAAAGTTGAGGGATTAGAAGATGTGATTATCACCATGCAGAATAGGATTAAATTTAACTTCAAGAAGTTGGTTAAGGAACTGTCAATTGACTTTTTTTCCCCTGGGACTGCTGACATGAACAGAAAGTATGGTAAAAAGTACATGGTAGATGCACCCTTCTTGGCCAAATCCCTATGAATTACAACAAGTTGTGGGACATGTGGCAGGGCAAGGCAGGATAGCAAAAGATGTACCAGATGCCTAAATGTCCAGGGTATCTTTTCAAGCTAGGATTGATGGGGTGCTTGGGTGCTTGTGCTTGGACCCTAATTCTAACATCACATTACTCCTTAACCTCTGCTTGGCTGTCTGTGCCTGGACCCCAATTCCAAAACCACATCTAGTTCTAAAATCACATCTCTCCCTAGCCATCCTAGCCTCAAAATACTGTCTCAGGCAGTTCTTTTCCAGGTCAAGGGCAGCATGCCTTAGCAAAATACTTATCTCTCCACTTTATACTGCATCCAGCTGCACCTATAGAATTTATTAGTTTGGAATCCCTGTGTGTATGTTAATTGGCTGTATGCCAGACCATAATGATATTTACTACTTGCTGACCTCACTGATATGTATCCTAGACATAGTCAAATGTATACTCCCTTACATTCATCTTCTCTAATAAGACATTGATGAGAGCAACCTGGATATTTCTAGTTAGTCCTGACCATTAGTTGACTTAGTGAAGTTTCAAGGCAAAGACCACACCTCCTTGTAGCCCCACTTTGGGCTATTTCCCAGTGAACTCTGGGTGAGATACCTGTGCAGTACATACAAAAAGTACATGTTCCTTTAAAAACTGACCACCCCTTAACCACTCCCTAATCCCATCCCAAATCACCTAATTGACATATTTCATCCCAAAATCTCCTATAAAAACTTTTCCTGCACCCCTGTAAGGTTGCAGGTTCCCTAAGAACTCTTGCCTGCTGAAAAGTGTAATAAATCTTTGCCACCTTGACTTGAAGAATGCTTGGGTCCATGAATTTATTCCAGATGGCCCCAACCCTCTCCAATACTCAGGTCCTTGAAGGACACACCCCCTCAGCTACCCTGACTGGGAGCTCCAGTCTTGGGGTTCTGAGACCTCATCTCCCCCAAGCCTCAACAGGATCACATGTATAGAGTTGGGAAGAAGTCAGCTAGTCTATCCCCAGATACTGGCAAATTGCATTTTGCTGTAAAGGGAAAATGATTTACTGATTAAAATCTCTAGTGTTCTCTTCATATCCATAAAACCATGTATTGAGTAATGAAGAGCCAAAATGCTACAGCTCTTTGAAGAAAGTATTTCTAACAGAGTTCAAACTAGTAATCTGGGTAGTAAAGGCAAAAAGCACGGAGGACATACTCAAATTAATATTATAACTCAGGATGTGACAATAGTATACTAAATAATTGCCAATCAATACCATTATTAGGTCTATGGAACAAAAAGAACAAAGTAAAAAAAAAACATATTTTACAAGAATTATGTATAGAAGCTTTTTTTTTTTGCTGCAGCAAAGAATTGTAATAAGGGGGTGACCATTATTAAGGGAATGGTTGAATAAAATTGTGGCATATAAGTGTAATAGAATATTAAGAAACGGCAAAAAGGACACTTTCAGGACATATTTGCATGAACTGATGCAGAATGAAGTGAGCATAATTTATATAGTGACAACATTTGTTAAAAAAGCAACTGGGAAAGATTTAAGAACTCTGATCAAAACAATGATCAGCCAGGGCAATAGGGGACCTGTGATGAAGCATGGTACACACCTTCTGAGAGGGGTAATAGATCCAAGGTATTGAATATATATTTGTGGACATGGAAAATGTGTGAATTTATTTTGTTTGACTGAGTTTATTTGTTATAAGCATTATGTTTTTAGCCTAGAAGGTTTTTTGAGTAGTGTATGTAGGAAGAGGGGAACCTAGCAATAGTATTACAAAAAAAAGGAAGAAAGAAAAAGGGGGAAGATGAAGTCATAAAGGTCTTTAAAATTGCACACAAGGGAAGAGAAAGAAGTTCAGTGGGAAATACAAGCATGTAATATATTGAATTTCTTAACATAGATTTTAAAAGCAAGCTGGAGTCTTGTAGTTTCCATATAATCCATTTTCATCCAATTTTTTCTGTTCTATTTTGTATTTGGAACTATTCCCTTTTTTGGTGTTTGTCAAATTCAGAAGCAGAAAAATAAAATTAAAAGGGAATAATTAAGATAGAATTAGTTGAGCAAGAGGTATAATTAGTTACTATAGTGGCTTACAGATACATATCATCAGATGCCCTTGACCTAACACCTTCCTATTTCAACCAACTATTTTTGCTAGCTAGGTGCTAATCTTTTTTGTAAAGGTACACACATGTTAAATTTCTGTGATCCCGAAATTTCAGCACTCTGGACAAAGTGCCAGTTGACTTGCCTTAGTTGTTTTCGATTTCTCAATCACTTTGGATGTCTAGCTGTCTCAGTAGTCAGGGTAGTCATTGGAGTATGGATTTTAGAAACAGAAGACTTTATAGAGCATTGAATCCAACCCTCTCTTTAGCAGATTATAAAAAAAAAAACTAGGGGCCCAGAAAGATTAATTTTTTTGTGCAATGTCATTTAAGTAGCAAACAGCAGAGTCAAGATTTAAATAAAGGTCATCACAGTCCATATTTACTAAACTACAAGTATTTCCTCAAGTGCATATCATTAAGACTGCTTCTATTGTTACCATCCTAGCCACTTACCTGGGGTAGGGCAACATATTGTCTCTGAGCCTGTGCTCAGCTCTTGACCAATTATGATTGTTATCAGAATGTACAATCTGGTTCAGAAATTCACTGAGGTCCCTTCCAGCTCCAAAATCAGTCCTATCAGCCAAAGAATCTACTTGGTCTCTAGTTTGTTTGGTATCAAGGAATTCAGGAATAGTTAACATTGCAGGTAGCTATTGTACATGAAGACCAGAGAAAAGTATACCACAGCCAGTGGGAATTTATAACTTCAGAGGGCTAGAGCATGAAATCTTTGTTTAAAGAATCTAGAATAAATATTTTTTGTATCTAAAAAATTTTGTATATCTATTTTCCTTTTTTGCAAAGCGATGTGGGGGTGGGAAATGAACTAAAAATGTTACATGAAATGAATTTCTGTGGATAAAATCACGCAAAGCCAGAAAAGATAAAAACAGAAATGTCTTGAATGAGGAGAGGCTCTCTTGGAGATGGGTTTAGAAACGATATATGGCAGTCCACTGCAGATGAGCTCTATCTGCATATTATAATTTCATTTGTTGAAATGCTACATTGTTAATGTCTCCAACTCCATGTCCCAATCTATGAGATCAGAAGACATTAAGTACATTGTAAGCACATAGATACAGGAAATATTTCTGGAATTTCAAAATTGCTTCGTCCTTTTCCCCCAAGTATAAAAAGGGTATAGTCCCCCTAGAAAACAACCCAATAAATGTGCATGTCAGATATATTCTAGAGACATTAGAATCAATGAAACAAATTTTTAATAGAATGGATGAAATGGTATAAGAGGAAAATGATTCAGGAATTATGAACTAAATATAAACATTTCATTTACTTTTCAGTTGTATCTGACTCTTCCTGACCCCCTTTTTTATTTTTTTACAAAGAAACTGGAGTAGTTTGCCATTTCCTTCTTCAGTTCATTTTATGGATGAGGAACTGAGGCAAACAGACTTAAATTACTTGCCCAGGGTCACACAGCTAGTAAGTGTCTGAGGTCAGATTTGAATTCAGGAAGATGAGTCTTGCTGACTCCAGACCCAGCACTCTATGTACTGTTCCATCTAGCTGTCCAAATATATAGTTATTTAAATAGAAACAAGTTAAATCTATACAAGCATACATGTATGTTTGTGTGTGTGTGTATATATATATATATATACATATAC
The DNA here is from genome assembly GCF_011100635.1 of Trichosurus vulpecula. NCBI lineage: Eukaryota > Metazoa > Chordata > Mammalia > Diprotodontia > Phalangeridae > Trichosurus > Trichosurus vulpecula. The sequence continues at coordinate 85,541,508 of NC_050578.1, read as the reverse complement.
ATATATATATATATATATATATTTGTCTAATGGCATAGAGATACAAATAGACCCAATTATAGATATCCCTAAAATAGCAACATATAATTTTAAATGTTTTTTCTTCAAAACAAATGCAGAATATTGTACTGGGATGGACAGGTATTCTATTCCACCAGGTAGTACAATGGAACAGAGTAATGGTTCTAATTTCAAAGGATATGGGTTTATATTCCACCTCTGATACTATCTGTGTAGCCTTGGCCAATTCACTTAAAGTCCTTAATCCTCAGTTTCCCTATCTGTAAAATGAGGGGGGTCAAGGGTGGACCAGCTGGCCCTGAGAGCCCCCTCCAGCTCTAGATTATCTATCCTAGAGATTCTACAATATGGTCTAAGGTGAATGAACATGACCAAACTAGCTAATACAAGACTGTTTTCTGCTGGTGCAGGTGTCTGGAGGACCAGATCCTCTAAGAGTTAACCAGGTGGGCAAGAACCCTTTAAGTCCCAATCGAGTTGGACCAAAGCCTCTAAAGAACTTTTACTTCAGGAATAGCCTGATGACAGAGTTCCTTGATACAAAGCAGCTTATGGATTCACTGGCTCCTAAAACCAAGGTGAAAGGGATCTTTGACATTAACTAGCTCAAATCCTTCACTTTAGAGATAAGAAAACGAAGTCATTTGCCCAATGTTGCAAAGGTAACAAGCAGCTAAGCCAGAATTCAAGCCCAGTTCCTCTGAATCTCAATCCAGAGCTGACAATGACAAGAGTTGCAGCCAGGAGTTCCTAAGCTACATTTACATAAACGACAATGCAATAAATTCAAAGATGGATAGTGCACAATTTGATTTGTTAATTGTTTTATTTGCTTAAAAATTAACAAAACAAAGTGTAATGACAGATGTTACACACTGCCCACGTTTTCAGACTTTTTTTTAGCATATTGACCATTTCTCCCTCTTCCCTTTTTTTGACTTTAAAAAAATATGAGATGAGCGCTCTAGGAGGAGGAGGGAGAAGGATGGGGATAACTATGATGTTGTAAAATAAAAAACCCAAAAGGCATCAATAAAAAAACAAAGTACAGTGATTTTAATTTTGGCTAGTGGACAAATGATTTGCATGACTTACCAGATGAATTTAACTGGAGTCATAGCTTCTAGCCATACATTTAAAACAGGGCAGGGCAATGAAAATGTGTGTGTGTGTGTGTGTGTGTGTGCGCGCGCGCGCACATGCGCACATGCATATGTGTCTGAAAGCCTTAGGGTAAAAGTTGTATCATATACTGCTCCTCTCCTTGTATATAATATTTCAGCCAGAATTTACTAAGAATAATTCATTGTACACATCCAGCACTTTTTTGCCTTTAATCAGACCTTTCCCAACTTTGTAACTGTCTTTCACCTATGACTTCTCTGCCACAAACATACCCCTCCTCAACAATTGCCTTTTAGAATTCTTCCTATATTGGGAAGATTAGTTGTATGCCACCTTCTCCATGAAGCCTTTAACGTTCCATCCAGGGGATCAAATTTTATTTTTCCTCTCCCATATAGCATTCTGTACCTCTACCATATTCCGTATGTCATACTTCTGTTTTTTTTTAATACCATCCTGTCACTATATAGATTTCACATCTTCTTGCCATAATCTATGAAAGCAAGAACTATATTATTTTTATCTCACCAATGCTATTTACACATGCAATAAGCACTTAACAAATGGTTGTCAATTAAATTAATAAAGTGGCCGCAATTCAAATGTATGTTACAAATACAGATCAAATCTTGGTTAATATCCAAAATAGGTGAGGACAATTAGCAAATTCATAAACTATACTTCTATTTACTCTACAAGCTAATTATAGTGTATTAAATAATGGCTTTTCTGTTTTAAACCTGATTCCCTAGAAATGAAGAAAAACATAAGAAATGGCCTAATTATTTGATGCTTAAAATTGCATGCATTAGCTAATTCACATTTTAATGAAAAGAGCATTGATCTTGTTGTCAGGAGTACCAGCATTTGAATTCCAAGTTTAACATTTAACAGCTCTGTAACTTAGGGTAAATCAAATAACCTCTCTGAGCCTCAGTTTCATCTTCTGCAAACTAACAGCATTGATATTACTTACATAACTGGGATGTTGTAAGGAAAGTGCTTTGAAAATCTTAAGGCCTACATAAATGTGACTTATTGTTATTTTATGTCAATTTTAAATTGATTTTATTCTCTAAGACAAGAATCACATTTCCACTTCTTTGCCGTACTGATAAAATGCAAGGTTGGTTCCTTCTCTCCCTCTGCATACTTTCAAGTACTCAGAATGTCCGTATTTTTACATTATCTTAAATGTTACTTTTAAACTTCCACTGCCTTGGCTACAAATTTGAGTCCTTTGACTTTTGGGAAGCTGTGTAGAATGCTTTTTCTTCCAATGTGTTTGGTCGACTTCTTCAACGGTGAATCCAGAAGAAATACCTTGGGACATGTTGGATGGCTGCTCCATCCCCTGAGAATCTACCCAAAATGCCTCCTGGGATGACCCTTATAGTCTGGTACAGCCGAGTAATGATGAGGTTACAGACCCTGTCCAATTCTTTCCGCTACTGCTCAAATTCTTCCTTCTTGGCAGCCTGGTTCTTATCTGGGCAATTGATTATTTTGTTACATTTGTTAAGGGTCTTTTGTTTCTCTTCATCACCATCATGGAGTTTCTCATCCTCTACTGTAGCCTTCATGTCAAAAGCATAAGATTCAAGAGAGTTCTTGGAAGACATCTTGTCGCTCTGTTTCTCATCTTCAATCTTTATTTCTCAGCCTCCTGGGACCATATGCTCAGAAAACCTTTGGCATTGGTAATAGTAATCTTATTCTCCTTGACTATGCTCATATCTACAACAGAAACATGTAGGACACCATTTGCATCAATATAAAATGTTACTTCAAGCTGAGGAACAGCCCTTAGGCAAGAGGGATTCCTGTAAGCTCAAACTTGGCAAGCAGGTTTTATCCACCAGTAGTTGCAATACCAAGGGAAAGAAGACAAAAGCATTCTCAGATATATTTCTAGACAATATAGCTGCCTGGACAGCTGCACCATATGTAGGCAACAGCCTCATCAGGACTGAAACTCTAGTGGAGTTCCTTGCCAGTGAAAAATATCTACAGAAACTTCTGGATTTGGGGGATGTAAGTGGAATCACCCACCAAGAAGATGTCATTAATCTGATTTATCTAGTTTGTCATCCCTTAGGGACTTTTTCACAGTGTGCAGTGTGCCACGGAAAAGGTCAGCACTCAGATCTTCAAAATGGGCACCGGTGATAAAGGTAGAAAAGTCAATACCTTCATAGAGGGAGTCAGTCTCAATATGGGGCTGAATACTGGGAGAGGATGTACTTTGCATGTTCACAAGCAGAGCACAGATGGCAGATAGCCCTCTTGTTCACACTGATATCCTTCTTGTGCTTTCACTTGAACTCAGCAATGAATGGTTGACCATGCTGTTGTCAAAGTCCCCTCCACCCAAGTGGGTATATTCAGCTGTGGACTTGGCTTCAAAGATTCCATCTTCAGTGGTAAAAATGGAGACATTGAAAGTGTTACCTCCAAGGTCAAAGATCAATACATTTCTCTCAGCATCCACTTTTTTTATCCAAACCATAAGCAATAGCCACAGCAATTGACTCACTGATGATTCACAGCACATTAGACCAGTGACAGTTCCAGAATCTTGAGTGGCCAAACATTGTGAATTGTTAAAGTAGGCCAATACTGTGATGACAGCTTTATGACAATCTTCTCGAGGTAAGCCTTGGCTATTTCTTTCATCTTGGTCAAGACCATAGAAGATACTGGAGAGAAGCTTTTGGTCTCCTCTTTGCACTCCACTTAGGCCTTATGCATGCCTGTTTTACCACCATGAAAGGCCGATTCATTATGTCTGATTATACAACTATATCATCAAGTCAGATGTTTGGCATCAGAGACTGTATTAGTGCCATTCACAGCAACTTGATCTCCAGCATCATTGATTAAACATTCTGTGTTGATATAAATCAAGCTTGAGGTGATCCCACTTATTTGATCATTAGTAATAATCTTTACTTTCCCATGTTGGAAGAATCCCACACAGGAAAAAATGGCACCAAGATCAATGCCATCTGTAGGTCCCTTCAACATGGTTGTTGGGCATCAGGAGTCATAGCTGACCACTGTGGAGTAAGAAAGGCTGCTGCTCTATTGAGTAAGATGTCAGCTGTTGTTATTGAGATATTGATGGAGTGTGATTTTTTTTCATTCAGTTCCTCAGATTCTATACTTTATTATAACATGCATACTTGTGGGATTAGATTGGGTGAGGAAATACAGAGTCCTAAGAATAAATGGTGGAGCCACATCCCACACTGGAGCAGCTAGCTTGCTTTTCAAAAGAGCTTATCTTATAAAAATGTATTTGCGTTTCACTTCAAATTACTGTATTCTGAATACTTAAGATCATGTTGAAATATTAAACAAAGGACCTTCTAGAAGGTCTTATATATCCTACATACTATTGGGAGCTGATGTTAAATTTTCCTTCTGTGACTTTTTAGGAGAAAGAGATACAAACATAAAGCTTATAATTTCTTTTGTCCAGATATTCTTAAACCTTAAAACTTCTAGATAACAATAACCTAGAATAATAAGCTTCCAGGCTTATTTAGACACTCTATTCATGACAAGATTCTGTTTAATTTACTTTTATTTTTTCTCCCAAAGATATCCCGCATTCACTTTTCTCTTTTATGGACAATCTTGTTTTATTATTGTTGGTTTTTGTTTTTCTTTTTCAGATTTTACAATATTCTTTCCACTGTCATTATATCTTAATATATTCTATTTTGTTCCATGATATGCCATTTTATCCAACATCTTTTAATGAGAATTATGTTTAATAAAGATAGTAACATGCTGCATTTATATTTTCCATTTTCTTTAGCTTATAGGCAGTTTTTACATGTGAGTCTTTGGGCAAGTAATTTAACCTCTAGTTGACTCAGTTTCCTCATCTGCAAAACAGAAATCATAATAGCACCTACATCCTGAGAGGATATATCTAAAATGCTTTGTAAACCTTAAAGATCTCTATATACTAGCTACTCTTGTTGCTGTTGCTGTGGTTGTTATCAGGAATTCTGATACCACCCCTTGAAGAGAAGATATTAAACCTAATCAAAGACCTTGGCCTTTTTTGGAGCAAGAACCATCGTATGTTTCCCTCCCACATTTTGTGTTCGTTCTTCATTTACAGTTTCTTGTTACAATATAATTTATTCATTCAGGCTATAATCCTCCTCCAACTGTCTCATGGTAGATAATTATCTCTGTAAAATTATTTCTCAGTAAGACAGTGTTTTAAAGATACTTTTTCCTGATGTTGCAATATGCTCACTTATTTGGGTCCCAATATAAGTCACTTGGGTTGGCTGCTGATGCACTTGACTCAGAAAACCAAGCTCTGAGAATTTGGAGAAAGGAAGTATCTGGCACCCTCATAACAAAGACTAACTCATTTAATAGTGTAGAGAAAAGATTCAAAGGTAGTAAAGCCCAAGTCCCCACACTGCTGTCCCCTGGGGCCTAGGATACTGGATGCTTAGGTAAGTAGCAGGAAATCTAAACAGGAAATAACACTTTTAAGTCAAAAGCAAGGATCAGATTAGCACATCCCTGAATTTGTTGACTGCTACTTTAAGGGTCCACAGTAGCAGTTTCACCTAGTTGACATTAATTGTTGCAATGGTGATGTTTTAATCTCCCAGAAGCTCCCAATCCTGGGTTGGAAGCCCATGAGCTAATTCCATATTAGTTCTGTATCAGGAAGGTACAATAATCTTAGATCAAAAGAAGAAATGTGCTTCTTTCTCCCTTTTCTCTAGATAGCCATGTAACTGGCTAAATGAATTACTAGGATACACAAAACAACAGAACAGATAAGTAACATAATACGTACCCTCACTCCTTTTGTAAAGCATGCTCAGTGCCTATTCCTGATGACCATGTAGAAGCTTATGGGTAGGGGAGACTTCAGATCATGTATGATTCATCATTGGGTTGAGTCTACATGGTTGGTTTCTGAGCTAGAACACTGTCATATATTAATGGAGCTAATTGCTCCTCAGTAGCTGAACTTGCTTTATGACATCAAAACATGAAGACAATTCTAAATCACAGCCAGAGAGTTCTATGTATTGAAGGGGAGGAGGGGAGGGGGTGGGATTAAAAGGTAAAGTAGGTACCTTATGCCCCCAAACAGCCATTAGCCCACGTCCGACTTAGACAAGCCCATGTCTTTATACAGAATTATTTTTTAATAATATTTTCCACCAAAATGATAAATGCTGGAGAAGATGTGAGAAAGTTGGAACACTAATTCATTGTTGGTGGATCTATGAGCTGATCCAACCATTCTGGAGAGTAATTTGGAACTATGCCCAAAGGGCTTTAAAATGTGCACCTCCTTTGACCCAGCAATATCACTTCTAGGGCTGTATCCCAAAGAGATCATAAAAATGGGAAAAAGACCCACATGCACAAAAATATTTATATCAGCTCCTTTTATAGTGGCCAAGAATTGGAAATTGAGGGGATGCCCATAAACTTGGGAATGTCTGAACAAGTTGTTGTATATGAATGTAATGGAATACTATTGTGTTATGAGAAATGATGAGCAGGAGGACTTTGGGAAAACCCGGAAAGACTTATATGAACTGATGCTGAGTGAAGTGAGCAGAACCAGGAGAACACTGTACACAGCAACAGCCACAGTGTGCTAAGACTGATTTTGATAGACTTAGCCCTTCTCAGAAATGCAAGGACCTAAACTTTTCCAAAGGACTCATGATAGAAAATACCATCCACATCCAGAGAAAGAATTACAGAGTTGGAATGCAGAGTGAAGCAGACTCTTTTCTCTTTTGTTTTGTCTTGTTTTCTTCTCTTTTCTTTTTCATGGTTTGTCCCATTTATCATAATTCTTCTATGCAACATAGCTAATGTGAAAATGTGTTCAATAGAAATGTATGTGTAGAGCCCATATAGGATGCATGCCATCTTGTGAAGGGAGGGGGTAGAGAGGGGGAGAAAAATTAAAACTTATGGAAATGAATGTTGAAAACTAAGAATGAATAAATTAAATATTAAAAGAAAATATTTCCCCCAATTATATGTTAAAACAATTTTTAAATATTTAGGTTTCTTAAGGCTTGATTTCCAAATTCTAACACTTCCTCCCCTCCCCCTCTCTGAGATGGTAAACAATCAAATATAGGTTATACATGTGCAATAGTTTAAAACATTTCCATATTACTAATTTGTACATAATTATTTTTGACTGAGCATATATAAGCAAAAGAAAAGATTCCACAAGGAGAAATTTAACATTAGGAAGAAAGGCTAAATGATTAAAAAATACTCCAAGAGAAGATAGGAGATGGGATCAAGAATAGAAGTAGAAAGGGTTTGTGTTGACATATGGAAGGGCTACCTCATCTTCTAAGTCTGGCTACTTCATCCTCATCCTCTAAGTCTGGATCAAAGGAGAGACTGGGAAAGTGAAGTGCAGAGTGATATGTGGGTGATATAAACCAGTGGTGTCAAATAAATCAAAATGTGGGCCACTAAACTGTACATAATGATCAATGTCGAAGGATGTTGACTTAGAGACCTATCTATTCTTTTGTATTTTTGTTTAATTTTTAACTATTGGTCAATTATATTTTAATCTGGTTAGCTTACTCTGGAGTGTTGTGGGCTCCATGTTTAATGCCTCTAATTCAAAGTAGAGGTTTGGGGGGAAGGGAGAACTCAAGTCAGAGGGCCTCAGTATTAGTTGTTTCTTCCCTAATTAAGTGGCTTAACATCATCATTGAATGAATCCAGGTAACTTTGTGAGTTTCAGAAGGTCGTGATATCTTGGGAGGCCAACAAGGAAACAACTACAGTGTCCATGAGAGGAGTCAATGTTCTTGTGGTTAGGCAGTAGCAATAGTTGATTAACCACAAAGGGAGACACAAGCAAGAGGCCACAACAAAGAAACCACAGCTTGGCTCTTGGATTAAGCAATTCCAAGTTCTGAGGTGACCTGAGAAATGCCTAATTATTGGTGTTGCACAAATATTGTATATTATAAGGCTTAAAATATTAGCCTCTCACTTGATTATGATGCAGCAATAAGTTAAGATACGGAAATCTACTTAAATCCTTCTACTAACATAAGCTGTGACTATCTCCTATTTATCAGTGGTCTCAATGTGAGATTAAAATGACGTGTCCTATACACAATTCATATATGGTACCTCTTTTGCTTTCCTCCTTTTTAGGAAACTCTAGACTAGAGGCACAAGTAGAATTGTCTCTAGAGTCTACAGGATAAGGGTGATAAACCAATAAATTTGAAAATTATGGATCCTCTCTCTACTACTGAGGAGCCAGGCTTCCCCAGCAGTGAACATAATCCATAACCACATAGATTGATAAAGAGCAGGGAAAAGAGTTTTGCAAACTCCTGGTGATCTAAGCAGGAGTTGTCTCTAGCCTATATACTGAAGAAAAAAAGACTGAGAGTGTAACATAGAAATCAATTGCAGAATAGGATGTGGATGAGCATAAGAAGAAATTGAAATCTGTTCTTACTACAGACTAAATGAAAGAACAAGTCTGCCATTCATCACCCCAAATAAAGACTTCCTGATGTCTTCTTGATCAGTCACAGTCACTGATCAGTCTATACCTGCTCCAAGTACATATCTCATCTGACAATTCATGAGAGAAAGAAATAACATTTGCTTTGAATGTAACCAGGTCTCTGTCTCCATGTCTGAGTGAAGATCTCCACCTTCTAATAGTATCTGTTTAGTGAATTTTACACAATTATTAATGACTGAGTGTGTTTGTAAGCAAAATGGAAGATGACACTTGGTAAGGAGAAATTTGAAATAAGCAACAGAGAATAGATTAAAGACACCAGTTCCAGGAGAAGATAAAATGAGATTGCATCAAGGATCCAAGTAGCTGTCTGCTTGTATTGACATGGAGAAAGGGCACCTCATTCTTTAATTCTTTTTTTCTTTAAATTAATTATTTATTTTTAGTATCTACCATTCACTTTCATAAGATTTTGAGTTCCAAATTTTCTTCCTATCCCTCCCCTCCCCCAACCCCAAAATGGAATGCAATCTGTTACAAGATCTGCATATGCATTCATATTAAAACCTATTTTCACATTAGTCATATTGTAAAGAAGAATTAGAACCAATGGGATTAACCATGAGAAAGAATGGGAGAGAGAGACTGTGTAAATGTATGCTTTCATCTGAATTTAGACTTCATAGTTCTTTCTCTGGATGTGGACAGCATTTTCCATCATGAGCCTTTTGGAGTTGTCTTGAATCCTTGCATTGCTAAGAAGAGCCAAGTCTATAAAATTTAGTCATTTCCCAATGTGGCTGTTACTGTTTACAATGTTCTCCTGGTTCTGCTCACTTCACTCAGCATTAGTTCATGTAAATCCAGGTTTTTCTGAAACCCACCTGCTCATCATTTCTCTTACAACAATAGTATTCCATTACATTCATATACTATAACTTGTTAAGCCATTCACCAATTGATGGGCATTCCTTCAATTTCCAATTCTTGGCCACCACAAAAGGAGCTGCTATAAATATTTTTATACATATGAGTCACTTTCCTGTTTTTATGATCTCTTTGGGATACAGACCTAGAAGTGGTATTGCTAGGTCAAAGGGTATACAAAGTCTTATAGCCCTTTGGGCATAGCTCCAAACTGTTCTCCAAAATAGTTGGATCAGTTCGTAACTATACCAACAATGCATTAGTGTTCCAATTTTCCCATATCTCCAACATTTATCATTTTCTTTTTCTGTCATGTTAACCAATCTGGTACCTCAGAATTGTTTTAATTTGCATTCCTCTTATCCATAGAGATTTAGAGCGCTTTATATGACTATAGATAGTTTTAATTTCTTCCTCTGAAAACTGCCTGTTCATATCCTTTGATCATTTTTGAATTAGGGAATGATTTGTATTCTTACCAATTGGATTCAGTTCTCTATAGATTATAGAAATGAGCCCTTTATTAGGGACACTGGGTGGTAAAAATTCTTTCCCAGTTGTCTGCTTCCCTTCTTATCATGGTTGCTTTGGCTTGGTTTGTGCAAAAACTTTTCAATATAATGTAATCAAAATTATCTATTTTGCATTTCATAATGTTCTCTATCTCTTGTTCAGTCATAAATTCTTCTGTTTTCCATAGATCTGACAAGTCAACTATTCTTTCCTCTCCTAATTTGCTTATAGTATCAGCTTTTACATCTAAATCATACACCCATTTTGACTTTATCTTGGTGTAAGATGTTAGTCTATCCCTAGTTTCTGCCATACTATTTTCCAGTTTTACCAGCAGTTTTTGTCAAATAGTGAGTTCTTATCCCAGAGGATGGAGTCTTTAGGTTTATCAAACAGTAGATTACTATAGTCATTGACCACTGTGTCTTGTGTACTGAACCTATTCCACTGATCTCTCTATTTCTTAGCCAGTACCAAGTAGTTTTGATGATTGCTGCTTATAATACAATTTAAGATCTGGTATTGGTAGGCCACCTTCCCTGGCATTTCTTTCTATTGATGCCCTTGATATTCTGGACCTTTTGTCCTTCCAGATGAATTTTTTTATTATTTTTTCTAGCTCTATAAGATAATTTTTGATAGTTTGATTGGCATGGCAATTAATACATAAATTAACTTAGGTAGCATTGTCATTTTTGTTATATTAGCTCAGCCTACCAATGAGGAACTAATATTTTTCCAATTATTTAGATCTGACTTTATTTGTGTTAAAAGTATTTTGTAACTGTGTTCATATAGCTGCTGGATTTGTTTTGGCAGGTAGACTTCCAAATATTTTATAATGTCTACAGTAACTTTAAATAGAATTTCTCTTGCTGTTGGGCTTGGTTAGTAATATATAGTAGTATATAGAAATATAGTAGTATATAGAAATGCTGATGATTTGTGTGGGTTTATTTTATATCCCGCCATTTTGCTACATTTGTTTATTATTTCAAGCAATTTTTACTTGATTCTCTAGGATTCTCTAAGTATACCATCATATCATCTGCAAAGAGTGATAGCTTATTTTCTTCACCTATTATAATTCCATCAATTTCTTTTTTCTTCTCTTATTGCTAAAGTTGATATTTCTAGTATAATACTGATTAACAGTGGTGATAATGGAGAACCTTGTTTCACCCCAAAACTTATTGGAAATGCTTCTAGCTTATCCCTATTACAGAGAACGCTTGCTGATGGTTTTAGGTAAATGCTACTTATCATTTTAAGGAAGACTCCATTTATTCCTATGCTCTCTAATGTTTTTAATAGGAATAGGTGTTGCATTTTGTCAAAAGCTTTTCCTGTATGTATTGAGATAATCATAGGATCTCTGTTAGTTTTGTGGCTGATATGGTCAGTTATGCTAATAGCATTCGTAACATTGACCCAGCACTGCATTCCTGGTATAAATCCTACCTGGTCGTAGTGTATTATTCTCATAGTAAGTTGTTGTAATCTCTTTGCTAATATTTTATTTAAAATGTTTGAATCTATATTCATTAGAGAAATTGGTTTATAATTTTCTTTCTTTGTTTTGGCTCTTCCTGGTTTAGGTATCAGTACCATAATTGTATCATGAAAAGAATTTGGTAGGACTCCTTCTTTGCCTATTTTCCCAAATAGCCCATATAGTATTGGAATTAATTGTTCTTTAAATAATGATAGAATTTACTTGTAAATCCATCTGGCCATGGAGATTTTTTCTTAAGGAGCTCACTGATGGTTCGTTCAATTTCTTTTTCTGAGATGGGATAATTTAAGTATTTTATTTCCTCTTCCATTAATTTGGGCAATTTATATTTTTGTAAATATTGATCCATTTCACTAAGATTGCCAAATTTGTTGGCATACAATTGGGCAAAATAGCTCCTAATTATTGTTTTAATTTCCTCTTCATCGGTAATGAATTTACCTTTTTCATTTTTGATACTGTTAATTTGGTTTTCTTCTTTGTTTTAATCAAATTAACCAAAAGTTTATTTTTTTTTCACAAAACCAGGTTTTAGTTGTATTAATTAGTTCAATAGTTTTCTTAATTTCAATTTTATTAATCCCTCCTTTGGTTTTCAGAATTTATAATTTGGTATTTAATTGGGGGAGTTAATTTGTTCTTTTTCTACCTTTTTTACTTGCATGTCCAATTAATTGATCTTTTCTCTATTTTATTCTTTTAAGTATTTAGAGATACAAAACTTCCCCTAAGAACAGCTTTTGTTGTCTCATTATTGTCATTCTCTTGGATGAAGTTATTGATTGTTTCTACTATTTGTTGTTTGACACACTCATTCTTTATTAGTTTCCAATTAATTTTAGTCCATATTTCCATAGCCCTTTATTACAAGTCATTTTTATTGCATCATGTCTGAAAGGGATACATTAAATATTTTTGCCTTTCTGCATTGGATTGTGAGGTTTTATGCCCTAATACAAGGTCAATTTTGTGTAGGTGCTCTGTGCCACTGAGAAAAAGGCATATGCCTTTCTATCCCCATTCAATTTTCTCCAGAGGTCTACCATATCTAACTTTTCTAAATTTCTATTCACTTCCTTAACGTCTTTCTTGTTTTTTTTTTTTTTTGGGGGGGGGGGGTTGTTGTTGTTATTGTTGCTGTTGAGGAAGGCAGACCGGGCAATTGGGATTAAGTGACTTGCCCAAGGTCACACAACTAGTAAATGTGTCAAGCTTCTGAGGCCAGATTTGAACTCAGGTCCTCCTGACTCCAGGGCCAGTGCTCTACTCACTGCACCACCTAGCTGCCCCTTTCTTGTTTATTTTGTGCTTAGATTCATCTAGTTCTGAGAGGGGGAGATTGAGGTACCCCACTAGCATAGTTTTGCTGTCTATTTCTTCCTATAACTCCCTTAATTTCTCCTCTAAGAATTTGGATGCTAAACTATTTGGTACATATATGTTTAGTAATGATATTACTTCATTTTTGATGGTACCTTTTATCAGGATGGAATTTCCTTCTTTATCTCTTTTAATTAGACCTATTTTTGCTCTTCCTTTGTCTGAGATCAGGATTGCTACCACTGTTTTTTTTTTGTTTTTTTTTTTTACTTTAGCTAAAGCATAATATATTCTGCTTCAGCCTTTTACCTTTACTCTATGTGTATTCCTCTGCTTCAAATGTGTTTCTTGTAAACAACACATTGTAGGATTCTGGTTTTTAATCAACTCAGCTGTTGGCTTCTGTTTTGTGGGAGAGTTCATCCCATTAATATTCACAGTTATGATTACTATCTGTGTCTTTCTATCCATTCTATTCCCCCCACCTCGTTTATGCTTTTATATCTCCTTTCTCCCTTTCTCTCCTCACTAGAATTTTGCTTTTGACCACTGCCTCCTTCAATCTGCCCTCCCTTCTATCAGCCCCCTCCCTTTTCATTCCCCTTTCCTCCTACATCTTCTTCCCTCCCTTTAAACCACCCTTTCCCCCTCCTTCCCTTTTCCCCTTCTACTTCCTATAGGGTAAGTTAGATTTCTATACCTAACTGAATATGTTATTCCCTCTGATGAGAGTAAGGTTCAAAGAATGCACATCTCCCTTCTTTCTTTCCCTCTACTGTAATAGGTCTTTGTGCCTCTTCATGTGATGTAATTTGCCCTTTTCTGCCTCCTCGTTTCCTCTTCTCCCAGTACATTCCCTTTTCAAAACTTCATTAGAATTTTTTATCATCACATCAAAGTCAACTTATTCCCACACCCTCTGCCTATGTAGCTCCCTTCTCTATGTGGTAATAAAGATACAGTTCTCAAGAGTTACAAGTATCATCTTCCCATGCAGAGATGTAAACAGTTTGCCATTATTGAATAACATGTTTTTTTTTTCTTTTCTGTTTATCATTGTATTCTTCTCTTGAGTCCTGTATTGGAAGATCAAATTTTCCATTGAGCTCTGGTGTTTTCATCAGGAAGGTTTGAAGGTCACCTATTTCATTGAATATTCATTTCCTGCCCTGAAAGATTATGCTAAATTTCACTGGATAGTTGATCCATGGTGATAATCACCCTATTGAATATAATATTCCAAGCCCCCTGATATTTTAATGTAGAAGCTGCAAGGTGCTGCATAATCCTGACTGTGGTTCCACAATATTTGAATTGCTTCTTTCTGGCTCCTTGCAGTATTTTCTCTTTGAACCTGATAGTTCTGGAATTTGGCGGTAATATTCCTTGGCATTTTCTATTTGGTGTCTCTTTCAGGAGGTTATCAGCAGATTCTTGTAATGACTGCTGTACTCTCTGGTTCTAGGTCCTCAGGGCAGTTTTCCCGGCTGATTTGTTGAAAGATGATGTCCAGGCTCTTTTCTTGATCTTGGCTTTCAAGTAGACCAATGAATTTTAAATTATCTCTCCTGGATCTATTTCCCAATTTAGTTGTTTTTCCAATTAAGTATTTTACATTTTCTTGTATTTTTTTCATTCTTTTCATTTTGTTTCACTGATTATTTTTTATGAATTATTTTTAATTATTTTTATTTTAATTTATTTATTTTCAGTTTTCAACATTCACTTCCACAAGATTTTGAATTCCAAACCTTCTCCCCATCTTTCCTCTCCCCCTGCCCCAAGACAGTGTTAATTATGATTACCCCTTCCTCCAATCTTCCCTCCCTTCTATCACCCTCCCCTCTTCTGTTATCCCTTTACCTTTTAATTTCTTGTAGGGCAATTGCTTATATATCTTATTTCCCAGTGGCATGTAAAAAACAATTTTTAACATTCATTTTTAAAGTTTTGAGTTCCACATTCTCTCCCTTCTTCCCTCCCCACTCGCCTGCACTTAGAAAGTAAGCAATTTGATATAGGCTATGCATGTGTGGTCATGCAAAACACTTTCATAACAGTCATGTTGTGAAAAAATAACTATATTTTCTCCATCCTGTCCCACCCTCCATTTATTCTATTCTCTCCTTTGGCCTGTCCCTCCACAAAAATGTTTGCTTCTGGTTACTCCATCCCCCAATCTGCCATCCCTTCTATTATCTCCCCTCTCTTATCCCCTTCCCCCTGCTTGCCTGTAGGGTAAGATAGATTTCAAAACCCAATTGAATATGTATGTTATTCCCTCTTTAAGACAAATTCGATGCGAGTAAAAGCTCTTTCATTCCTCTTTTATGTGAGATTATTCTACCTCTACATTCTACCTCTCCCTTTCTCTTTCTCCCAGTACATTCCTCTCAACACTTAATTTCATTTTTTTAGGTATCATCCCTTCATATTCAGCTCACCCTGTGCACTCTGTGTATGTGTGTATGTATCTGCATATGTGTGCGTGTGTGAGTGTGTGTATGTATATATATAATATATGTTTGTTTACATATGCACACACATGCATAAACATATACACACACCCACATACATACACGCAAGTACACATATATAATACACATACATACATACATACATACACATATACATATATATGTGTGTGTATAGACATATAGATATATATATCTGTGTGTATGTACATGTGTGTGTGTATATGTATGGATATGGATATATTCCTTCTAACTACCCTAATACTGAGAAAGGTCTCATGAGTTATAAATATCACCTTTCCATGTAGGAATATGAACAGTTCAACTTTACTAAGTCCCTTATGGCTTCTTTTTCCTGTTTACCTTTTCATGTTTCTCTTGATTCTTGTATTTGAAAGTCAAATTTTCTATTCAGCTCTGGTCTATTCAACAAAAATGCCTGGAAGTCCTCTATTCCTTTTTTTCCCCTAAAGTATTATACTCAGTTTTGTGGGTAGGCAATTATTGGTTTTAATCCTATCTCCTTTGACCTCTGGAATATCACATTCCAAGACTCCCAATCCTTTAGTGTAGAAGCTGCTAAATCTTGTATTATTCTGATTATGTTTCCACCATACTTGAATTGTTTCTTTCTGACTGCTTGTAATACTTTCTCCTTGACCTAGGAATTTTGGAATTTGGCTTCAATGTTCCTAGGAGTTTTCCTTTTGGGATCTCTTTCAGGAGGTGATCAGTGGAGTCTTTCCATGTCTATTTTACCCTCTGGTTCTAGAATATTAGGGCAGTTTTCCTTGATCATTTCTTGAAAGATGATATTGAGGCTCTTTTTTTGATCATGGTTTTCAGGTAGTGCAATGATTTTAAAATTACTTCTCCTGGATCTATTTTCCAGTTCAGTTGTTTTTTCCAATGAGATATTTCACATTGTGCAAGAGGACCATTGATTCCAAAGGATGATGCCTTGACTTATGTGTAAATTTGATTTAAGTGAGGCAGAGTTGCACAAAATTGTCAGCCTAACTCTCTCTTCCAGGGTATGGGCGTTGCAAATGCTATAGCTTCTTGGAGCCACAGGTAAGAGTTAGGTGAATTAAGTGGACAGCCAAGATGAATGAGCAGCCCTGGAAAGCCCTCACACCCAAGGTGCTAGTTCTCCTGAACATCCTGTATACTCCACAGACTTATACTGGTTATGTGACTCTATAGATAAGTCACTTAACCTACAGCTTTTCGAAGCCACAGGTGAGAGTTGGTTGCCAGGTGGACAACAAAGGTATATGAGCAGCCCTGAAAAGTGTTTGGCAATTCCTCACATTGTAGGTGCTAGTCCTCCCTGGATACTCAGTATATAACCCATAAATGTAAGGACAGGGGTTAAAGCAAAAAAGAAGACTTGGAGCCAGTAGTGAATTGAAGAAAGAAGAATGACTTGGTCTTCTAGCCCAGAGCTGTCAAGTCCTGTCAGACCCAACCTATTCCACTACAGGGAAACTAGATTAAAATGTAGTTGGGGAATATTTAACAAAATAAACAAAAATACAACACAACATAGATAATGTTAATATGTAGTCTTCTAGGATCTAGACAAATATGCCACCCCCAAGCAGGACTCTCTCCCTCCTTTCCATTTCAGCTTGATATCATTGTTCTAGACCTTCTATAGGGTCTTCTTGTATTATCAATGGTCTCCAAAATGGGGGCCAAGCTTGATCCCAAGGATTGTATAAATGATAAACAAATAAAAGAGTGGAAAGTCAGCTGCAACCCATCATCCTCAAAATAGGCAGTCACAGGGGTTCTCTCCAAAATAACCACATTTGCCCTTATCTCCCAATATTTCACCACTCTTCTTCCTCCCTCCCTTGTCAAAGCTCCCAACCTCATCTATTCTGATCTGGGCATTGTCGTCTGCTTGGCAAGTATAACCAAATTGCTCCCCAGGCATCCACAGGAGAAACTCTGCAGTTGTAATTAGGAAAATCTGAGATCTTTCTGATTCCAAGGCCAACCATCTAAAAACCATACCCGTCTACCTCTCTAATTTTCACTTATGGAATACTACTGATTTAGCTTAAATTAAACTATTTGTTTACCTAATTATATAGACTTTTCTCAAGAAATGTGTATGTCCTATTTCAACAACTGAATGATGTAAATCTTGTCTGAAAAATGTTTTCTAAAAATTATCCATATATTTTTTAATACAATGTATTTGTATATAAACTTAAGGCTAAGGATAGGACCTGTGATTCATTGGGATAAGTAGACCGCTAGGTGTTATAGAGGATCTGGTGCTAGTTCTGAAGTCACAAAAACTTGAATTCAAATCTAGCCTCATAAAATGTGATAATATTTGTAAGGTGCTTTGCAATCCTTAAGGGGTTATATAAATGCTAGCTATTACAATGATTGTTGTTATTGATAGAACAAGTACCTACTTATGTGACAGGCATATATGATCTCATTTGATCCTCCCAATAACCCTAGGAGGTAGATGTCATTATTATCTACATTTTATAATTGAAGAAACTGAAGTAGATAAGTGAAGGACTTGTTCTGGGTCATACAACCGAGTGTCTGAGGATACATTTGAACTTAAATCTTCCTGATTTTAAGTCCAACATGATGTCCACTGCACCATCTAGGGGTCACAAGGAATTCTAGGATGAGGAAATTCTCTCTAGAATATAGGTCATCTCCTTCTCTGCAACTTAAAGTCTTGGAGAATTGCCAAAAGAGACAGAATTTAAGTTACTTGGTCAGGGTCACACAGCCTAGATGTGACAGAGGTAGTGCTCTATCCACTTTGTAACACCTGACTCTCACCTAAAAGTGCAAATCAATAGAGTATTTTTTAAAAAGTGTTGTCTGCATTCTAGATCTCATTAAAAGACTTCTGCACAACACATAATCACAAATGAAATATGTTCATTGGTATTCTAAAATTACCATGTGAAGAAAAAAACTAAATGAAATCATTTCCATGATTATATTATAAATTAATTTTAAAATGAGACTCCCACAAGTTAAATCTTTTCATTTCATACTCTCTTTGGGCAGAAATCTACTTTTTTTTTTAAAAAAAGAACTTTATCATGCGGTTTCTTTTTTCTCCTGTGTTGCCATGCTTCAGTTACCTTTCTCCCTCACTTTGCCCTTGCTTTTCAATAGTTTGCGTTACAAGATCCACAGCTAATTCTTTCCACTGCCGATTCACAGAAGTCCTCTCTTTGGTTTTCTTCATTTTACTGTTCCATACACTGTTTCCCTATTCTTCTTCTTCTGGTTCTTCTTTCCCCCTCCCAATTCCTCTTTAATCACCTTTGTATTTTTGTTCCATTGTTCTCCTCTCTCACCTCTTTTTCAGTTGATTCTTTTATTCCCTTTAATCTATTCAACATTCAATTCAGACCATTTAAACATGCTTCATTTTCCTTTCACATTCCTCGCTATTCTCCTCTCATATCTAGCCATCTTTCATTCCTCTTGTCAGTGTCTTATTCTATAATTTTGCTGATTTTATCACCTAAACTGTTTTGCACTGTTTTACTTTACTACCTTGACACCTCTTTTATTTAAGTATTCTGTTAATAAAATATAAGAAAATCGCAGAAAGCATAACAAAATGAGGAAATAAGACAAGTTTCATTGTAATGAGACAATAAACCAAGCAATGAGAAATAAAGGGATGCCAGAACTCAAATAAACCAGATGGTATAGTGTGAAGAGTACTACAATGGGAATCATCTCACCTTTCTTACCTCCTAGTTATCTACACAGGTAAGTTATTAGCAGTGAACAAGTCAATGAGAGTTTATTAAACACTTACTAAAACTTCCAAGTCCTTTGCTAAACAGAAGGTTCTCAACCTCTCTGGACCTCATTTTCCTCAAATATAAAAATGAGAATGTCAAATAAAATGTTCTCTTGCATTCCTTCTGACTTTGAATCCTATGATCCCCATTTTCCCTCTCTCTCTCTAGTGATACCCTATCCTAGGAGATTAAAGGAGTTCATGTAACTCTTTATGTGACCAACTTATTCCTGAGGATAAACTAGATATGAATTCCTGTAAGCAGATAATTGCCTTGATGTAAAATAATTTCTTAAAAAGCATATTCATATTTATATGACAAAAGAACTATAAAACTATGCATACTCTTTGATCTAGTAATACCACTGCTAGGTCTATATCTGAAAGATTTTTTTTTAAAAAAGGGAAAAATATGTACTTGTACAAAAATATTTATAGCAGCTCTTTTTGTGATGGCTAAGAATTGGAAACCATAAGAATGCCCATCAATTGGAGAAATGACTAAACAAGCTGTGGTATATGACTGTGACAGAATATTATTGTGTTATAAGAAATGATAAGCAAGTTGATTTTAGAAAAACCTGGAAAGACTTATATGAACTGATGCGAGGTGAAGTGAGCACAAACAAGAGAACATCATACACAGAATGACTCAGCTATTCCTAGCAATATAATGATCTAAGACTACCCCAAAAGACTCATAATGCAAAACTGCTATCTACCTCCAGAGAAAGAACTGATGTTATCTGAATACAGATTGAAGCACATTATTTTTCACTTTCTCTTTCTTCCTTTCTTTCTCTCTTCTTTCCTTTCTCCTACCCTCCCTCTCTTCCTTCTTCCTTTCCTTCCTTCCCTCTCTCCCTTCTTCCTTTCCTTCCTTCCCTCTTTCCCTCCTTCCCCCCTTTCTTCCTTCCTTTCTTCCATCCTTCCTTCCATCCTTCTTTCTATATTTTTTCTCTTTGTTTCTTTTGAGTCTTTTTGCACAAAATTACTAATATGGAAATGTTTTGCATGATTGCACATGTATAAGCTATAACAAATTGCTTACCATCACAGGGAGGCAAGTAGGAATAAAATTTGGAAATCAAAACTTTTTTTAAAAATGCTAAAACTGTTTTTACATGTAAATGAGCAGATATTATTAAAGACTGGCGTGAGGAACATATTCAGACTATAGTTCCACCATTCAGTTTGTGGAATAAGACATTATTATACATTAGGAATTAGCTAAGATAGTTTCATATATCACTGGAATATATATATAATTTCTGTAGAAAATTTCTAACCAGGGCTCCCTAGGCTTGTCCAAGAACCCACAGTTAATGATAAACTATGGCTAAGAATCCAAAGTATTTTGAATACACAAATTTAGCCTCCTGAGTCATGCTCTTCCCCCTTATTTTTGCCTTGAAAATCAACACAGCTGTATCTCTGATTCTGCTGCTTCCCACCCCAATCAGCCAGCAGAAATTCCATCCTTTGTGAATTTTGTTAACTATCAGTCTGGATGCATCCACAGAACCCTTACATAATTACACATTTGAGATCCTCATGGCTTAAACTAAGTATTTGACTGACTGACTCTCTCTCTCTCTCTCTCTCTCTCTCTCTCTCTCACACACACACACACACACACACACACACACACACACACACACACACGCACCACACAGACTTGTGCTTTGATTGGTATAGGGGACTCCCTATCACAAGGCAGATTGGCCCCTGTTCTGCAAATATAGCCATAGATAGAGCTTTGGGGATCTGGGAAAGTTAAGTGACTGTCCCAGAGTTATGCTCACTATATGTCAGGGGAAGGATTTGACCAGGTCATCCTGACTCAGGTCAATTATCTATCATTATATCACCAGACTGTCTGTGTAAAAATCAGTCTAAATATGCCATTCAAGCATTTTAATCAATGATTTCTATCAGATTCTCAAAGCATGCAAAATCATTTACCTTGTATATTATCAGTGCTCTAAGAATTCAGTTTAGAATGGGAAAGGAATAAATATAAGAGTACATTTCATTCTCATATTATATGGCCACATAATGGTAAATTTCATTTGAGCATTTCCCATTCCCAACCCTACACAATGAAACTACTAAACCCATACATGCAAAGTCAATTAATTTTTTGGCAAATATTTATTTCATTGTAGCCTTTTCTTTTTTTCCTTAGAAGACATTTCTGGAACTATTTCTCTCCCCTCTTCTCCAACCAGAAAAACTGGGTCTTGTCTCATAACAAAGAGCCAAAACAGATGATCAAAAACATCCAATAGATTGACCACATCTAATAGGAGGCAATCTTTTATCCACAGATCATCCACAGGGGGTTTACCCAAAATGCTAACTAGATTCTTTCCTCTAGATCAAGGATTCTTAACCATTTTATGTTGTGGACCCCTATGGTCATCTAATGAAGGCTATGAATACCTTGGAGTATTTTTTTTTAAAAAAAATCATAGTGGAAGGTCATGTTGAGTTAGAGGTTAGGAAAACAGATTGTTTTCTTGTTGTTTTCCTGGCTAACTTCACAGATTCCCTGAAAGTTGTTCATGAATAATTCGAAGGTCCATGGCCCCAGGAGAAGGACCCTTCCTTTGGATCTTTCACATTTTCTGTGCACCACTGAAACATCCATTTGTCATGTGACCAGTCCACCTCCATTTCTAATCACAAATTTCCTCAATGATATCATTTATGCCACTTCTTGAGCACAGATAATCACTGGAAATAATAATAGTTAGAATGTGTATAGTTACAAAGCACTTGATGAATATTCTCTCACTTGATCCTCACAACAATCTTTAGGAAGTGCAATAATTATTATTCCCACATCATAGATAAGAAAACTGAGTCTGAGAAAAATTATGTAACTTGCCCAGGATCATAGAACAAGTAAATGTCTGAGAGGATCCCAGCTCAGGTCTTCCTGATTCCAAGTCCAGCCCTCTATCCACTATAACACATGGCTGCCTCCATTATGCTGCAACCTACTTGAACTAACTATACATCTATCTCTCCTTTACATATAAAGACTTATCTCTTCAGAGGTTCTCATTTTAGCATATGAAAGAAAATTTGAGGGAAAGAAAGGACCTTTGGGCCATGGAGTTCAGGATTGTTACTCCACAATTTCCCAAATGCAATCCAGATCATTCTTTTTCTTCTGTGCAATCCTGGACCTAACTCATTGTTTATGTATACTGTCTGTCCCAGATCTATGTCATACTGTACTGACTCAGTGGACTGACCTTGCACCTGCATGACCTAACCTGTAGAATATGAATTATTGTGCAGTCATGGATATTGCTGGGGAGCCCCTGGAGGAACTCATCCTTGTAACAACAATGTGATTAGCAGCTACTGTGGCTGTGAAAGACCAACAACAATAGCACACAGGAAGGGCTGCCAACACAGGTTGTTTGATCTGCTTTTCTAAGGAAAGCAACTTAGGGGAGCTAACAATCTCAGTTTAATTAAATATACATATGTCATTCACTTAGTTCAGGGGAAAAAGATCAGCCCCCTGAACTTCAGGGCAAATGCAAACAGAAATTACAAACATAAACAGACAGACCTTGTCAGATTCAAATCACAGTTCATAGTTACCAGAGAACCACCAACATCTGGGTTACAAAGCTGGGGACGGGGGCTGTTTCAATGCCTTGCCCAGAGTCTTGTCACCCTTTCCATGAGTGTACTCCCAAAAGTGAACCACTCACCTTCCAGTACATATACCCTGTTCAGGACCCTGAGGACTTGAGGCTTACCATTTAGAGTGTGAGAAACCAGAGTGTGTGAAAGCTCCAACCACCAGCACTACATCATATACAATTCAATGACTCTTGATTGTTTTAGTGCTGAGAAACACTCCAAGGCAAAAAAGATCCCACTTTACCTGCCCCATTCAAACAAAGGCCAGATTCATTAAAGGCACTAAGAGAACAGCAAAAAAATCCTGCTGGGATTACCATTACAATCCTCTATCAGAATCTTCTTCCCACTCAAACCTTATGAAAGATACCATCCACAAAAGTAGATAATAATTTTGGCAAGTATATTCCTCCCCAACAATTCCTCACTTGACATTACTCAGACAGATATAAAGTAATAAAAAATCTTGCCTAATACACAAAAAAATTAAGGCCTGCTATATAAATTATTTATCCTCAACTTTTGGCTTTTAAACAGACTTGAAAAAGCATTCAAAAGTGAGATTTACTTATTTTTCGACCTCTCTCTTTTATTTTAATTTTTTTCATTAAAAAAAAGTCTTCAGCTCTAATTGAGAACTTCAGGTTTCTTTTTCTTTCTTTTACTTATCCTAAGACTTTTAAAAAATTTATATTTTATTATTTATTTAATATTTTTAGTTTTCAGCATTGATTTCCACAAGAGTTTCAATTACAAATTTTCTCCCCATTTCTACCCTCCCCCCCACTCCAAGATGGCATATATTCTGATTGACCCATTCTGCAGTCAGCACTCCCTTCTGTCAACCCGCTCCCCCCCCCATTCCCTTTTCCCTTACCTTCTTGTAGGGCAAGATAGATCCCTATGCCCCATTGCCTGTATATTTTATTTCCTAGTTGCATGCTAAAACTTTTTTTAAACATCTGCTTTTAAAACTTTGAGTTGCAAATTCTCTCCCTTCTTCCCTCCCCACCCACCCTCCCTAAGAATGCAAGCAATTCAACATAGGCCACCTGTGTGTCATTATGCAAAACACTCCCATAAATAGTTATGTTTTGAAAGAATTTTGCTCCTTCTTGTCCTATCCCCCTTTATTCAATTTTCTTCCTTGACCCTGTCCCTTTTTGAAAGTGTTTGCTTTTGATTACCTCCTCCCCCTATCTGCCCTCCCTTCTATCATCCCCCCTATTTTATCTCCTTCCTCCTTCTTTCCTGTGGCGTAAGATACCCAATTGAGTGTGTATGTTATTCCCTCCTCAGGTGAAATCCAATGAGAGCAAGATTCACTCATTATCCCTCACCTGCCCCCTCTTCCCTTCCAACAGAACTGCTTTTTCTTGCCACTTTCATGCGAGATAATTTACCCCATTCTATCTCTCCCTTTTTCCCTCTCTCAATATATTCCTCTCTCATTGCTTAATTTGATTTTATTTTTTTAGATATCATCCTTTCATGTTCAACTCATCCTGTGCCCTCTGTCCATATATATACATACATACATACATACATATATGTATGCATGTATATTCACTTCAACTACCCTAATACTGAGGTCTCACGAATTACACACATCATTTTTCCATGTAGGAATGTAAACAAAACAATTCAACTTTAGTAAGTACCTTATGATTTCTCTTTCTTGTTTACCTTTGCATGCTTCTCTTGATTCTTATGTTTGAAAGTCAAGTTTTCTATTCAGCTCCAGTCTTTTCACCGAGAAAGCTTGAAAGTCCTCTATTTTTTTTGAAAATCCATATTTTGCCTTGGAGCATAATACTCTGTTTTTCTGGGTAGGTGATTCTTGGTTTTAATCCTAGCTCCATTGACCTCTGGAATGTCATATTCCAGGCCCTTTGATCCCTTAATAAAGAAGCTGCTAGGTTTTATGTTATCCTGATTGTGTTTCCACAAATCCTTTTTGAGCTCGTCTATGGCCTGAGACCAGCTCATGTTTTTCTTGGAGGCTTTTGATGTAGGCTCTTTGGCTCTGTTGACTTCTTCTGGCTGTATGTTTTGGTCTTCTTTGTCACCAAAGAAAAATTCCAAAGGCTGAGTCTGAGTCTGAGTCCATTTTCACTGCCTGGCCATGTTCCCAGCCAACTACCTGCCCCTTGAGCTTTTTGTCAGGGTACGACTGCTTGTAGAGTAGAGAGTACTTTGTCCGAAGCTTGAGGGACTGGGCTGCTGTTTTCAGAGCTACTTCTACACAGCAAGCTCTGCCACACCAGTACTCCTTCTCTCCCAAGCACCACCAAGCAGGATTGTGGCCCAGATCCAGGCAGGGCGAAGCAGGCTTTGCACTCCCACTCTAATCTGCTGCTTAATTCCTCCCACCTCCCCCAGGTGGGCCTGGGGCCAGAAGCAACTGCAGCTGCAGCTCTGGAAGCAGCCTCAGAGCTGCACCACCTCTGACATGCCTGGGCTGGTGGCCTGACCATGAACTCCTTTCACTCTGTCCCAGCAGCTTTTCCCACTAACCTGCTCTGTTGTCTTTTGTGTTTGTGGATTGAGAAGTCTAGTAACTGCCACAGCTCAATGATTCAGGACCCTACAGTCTGTTCCACCTGGCTCCCAGTCTGGTTGGTCCTGGTGCAGGCCACACTGAGCTCTGCTCCACTCCACTCCCAGCTCCATGTGATAGACCCTTCCCAGCGAACATCCAGGCTATCCTGGGCTGGAGCCCTGCTTCCCTCTGCTATTTTGTGGGTTCTGCAGCTCGGAATTTGTTCAGAACCATTTTCAATAGGTGTTTGGAGGGACCTGGGGGAGAGCTTAAGAAAATCCCTGCTTTCCAGCTGCCATCTTGGCTCTGCCCCTTGACCTCTCTTGTTTTAATCTGGTCATATCACGACCTGCGTAGTCTTCTGCCTATGTGTTACCACTGAAAAACCTTGACTTGAAACATGTAGGTTTACAATAAGATCCTTCTTTAATAAGAATGGTCCAGTAAAATGCAACTAAAATTCTGATATCAAGTTCTTGTAGGATGTAAAGAATAAACCAAAGTTTTCATAACCATAAATAAAACACATACCTAAATTTCAGTCCTTGTTAAGATTAAATTGAAACTATAATATTACTTCATGGAACAAATTTAATGTATGTAGTTTAAAGATGAGTTATCTGAAAGAGTAACAATGGGGAGCTAAAGGTCTCTAAGTTGTGAAGATTGTTTAAAAATTCAGAAAGTTCAAGTTACAAAGTGCCATAGAGATCAGCTGGTCTAAACATCTTATTTTACAGATGAGAAAAGTGAGACAGACTCACACAGAGCTAGAAGAGACCTCAAAGATCACCTAGTCTCAAATCAAGTCAACAAATATTTATTTAGTATCTATCATGTCTCAAGTACTGGGCTCAACAGTTGGGTTACAAAGAAAGCCCCCCAAAATTGACACTGCTCTCAAGATGTTCAATTCTAATGGGGAGGCACCATGCAAACAACTATGTTCAAATAAGACCTATACAGGATAAATTGGAAATAATGAAGGGAAGGCACTAGCATTAAGGTTGACAGGGAAAGGCTTCTTGTAAAAGATGGGATTTTATCTTGAACTTAAAGGAATCCAGGGAAGCCATGACACAGAGAAGAGAAGGGAAAAGAATTCCAGGCATGGGGGACAACCATAGAAAATGCCTAGAGCTGGAACACGGGATGGGGTATCTTGTACGCAAAAGGCCTCATTCCTCATTTCTACAGTTCGAGAAATTAAAGCACAGGGAATTGAAATGATTTGCCCAAGGACTAAACTAACATTTAATTATTCATTCTTTAAATGTATTACTTCCTCATGCAAAGGTCTGCCATTTCCAAATTCAGCATTAACCAACCAACGTGGAATTATGTGATAAAAACTCAATATTAAATATTAGATTAATATCCTCATTGTTAAACTGCACTTATTAAGCACATATAACTAGTTTAGCTTAGAAAAGAGAAGGATGAATAACATCTTTAATCAGTGAGGAGCTATGCACAATTGGGGACTGCTGTTTGTTCTAAAGACTTGAAAGACCAAAAAAAAAGAAAGAAAAAAAAATAATATTAAAGTGTAGCACAAGAGATTTAGACTACCTGAGGACAGGTTTTGTAATTTATTTTTTTTAAATCACATTTATTTGGTTAGTTTAGTTTATTTGTTTATTTATTTAGTTGTTTCAAGCAGGTTTTTTTTAAAAATACAAAATAGTATTGAAATGCTAAAGTTTCATGGCATTACCGCCATATTTAAAGGCTTAGGGCATGCCGTGAAGCATAGTCTCTCTGACAACAATATTAGTAATGGTAATAATGCTATCTCCTTTCATCCTCAAAACAACCCTGAGAGATTCTATAGTTATTCCCATTTTGCAAATGAAGGAAATGAGCTTAACTAACTTTTCTAGTGTCATACAGCTAACTTTTAAGTTTTTGAAGCATAATTCAATCCAAGTGTTTCTGATTCTAGAGTAAGTAAATAACATCAAATACTGGGTACTTCATGATGGTAGCAAATTGATATAGACTTTTTGGGGCTCTTATTATATTAGATATAGTATGAGTTACTATATTAGATATAGTATTAGCTTACTATATTAGAGCTTACTATATTTGACATAGTATTTAATAGTTTGATATAATTCATTGTGTTTGATTTTGTTGCTAAATGCTTTGTTTGTTTTCTTTAATTGCAATCACAAAAAGTCACTCATACAAATCAACTTAAGAATAATTTGGTTTGATATATGATGATGTCTTATCCATGCCATAGAAAAGGTAGTTCAGGAATGAGAAGGAAGAGGAAAAGGAATGCTGATTGATATCTGTGGAGAAACTGGTTACCAGAACTTAAAAGACTTTAAGAGATTTTATTAATCTTGGTATGTAATAAGGAAATATATGTTTGATTAGGAGTACCATATAATAGAGAAGAAATTCTAAAGCTAGAGCTAGGATAACTGTGTAAGATAGTTACTATTTGTGCATGCATGACATTTGGCAAATCATTTGTCCCACTCTCTGAGCCTCAATGTCCTCATCTATAAAATGAGGGGAATAACCAGGGATTCCTTTTAGCTATCTGAATCTATCATCTATTCTATTTAACTCTTGGATACTGTTTTTTGATAAACCATAACACTTATTTATGCCAAAAGTCCTGTAAAGCATAGGAAAAGGGTCATTTTAATATGATAATAAGCTACTATTATATGTGATAGAGAAACAGTAGAAGTTTTCCTAGTGAGTATAAGAATAAAGTAAAAGTCATCCTTTTCCATTATTATTTGACATAATTTTAGAGAAATTTATGAGAGCAATAAGTCAAGAAAAAGAAATCAAGAGCATAAACATTGGACCAAGAGGGGATAAAATTATCTTTATTTTCTAATGACATTGTGTTTTGTCTAACAAACATGAAAGCAACCAAATGGATATGATCAACAGCTTTTGTAACATTTCAGGATACAAATAAATTTTTAAAAGATTGTGTTTCTATGTATCAATAACAAAAATATGGAGGAAAAAATATAAAAGGAAGTGCCATTTAAAATAAACACAAAATGCATACAAGACCTGTGTTTATCCAACAAGGTTCTCTTAAGACTTGTATAAATAAAATTACAAAACAATATAAATAAATAAGGGATGATGAATAACTGCAGTGATATACATTGTTCAGGGTTAGACCACACCAATATAAAAATGATAATTCCAAAATTAAAGTTCTATACTAATCAAACTACTGTGGATAATCAAAATTTCTACTTTATAGAACTAGATAAAATAATAAAAATAGTAATCTGAAGAGGCAAAGTTTTAGAATCTCAAGGGAAATGATTTTATATAGAAATTATATGGGAACAGCACAATAGTACATCCCATCAAAACTACTTAACACTGGTTAAAAAAATGCAAAATTAAATAAGTGGTATAGGCTAACTAAGGAAGAATATGAAACAACTAAATTCAGTAACTCACTGTTTAATAAAACTTAAAACATAAATTACTTGAGTAAGAACTTCCACTTTAACAAGAACTGCTAGGGAAACTTTAAAGTGCTCTGGAAGAAATTGTATTCAGACCAATATCTTACAACATATACCCCAATAAGTATAAAACAGATAGATAATGTGATGTGAAAAGTCTCTCTCTTTCTCTCTCTCTCTCTCTCTCTCTCTCTCTCTCTCTCACGCACGCACACACGCGCGCACACACACACACACACACACACACACACACACACATCCAAAGAGGACCATATATAGTACCTTTTGTAACTATGATTAATTAAAGTGTTCTTAACCAAATAGAGGATTAAAAGCAATAATAAGGGGGCAGAGCCAAGATGGCACTGTAAAAGGAAGGAACGACTCAAGCTCTCTCACAAATTCTGTCTGATACATCTAACAAAGTGAATCTGAGCAGATTGACAGACTTAGAAGCCACTAGTAGCCTGAGAGGTGTAGGAGCACCAGGCTCGCACAAGGGGTACCAGAACAAACCAACCAGAAACAGCAGAGGAATCCAGCCAGTGCACCAGTCTGGGAGAGCACTGGGCAAGCAAAATACCAGAGCAGGAGCAGGCCCAGGGCTGAAGTAATGGCTAGGCTGAGATTGAGTCTCAGGCTTCTCATCCCAGGATGGGAGTCTGTAAGAGCTACAGGAGACACCAGTGCAGAGCCTGTGGCTGTGGGAGCAGCTACCCTGGAGACCTCCAACCCACAGTCTAAAGGTTTGAAACTCTCCTTCTTGAACTTGTGGGAGCCATGATGGCCAGGTAAAAAATGGCTCTCATCCCTTCCTTGAATAAACCCAGAGAATACCACCTCAGGAGAAACAGAGGAGCCAGAAGTAGGGTTTCAATAGTGAGAGAAGTTGGGGAGAGGGCCCTTCCTGTGGTGGCAGAAAAAGACTAGTGCAGGAAGAGAGGTGTCTCAGCAGCCCACACCTCAGCAGAACAATGAGAGTAACTGAGCCCCAGGGGGTGGAGCTAACAAACGTCAATGTCAGGACCCCAGATGTGGCTTTGCACAGCCAGGGGAAGTGGCAGACACCAGCACAGATAACAGCTGAGACCACCCATGCTGTAGAGCAGTCCTGGGGGAGAAAAGACTCCCAGCAGCCAGACCACACCTCCCCCACATGTCACTAAACCAGAGGCCATAGCACATAAAGCTAGATCCCAACACAAGAAACTTGGGACAGAGCCCCCTGACCCCCCAAAGCAGAGATCCACTTTAGAAACCAGGAGAATAAAACACCATAAGAAAACACTAAGAAGCTTTCAAAGACCATTAATTCATATTACGGAGACAGGGAAGATCAAAATACCAATTCAGAAGAGGACAGCATGGACACTAAACCCACATCTGAAACCTCAAAAGGGAAAGTGAACTGGTCTCCAGACGTAAAAGCATTCCTGGAAAAACTCAAGGAGGAGTTTGAAAACCAAATTAGGGAGGTAAAAGAAAAAATGGGAAAAAAAAATTCACTGACGAAAACAAATTTTTAAAAAGTAAAATTGGCAAAACGGTTAAGGAAAATCAGAATATTAATGGAGAAAGTGTCTCATTGAAAAGTAAAATCAACCAAATGGAAAAGGAGATAGAGAAGCTAAAGGAATAAAACAATGCATTAAAAATTAGACTTGGGCAAGTAGAAGCTAATGACTCTATGAGATGTCAAGAATCAGTCAAACAAAATCTGAAGAATGAAAAAATAGAAGAAAATGTGAAATATCTGGTTGGGAAAAAAAACTGACCTGGAAAACAGGTCCAGGAGAGACCATCTAAGAATTATTGGTCTACCTGAAAGCCATGATTAAAAAAAGAGAACCTGGACAGTATCTTCTAAAAAATCCTTAACGAAAATTGCCCCAAGGTTCTAGAACCAGAGGGTAAAATCCTCATCAAAAGAATCCATTGATCACCCCCTGAAAGAGATTCCAAATTGAAAACTCCAAGAAATATTATAGCCAAATTCCAGAACTACCAGGTCAAAGAGAAAATACTGCAAGCAGCCAGAAAGAAACAATTCAGATATCACGGAACCACAGTCAGTATCACACAGGATCTTTCAGCTAATACATTAAATGATAGGAGAAATTGTAATATATAAAATAAACCCACATAAATCATCGGCATTCCTATATATTACTAACAAAGCCCAATGGCAAGAGACAGAAAGAGAAATTCCATTTAAAGTTACTGTAGACACTATAAAATATTTGGGAGTCTACCTGCCAAGACAAACCCAGGGCCTATATGAACATAATTATGAAACACTTTTGACACAAATAAAATCAGATCTAAATAAACTGAAAAATATCAGTTACTCATGGTTAAGCCAAGCTAATATAATAAAAATGACAATTCTACCTAAATTAATTTACTTATTCAGTGCCATACCAATAGAACTACTAAAAATTATTTTACAGAGCTGGATAAAATAATAACAAAATTCATCTGGAAGAACAAGAGGTCCAGAATATCAAGGGAATTAATGAAAAGAAATGCTACCAAAGGTGGCCTAGCCATCTAGATATTAAACTGTAATATAAAGCAGCAGTCATCAAAACTACTTGGTATTGGCTAAGAAACAGTGATGGATCAGTGGAATAGTATAGGCACACAAGACAAAGTAGGTCAAGGACTATAGCAATCTACTCTTTGATAAACCCAAAGAATCCAGCTTCTGGGTTAAGAATTCACTATTTCACAAAAACTGCTAGGAAAATTGGTAAATGGTAGGGCAGAAACTGGGCATAGACCAATATCTGACACCATATACCAAAATAAAGTCAAAATGGGTTCATGATTTAGGAATAAAGGCTGATATTGTAAGCAATTTGGGAGAGCACGGAATAGTTTACGTATCAGATTTATGGGAAAGGAAAGAATTTATGACACAACAAGAGATATAGAATACTACGAAACGCAAAATGGACAATTTTGATTATGTTACATTGAAAAGTTTTAATATAAACAAAACCAATGCAACAAACATTAGGAGGGAAGGATAAAACTGGGAGAAAATCTTTACAACCAGTGTCTTTGATAAAGGTCTCATTTCTAAAATATACAGTGAACTGAGTAAAATTTATAGGAATACAAGTCATTCCCCAATTGAGAAATGGTCAAAGGATACAAACAGGAAGTTTTCAGAAGAGGAAATTAAAGATATCTATAGGCATATGAAAAAATGCTCTAAATCACTACCAATTAGAGAAATACAAATCAAAACAACTCTTAGGTACCATATCTCTCCTGTCAGATTGACTAACATGACAAAACAGGAAAATGATAAATGCTGGAGAAGATCTGGGAAAATTGGAACACTGTTACATTGGTGGTAGAGTTGTGAACTGATCCAGCCATTCTGGAGAGCAGTTTGGAACTATAGCCAAAGGGCTATAAAAATGTGCATACCTTTCTACCCTGCAATACCACTTCTAGGGCTGTATCCCAAAGAGTTCACACAAATGTATAAGGGACCCATATGTAAAAATATTTATAGCAGCTCTTTTTGTGGTAGCAAAGAATTGGAAATCAAAGGAATGCCTATCAATTGGGGAATGGCTGAAGAAGTTGTGGTATATGAATGTAATGGAATACTATCATGATGTAAGAAATGGGAAAGATAATGACTTCATAATAACCTGGAAAAACCTACATGACATAATGCTGAGTGAACAGAGCTGAACCAGGAGAACATTATACACAACCACAGATATATTGATTCTCTGATGACTAACCTTGATAGACTTGGCTCTTCTCGGCAATCCAAGGTTTACAGACAGCTCCAAAGGACTCATGATGGAGAGAGCTGTCTACATGCAGAGAAAGAACTGTGGAGTCTGAATGCAGATTGAGGCAAACTATTTGCTCTCCATTTTTTCTTTTGTTTTTATTCTCTTTTATTTTTTGTTTTTTTTTTTGTTTTGTTTCTTCTTTCTCATGATTCACTCCATTGGTCATAATTCTTCTTTACAACTTAACTACTGTGTAAATGAGTTTAATGCAAAGTTATATTGGATATATAGAAGATATATCAAATTCCATGCCATCTTGGGGAGAGGGTGAAGAAAATCTGGAACTCAAAATCGTGTGGAACTGAGTGTTTCAAACTAGAAATAAAAAATCTTAATTAAAAAAAGCAATGACAAAAATATAGATAATGTTGATTATGTAAAAATGAAAAGTTTTTGCTTGAATAAAACCAATGTAACTAGAAGATGCAAGAAGCCTATTGATAGGACAAAAGTCTTTTGATTAAATCTCAGCTCAGAGTCTGATATCCAAGGTATATAGGAAAATAACACAAGTATTTAAAACCAAGTACCCTTTCCCAATGGATAAGAGGGTCAAA
This sequence comes from Trichosurus vulpecula, assembly GCF_011100635.1. Taxonomy (NCBI): domain Eukaryota; kingdom Metazoa; phylum Chordata; class Mammalia; order Diprotodontia; family Phalangeridae; genus Trichosurus; species Trichosurus vulpecula. The sequence goes on along the minus strand of NC_050578.1, from coordinate 85,508,208 downwards.
GGATATTAACAAAGTCTTTGAAAGAATTATAAATTATTTATGACCATATGGAATATCATTCTAAAACACCAATAATAATAAAACTAGAAATCAAAATAACTCTAAGGTTTCAATTTTTGCCAAAGATGACAAAAGGCAAATATTGTTAAAGTGCCTGAGCAAAGACAGGCAAAATATAATACACTGTTGATGGAACTCTAAATTTATCCAACTAGTCTGGAAAACAATTTGGAACGATGATAAGTAGAGAAAATGCACACATCCTTTATCACACAAAGATTCTACATCTGAACATTTACTCCAAGAAGTAAAAAGTCAGAAAGAATGAATTCAAATGTGCTAGAACATTAATTGCAGTACTTTTGTGGTAGCAAAGAAATGGAAACAAAATACATAGATGCCCATCAACTGGAGGACGACTAAATGAAGTGTGGCACATGAAAGTTGATGTACAAAGAATGGAACAATGATGCTCTAAGAAATGTTTGATACAAAAAATTTCAGATAAATTTGGGGAGACTTTTATGAACTGATATAGAGTAAAACAAATAAAACCAAAAAATTATACACACAATTACTACCACAATAAAAATGGAAAGAACAACCCCAAAAATGAAGCTGAATATTGTGGGATCATAATTTCCTTGTGTGCCTTGGAAAAGAAGCAAGAAAATGTGTTTCCTTTCCTTCTTTGCACAGGTAGGATACTGTGGGTGTGGAATGTTGAATGTTCTATTATTTCCTGCATTGACATGTTAATTAGTTTTGCTAAAATAAGTTCTTTTTTTAATTTGTTTTTCTTAATTTTTTGTCACAAGGGATAGCTTGTTACAAAGGGAGGAACAATCTATTTTAAAATTAAGATGACATAAAAGCAAAGATATCAATTAATCTTCTTTTTAATTGAGTCTAGCACATATCTGGTTTTTTTTTACACCACTGCCTTCTTCATCCAGGAATTAGATTCCATCCTATATCAAAGTGAACTGACAGACGACCTCTATCTAGAAAGTCTTCTGCATTTCTTTTTTCCCCTTTCCTGCCTGAACAGGAACTCTCTCTACCCCTAGAGCTAACCCTAATCTTCCCTTAAACTAACTCCAAGACTCCCAGATGCATTCTTTACATTTTCTGACACTTTGGCTCCACCCACAACTATTTCTAAGTTGTTAAGAATGTGGATAAAATCAATGCAAAGAAAAAAAATCAAAATTTTTTTCTGCTTTAGGCTGTAACGTAAGTCTAATTAGTCTAATTTCTTTAGACATAAAGACATCACTGACACTGAAAATTATTAAAAATTAAAAAAGAAAAAGGATGAATACATAACTTCTTCCTTCGCAAATCTTCAACAACAGTATAATAATAATTCACATTTATGTAAAGCTTTAAATTTTCCTTACAACAATCTATGAGCAAACTTTTGCAAATGTTATCCTTTTCTTCATATGAAGAAGGAAACATCCAGAGAGATTAAAAGACTCCTTAGAAGCTCTGTGTCTATGAGTAAGTCACCTAATGTCTCAGGGGCTTAGTTTCTTTGTCTAAAAAATAAAAGGTTTGGCTTAGACAGTCTCTATGGTACCTCCTACCTCTAAACATACAATCCTAAGAGCCTATGACTTGCCTGTAGCTACACAGCTAGAGAGTGATAGGGTCAGGATAAGTTAATATACTTTTTGTAATAATATATTTATTGACTCTGGTGCTAACATATTTTTTTGTACCTAAGACTTCAATAACTATTAGTAGGAAATGAGACTACATCACTTCTTTAAAATAAAACTTGATCAGTTCTAGAACTCTTTGCTATATACATTTGACTATTAGCAGCATCAGAAAAAAAAAGCATTGATTTTTGGTTGTAGCAATTTACTCTGACATACAAACTTAACAAATCTGATAAACTACATCAGATTACACACAGATACACACACAGCTCTTAATTTTTAGTGTGAATTAGTGAAGTAAAACCACAATGTCTTTGAATCTGAAATTGAATCTTAGAAAGTAATTAGAGGTAGCCAACCACATGTTTCTTCTTATACTGTACTGAGGCCAATTCCACACAATGATTTTCATGTTCATTGTGCATGCCAGTCACTCACTCTCAAAAAAGTACAACTAAACAGTGAAACACAGAGGGATTGGAATATAATATTCCATAAGGCAAGGGAGCTTGGATTGCAACCAAGGATCAACTACTCAGGGAAACTGAGCGAAATTATTCAGGGGAAGAGATGACATTCAATGAAATAGAGTACTTCCAAACCTTCCTGATGAAAAGACCAGATCAGGCTTAACAGATAGTTTGATCTTCAAATACAAGACTCAGGAAAGGCATAAAAAGGTAAACAGGAATGAAAAAAGCATGTTATTAATAAGGGCAAACTGTTTACATCCCTACAAGGGAAAATCATACTTCTAACTCTTAAGAACTGTATCTTTATTTTGACATTTAGAAGGGGTATAGGAAGACAGAGGGTGTGGGTATAAGTTGATTTTGATGTGATGATAACCTAATTAAGTGGTGAAAAAGAGTTACACTGGGAGAAGAGGAAAGAAAGAGACAGAAAAGGGCAAATTACATCAAATGAAGAGGCGCAAAGACCTATTACAGTAAAGGGAAAAAGGGAGGGAGATGAGCATTATTTGAAACTTACTCTTATCAGATTTGGCTCAAAGAGGGAATAACATAATCAGTTAGGTATAGAAATCTACTTAAATCATAGGAAGTAGTAGGGAAAATGGAAAAGAAGAGGGAGGGGATTGATAGAAGGGAGGGCAGAGTGAGGGAGGTAGTGGTCAAAAGCAAAACTCTAGTGAAGAGGGAAAGGGGGAAAGGAGAGAGAAAGGCATAAATGGGGTGGGGGAATAGAATGGAAAGAAAGACATAGATAGTAATTATAACTGTGAATGTAAATGGGATGAACTGTCCCATAAAATGGAAGCTGATACCTGAGTGGATTAAAAACCAGAATCCTATAATATGTTGTTTACAAGAAACACATTTGAATCAGTTATACACAAAGACTAAACATAAAAAGCTAGAGAAGAATATATTACGCTTCAGCTGAAGTAAAAAATAAAAAAAGCAGGGGTAGCAATCCTGAACTCAGATTAAAAAAAAGCAAAAATAATCTGATTAAAAGAGATAAGTAAGGAAATTCCATCTTGCTAAAAGGTTCTATAGAAAATGATATAATATCACAGCTAAACATATATGCACCAAGTGGTACAGCATTCAAATTCTTAGAGGAGAAGTTAAGGGAGTTATAGGAAGAAATAGACAGCAGAACTATATTAGTGGGGGACCTCAAACCCCCCAGAACTAGATAAATATAACCACAAAATAAACAAGAAAGAAGTTAGGGAGGTGAATAGAATTTTAGAAAAGTTAGATATGGTAGACCTAGGGAGAAAATTGATGGGGATAAAAAGGAATATGCCTTTTTCCCAGTGGCACAGAGCACCTACACAAAAATTGACCGTGTATTAGGGCATAAAAACCTCAGAATCAAATGCAGAAAGGCAGAACTATTAAATGATTTTCATTTTCAGATCATGATGCAATAAAAATGATGGGTAGTAAAGGGGCATGGAAAGATATATTAGAAATTAATTGGAAACTAAATAATATAATCCTGAAGAATGAGTGGGTCAAAAAAAATTGTAGAAACAATAAATAACTTCATCCAAAAGAAAGACAATAATGAGACAACGTATCTAAACTTATGGGATGCAGCAAAAACAGTTCTTAGGGGAAGTTTTATATCTCTAAATGCTTAAATTAATAAAATAGAGAAAGAGATCAATGAATTGATCATGCAATGAAAAAAGCTAGAAAAAGAACAAATTAAAAATTTCCAATAAAATACCAAAATAGAAATTCTGAAAACCAAAGGAGGGATTAATAAAATTGAAATTAAGAAAATTATTCAAATAATAAATAAACCTAAGAGCTGGTTTTATGGAGAAAACAATAAAATGAATAAACCTTTGGTAAATGTAATTTTAAAAAAAGGAAGAAGAAAACAAAATCCCCAGTATCAAAAGTAAAAAGGGTGAATTCACCACCAATGAAGAGAAAATTAAAACAAAAATTAGGAGCTATTTTGCCCAATTATATGCCCATAAATTTGACAATCTTAGTGAAATGGATGAATATTTACAAAAATATAAATTGCCCAAATTAACAGAAGAGGAAATAAAATACTTAAATGAACCAATTTCAGAAAAAGAAATTGAACAAGGCCTCAATGTACTCCCTAAGAAAAATCTCCAAGGCCAGATGGATTTAAAAACATTTAAAGAGCAAGTAATTCCAATACCATATAAACTATTTGGGAAAACAGGCAAAGGAGTCATACCAAATTCTTTTTATGATACAAATATGGTACTGATACCTAAATTCTGAAGAGTCAACACACAAAAAGAAAACTATAGAGCAATTTCCCTAATGAATGTAGATGCAAAAATTTTAAACAAATTATTGGCAAAGACATTACAGCACATTATTATGAGGATAAAACAGTATGACCAGGTAGGATTTATATGAAGAATGCAGGGCTGGTTCAATATTAAGAAAATTATCAGCAAAGGTGACCATATCAACATCAAAACTGAGAGATCATATGATTATCTCAATAGATGCAGAAAAAGCTTTAGACTAAAACAACACCCATTCCTATTAGAAAACACTAGAAAGCACAAGGATGAATGGAGTCTTTCTTAAAATGGTAAGTAGCATCTACCTAAAACCATCAGCAAACATTATCTGTAATGGAAATAAGCTAGATGCATTTCCAATAGGATCAGGGGTGAAATAAGGATTTCCATTATCACCACTGTTATTCAATATTGTACTAGAACTGTTAACTTTAGCCATAATAAAAAAAAGAAATTGAAGAAATTAGAATAGGCAAAGAAGAAACTAAGCTATCACTCTTTGCAGATGATATTATGGTATACTTAGAGAATCTAAGAGAATCAAGTAAAAAATTACTTGGAATAATAGACAGATCTAACAAAGTTGGAGGATATAAAATAAATCCATGAAAATCATCAGTATTTCTATACATTACTAACAAACCCCAACAGCAAAAGATAGAAAGAGAAATTACGTTTAAAGTTACTGCAGACATTACAAAATATTTGGGAGTCTACCTGCCAAAACAAACCCTGGAACTGTACGAACACAATTACAAAAGACTTTTCTCACAAATAAAGTCAGGTCTAAATAATTGGAAAAATATTACTTGCTCATTAGTAGTCTGAGGTAATATAATAAAAATGACAATCTACCTAAATTAATTTACTTATTCAGTGCTGTAACAATCAAATGACCACAAATATTTTATAGAGTTAAAGAAAATAATAACCGAATTCATCTGGAAGAACAAAAGGTCCAGAATATCAAGGGAATTAATGAAAAGAAATGCATTGCAAGGTGGTCTAGCCATACCGGATCTTAAATTGTATCATAAAGCAGCAGTCATCAAAACTATTTTGTACTGCAGGGGGGTGGAGCCAAGATGGCAGCTGGAAAGCAGAGACTTGCTTAAGCTCTCCCCCAGGTCCCTCCAAACACCTGTAAAAAATGGCTCTGAACAATTTCTAGAGCCTCAGAACCCATGAAAAAGAAGAGGGAGGCAGGGCTCCAGCCCAGGAAAGCCTGGATGGTCACTGGGAAGGGCCTATCACATGGAGCAGGGAGGGGAGCAGAGCAGAGCCCTGCATGGGTCATGCCAGGACCAACCAGATGGGGAGCCAGGTGGAATAGGTGGTAGGGCCCTGAATCATTGAGCTGTGGCAGTTACCAAACTTCTCAACCCACATATGCCAAAGACAACAGAGAAGGTTAGTGGAAAAACTGCTAGATTGGAGTGAAAGGAGGTCACGGTCAGCCCTAGCCCCAGGGGCATGGAAGTGGTGCAGCTCTGGGGCTGCTTCCAGAGCTACAGTTTCAGTTGCTTCCAGCCCCAGGCCTACCTGGTGGGAGGAATTAAGTGGCTGACCAGAGCAGGAGTGCAAAGCCTGCTTGAATCTGGGTCGAGGTCAAGGATGGTGGTCCTTGGGGGAGGAGGAGCACTGCTGTGGCAGAGTTTACTGTGTAGTCATACCCTGACAAAAAGCTCAAGGGTCAAGTAGTTAGCTGGGAACACGAACAGGCAGCGAAAACAGACTCAGATTAAGACTCAGACTTTGGAATATTTCTTTGGTGACAAAGAAGTCCAAAACATACAGCCAGAAGAAGTCAACAAAGTCAAAGAGCCTACATAAAAAGCCTCCAAGAAAAATATGAATTGGTCTCAGGCTGTGGAAAAGCTCAAAAAGCATTTGGAAAAGCAAGTAAGAAAAGTAGAGGAAAAATTGTGAAGAGAAATGAGAGTGATGCAAGAAAATCATGAAAAACAAGTCAATGACTTGCTGAAGGAGACCCAAAAGATGCTGAAGAAAATAACACCTTAAAAAAATAAACTAATTCAAAAGGCAAAAGAGCTTCAAAAAAGCCAATGAGGAGAAGAATGCCTTAAAAGGCAGAATTAGCCAAATGGAAAAGCAGCTCCAAAAGACCACTGAAGAAAATACTACCTTAAAAATTAGATTGCAGCAAGTGGAAGCTAGTGACTTGATGAGAAATCAAGATATTATAAAACAGAAACAAAGGAATTAAAAAATGGAAGACAATGTGAACTATCTCATTGGAAAAACCACTGACTTGGAAAATAGATCCAGGAGAGATGATTTAAAAATTATTGGACTACCTGAAAGCCATGATCAAAAAAGAGCCTAAATATCATCTTTCAAGAAATTATCAAGGAAAGTTGCCCTGATATTCTAGAACCAGAAGGCAAAATGCAAATTGAAGTAATCCAACGATCACTTCCTGAAAAAGATCTCAAAAAGAAAACTCCTAGGAATATTGTCCCAAATTCTGGAATCCCCAGATCACGGAGAAAATACTGTAAGCAGCCAGAAAGGAACAATTTGTGTATTGTGGAAACACAATCAGGATGACACAAAATCTAGCAGCTTCTACATTAAGGGATCAAAGGGCTTGGAATATGATATTCTGGAGCTCAAAGGAACTAGGATTAAAACCAAGAATCACCTACTCAGCAAAACTGAGTATAATGCTCCAAGGCAAAATATGGATTTTCAATAAAATAGAGGACTTTCAAGCTTTCTCAGTGAAAAGACCAGAGCTGAATAGAAAATCTGACTTTCAAACACAAGAATCAAGAGAAGCATGAAAAGGTAAACAAGAAAGAGAAATCATAAGGAACTTATTAAAGTGGAACTCTTTTGCTTGCATTCCTACATGGAAAGGTAATGTGTGTAATTCATGAGACCATTCTCAGTATTAGGGTAGTTGAAGGAAATATACATATATATAGACAGAGGACACAGGGTGAGTTCAATACAAAGGGATGATACCTAAAAAAAAAATAAAATTAAGGGCTGAGAGAGGAATATATTAAGAGAGGGAGAAAGGGAGAGATAGAATGAGGTAAATTATCTTGTATAAAAGTGGCAAGAAAAAGCAGTTCATTAGAAGGGAAGCGGGGGCAGGTGAGGGGGAATGAGTGTATCTTGCTCTCATTGTATTTGACTTGAGGAGGGAATAATATACACACTCAATTGGGTATCTTACCCCACAGAAAAGAAAGGGGATAAGAAAAGAGGGACAATAGAGGGGAGTGCAGATAGGGGGAAGAAGTAATCAAAAGCAAACACTTTTGAAAAGGGACAGGGTCAAGGCAGATAATTGAATAAAGGGGGACAGGATAGGATGGATGGAAATATAGTTAGTATTTCAAAACATGACTATTTATGGGAGTGTTTTGCATAATGATACATGTGTGGCCTATGTTGAATGGCTTGCCTTCTTAGGGAGAGTGAGTGGGAAGGGAAGAGGGGAGAGAATTTGGAATTCAAAGTTTTAAAAGCAGATCCTCAAAAAAAAAGTTGTTTTTGCATGCAACTAGGAAATAAGACATACAGGCAATAGGGCATAGAAATCTATCTTGCCCTGCAAGAAAGTAAGGTGAAAAGGGATGGGGGGAGGGAGAATGGGGTGACAGAAGGGAGGGCTAAGTGGGGAATGAGGCAATCAGAATGTATGCCATCTTGGAGGGAAGGGAGAGTAGAAATGGGGAGAAAATTTGTAACTCAAAATCTTGTGGAAATCAATGCTGAAAACTAAAAAATAAAATTAAAAAATAAAAGAAAAAACTATTTTATACTGGCTAAGAAATAGTGGTAGATCAGTGGAATAGGTTAGGTACACAAGACATAGTAGTCAACACCTATTTTAATCTGCTGTTTGATAAATCCAAAGACTCCAGTTTCTGGGATAAGAACTCATTATTTAACAAAAACTGTTGGAAAAACTGGAAAATAGTATGGCAGAAACTAGGCATAGACCAACAACATCTTATACCCTACACCAAGATAAAGTTAAAATGGATACATGATTTAGATATAAAGGCTGATATTATAAAACAACTTGGAGAGAAGGTATAGCTGACCTGTCAGATCTATGGAAAAATGGAAGAATTTATGACCAAACAAGAGATAGAGAACATTAGGAAATGTGAAATGGATAATTTCAATTACATTAAATTGAAACATTTTTGCACAAACAAAGCCAAAGCAACCAAGATTAGAAGGGAAGCAGAAAGGTGAGAAATAGTTTTTACACACAGTGTCTCTGATAAAAGCCTAATTTCTAAAATATTTAAGGAACTCAGTACAATTTATAAGAATATACATCATTCCCCAATTGATAAATGTTCAAAGGATGTGAATAGGCAGTTTTCAGATGAAAAAAAAGCTATCTATAGTCCTATAAAAATGCTCTAAATCACTATTGATTAGAGAAATGGAAATCAAAACAACTCTGAGGTACCACATCACACCTATCAAATTAGCTAACATGACAAAACAGAAAATAGTCAGTGTTGGAGATTGGGAAAAGTAGAACACTAATTCAGTTGCAGACTGATCAAAACATTCTGGAGAGCAATTTGGAGGTATGCACAAAGGGCTTTAAAACTATACATGTCCTTTGACTCTGCAATACCACTCCTAGGTCTATACCCCAAAGAGATCATACGAATGAGAAAAGGACCCACATGTATGAAAATATAGCCACTCTTTTTGTGGTAGTCAAAAATAAGACATTGAGGGGATGTCCATCAATTGGGTAATGGCTGAACAAGTTGTGGCATATGAATGTAATGGAATACTATTGTTGTAGAAGAAAAGATGAGCAAGCAGACTTCAGAAAAACCTGGAAAGACTTACATGAACCAATGCTGAGTGAAATGAGCAGAACCAGGAGAACACTGTATGCAGTACCAGCCACATTTTGCAATGGATAACTTTCATAGACTTGGCTCTTCTCAGTAATGCAAGGATGTAAGACAACTCCAAAAAACTCATGATGGAAAATGCCATCCACATTCAGAGAAAGAGCTATGGAGTTTGAATGCAGATTGAAGCATACCATTGGCTCTCTCTTTGTTGTTGTTGTTGGTTTGTTTTGCTTCTTCTTCCTCATGGTTCCTCCCATTTGGTCCTTATTCTTCTTTGCAACATGACTAATGTGAAAATATCGTTAATATGAATGTAGATGCAGAGCCTATTTCAGATTGCAAGCCATTTGGGGGTGGGGAAGGAGAGGAAGGGAGAGAAAATTTAAAACACAAAGGCTTTTTAAAAGCTTTTTTTTAAAAAAAAAGAGTGAAACTGTTGCTTTGATCTCATTTTCAACAGCTTCTGCAAAACCTGGTACTAGCATCAGATGGTTCATTCTGATAACATAAGTTTATAGAACCGGCAAAGACAGTAAGGCCTATGATCAGCTTTGCTTTATAACCTCACTTTCTTCCTTTGCTTCTTCCCTCCTGAAAAAAAAATTCTCTCCCATTCTCTCTGAGTTTGTTCTGAAATGTCTGTAGTCTGTTAACCTACAATTCCTATGGGTGACTATTCTCTCCCACAATTTCTCTGAAGAGGAACGCATAAGGCACTGAGCATCTTCTTCAGTTCTTTTTACTCCTGGAGAGAATATCCTGATGGTCTGTCCAGTTTATGTTCTGCCCATTCCCTCCTTACTGCTGTCTGGTCTAACTTCTCCCAAGCACTTTCATTTATACATGATACCTTGCATATGATGGACATCAATAAGTATTCATTGAATGAGTGTATTCATTTATCATTTGATAAATTTCTCCATATGATCTCATTATTCAACAAATCTATGGGGTTACATATAAAGATGAAGTTAGTTATCATGAATCCAAGATCCAACTAGTCCATAAAAGAAAATAAAACTGATAAAGATCCTGTTCACTGAGAAAATAATTTGCCACATTAAAAAAAATAACTTCCATTAGTAGGAAGGTTAGTAGGATAGATCTGAGTTCTACTGATGAAGTAGGCCTACACAGTATTCCTAGAGAGGAAGATATTATATTGGAATTGCTTTGTTCCTAATTATTTGAGATTGAAATGTAAACTGAGCAGAATTTTAAATGATGTAACAACATATAGGAAATCCAATTTTAATTAATGAATTAATGCTTGCTGCTTCCTCAAAAGTCCTGCTCTAGAGCTCACTCTAGAGCAGCAGATTCTGGGATTCTATAATAGCACTCTTCCCTCCACATCTGACAACACACAGAACTGCTTCTGTGGTAAAATGTATTCCACCTTCCAATTAGTGATACTAGAAATACACTCCAAACCAATTCTATCTGTTTATCTGAACCTATTATGTTAAAGGCAATGTAAAAGGAACTGGTGAAACAAAGACAAAGGGAAAATAAATTTTCCTTATTTTTATGTTCTGTTGCCCTTCCAAAAGGGTGTCCTTCCAGGGGGTGGGGAACCTATGGCCTGGAAGCCACATGTAGCCTTCTAGGTCTTTGGGTAAGGCCTTTTGATTGAGTACAAGTTTTACAGAACAAATCCTTTAATTAAAGGGATTTGTTCTGTGAAGTTTGGTTTCAGTCAAAGGGCCACCCTTGAGGACCTAGAGCGCTACAAGTGGCCCTGAGGCCACAGGTTCCCCACCTCTGTACCTTGGCTCTGAATAACCATATAATCTGAGTAGCTTCATGTCATGGAAAGAATGGTGAAGTCAAAGGAACTGGGTTTTAGTTCACACTCAAGTGCTTATTACCTATGCATACTTGAGTGTATCACTTTAAATTCTCTTTCCTTACCTATAAAATAAAGGAATTAGGTTGGATGACTCTAAAGGTCCCTCCTAGCACTGAATCTGTGTTCCTAAAATTATGTCAGTGGAGTGCAAGCATTACAAGTTCCTAACAAGCTGGAGAAACCTAATGATGAAGACCCAGGATGTCTGCTTATCTGAAGCAGCTGGGTGGCATCCTACATAAAATGCTAAACATGGAATCAAGAAGGTAAGTTCAAACCCAGCCTCAGAAACCTGCTAGCTGTATGAACCTAGGCAAGTCACTTAGCCTCTGTTTTGCTTCACTTTCCTCATCTGTGAAATTGGGATAATAATAGCACCTACCTGCTAGGGCTGTAGTGAGGATGAATTGAGATATTTATAAAGCAGTTAGTATAGTGCCAGGCACAATGTAGGCACCTAATAAACAATCATTCACTTTCCTTCCTCAGAGGATCCTACCAACTAAGTTCAGAATGTCTCATCACTACGTTGGCCACAGAGTCATTTACTTTTTAGAGCACAGCAACTGAGAAAGCTCATCTGCACAGCTGTGAAAGAGCCTTGGTTCTTTTTTGATTTGAGCATACAATAAGGAGACTAAAAGTCCCTTTCATTGATTTCTCATAGATTTTCAAATATATCTTAATATTTAGTGTTTTAAATATTTGATATCCTTTTTAAGGATCTTTTAAATGCTCTAGAATTTTCTAACAGTTTTCTACCATTGTTCCCTTCTCCCTATTTTAGAAACTGTAATCCCCTTTCATTCTTTGGGTTGAATTGCTCACCCTTTGAAGTCTACAGTGATTTAATGGATGGTTATATTCCAATGATCTGAAAAAAATTAATGTACTTCTAACCAGAAGGCCTTCAAAAAGAGCATCTCCTTTCTGTCTGCTTATTCTATTTCTCATTTTCGACTGATGAATTTCGAAGCTACGTTCTTAAGTCTCCTTTTGTTCCTCAAATCTAACTGATGAGAATAATGACATTCCTCACTATAGTATGCTTCCAAATAATGAGATGGATTTATTCCAGTCCCTAACAAGTCACTCTAAGTTAAGAATTAAGAATAGCTTAATGCAACTGCGTAAGTATCACACTATATGGCACTGGGGACCATAGAGCCTTGTACGCAAAGTTCCCAACTTAGAAATGGATTGTGTTCCAAATGTAATTTGTTGTCACTTGTTTAGAACTCAAAGAACATTCTCCCACAGAATTAATATTAGGGCTATTGATTAGATTCCTGGGGCAATCAACAAATGCCTATTTCACCTGTAATGTGCCTGAAGGGGCTGCTAGGTGATACACTGGGTCTGGAGTCAGGAAGACTCATCTCCCTGAGTTCAAATCCGGTCTCAGAAACTTACTAGTTGTATAATCCTAGACAAGTCACTTAACCCTGTTTGCCTCAGTTTCCTCATCTGTAAAATGGACTCAAGAAAGGAAAGGGCAAACCAGTCCAGTATCTTTGCCAAAAAACAAACAAACCCAAATTGTCACAAAGAATTGGACACTACTGAAAAATACCTGGACAATAAGTATCTGAAGGAAAGAAGTAAGGTTGTAGTAAAAACAATACCAAGCAAACAACAAGTCTTGGGCTCTAGTCTCATGTTTGAGTGAGGTCATGTGATCTTGCTTAATTTATTTTAATTTCTCTGGGCCTCAGCTTCCACATCTTTAAAATAAGTTGATTGGACTACTTCTGGGATATCTTAACTTAGTATTCATGAACTTGTTCTTTAAAGATTTTGATAACCACATTTCCATGTAGTTCTTTCCTTTGTAATGCTATATATTGTATTTTATGCAGACTTAACTCTTCTCCGCAATACAAGGTTCAAAGACAACTCCAAAGGACTCATGAAGGAGAGAGATATCTACATCCAGAGAAAGAACTAAGGAGACTGAATGCAGATTGCGGCAAAAGGTTTGCTCTCCTTTTTTTTTTCCTTTTGTTTCTTTTTCTCTCTTTTGTTTTTGTTTTTGGGTTTTTTTTTTTGGTTTTGTTTCTCCTTTCTCATGATTCATTCCATTGGTAATAATTCTTCTCTACAACTTGACTATTGTGTAAAAAAGTTCAATATGAAGTTATATGTAGAAGATATATCAGATTCCATGCTGTCTTGGGGAGGGAGGTGGGGGAGAGGGGGAAGAAAATCTGGAACTTACGATCATGCGGAACAGAGTGTTATAAACTAAAAATAAAAAATCTTAATAAAAAAACATTAAGAGGTTTGAGAAGGGGTCCATATATTTCACTAGACTGTCATGAAAGTTAAGACACATGAAAGTTAAGGACTCCTGCATTAGGTCTGTAAGATACTTTTTAGCCCAATTAGTCTATGATTCTATAAACAGTAGAATTTCAACTATGCTTAACCACTATTTATAAAGTGTTGCTCCTATAGTAAATTGTAGAATATGGAGAATTATCTCCCAACATCAGAAGATAGGATCCCTTTGGTGGGGTATGTCTTTAGGTCAAACATTCCTCTTTAAGATGTTCTCAATTGGGTAACAATGGCCAATTGTTCCCACATGACCATAAGGAATCTAGACTGGGAATTACTAGTTATTTCTATCTCATTCATGTTTATCTTTTTTGCCTTAGCTAGCCATTGGAATGCTCAGAGCTAAATTCAGTCAAGGACTACTGTGAGTGTTTAGAAAAGAAGAGGCCGATGCAAGATTGTAGCCATATAATTTGATTTTAACAAAATTTTAGCAGATGAAAAGGGGTTTTGTCAGTTTTTAAAAATACAGTCAGGCTATTTTATGTATTCTGTGAAGCTTTACTCCTAATTTAAAAAAGAAGTAAGCCTGAGGTAAGAAAAAGAGATAAGAAAACAGGAGCCTGAGTTTAGTTGACTATTTTAAGCATTTGTCTTGCACCATTGCCAAATTATATTGCAGAGAGAAAACAGGTGAAGCCTCCCTCAAAATCAAGTAATACACACTGTGCTGACTTAGAGGAATCTGACTTTTCCACACAGCTAGCAATACTTACTGAAAATCAAATAGGTCTAAAGTTAAATGGTATTGCCTGTGTGCATAGGAGCTGGTATTAGACTAGCTCCACCAATAAAAGAAGACCTTGGACCTGCATACAGCTACTCTTTAATTGGTGAAAAGGAAATGCTACAACTGACCTCACAAGGTTATTAAAATTGTCTAGAATTTCACACTAAAAAGTGTACACATTGCATAGAAGAGTAAAGGAGTAGTAGTAAGCCAGGTACTTCTTGAGTTTAAAATCACTTCAATACTTCAATGACTACAGACCTCATCAATGTGGATCTTCCTTCCAGTGGTGCAGATTGCAATCCATCCATTAGTCCTATCCTATGTTACATGTATCCATGTAATCCTCTTGATATTTCATGTAATGCACTGAAGTTTTCTCCATGTCTCTTAATATCACATAGTTACCAATGGAACAAATAGGCTGTTTATCTGATATCCTGTATTCTCACTACATGACTGCCCTATCTCATCTCATCAAATACTGGTTCAAATCACCTGTGCCACCTTTCCCTTTCCTTGACACCCCCTTCACATCATTGCTCTCTGAGTAATCTGCTATTTTAAATCTTTGCTTACTATGGTATTTCACGGTTCTGACACAGGACTGGTGAAAGAATATCAGCATCAGAAAGATGGGACTTTCTTTGAAGAACAAGTGTTGGGTAATTAAGAACACTGAACAATTTTCCAAATGGTAAGTTGGTAACTGATGGATCTTTCTTCAGGGAATTATTTAGTTTACAATACATCACCTTCATATAGCACATCATAGAGTTTTCTAAAGTACCCTCATGTTTTTATGTCATCAAATCCTTACTGTGCTTCTGCAAAATGGAGTAGGTATGCTTATTCCTGTTTTATAGAGCAGAAAACTGAGGCCCAGAAAAGTTAAGTCTTGGCTAAGGTCTTCTACCTAAGTTGGGATAAAGCCTGTACTAGAATTCAAGTTTCATCATTCCTACCTCAATGCTCATTCAACTATAGCAATGTGATATGCTAAATGAGTAAGTGATTAACTAGTACTATGGAAAAATTCACAAACCTTGCAAAAGTATGTTGAGGAGGAAGTAATATGGTCTGCGAGATAATCTGGCTCTATTTAAGTAGTGACTCCATGGACTGGCTTTTTATGGCCTTTGTTCTCTAAATATTTTCAACTATCATCTGACTGCTCTCTCTTGCCTTATAAAGAGAAATTAAGATATTTAAACTTCAAAGTAATTTCATTATTATCCATCTTTCCCTTTTCCCTTAGAAACCAGGAAGTTAAAAGATAAATTCAGTGCCTAACTACAGTAATTAACTGGGTTACTGGTGCCTGGGTGCCTGGCTATTTCTACTTCCTTACTCTTTTGAAGTGGTTGAATTTTTTGGGGGGTGGGGAAATTATTTACATGTTTAACTTTGTAAACTGTCTTAAAAACCTCTTTTTAAATTAATTATGTTTTAAATTTGAAATAAACACAGAAAAAACTGAATTCAATAACCAAGTGCATGACAGACTTGAAAACACAAATTACCAAGAACAGAAATCCCTATTGTTGAGAAAACTAGAGAGCAGTGTGACAGAAAGTAAGTTTAGATCAACATGTTATACCATATGCCATAATATGCTCAAAATGAATACAAAACTTGATTATTAAAAGTCACAGAAGAAAACCAGATTAGTTACTTTTTACAATTATGGTTAGGAGATGGACTCTTGACCATAAAGAAGAGAGATAATTACAAAAGATAAAATGGTTAATTCGGATTACACAAGATTGAAAAGCTTTTGTGTGAATAAAATTAATGTACCTGGGATAGAAAAAGGAAATGGTCAAATGGGGAAGGGAGGGCATATGAATCCTTATATATCAAATATATCTGACAATGTTTTCATATCAAGATATCCAACTGAGAGAAATATAGAAGCCCAAAAATCATTCTCTAATAGATAAGTGCTCAAAAGACAAGTGCTCAAGAGAAGAAAAGCAAGCTACTAAAAATCATATGAAAGATAACTCCAAAATCACTCTTAAGATAAATGCAAACTCAACTCTTCAATTTTACCTCACACTCAAATAACTGACAAAGGAAATAATTGTTAAGAATAGTCAATTGGGAAGTAAGGGAGAGATAAGCAATTAGTATTCACCAATGGTAAAGATGAGAACTTGTCCAACCACTCTGCGAAGTGATTTAAAATTGTGATGAGCAAGTAACTAAAATGTATGTGGCTGCCTGACTTTACCAACACTTTGGTTTTGTTTAACCATTAACTTTGTGTTGTTGTTGTTCTTTGGTATAAAAGATGCCTCTCTGGAAGGGTCATCCTGGGACATACAAATGATTTTAAAAGAAAATATAGCAATAAAATTAATTTTTAAAAAGAGAACTTTTTAAATTAATTTTTAGTTTTAAACATTTACTTCAACAAGATTTTGATTTTCAAATTTTCTCCCCATTTCTCTCCTCATCCCACTCCAAGACAGCATGCATTCTGATTACTCCTTCCCCCATTTCTGCCCTACCTTCTATTATCTCCCCCTTCTCTTATCCTCCTCCCCTTCTATTTTTCTGTAGCGCATGGTAGATTTCTATACCCCATTGCTTGCATATTTTATTTCCCAGTTGCATGTAAAAATAATTTTTAACATTAGTTTTTAAAACTCTGAGTTCCAAATTATCTCCCTTCCTCCCTGCTCACATACCTCATTGAGAAGTCAAACAATTTGATATAGATTTTACATGTGTAGTCATGCAAAACACTTCTATAATAGTCATGTTGTAAAAGACTAACATGTTTCCCTCCATCTATCCCACTCCCAATTTATTCTATTCTCCCTTTTGACCCTGTCCCTCAAAAGGTTTTACTTCTGATTACCCCATCCCCCAATCTGCCCTCCCTTCTATCATCCCCATTTCTCTTATCCCTTTCCCCCCTACTTTCCTGTATGGTAAGATAGACTACCATAACCAATCGAGTATGTATTTTATTCCCTCCTTAAGCCAAATCCAATGAGAATTAGGTTCACTCATTCCCTCTCACCTTTCCCCTCTTCCTCTCCACTGTAAAAGCTTTTTCTTGCTTCTTTTAGGTGAGGCAATTTACCCCATTCTACCTCTTCTTTTCTCCTCCTAGTATATTACTCTCTCTAAGCCCTTAATTTTATTTTTAGATATCATCCCTTCATATTCAACTCACCCTGTGCCCTCCGATTACCCTAACACTGAGAAAGGTCTCATGAGTTATTAATATCACCTTTCCATGTAGGAATTAAATGGTTCAACTTTAATAAGTCCCGTAGGATTTGTTAAAGAGAGAAATTTTTAAAGAGGGACTTTTAGAGGACTCTGGGGATTAAGATTTGAGAGGGTGGGGAAGAGAATGGGAAAGAGCATTTTGGAGGAATGTGTGGATCAGAATTGGAAGGGTGGGGGAGAGAATGAGGGGTACTCTTGGAGGGGTGGGTAGAATGGGGATGGTGGGGGTGAAGATAAGATAACAGAGAAAGGGTAAAAAGAAAAGCCGAGAAAAAGAATAGAAAGTAAAATATGATGGAGGGAAATTCACAAATAGTAATTATAACTTTGAATGTGAAATGGGTTGTTTATAGCAGCTCTCTTTGTAGTGGCAAAGAACTGGAAATTGCAAGGATCCTCATCAATTGGGGAATGGCTAGATAAGTTGTGGTGTGTGGTTATGATGGAATGCTACTGTGCTATAAGAAATGATGAGTTCAGTGATCTTAGAAAGTCATGGAAAGATTTGTACGGAATACTGGAGAGCAAGGTGATCAGAACCAGGAGAACATCGTATATGGTAACATCAATATTGTTTTAAGAATGGCTGAATGACTAAGTCATTGACTTTTATAAATGTACAAATGAAAAATGAAGGATATATGAAGAAAGACACTGTCCACATCCAGAGAAAGATCTAATAAACAGAAGTATATACAGAATAATGTGACCTGCTTATATCATAGGAAGCCTAAGACATATGTGGTGGGAGAAGCTTCCTGAGAGGAAAAGGAAGTTATGACACAGAAAATGCTAAGAGAGACAGAGAGAGAGAGAGAGAGAGAGATTTTATGACTGCTGGTGGCTGCTATTGGCTGCCCTCATGATTGTTAGAACCGAACAGGCTGACTTAGGTATACTGTGAGTTTGTTTTGGGGAGGACCCCAGCAGGGGGTCAGAGAGGTTTTGGGATGGCGAGTTTCCATATTGTGATATGGTGTTTTAAGTTCCTTTCTGTTGTGGTAAAGCAGGCTGACTGGCTGTGGGAGCTGAACATTTGGTTATGGGATATGATTTTCTGGTGTCTGAATAAATGTCATACTTCTTTTGCCTTCTTTGTGGAAAGTCTCTCATACTTTGCGATACAGAACTACATACGTATATTCACGATTATTGTTGATGTTGTGTTTTTTGCCTTACTGTTTCAAACTGCTTCCTCCTAGTTCCTTCATCCCTACCCCCAGTACAACATGAATTCATTGAGAGAAGGGACTATTTTGTTTTATATTTATATCCTTAGCACCTATCACTTAATTTTTAAGGAACTTGATTTACTCACTTGTTTCCATTTCAAAGGCTATTCAAAAGCCCAAACACAGAAATATCTCCTTCTATGATTAAATTTGCATTTGTGTCTGACAAGTATAAGGAACTGGGGTTTTCCATGAGGCACAATGAAACAAGAATCTCAACTGTCCCAAGAAAAAATAAAACTCAAAAGATCACAGCCAAGCATGAGTTCATATTTCAGTACAAGATCTGGAAAATGGAGATGATACTGTATCCATGGGATCCAAAAGGTCAATTCAGCCCAACCCATAAAACAATGAAGGGAAGATGTTAACAGATGATAGATATATATTCTCATTCTCATTCCTGATACATGGCCCTTTCTTGGAAACACACCAATTACCATTCTGGTGGAGTGCACCTCATTTTTGACCTTGAAGTATTTACTCCTTCCAGCCCCAGGGAATGTTTTGTGACTTTGGATTTGAAAATGTAACTTCTTCCTCATACTCGTCATCTGCTATTTATTATGCACCAAAAAATGACTAAAGCAGCGTCCATATGAGGCATCTTAAAGGACACTGCAGAAATCTAATTCTGGTCTTCAAAGACCTTATGTGTTTTAAAGTATCATTTTAAAGCCAAGCTAACTGTGTTAACAGTAATTAATGTATGATTATTTACCAAGCTTTCTGAGAATGCTTTTCCACCCTCCACCCCCATCCACCTGCTGGGAAGACAGGTTCATTCGACTTAGAGCTTGAAGGGACTTTTGCAACGGTCTAATCTAATTCATTCATTTTAGGGATAGGAAAGTGAGTCTCAGAGAAGTGGAATAAGTTTCTCAAGATCTCAATCACAGAGAAATAATGTTTCCTTAACTTATAATATTAGCCCTTAGACCTCACATATGTCTTCAAAATCTTGCTTAACCTTCTTGACTCAGCTCGAATGTCTTTCTACTTCCTGAAGTCTTCCCTGATCAACCTCTTTGCAAATAATCTCTCCCTCTGGTGAACTCTAATAGGTTATCAAGTCACCTTTAAACCTTTTTGATTGAATGTTACTTTAAAACAAAGATATAGCCTTTCAGGTTTTGCCTATGGCTTACCCCATCTTTTTGTTGTGTGTATCTTTTTTTCAGTGAAACAAATTGCAAGCATTTTACTGCTAAAGGTAGCTCGTTTGCTCAAAATTGCTTAACCAAATACCACAGCACAGCCTGCCTGTCAGCAAGGGTTGATAAGAATTACAAGATACAGTTTCCTGCTAGGTAAGCTTCTTCACACAAGCTCCTTTATCATGCTGCATATTCCAAGGCACCAGGCACACAAAAATCATTCATTATTACAAGGACTCCAGGAAAACAGCCAAGGACTGCAACAGGTTTCCTTACCTCAGTCTGAAGCTAGGCAGGTCAGGCTTTACTACATCCTCAACCACAATGAATCCACTGAAAAGCAGGGAAAACCGGAGAATTTGGGAAAGGGAGGGAAAAGCAACCTAAGTACGCTAAATAAGAGAATTTAAAGAAGAAAAAATAGCATTGAAAACTTAAAACCACTGTGTTCAGAGGACAAAAAAAGGAAGGAAGGAAGAGAGAGAGAGAGAGAGAGAGAGAGAGAGAGAGAGAGATTTTTAATGTCTCTGAATCATGTCCAAAGTCAGTACTGGCTGACATGTAACTTATTTTAAAATGTAATTATGCCATTCACAAACAGAATGCCAAGGATGACAAAGTGATTTTTAGAGCTCTGGTCAACCAGCTGGTCAAAAGCTCTTTGATGTCCCACTCAATCTCCTTACCAAAAAAGGGGGGAAGGGACATATTTAGCATTCTACTCCATTCCTCATTACACTGAAACTAACACTTTTCCCTAGAATCCTATCCATTCTCTCTCAACTTTCTTCCCATCCCCCATTCTCCTGGTATTGCCATTTCAACCTTTATCGAGAAGAAAACCAAAACTTTAGAAGGGAACTAGTGATTGACAAAGAACAAGTGTACCTATGACAACCAGGTCTTTCAAGTCCACCCCCATCTTGGGGGGAAAAAACCTCACCAGATAGAAACTAAAAAACTCATTGGGAAGAAGAAAAAGAAGTGTTTGTTTTAATCATAAAGAGCTACTGGTGTTATCTTATGCTCCAGACATTCTTCCATTATTATCCAGTTCATTTTGGATTCTGAAATAATGCACTTCTATTAAAAGGAAGCTCCTCAGCATTCAAATGCAATTCATCATAGTAAACTCAGACGCATATGAGAGTGGCCCTTAAAGCAGCTTTCAAATGTGTTCAAAATTATATTGAATGAAAGACTTGAAAAAATGTATGTGAATATCCAATGGTTCTAACATTCAAACAGAAACGTCCTTCCCGGTACTCCAGTCTTTTCACAATACGTTACTTTTGGGAAAAGAATTTAGGTAGAGATAAATTGCTAGGTGTCAAACAGGTAGCCCCTCCTCCTTGTCATCTAAAACTCAGCATCTCACCCATAAAGCTGCCAAACACTAAAAGGCAATGATCAGGAACTTTGGGGAGAGGGGACCGGGGTCCTCATGCTCCAATCAACCACAACCCAAAAGGAC
The DNA here is from genome assembly GCF_011100635.1 of Trichosurus vulpecula. Taxonomy (NCBI): domain Eukaryota; kingdom Metazoa; phylum Chordata; class Mammalia; order Diprotodontia; family Phalangeridae; genus Trichosurus; species Trichosurus vulpecula. The sequence continues at coordinate 85,486,851 of NC_050578.1, read as the reverse complement.
TGCAGTATATACCAAGTATGTTTATTCCACACCCTTGCAAGAACAATTTCAGACCACACCTGCCCATTCCCCACCCCTCATGCCCGCAAGAGCAATAACATTGGGAGAATACACTTGCAGGCAAAGAAAGCCCGCCAGTCTTCCTTGCATTTCCAAAGCAGCAAACGAGTTACAAAGAAAAAAAGCTTTCCCCTGTGTTCAAAGCTTTCCTTTGACAGTGACACCTGCCCCAACAAGTCCCTAAGACCTGTCCATTAAGAACAAGAATGGAAGGAAGCAAACCAAAGGCTCTTCCGAAGTTCGCTCAGTCTCACCACTTGGGGGTAGAACTTGAGCATCTCTTTTTCTCTGCCTCTACTGGCCTCTTGAGCCCCGTGGGTGAACTGGGCTTGCCCAGGACCCTTTGTCACTGCGACATTAACCCATGGGCGTCGGAGCGACAGCTAGCTCCAGCTCTGAGACGCCTAGTGGGCTCGGTTTCCCCCAGCTAAATGCTGCAAACTGTAGACACTTGCAAGCCGGAAAGGCGGGGAGTGGGGGTGGGGGTGGGGGTCTAGAATAAAGGTTGAATGTGGGGGGTCAGTGGCTGAACCGAAGACCCACCTTGCTTCCCGAGTGACTCTTGGCGCAAACCTTCCTCTAAAAACCAATCCCTTTCACCCTGGCAGTGCAGGACCCAGGACTACGGACGGCAGGGTGAGGCAAAGGCTATGGGCTCTTCGCCACCTTGGGAGGGGTGTGGATCTTTGACTAGTACTACGGTCCTGTAAACAGCGCGCGGTGCCTGGAGGGACCCACTACAAACAGCGCTCAGAAGGGGAGGGAAGCAATGAGCTTTAACTCTTCTTCCCCTCAGGCTCCTGACTCAGTAAGAATCCATCCTCTGAATTCCAGCTCCTGGACAGCGATCACAGTCGCCTCTGTCCACCCAGGAGCCAGCGGACACCGCACAGCGCAGGTAGAACCGCCTGCCCACCAGTCCGCCCGCCCATGGAGCAACTGGGCAAAGGGCTCGACTGCTCTCACCCTGGGTTGCTGACAGCTCCCTAGAGGGAGTGCGGAGCCACGAGAAAGCCCCGGTCAACAGGACCGGGAGCCGACGCAGGTGCGCGGGCACTGGCCGGGCTCCCAGAATCAATTCCCTTCATAGTCACTCACCAGCGGAGGGTGAAGTCGCTCAGACGCCCGCAATTCTGCGCGGTGCTCGTATCCCGGGGCTCTGGCATCCTCCCATCCTTTTGTCAGCTACTGGAGAAGAGAGCGCTCCTCCAAGAGCTCGCGGATGTGCCGCCGGGTGGCAGGCAGCCGGGCTCTGACTCTGCTCCCCCACCCCCAATCCCTTTCCCCTCCCCCTGCCCCCTCCCCTCCCCGCGTCCCCCCTCTCAGTGCCGGCACTCACTCTGCTCCCATGATGTCATCCAGTGGAAATCTGCCATGCTCAGAGACTGGAATAATCCAGCGTTCACTCAGACAGGGAGAGCCTAGGCGGCAGGGGCAGCAGCTCGGAGACAGACAGACAGACATAGCATATAACATGCATACCTTGAGTCAAGGACAGGGTGGGGAGGAACTAGGAGAAGGAAACTGGGATCTCGCCCGCTGGCTGTGCCCTGGGACAAGGGCACCCTTTAGAACGTTTCGAGAGTCCTGAAGTTCCGATGCTTGGAGGAGGCTGCAGCCCAAAGCAGGGGCAAAGTTTTACTGCCTCCTTCTCAAATCCCAAATGCCATACTACAGCAGTCAGTAGCTCAGTTCCACTAACTGATACAGGAAGACCTGCACACGAGGTCTTTCACCTCCGAGAGAAAGTTTAACGGTTTCGAGGTGCTGCCTCAACACATGAACACAATAGCTGCTGTTAAGTGGGGGAGGCTAGCACGGAAAGGGCGAATAGGTCATTTTGCTCTCTGCATGGACATTAGGCAGTCTACATGGACATTATGCATTAGGAGAGTTCTTCTCCTTTCCTCTCAAACGAAAGGGATCTCTACTTATCAGGTTAAAATCACCAGGACCCAATTCAGATGCCTAAGGGCTAAGATCTTGGGTTTTAATGGCCTTTTTGGTGAAAGATGCCACCTAAGTTCAACTGGAGAGGGAGGAGCAGAGAGCCAGCCACTCTCTTTGGAGGGGAGAGGAGAGAAAATGCTTTGAACTTTGGGCAGGAAAGATATCGATGTTGAGACGACTAAATAACCTTGGTACCTGAGGATCACATGGTCACTTTGGTTATCTATGTACAAATATTATATGTGCAAATACACATTCGCAGACAGAGGTTTAAGATCCTATCATCCCTTCACAGAATCCAATCCCCTAACATCCATTGTTAAAATTCTTATTGATTCAAATAAAAAATCAAATTCTAGCCAGTGATACTTTGTTGGACCTTAGCAAGTTATTGTTCTATAGAGCCAGATGCAGCCTCCCAGCATGGTCTCTCAGACCAAGGTGGGGTTCTGCCAGAAACAGATCAGATAGTAAGTATGTGAAAACAGAGGCAAATACTTATTAGATACCCTTGTGCTAACCCTGCCTTTCATAGACCTAAATTTAATGTTCAGGGTTTTTTTGATGTATTAACCCTCTTCTCTTTTTCATAATTTGTTGTTCAGTCATTTCTGACTCTTCAAGACCCACTGACCAGGCCCTTCACTCCAGGACCTTCTATACTCCACCATCTCTTGAAGTCTGTCCAAGTTTATATTAGTTGTTTCTATGACACTATCTATCCATCTTGTGCTCTGCTGTCCCTTTTTCCTTTTGCCTTCTATCTTTCCCAGCATCAGGGTCTTTTCCAGTGAGTCCTGTCTTCTCATTATGTGGCCTAGGGCTCAATTATAGAGAATTTTATAGACAGGATCTCATTTAAATCTCACAACAGTTTCATGAGGAAGCTAATACAACCATTAATGTCAGAGGTGTGAGAATCAAACAAGGCAATATATTTAAAGCACTTTGTAAACCTTACAGCACTATATGTGTCAGCTTTTAATCATATTGCTATTATTTTACAGACAAGGAAACTAAGGCCAAGTTCAGTTAAGCATCTTATATGCTAAATGTCACGAAGCTAGTAAGTAGCAAAAAAAAAAAAAAACAGTTGGACTAAAATGTGTTTACTTCAAATCTAGCTCCTTTTCAACTATCCAATAGCTTTATCATTTTCAGTAAGGTTATCTTTTCTTTAAAAACAATCTGAATTATTTATTAATCTTTATAGGTATAAAGAAGACCGAGATTTAAAAAAATAAATTGATAATTTAGTGAGGAAGTCCTGTGTACTAGTGATAATGATAATGATGTACCTATCTGTAACTGCATAAAACTTTCTAGTTATAAGTAATCATAGTAAAAGTGGGCAGCTAGGTGGTGCAGTAGATAGAGTGTTGGGTTTGGAATCAGGAAGACTCTTCTTGAGTTCAAATCCAGGCTCAGACACTTACTAGCTGCGTGACCCTGGGCTTAACCCTGTTTGCCACAGTTTCCTCACCTGTAGAATAAGCTGGGAAAAGATGGCAAACCCCTCCATTGTCTTTGCCAAGAAAATCCCAAATGGAGTGAGTCATGAAGAGACAGACACAACTGAACAACAACAACAAAACACTAAAAGTAATGAACACACAACATCAAGGGTAATCTTAAATAATGAAATTTCACTGCCATGGAGAGGCAGCATTGAATGTTATTTAGAAAGCTAGAATTGGAGCCATGAAGACTTAGGTTTCATTCTTGCTTCATACACCTACTAGCAGTGTCATTTTGGGAAAAAATCACCCTGTCTCTGCTTCAGTATCTTCCTGTGTAAAATAGGGATAATGATAACAACTCCTTCAAAAGGATGATGTAAGTTTCAAAGAATACTGTACACAAAGGCCTTAGCATTATTAGGTGCCTATGAAATGTCAGACACTGTGCTAGATATTGGGAATACAAAGACAAAAATAAAACAATCCCTGCCTTCATAGGGCTTACATTCTGTCAGAGGAAATTATAGATACATAGAAAATCAATAGACACACATATGTATGTGTGTGTGTGTATATATATATATATACATGTGTACATATACATATATATATATATATACTGCATAGTAAGCATTTCATTCATGTTTGTTGAAATGAATTGTTATCTTATTTTCCATCAAGTTGAAAGGTCTGCATAATTTTGTGGCTGAGCGATGTTTCTTTTTTAAAAAGTAATTTTCAAATAATTCTAATACACCTTTTCTTCCCAAACCTTAAAGTAATATATAACAGAACTTCTAAATAGTTTAAAGAGCAAACATTTTGAGATGCCAAAATAATAAGAAAAATAGGGAAACTGGGATCTGTGGGAGGGGGTACAAGAGGAATATCCAGGAAAAGATATATAAAAGTGGGAAATTCATAGAAGCAAGCCCCTGCTGATAGGCAAACACCATAGAGGTTCCTACTTTGACAAAAAGTTATGAGAATAAGTAAGGGTATTGGTAAGAGTGCTTAAAGGAAACTTGGTATGGTCATATGATATACCTTCTTCTTAGATCAAGTGAATGGTCTACCATCTGTCTCTATTATCTCTATTTTATTGTATTACTCATTAACATTTCATTTTGCTCATAGAAAAATAGGGTGAAAAGATAAAACCAGTAGAAAGTCTTGGGTGTAGCCTCCTAAGTAGACTGATAGCCTTGGGTCAATAAGAAACAATCATTTATTAAGTGCTTTCTGTATGCCAGGTACTGTGTTAGACAGGGGGACATACAGACAAAAATAAAACAACACTGTCCTCAAAGAGTTTATATTTCATTGGGAGTTTACATATGTGTAAATAAAAAATGAATTCAAAATAAATCTATAAAGTGATATGGGAGAGAGGACACTAGCATTGAGGGTAATAGGGGAAAGGCTCATGAAGGAAGTAGCAATTCAGTGGACCCTTAAAAAAAAGTAAGGACTTTACAAGATGGATGGAGGTGAAGAGAAAGTACCTTGCAGTCTTCAGTAGGAAAGGGAGTAAAGCCTGTTCAAAGACATGGGGGTGGCATGTGCAATGCCATGTACAGAGAGCAGCAAATGATTCAGTTTATCTGGGACATGGAGTATGAGAAAAGATGCAACATGCAATAATCCTGAAAAGGAGGCTGAAACCAGATTGTGAAGGGTTTTAAATGCCAAACAGAAATTTGTATTTTGTCACAAAGGCAATAGAGAGCCAGTGAGAAGGGGAGTGACATATTCAGAGCTATGTTTTAGAAATACCACTTCAGCAACAGGATGGATGGATGTAGAAGGAAGTTACTTGAGGCAGTGAGATTAATTAGAAGTCAAGGTGAGAAATACTTATCACCCAAAGAAGGGTAATGGCTATATCAATGGAATGAAGGGAACAGCTAAAAGACATGAACCGGAAGTAAAATTGGCAGGCCTTCAAAACTGATTGCAGATGAAGAGTGAGGGAGGCTGAAGTGTTAAGGACGACTCTGAGATTGCAAACTTAGATGACTTGAGGCATGCTGATTCTCTCCATAAAAAATTTCCAAGTGAGGAAGAGGAATCCTGCTGCATTCTTTCCTGTTCAGACCACATATGGATTATTATATTCATTTCTGAGCATCAAATTTTAGGAAATCCATTAGTAAGATGGAGAGTATACAGGGAAAGAATGGCACATAACCTTGAAATCTTGACATAGCAATGGAAGGAACTGTGGGTGTTTCAAGTGAAGAAAAGACTCATAGATGATATAATAGCTGTTCTTAATTACTTTATAGGTACATCATCATGTGAAAGTGATTAGATTTTTTTGGCCTCAGAGGGCAAAACTAGGAGCAATGTACAGAAGGTACTGAGATACCAATTGAAGTCTGCTATACAGAAAAGTTCCCTAATAATTAACGCTATTCCAAAGTGGAATGGGCTATCTCAGGAGCCAATGGGTTCCCCTTCACTATAGGCCTTCAAGTAAATACTGAATGACTCTTTGGTGGATGCATTTTAGTGAGGATTCTTTTTTAGGAGGCGTGGGTTGGACTGGATGACTGCTAAGGTGCTTTTCATCATTAAAATTCTGTGATTTTTCTGTTCTGTAATTCCAAATCTAGTAACAGTTTTTGTTTTTATTTATTAAGGTAAATCAAATTCAGGAAGACAGAGAATCCCTGGAACTGCTTGACAATCACAATGCAAAAAGTATGCTTAGGGACCAAAGGGATATTTTAGAAATTGAATGGATTTGTTCTTGCTTCAAAAAGTGTTAGGAAGATTCCTATTCTCAAATTGCCTTTTGAAATAGGCACTTAATATATGTATATGTGTGTATGTGTATATGTATATGCATATATATGTATACATGCATGCCTGTATGTGTGTATAGGTATGAATACCTATATACACATGTGTGTGCATGTGTGTATGTGTGTATATATGTGTATGTGTATATATAATATACATACATATATATATAATATCAAGATGTGGTCAATGCATAGGACTTCCTAGACCTAATTAACAAATTAGACATAGATAAATTACTAGGAATGGATGGTATCCACCTAAAAGTTCTGAAGGAACACAGTAAAAATCGCGATAGGGGAACAAAACATACAACCTGACAGTATAAGTGACAAATGCATACTGGAGTATTGGTGGATTCTAGCAGTAATAATCCTGCTACAACAAATATTCCAAAGGAGATTCTTGGAGTTATTGATTGGTGAATCTCACTTCCATGCCAGATACTATAATAAAGAATAGGTTCAATGATATCTAACTTAAGAAAAGAAATATGGCTTCTATAGAAGGAAACCATACCTGATTAATCTATTAGTTTTTCAACTGGGTAAATACTTTATTACTAGTCTGAGATTTCATTGTGGATACTCCTGCTAATAATAAAGATCCATACATGTGGGCCTAGTCTGTGTAGATTCTTAAATCTGTTCTCACACATATCCACAATAGGAGTTTTTCCAATTCTTTATTTTGTTGTTGTTTTGTTATTTCTGTCTTGAGACTGAGTGTTCCTATCTCATCAGAGCTGTGGCCACCCACAGGCCCAATCCCACAACTAAAAGGCAGGAAAGATTTGACTGGCTCCCTTTTTTATCTAAGCTGTTTTCACCCAGGCAGCTTGGTGATACCCTGCTCCTAGGAGTTCACTATCCTGGTGCCTCATTAAGAGAGGATGCCAGATTACCTTCAGCCCTACTGTAGCTCAGATCTCCTGAATTCAAGTAACCCGCCAGCCTCAGGTTCCCCAGTAGCAGGGATTAGGCCATGAGCCATCACATCCAGTTTTTCAATCCTTTAACAGAAAAACTTTTAACAAAGCTCCTTGTCAAGTATTATCAGTTTTAAAAGATAAATTAACAAGGTGTTAGAACAGTTGTATTGTTATAAATAAAAAAGAAAGGGTAGGGATAAATACACATTACCTTGGAATAAATCCATAAATAGCGTTTTGAGAAAAGAAACCAAATCTATACCATCATTGCTTCTGGAAAGGGTATCTTAATGCACTTCCCAATGGCTGTCATTCCCTAGTTCATTCTTGGTTAAAGGTCTTTGATACTAGAGACAGTTTTGATTTATGTATTTGTATGCCTAGCACAGGGATACCATGCTTGGCACATAGTAAACACTTAACAGATGCTTTTCATTCATTCATTCATTACAGGTTATTTAAATATCAACCAATGAGCATGATTAGCATGATGATCTCATGAGGCTCTGAACCTAAATAAAAGTGTCAGATGAATTTAAATGTCAGTAATTACAAGATAAACATATATAGGGAAAAATAAATCCAAATTATACTTATAGGATGAACAAATGAGTTTTGGGTTACAACCCAGGAAAGGAACCTAGCAGTCAAGATGTTCTCAATCACTACTAATTAGGGAAATGCAAATTAAAGCATTCTGAGAATCCACCCCTTACCTTTTAGACTGACAAAGATGACAAAAAAAGGAAAATGATAAATGTTGGAGGGGTTGTGAAAAAACAGCCACATTGATGCACTGTTGGTGAACCTATGAATGAGTACATTTGCAATTTGAATTATATAAAAAAGTTATAAGTCCAGCTATACCACTGCTGGACCTACACCTAAAAGAGATCAAAGAAAGAGATAAAGGACCTTTTTGGCTGAAACTATTTACAGAAGTTCTTTCCATGGTGGCAAAAAAAATCCGTGAAAACTAAGGGAATGTGCATCAACTGAGGAATGGCTGAACAAGCTGGAATTCATGAATGTGATAGAATTTAAGCTATCTCCTAAGAACAACATTGGCAAAATGTGCTGCTGTGACTAAAAACAGAAACAAAACATGAGAATTATTCAGAAGGATATGGGAATTGAGCCATGAAACATTAACTTTCTCTAGAAGATTCTACACCTGGAAGACTGTGTAGTTCTAGTTGCTATGCCTTAAGAAAGTTATTGTGAAGGTTGATTGGGTCTAGAGAAGGACAACTAAATCTATCAAGAGGAAACAAAGATACCCCAAGAAAGCCAACTCAAAAATACTGGTTTCTTCAATCTGAAGGGAACAGTTAATGAACAAACAATTTATTGATCACCTACTATGAGATATGGGTACTAAGGATACAAGACTAAAAATGAACCATTCCTACTTCTGTAATGGACTTTATATTCTATTAGAATGAAAGGAAATAATTCTATGTCTTATAAAGCAGTTTATAGTCTATTAGCTGAGAGTACATGTACATATATAACTATATATATGATATATACATATGTATGTATACATATATGTGTAGGTGTGCATATACATATATGTGTATATATGTATGTATATATGTGTGTATAAATACATATATACATATATGTAAAGCAAAATAAGTACTACATAGTTAAATATAAGGTCATTAGGGATAGAGGGCACTACAGTTGGGAGAAAAGAGAGGAAAGTCCATCTTGAAGAAACAAAGAAGGAAATAGAATCATAAAACCACATACCTAAAATTGAAAAGGACATTAAAAATCATCTAGTTCAACTTTCTCATTTGACAAAAGAGGAAATGTGTTGCAGAGAGGTTCAATAACATGCACAAAGTCACACAGCTCTTTCCATCTGCCCTCATGTCCTATAGCCCAGATAACCCAGGTATTTGATTCTAAATCCATTACTCATGAAGGATGTAGATAGAAAAAATATAAAGCTCAAGGAGAAAAAATAAGACAAAATATTTCACATAGAAGGTGGCAATAGAGAGACTGCCATGCATTTACGTTGATGAGTGGTATCTATAATGGGTAATTCAGGAAAACCAATATGGTATGGGTTAATAACCTTATCACTTGAAGTCTAGATCAAAAAGGACAAGCATGGTCTTACCCAATAGCATTTCTTGGTCTCTCTGCTTGTGACTCAGTACATGGCCTTTAGAATCATAGAATCTTTTAATTGGAAGGTCTCCTTCTTGATGACACATAGTTCCTAACCACCCTTTCCAGTACTACTTGCATTTTCACTCATACCACCAGACTCACTGGTGATGGCATGGGAGTTAGGATATTCCTTACTTTCCATTGCCACTTTTAGATTCTCCCTCTACCATCGTCACTCAATAAATTCTCCTCCGTTGATATTTGTTCCACTGATCAAAAACTTATCACTCAATCAAGATTCTGACAATGGTTATACACCAACCCCTTCCTTTTTTCCTCAAAGACGTTATTGCCTGGCTCACAGTTTTATTCTCCATCCCAGCTCTTGCTCTCATATTAAAGGGCTTCAACATTAATTAACACTCATTAATACACCCACAAATTCTCTTTCTAGTTCTTCAATCTATTCAATCCCCATGACTTAGTCTTCCAACGCACCTCACCTACACAGAAACGGTGATATCCTTGATCTTTTCATCAGGCACAAGTGTCCTCCTTCAATGTTAATGAACTCCAAAATTCTATCCGATGATAGTCTTTTATTATTTCATCTTTCCCCCGCCTCATTAACCCTGACCCTATTCTTTGTCATCATTATGATTTACAATCTCTTCACCTCTGAGTTTTTTCCCCCTAGGTCATCACTTCTGTTATGCTTATAATTTCTTCCCTTTACTATCATGATCCACGGTGAATGTTGAAATCTAGACTCATGTCCTTTACCCTCTATGTCCTAAGACCAATCATTCCTTGCCAGACCCCAAGCTTTTTTTTACTCCTACTGTATCCTGCTTTCTTGTTAATATAAGTGATAATAATGTGCCTATCTGTAACTCAGTAGGACTTTCTAATTAGAAGTGACTAAACTAAAAGTAATGAGCATACAACATTAAAGGGCATCTTTCATAATGAAATTTCACTGACAGAGAGGCATCACTGAATGGTGGGAAGAAAACTAGAAGTGGAGCCATTAGCTGCTTAATGGAGCCAAAGAAAGTCAAGGAAACTTCCTGACTGGTTCCACCACAGATTTATTGCATTATCTCAACTGGGTCTTCACTGCAGCAAGGCAATGGTTTTACATCTCCTTAACTGATTAACATTCCACTCACCAGAGCAACTATTTCAAATTCTTTTGCTACTCTTAAAGCCTAACTTGGCTTTCCTTATCTCATCTTTTCAGCTGAGAATCTTGACTCACAGTTAACTGAAAAAAATTGAAGTCATTCACTGACAATTTCCTCTTATTAATATTGATATATCAGGGGAATACTATGTGAATGGTGTTAATACATAAATCTTGATCTATTCACATGCTTTTACCTTTCATGACTAAATAGTATATTCTGTGACTTAGCATTATGTTTTGACAAGTTTAGCCAACCAACCATAGCAAACTAGCCAACTCATAATATTTTAGTGAAAAAAGACATTTTTCTGCCAAGAATTGTTAATTATTGCTTGTGAGTTGCAATAAATAAAATGTGCTTGATACATCAAGTAAATGCTTCAGATATGGACGAGTTATGATCTGCATTGTTGGAGGCAATGTTTGAATCAATGAAATCACTGCTCTATTTTAGTATTTTGAATATAGACTTACACATTTGAATGAGTAGGTCTGCTAACTCATTCCATGTACCTATTTTTTTGTTGTTGTGGTTGAGTCATTTCAGTTCTGTCCTACTCTTTGTACCCCCAGTTAGGATTTTCTTGGCAAAGATACTAGAGTGGTTTGCCATTTCTTTCTCCAGCTCATTTTACAGATAAGGAACTGATGCAAACAGGGTTAAGTGATTTGCCCAGGGTCACATAGCTAGTAAGTGAGTGTCTGAGGTGGAATTTGGACTCATGAAGATGAGTCTTCCTGATTCCAAGCCCAGAACTCTATCCACTGTGCCACCTACACACTCAAACCCATACTTTTTTTTTAAATGAAAGAGGAATAAAGGTAATTTGGATGATTCTTAGGAAATAATATCTTAACATATCTTACTTGTATTCAAACTTTGTCCAAATGGTACAAAGATTAAACCTTGGAATTAAGGTTTCTGAAAGGGAACATTAATTCAATTATCAATGTCAGTGGTTCTACTATGTTATTTAAAATATTGTTATATGGTTGTAACATACAAGTATGGACTTCTTTAGTGAATCTGAAAATAGAAACATTATTAAAGATTTTCATAAGATCACTCAGTTTAGTGGTACAGCAGTATAATCTCTTTTATGGGAAAGGTTAATGCTGAAAGATCTGTTGGCCCTAATACTTTTGAGCAGCAGTATACTATCAACTGGATGTCTGCAAAACCAATATGGTGAGCTGCCAGGGAGCAAGGAGGCTGCCTAGAAGGAGTTAACTAGCCCAGCTCCCAAAGAAAGCCAGTCAAAGCTCTCAGTAGTCAAGTTGAGCCCTTGGTACTTCGAGGATGGTTAATATAGGGAGATCAAGTATTTATGAAAAAAAGATTTTCATATTATTATATAATCCTAGATTTCACATATATAAAATATATAGAATTATATATAATCATAGATTATATACATAATATAGTTGTATATAATCATAGATTAAAGAAACTCAGAGGCCATCTAGTCCAACCCTAATATTCTTTATTTTTAATTTTCTTTATTTCATTCTGAACTTTAAGAAATAAAACAAGCATTTCCATAACATAGCAGAATAGAAAACAAGATGATTGTATATGAAACCACAAATTTATTATGTACAACTTGTTATTCCTTTTAAATATATAATAAAGGTATTATAAAATTGTTTTTTCTTCCCTTCCCTCCAGAGATGGCTACAATTAGACACAAATATGTGTGTATATTGACATATGTATATATGTATGTATACGTATATGTACATATGTAAAACCATTCTACACATGCTTCTATTTATCCGTACTTTCTCTGGATGCATAGTCAGGAAGATTCATTTTCCTAAGTTCAAATCTAGTCTCAGACACTTACTAGCAATGTGACACTGGGAAAGTCACTCAACCCTATTTGCCTGTTTTTCATCTGTAAAGTAAGCTGGGGAAAAAAATGACAAACCACTCCAGTATCCTTTCCAAGAAAACCCCAAATGGGTCAAAAAGAGTCAGCTATGACTGAAAACAACTAAACAACAGCATATATGAATGTATAGATATCTAGCTATACAATATTATCTATATATATTTATACACATGTACATGCACAATATATATGCATATCTATAATCTATATAAATAGATGTCTAGATAAAAATCCAGCATCTATACGTGTGTGTGTGTGTGTGTGTGTGTGTGTGTGTGTGTGCGCGCGTTTGTGTGTGTGTGTGTGTGTATAGTGGGACTGGAACCTAGGCCATGTGACTCAAAGCCAATGATCTTTCTAGTATTTTGTCTTCCAGAAAAAACATCTTTTGACAATTAAGAGTTAGCAGTTAATAGATCCATTCTATAATTCCCGAGTATACTTCAAAGGATTATTTTCTTGAATGTGAATGTGTTAACTTTTGATAAATGTTGTTGCCTCTTTCTCCCTCTCCCCTCCCCCCTTCTCTCTCTCCCTCTCTCTCTGTCTCACTCTCTCTTTCTCCAGCACAGAAGAAATAGTGTCAAGTGTTTGTTCCATTTGGCCAGGCAAACACTGGCCTTTTTATGAGCTTGGCAGTCAGTTACTAAATTTATCAAGTCAATCTTATTTCATTTCAATAGCTCCAGTTAGTGAAATCATTCCAAAGTTCTTTAAGACAAGGAAAATGTCAAACACTTCTGTCCGATAAATCATTGATCACAAATTCAGCCTCAGACACTTGTGGACAAAAAGCAAGGCACAACAATTTTATACTAGAAGACAGAATATTGTTGAATGAAATAAAAAAAAAGTCTTAAACTTTTAATTTAAATGAAAACAAAGACTACCTCAGCAACTATCGTCTTTTTATAGCAGTTAATCCATTAGTGATCTAGAAAGGTAGACAGTATCATCAGGCTTTTTTTTTTCAGTATTTTTTGGGTCTCCTTTAGCAAGTCATTGACTTGTTTTTCATGGTTTTCTCACATCCTTCTCATTTCTCTTCCCAATTTTTCCTCTACTTCTCTAACTTGCTTTTCCAAATCCTCTTTGAGCTCTTCCATGGCCTGAGACCAGTTCATGTTTTTCTTGGAGGCTTTTGTTGTAGGCTCTTTGACTTTGTTGACTTCTTCTGACTGTACGTTTTGGGCTTCTTTGTCACCAAAGAAAGATTCCAGAGTCTGAGACTGAATCTGGGTGCATTTTTGCTGCCTGGCCATATTCCCAGCCAACTTACTTGACCCTTTGGTTTTTCAGCAGGGGTATGACTGCTTGTAGAGTTAAGAGAACTATATTCCAAGCCTGGGGGGATGCACCAGCTCTGCCACACCAGCACTCCTCCTTCCCCAAGAACCCCCAACCCGGACTGGACTTAGATCTTCAGCAGGCTCTTCACTCCTGCTCTGATCCACCACTTAATTCCTCCCACCAGGTGGGCCTGGGGCCGGAAGCACTGCAGCTTTAGTTCTGTAGCTGCCCCACCTACTCTGCCCCCAGGGCAGTGGCTGAACTGCAAACTCCTTTTTAAACTCTGTCCCCAGCAGCTTTTCCTACTAACCTTCTCTGTTGTCTTTGGTGTTTGTGGGTTGAGAAGTCTGGTAACTGCTGCAGCTCACTGATTCAGGGTGCTAGGGCCCACTCCGCCCAGCTCCTGGTCTGGTTGGTCCCCGCGGCCCATGCTGGGCTCTGCTCCGCTCCCAGCTCCATGTGGGATAGACCTCACCCAGAGACCATCCAGGCTGTCCTGGGCTGGAGCCCTGCTTCCCTCTGCTATTTTCTGGGTCCTGCAGTTCTAGAATTGGTTCAGAGCCATTTTTAATAGGTTTTTGGAGGGGCTCGGCAGGGAGCTCACACTAGTCCCTGCTTTCCAGCCGCCATCTTGGTTCTGCCCCCCCCCCCATCATCAGTCTTGATGAGGGTTTCCCACTCTCCTTAATGGTAATATTGCCCAGGAAAATAGATCATCTTAAACATTGTATCTCAAAAGTCCTACACACACACACACACACACACACACACACACACATGCATGCACACACACATAAACAACTATACATACTTATTTACATGTATAGACATATGTATGTGCTTGTGTATATATGCTTGTATACATACATATGCATATTTTATCAAAGAAAGTAGTATTCTCTGGGTATAGATGCATGACCAAGCTTCTTTAAGTAGAAAGGGTTAGTGAGAATCCTTTCAAAATCCTTCTTTATCTTCCCTTTTTAGATAATTGGCTAATGCTCAGTAGCTTTGCTGCTGGGGGTCACTGAAATGACTTTGTGAAAAGGATAAAAGGTACATATGGCATATTATTCATTTTTCAAGATGCAAAGCTAAGAAGGCATTCCATTCTATTTCAAGCCATTTTCTTGACTATAAATAAGGTCCAATAAATAGTTTAAGAACTTTAGATTTATAAGATATATGTAAGAAGAGATTAAAAAAATACCCATCAGCTCTATGTTGGTACTATTTTTTAAATTTAATTTCTTACTCACTCTTCTTACATTCCCCTGCAGTTAGACCCACTGGTTTGTAGATCATATCATACCTCCCAGTGGGCACATGGGTTCTTGCTTGCCCTGAAGGAAGAGCTGATTACCAATGAGAAAAGAGGCCAGGCAGGAGGGAGGGGAAGAAGGAGTATAACAATAGGAACTATTTATACAGAACTTTGTAAAGTATTTTTCTCACAACAAACCTAGAAGTGTAGATATTTTATCTGTATTTTATAGAAGAAGCTAAGATTTTAAAAGTATAGGCATTGCTCATAGGATTAGAGGGTATTTAGGAAGATGAAGCAGGGAATTTGGAGCCTATATGCTGTTAATAGGACCACTAATTGTAGTGGTCATGAACAGGGCATGTGATGAGAGGGAGCCATATGAATGTATGCAGAGAACATGGCTAAGACTGGGAGTAGCAGCATAGTATTTGTAAAGTGTTCATCTGGGTCGCCTTGGGTCTTCATTGTGTGTAGTAGAGGAAGCAGACAAAGAGAGGCTCATTCCTAGAGCCTGTGTCAATCTGAAGTCACAGTTATTGTACCCTAGCCCATTCACACAGTGCCCACTGACATAGAAGGAGTGAACAGGAAAAAAAAAAAAGCTGTGATGCTGACCCAGCCTAGAGCTACCTTTCTAAATACTCCTAGCTGAGCTTGTAGTTCACACTCAATTATATGTCCCTTGGAAAAAGGGTTCCCAATGGTAAATAGCACATAAAGAAAACATAAAGAAACTGTATTGGGCACCTAATTTATTTTCTTACATATAATGGACAGTCATTGTGTGATGATGATGGGAATGTGGCATATAGAGTTATAGGACAATGGTTTCAAGCTCAAATAGAAACAGATTCTTGCTGGCTGTAAATTGACTCAAAAAACCCCAGATTAACAGTATTTATGCTTTATTGTATTTTTATTTATTTTGCAGAATGGTTCATGCTTCACTTGGGAGTTTTGCCCACAACTTGCAGGCTGGGCTGTGAGTGTGACACCTCTGGTGTGGGGTATGCAATCATGGGTTCAAATCTCACTTTCCTAGCTATGTCTGACAGAGGAGCTAAGGATCATAGAGTCAATGATAACAATAGGTTGCATTTATATAGTGCTTTAAGAATTACAAAGAGCTTTACTAATATTATATTTTATCCTCACAATAACCCTGGGTAGTAGGTACTATTACTATTTGCATTTTATAGATGAAGAAACTGAGGCAGGCAGAGATTAAGTGATTTGCACAAAACCTTTAAGAAAACAGAGGCACAAAGAGGTTATGAGACTTGTCTAGTCGCATAGCTAGTAAATGAGTGTAACGAGTCTTCCTAACTCTGAAGCCAGTGCCCTACCCACTCTGCTGTGTTGGTTCTCAAGTCACAGAACCTTTTGGAGTCTTTTCTGTTCTCCTGCTGATTTCAGTCAATCAAAAGAAACTGAGCCAGAGCCTGCTATGTATGTGTCAGGTCCTGTGTCCTTAGGCCCCAGGGATACAGAGATACAAAGACCAAATGAAACCATTCCTGCCCTCAAAGGACTTACATTGGGGTTGGGCAGGGTGGGTTGAGAGATAGTATATGTCCATGTAAGTACATGTAAAACACATACAACATAAAACAAATCAATGGGAGAGTGATGGGGTCTCCAGGTACCTGTAGGATTATGAAAGAACTTTTGCAGAAGGTAGCACTTGAGATGAGCTTTATAGAAACCTAGAGATCCTAAGGGGCAGACAGATGTGAGGAGGGAAAGCTTCCAGGTAAGAGGGAAAGGCTATGCAAAGACACAGAAATGGGAGGTGGAATGTTATGTACAGAAAACAGCACATAATTTAACTGAGAGGGAGGGATAGAATTTGAAACTAAAAACTTAACTAATGTTAAAATTTGTTTTTACATATGACTGGGGAAAAAAATAAATGTCACTTTGGGAGGCAGAAGAAGGATAGATGGGAAAGAGACACCCAAGTAAGGGGAACCACCTAAGGGGCTATTGCAACAGCCCAGGAGAGGAGGGATGAGGGCCTGATTGGGATGGAATCTATGTGAGGGGAGAGATGGGAATGGATGCAATAGATATTATAAAGGTTGAATGCCAAGACTTGGCAGCTAATTAACCAAGTGGCAGGAAGAGTAGATGTTTCTGAGGTTGCAAACCTGCAAGGTGTAAAGGCAATCAGTGAATGGGAAGATCTTCCCCACCCATTTGAGTGGGCTTTGGGGGCAGGGCTCTCAGGGTCCTGGGGGGAGTGGCTAGGACTGGAGCCAATAGAAGCCTGTGGTGGGAGGAGTTTGCTGAAAGGTTGGAGCAGAGCAAAGAGGCAGTTGGAGAGGCTGTTGGCAAGGCAGTTGTTGAGAGCAGTTAAGAGCTGAAGGAGAAAGGAAGCAGTTAGCTAGCTGGAACACAGCTTGGAGATTGCGGTGGAAGCGGCAGCAGGTACTACAAAAAGCAGGCCTGACCTTCGTGGAGACCGGTGAGTACTGAGCAGGGGCTTGAGGTCAGTGGGTGGTCTTCTTGCTGGAGGGCCCTGGCATTGGGTGGGGGGGAAGCACCAGTATGGCTTGGATTGCTGCCATAATATTTTTCTGTGGCCTCCTGGTCACTATTGTGAGATGGGCATACTGGTTTTGGAAGGTTCTTGCCAGGATGTCGAATTGGGGCACTGGTCTGTGGGTCTGCTACTTTTGAGTTTCAATAAATGCTTTCACTCCTCTGCCTTCTACTTAGAGAATTCCTTACATCCTGTGATTCTGGACCATTCAGGCATATTCATGGTTATCTTTGAAGTCATGAATTCTGCCTTAATGATATACAAAGCTGGAAGAATATTGGTACCTTTTATGGAAATAGGGAATTGGTTTCACTTCTGATAAAATGTAGGCTCCTTGAGAGCAAGGACTGTTCAAGTATTTTTTCCTTCTTGCCCCGGGGCCTGGCACATTGTCTGGCACACAGTAGGTGCTTTAACCCACATTTATTGATTGATTTACTTTTCAGCCCTTTGGACAAGCTCCTTCTGCCTCTGCTTTCCATAACCCTCCACTGTTTTGCCTCTTCAGTTTGCCTCTACTTTATCAAAAATTCAACAGCGCTCTCAATTGGGAAAGATTTCACACTTCAAAAGTTTCAGGATTTCACTTGCGTAACTCTTCATTCCAACAGTATAAATAGCAACACCTTCATGTTGCCATGAGTTTTTTTCACCAAAAAGAAATCCATTATCTAGTTACCAACTTTTTGTGGCTGAATCTCTCCATGTGGGCTAAGCTCAGCTAGTGTTCAGGCAGGGAGACACAGAGTGTCACCACCCTTGTATTTGAAATCTTTTCAGCTTAAATTGGACTTGGCAGAACTTACACCTTCCTGGAATGCCCTTTCATCTACCCTGACCTATGTGCTACTACTAGGCATCAAATTATCTACCCACAAATATAAACTGGAGGCAGGGTGGGGGAAGGGAGGAGAGAGAAATGGCTCATTTGAACCATAGATCTCATAGCTGAAAGGACCTTAAGGTCGCCCAGACCAGTTCTCTGCCTTCAGGCAAGGGTGGTATTGTAATTACCATTCTTAATTAGAAGTAGGTTTAAAATGGAGATTCAGGGAATTTGTCAAAGATCGCAGAGCATGAAATGAAAGATACATAAATAATAATTGATATCCTTTGCCTGAAACAATTTTTTTTCTTATCCTAAGATAAGCCTTCCTTTAAAATTACAAAATCTAACAGATGAAAGGTGGTTCAGAGGCAACCTAGCATACCTCATCCTTGAACAAGCATTCCCTTCTATAGCATTCTCAACAGTCATCCAGCTTCCCCCTGGTGACATCTGTTTTGGTAGAATCTGCTCCTGACCAAAGCAGCTTATTTCATTCCTCCACAGCACTATTAGGAAAGGTCTTCTTACATCAAGCCTAAATCTACCTCTAGGCCACATCTACCCATTTGCATCCAGATCTC
The DNA here is from genome assembly GCF_011100635.1 of Trichosurus vulpecula. Classification (NCBI taxonomy): domain Eukaryota; kingdom Metazoa; phylum Chordata; class Mammalia; order Diprotodontia; family Phalangeridae; genus Trichosurus; species Trichosurus vulpecula. Next base: position 85,467,916 of record NC_050578.1, on the reverse strand, counting down.
TGCTCTAGGGCCAGAGATCAAGTCTAATCTCTTTTCTTTATGACAGCCCTTTAAGACAATTGAAGTCTGTGAGTGAGACTGACCTAAATCTCTTCTTCAGACCAAATGTCTTCAGATCCATCCACTTGGTGTGACATGTCATGATCTCCAGTGCTTTTCTCATCCTGGTCACTTTTTCCTATATACTCCTCAGCTTGTCCTTGACTGTCCTAAAATTTGTGCCCACAACAAAACACACTAACCCAGATGTGGCCTAGGCAAGGCAGAGGATAGACTTCTTATATATTCACGAACACGGTGCATCTTCTTAATATATTGACTTTTTAAATTAGTTTTTTCTTTGGATAGCATATAGATAAGAAGTTCTTAAACTTTTTATTTATGTCCAGAATCCTTCTGCAGTATAGTAAAGCCAGTGGTACCCCTTCTCAGGAGGACATTTTTAAACAATCGCAGTAAGTGTTAAATTTCAATGGGAGGTTGGTGAAAATATAAATGTAATTTTTCCCACCTAAATTCACAGATCTCCTAAAATCTATTCATGGACCCCACACAGGTCTATGAACCCCAGGTTAGGAACCCCTGATAAACAATCAATGTGTATACAAATCATGTGGAAATTTTTAAAAAAAGCAATAATACTGAGTTTCATGTGTAAAGTGTTATGGTGGTTTAATGTGAACAGAAAACTTTGAATTATAGAATATTAAAGGCAAACAGGGCTCTAGAAATTATCTAGTCTGACTCTCATTTTACATAGGAAGAAAACAAGTCATCTAGCGATTAAGCAGCTTGCCCATTGACACAGAGTTACTGAGAACAGAATCCTTGCCACCTAATTCATGGCCCAGTGATCTTCTCTTTATACTGTGCTGTCTCTCCTCTGCCTATCAGTCAAATCATAAAACATTAGGCCTTGCTTAGTAACTCTCTTGCTCAAGGCATTATCACCTCACATACAACCAACCTGTTTCTGATATTTTCAAAGAATCATAGATTTTTAGAGCTGAAGGGAGCCTATCCAATTCATTGTTCCCTACTGTAGAACACATGAGAGATGATTAGAGGCAGTGAGGGGGTGCAGTGGATAGAACTCTGGGCCTGGAGTCAGGAAGAACAGGGGTGAGTCAAATCCTGCCTCAGACACTTACTAGCTGGGTGGCTCCTAGGGAAGTAACTAAGTCTTGGTTTTCTCATTGGCAAAATAAGGATGATAATTCCACCTATTTCACAGGGTTATTAATAAGATCAAAATGAAATAACATCTAAACCTTAATGCATTACACAAATTATTGTTGTTGTTCAGTCATTTAGTTGTGTTCAGCTGTTTGTGACCCCTTTTGGGGTTTTCTTGGCGAAGATACTACAGTGGTTTGCCATCTCCTTCTTCAGCTCACTTTTACAGATGAGGAAACTGAGGCAAACAGGGTTAAGTGACTAGCCCAGGGTCATAGAGGTAGTAAATGTCTGAGGCCAGATTTGGACTCAGCAAGATGAGTCTTCCTGACTTTAGGCCTGGTACTCTATCCATTGAGCCACCTAGCTGCCTATTATATAAATACTAACCATTATATTTATAATCATATAGCCATGACTTCACAGAGAAATAAATTCACTGTGCCTCAAAGGAATCAATTCCTTGGGGGCAATGGAGGGAGGAGGACTAAGGAGGAGGTTTGTTTGTTTTTCCAGCTGAACATATGTTTTCAATGGAGGCAGGAACTCCCAATATGAAGATTATTGCTGTTCAGTCATTTTTCAGTGGTATCTGACTCTTCGTGACCTCATTTGTGGTTTTCTTGGTAAAGATAATGGAATGGTTTGACGTTTCCTTCTCCAGCTCATTTTATAGATGAGAAAACAGAAGCAAACAGAATTAAATGACTTGCCCAGGATCTCACAGCTAGTAAATGTCTGAAGCCAGATTTGAACTCACAAAGACAAGTCTTCTTGACTCCAAGCCCAGCACTCTACCCACTGCACCACCTAGCTCCCCCAGTGTGGATAATTCTTCCACTAATCTATCCAACAAACAGGTCTTATGTCAGATACACTAAGAGAACTTCCTGAGGCCCTGAGAGAAGGGACTCATCCATGGTAACACAGTCAGTAGGCGTCAGAGGCCTCTCGGGTTTGCCTCAGTCTTTTTAATGACAGCCCCTTCAACACCTGAAGATTAATATCTCCCTTTAATGTCTCACTTTCCTCTTCTCTGAACTAAACACCCCATTGGAGAATTACTCATGTGGTGGGGCTTCCAGACTGTTACCTAATTTGGTTGCCCTTCTCTGGGTACACTTTAATATATCAATATCCCAATAATAGGAGGCATTATATATTAATTATACATAATTTTCCAAATGTGATTTGGCTGGTGAAGAACAGAATGAGATTATTACTTTCCATTATCCTCCTATTAATGCAGCCTGAGATTTCAGGGGCTTCTTCAAAGAAAAAGCCACTTCACACTGCTGGTTCATAATAAGCTTATGGCCAACTACAAGTTTTAAATCTTTTCTCATGTGAACTGTTTCCATGTCAGTCCACATCATGCAAAGTCAACACAGCACTGTGTTTAGACCTCTCTTATATCACATTACATTTTTATGATAACTAGTTTGTGCATATGTATGTGTAGGTGTATCATTCCCTTCCCCACTAAGATGCAGGGATTGTAGCATCCCTAATTTATTTCCTTTAACAACTAACACAGAGCTCTCCATAAAGTACAGGAAATGTTTGCTTAATTGAAATTATAATAAAATTTATCCCATTAAAATTTTTAGACTTTTGTCAGTCTGGATTGTTTTAATTATTTTTATGGAAATTACTTTTAGCACTTGTAATTGTTGCTTCTCCCTCTACCCCACATTCTCAATTCAATTCTCAACTCAAATAAGCCCCTCATGATCAGGTGAATGACTGAAGCACTGCCAGTGCTAAGTCAAGTTTGGTTTGGGAAATGGATTCAAAATCAAGGTCTCCTCATTGGTTTTTCCCATTATCTTTTTTCTTACCTGCCTCTGTGTACAGCTTTGAATCTCATATCTCACTTCTAGCCTCAGTCCTGACCTCACACCCTTGCCCTGCGCCTCTTTTCTGGGCTTCTTTTTAGCCTGCTCCCTGCCCCTGATTTTAGCTTTCTACTGGGGTTTTCCCTTAAATATCACTTCAGTCTCTTTGGTTCTCATTTGCCTGACTCGTTTCCAATCCACTGCTCATTCTGACTTCTACTATTCATATATCCCTTGATTTCTGCTTGCTTACGTGGGTTCTGACTCAATGCTTTCCCCTCTACTTCAGTTCACATATTCCTGCCAAGTTACCCACCGTGCAGCTATAACTATTATGTTCTGGTTTCTCATGATCCTGCTTTCCCTTCTTTCTCTATGATCCACGGTCACTGCCCATAGTACTCACCTTATAGGGTATTCTTGTTCCTCCACTTATTTTATACTTTACTTAGCATATATTGTAAACTAGGTGGTAATAAAAGTAATAACAATGCTAGCTAACCTTTATTTAGCACCTACTATGTGACAGCACTTTGTTAATTGCTATAATAATTATCACTTTTATATCACTTATTATGTGCCAGACCCTGTACTAAATGCCTCACAATTTATTAACTCATTTGATCCTCATAACAACTCTGGGAAGTAAGTGCCATGATTGTCACCATTAAAAGATCAGAAAACTGAGGCAAATAGAGGTGAAATGACCAGGATCATACAATCAGTAAGTGTCTGAGGCCAGATATGAACCCAGATTTTCCCAATTCCATGCCCAGTGCTCTATCCACTATGCCATCTAACTACTGCCAACAATTTCTCTGAGAGATCTGTGGAAACATTGGTTTCCATAACTGGCTCCATAGCTCACTTTTGAATGGAAAGGTGAGAAAGGAAGGGAATAAGCATTGAAATAGAGCCACCCTGTATCAGTCACTGTGATAAATGCTTTTATAAGTATTATTTAATTTGATTCTCAGAATTCTAGTGATTGTTGCTAAAATCAAGGAGCCTATCGTAAGTAGAGGAGAAAGGTTCTTTAGTCTCCTGCTCTCAAATACTCCAGCATCTGAGGATCAGCATAAAGTAAATACAAAGAGAACAGTTTTAAAAAGACATGAATATACACACACATATATGTAAATATACACATGCACACGTGCATACATACACACATAGTTAATAAATGCAACAAGTGTTTATGAAGGTCCTATGTGCTAGTTCCTCAGAATTATCTACACTTATTGTTTCCTTTCTATGTCTCTTTTCTCTATGTCTGTTTAATGTCTCTCTAAGGATCTACCTCTCAGGCTGAAAATTCTTGATTTTCACAAATGTAATGACATACTCCAAATTTTTTTGAAAAATGAGACACATCTATTTCATTTCATTAATGTTATGTATCCTCATTTAATTTTGTTCCATTTTCAGAAAATGAAAACAATTTTTGGCACTAGGATAACCTAAATCAGCCAAATCAGAAAAATAAAACAAACAACCCAGCTCTCAACTACATCATGCATTATTTCTATATGTCTAGAAATAACCAAGGGATTGTCTGCTAGTTAGCTTTTTAGATTTCCTAAAAGTGTTTTATTCATTAAAAACTTTTGATTATAACAGTCAACTGTACAACTATTTGCAATTGTACAATTACTCCCTTAAGTTTTATTTCCATAAACATTCATTTCTTTTTATTAAATTGTCATTGAGGCACTGCTTGTCTTGATTTCTTCTGAGTTCCACTGCCCTGTGTGAGAAAAAAAGGTATGGCTGGTCCTGAAAGTCCATGCCCACATTCCAAAGAGGAAAGACAGGGAAGAGGAAGAATTTTCTCTACTACACCCTCAACCTCATACCCAGGCATCTATAAATGTTATATATCTGTTGTGTTAATAGATACAAACATTTTTATGATGATTAGATACTGTATGGTCTCTTCAAGTTAAATAGTCAGGTTATAGTCAAACATATTATCATTAATTTTACAGAAGTCCTACTCCAAAGCTTCATCAGGATGGAAAAATACCCGCCTCGGACCTTATCTAGCTATGTAAGCATATCTCTGAGCATCTGTTTCCTTATTGGATAAAAATAATTTTAAGATCCAACCACGGGGTTGTGTTGTGAATCTTGAATGAATGAAAAAGCATTTCTTCAATGCTTATTATGTGCAAAGCACTGTACAAAAAGTAGAGAGGGCGATAAAAACATATAAGCTAGGCAGTCTCTACTCTCTAGGAAATCACATTCCCGGGGCGGGGGGGGGTAAGTAACACATACAAGAGGTTTCTGCTGTAAATCAGATGGAAAAGACCATTATACTGTAAGGTCCTTAGGTACTTCTTTTTCAGTCTGTTATTCTTTGATAAAGAACTTTAAACATTTTACAATTGAGTCGAAATGACACGTTGACAGCATTAGAGAAAGTTTCTATGAGATGAAGAAGCTGTTTAATGTTATTTTTTCCAATGGAACCATGGAATTTTATATCATCCATGTTTATTAAGTAATTAACATAATGTTTTATTAAGACTTCCTCTTTAATTTTGAAGTCATTCTCAGCTCTGGGGAGTTAGGTGGTACAGCGCATAGAGCACTGGGCTTGAAATGTGGAAGACTTCCTCTTGAGTTCAAATTCAGCCTCAGATACTTACTAGCTGTGTGACCTTGGACAAGTCACCCTGTTTACCTCAGGTCCTCATCTATAAAATTAGTCGGAGTAGGAAATAGCAAAACCTCTCTAGTATCTTTGCCAAGAAAAAACTCAACTGGGATTACAAAGAGTCAGACATGACTGAAGTGCCTGAACAACAAAATACTCAGCCCTATTTAGGAGAGACTATTATATCTTTAAGGCTAGTCTAAACTATAACCATCTTAAATGACATCCTTGTAAAAAGCCATGTTTTGTACCAATTGTTTTTGACACCACTCACATATTTAAAATAAAGAGCAGTCTTGCATGTGGCATTAAATGCTCTAGCATTCTTTTATTATCATTATATTGCTTTCCAAAATATTTGCAACAGTCTGCAGTATCACCAGTTAATTAGAATCACTCTTTTCCTACAATGCCACCAACATAAGATTCTTATTACTTTTGGGCATTTTCATTCTAATAGACATCTTAAAGTCATCTTGATTTTGATTTTTCTGATTATTAAGAAGCTTTCACATATTGTCATGAAATTAGCAATCTGAATATTCTTCCAAGTTGTTTCTTCATGCCCTATGACCATTACTCCACTGGTGCAAATCATTGGTCTTGCCTCTCTGGACATGAGTTTGAATTATATTATCTCAAAGGCCTTGTCTAGCTCAAAACTGGTTATCCTAATACTTTCAAGCACTCAAGAAGACATAGTTTGAGACCCGTAAGACCCTTACTGGACATGTCCTAGTTTGATCTTGTCTCTTTTTGAAATCTAACACCCAAACCTGAACATGGTATAGCAATACTACAGATGTGATCTGACCAATCCATATTACAGTGGAACCATTGCTTTTAGTTATCTAGATGTTGTACTTTCACTAAAGAAGAGCTTTCCCTCAGTGGTTGTGGTATTAATTAGTCTGAGTAAAGAGAACACTTAGGAAGTGTATGATTTAATATTAAAAAAAAACTTCAAAACATCTTTCCAGGCAATATTCATGGTATTTTTCCACCATCTTGTGATATTTCCTCTTATGCATCTCAGCCTCAGATAATGGAATAAGGAACTTGATCCATGGGGAGACAATCATTTGTTATAAGTTTAGCACTTATTTTCCCTAGTGGCCAAGGATTTCACATGTACTTTTGAATCTTTGTTATAGTTCTTTGTCAATATTCCATGTATAATACATAGATCAAAGTATTATGTATGTCAAATTATGGTCAGATTTTTTGTTACTGTATTGTTTTTCACTGAGTTTCATTTTGTAACTTCTTGTGTTGAAATATACATATGTACATGTATGTATATGTACATATATATATATAGTACCTACTACATTGTAGGTACTTAATAAATGGTGATTGGATTAGATTGGATAAAATCCTATCCCAGGACCTCATTGGGGTATGGAGGTGGTTCTGGGGTTTTAAATGCCGCACCAATAGAGTCAAATTTCTGGTAGGTGCTATAAAGGTGGAATGTGGCCCCAGTTAGGGATAATGTCACCTGAGGGGCAGTCTAGTTAACTTTAGAGGCTCTTCACCACACCATCAACCACTAGCTAATTATAATTTTTGGCCACAGAAACTCATTAAATTGTCTATTAAAGTAGTGAGGATTTGTAGTCTGAATCTTTTGTTGGAGGCAGTATCCAGGCAGATGAGCTCATGGATAAATTGAAGTTATCTACATTTCAGATGATGCAAATTTGGTTCTCTCATAACATTATGGAAATCAGCTTGCCCAGAAAATGAATGGGATGGAAGGAGACATCACGATGCTCAGAACATCATTTTCCCCCCTCTTTGGAAAGCCATCTAGAAACAGACTTTTGTTTTTCTGTCTCTGTAAACAATTTGCAAAAAGCTCAGGGACCCAAACACAGGAACTTTCATCTGCTAAGAAGTAGAACAGTGAAAAATGAAATGACTGTGGGTGTCTGACTCTAAGGAAATGTTTGGTAGATGCAGCTGTGTGAGCTTTCCTTTGAAGAACAATAGTCCCCTTTGTGGAGCCACCACAAAGCTTCTCTGTAATACTCAGTCTTTTAGATATAGATACTCTCCTGCTGCAAGAAATCTAAGAGAACTAGTTAAAGACTATGGAAATCAGTAATAGTCAGTGCTCAGGTCCATCCATCAGTGCACTCTATGAGTGCATCATAAACAAGAGAGTAGAGGGTAACTTGGTCTTCAGGGATCTTGTAACTGGTGTAGACCTTGTTAGAAAGCTGTGGAGAATGAATCTGTTCCAGTGGCTCCAATTTTTTGATCGAAGATTTTGTACCAGGCTGTGAATGGATCAACACATGGATGACTAACACAGAGGGTCCTAAAAATTTCAAATCATCACAACTCATGAAGTTTCCTATGTGGGCAGAAAACCCTTGTACCCGTCAATCACAGAGATGCACACACTTGTGGCAGAATTTGGGACCATCAAATATTTTAGTTTACCTAATTCTACTCCTAGTGTGTATAGTCCAATCTTTAAGACAGCTTATTATTAGACAAATTATTATATAACTGTTTAAAAAACTATTATATTATAAGCATATTTTAAAACGTTCAAAAGAGAGAGGGAAAACAAAACAAATTAATCTGGTGTTTGTGGCCAGGCTTCATGGGTCACTGGAGAGTACAGTGGATTGAAATTAGAAAACATGGGGGAAGAGCCAAGATGGCAGCTGGAAAGCAGGGACTTGTCTCTCCCAGGACCATCCAAACACCTATAAAAATGGCTCTGAACAAATTCTAGAACTGGTGAACAGACAAAATAGTGGAGGGAAGCAGATCTCCAGCCTAGGACACCCTGGATGGTTGCTGGGTAAGGTCTATTGCACAGAGCTGGGCGTGGAGTGGAGCAGAGCTCAGCCCAGACTGGGAGCTGGGCAGAACAGGCCCTAGCACCCTGAATTGGTGAGCAGTGGCAGTTATCAGACTTCTCAACCCACAAACACCAACAACAGAGAAGGTTAGTAGGAAAAACGGCTGGGACAGAGTGAAAGGAGTTCCATTTCACCCACTGCCCTGGGGGCAGCAGAAGTGGTGCAGCTACAGAATTATGGCTGCAGTTGCTTTCAGCACCAGGCCCACCTGGTGGGAGGAATTAAGTGTCGGATCAGAGCAGAAGTGCAGAGTCAACTTAGATCTAAGTCAAGGTCCGGGGTTGGCAGTTCTTGGGAGGGAAGGGGCACTGGTGTGGCAGAGCTGACTGTGTAGAAATACCTCTGAAAACAACAGCAAAGCCCTTCAAGCTTGGGACAAAGTACTCTCTACTCTACAAGCAGCCATACCCCGATGAAAAACTCAAGGGTCAAGAAGTTTGCTGGGAACATGGCCAGGGAGCGAAAACAGACTCAGATTCAGACTCAGACTTTGCAATCTTTCTTTGGTGACAAAGAAGACCAAAACATACAGCCAGAAAAAGTCAACAAAGTCAAAGAGCCTACATCAAAAGCCTCCAAGAAGAGGCCATGGAAGACCTCAAAAAGGATTTGGAAAAGCAAGTTAGAGAAGTAGAGGAAAAATTGGGAAAAGAAATGAAAGTGATGCAGGAAAAGCATGAAAAACAAGTCAATGACTTGCTGAAGGAGACCCCAAAAAAATACTGAAGAAAATAACACCTTAAAAAATAGACTAACTCAAATGGTAAAAGAGCTTCAAAAAGCCAATGAGGAGAAGAATGCCTTGAAAGGCAGAATTAGCCAGATGGAAAAGGAGGTCCAAAAGACCACTGAAGAAAATACTACCTTAAAAATTAGATCGGAGCAAGTGGAAGCTAGTGACTTGATGAGAAATCAGGATATTATAAAACAGAACCAAAGGAATGAAAAAATGGAAGACAATGTGAAATATCTCACTGCAAAAACCACTGACCTGGAAAATAGATCCAGGAGAGATAAATTAAAAATTATTGGACTACCTGAAAGCCATGATCAAAAAAAAAGCCTAGATATCATCTTTCAAGAAATTATCAAGGAGAACTGCCCTGATATTCTAGAGCCAGAGAGTAAAATAGAAATTGAAAGAATCCACCAATTGCCTCCTGAAAAAGATCCCAAAAAGAAAACTCCTAGGAATATAGTCACCAAACTCCAGAGCTCCCAGATCAAGGAGAAAATACTGCCAGCAGCCAGAAAGAAACAATTTGAGTATTGTGAAAACACAATCAGGAGAACACAAGATCCAGCAGCTTCTACCTTAAGGGATCTGAGGGCTTAGAATATGATATTCTGGAGGTCAATGGAGCTAGGATTAAAACCAAGAATCACCTACCCAGAAAAACTGAGTATCATGCTCCAAGACAAAATATGGATTTTCAACAAAATAGAGGACTTTCAAGCTTTCTCAGTGAAAAGACCAGAGCTGAATAGAAAATTTGACTTTCAAACACAAGAATCAAGAGAAGCATGAAAAGGTAAACAAGAAAGAGAAATCATAAGGGACTTACTAAAGTTGAACTGTTTTGTTTACATTCCTACATGGAAAGATGATGTGTATAATTCATGAGACCTCATTAGGGTAGCTAAAAGGAATATACATACATACATACATATATATATATATATATATATATATATATATATATATATATATATATATATATATATATATATAGAGAGAGAGAGAGAGAGAGAGAGAGAGAGAGAGAGAGAGAGAGAGAGAGAGAAACAGAGGGCACAGGGTGAGTTGAATATGAAGGCATGATATCTCAAAAAAATCAAATTAAGGGATGAGAGAGGAATATATTGAGAAAGGGATAAAGGGAGAGAGAGAATGGGGTAAATTATCTCACATAAAAGTGGCAAGAAAAAGCAGTTCTGTTGGACGGGAAGAGGGGGCAGGTGAGGGGGAATGAGTGAATCTTGCTCTCATCAGATTTGACCTGAGGAGGGAATAACATACACACTCAACTGGGTATCTTACCCCACAGGAAAGAAGGAAGAAAGAGATAAAAAAGGGTGGATGATAGAAGGGAGGGCAGACAGGGGGAGGAGGTAATCAAAAGCAGCCACTTTCAAAAAGGGACAAGGTCAAGCTAGAAAATTGAATTAAGGTGGATAGGATAGGAAGCAGCAAAATATAGTTAGTCTTTCATAACATCAGTATTGTGGAAGGGTTTTGCAGAATGATACACATGTGCCCTATGTTGAATTGCTTGCCTTCTTAGGGAGGGTGGGTGGGTAGGGAAGAGGGGAGAGAAGTTGGAACTCAAAGTTTTAAAGCAGATGTTCAAAAAAAAGTATTTTACATGCAACTAGGAAATAAGATATACAGGCAATGGGGCATAGAAATCTATTTTGCCCTACAAGAAAGTAAGGGAAAATGGGATTGGGGGAGTGCGGTGACAGAACAGAGTGCTGACTGGGGAATGGGCAATCAGAATATATGCCATCTTGGAGTTGGGGGGAAGGTAGAAATGGGGAGAAAATTTGTAATTCAAACTCTTGTGAAAATCAATGCTGAAAACTAAAAATATTAAATACACAAAAAAATTAAAAAAGAAATTAGAAAACATGTGTTCTAATCCCTTTTTCACTATGTATCATCTTGAGCAAGTGACTTCAACTCTCTTGGCCTCAACTGCCTCCTCCATAAAATGAGTTGGACTAAATGAATTCTAGCTCTAACTCTTTAAATTCTCTTTTAAAAAGTACTATATGGAGGATACTGTATGAAGTGTTTTCAGAAGTTCAAGGAGATATAAAATATAGTAACAGCTCATCAGTAGCTTGAAATCTAGTTGTGGGTCATAGAACAAGTTTTAATTTTCATTTTTTAAGTGGTATAGTTCATGAAAACTCTGAGAATCCCTAACCTGACTCTCTCACAGATGAACCTTGGGTCCTAGAGCAAAACTATAGCTCCCCCTCAGGGTGCTGTGCATAACCTCAGGGGATCAGGGGTACAATGCCATCAGCATGAGTCCCTATATGTGTGATTCTCCTCCTCCTCCAAGATTATCAGTTGCAAATCAATTGAGTCAACTCTCCTTAAGTAGTGTTTATTTTTAAAAAAGGAATATTTTTATGAAGATGGCATAATTAAAATAGTTGGCACAAAGCCATCCCCTAAATACTTATATCATACTCACCTACTAGTACAGAAGGGAAATTGGGCTCCAGTGAGGAGAGCACAAAAGGGTAATTTATATTTCCTCATTGTTGAACATTATTTTCTCCCCTTAGCCATGTGTTGAAGAATTTCCCCTTAAGGAATGTGACTCCATATCCAATTTTGTCCTTGGCTTTCAATGCAGACACTACCACTAGATTATCTGGGGGGCACAATTAAGCTCACTGGTGGGAACATGGAAATTCAACACCCATTGAACCCTAAGAAGAAAAGGTGACCTGGCCAAAGCTCAGTCCCACACAGGTGATTTTTTCCTCAGCAGTGCATTGGAAAGCCACATGCTTCAATTTCTGGAAAAACTTCCTATTCCAGCTAATTTGATGCCTTTATACAAGACTCAGAAGATATGACAAAATTCCACAGCAAATTGGAACAGACTTCTTATCTGGCTTTTCAAGACTATTCTCAATTAGTCTAAAGCCCTTTGATTGTTTGAGTCCTGTTCTCACTCAGATGAGGCATCAGGCTAAAATGGAGTGGAGTGTTTTTGACTATACTCTTATAAGATGAATAATTTATGATACAAGGTAGGAAAGATAGTAAGTCTTGTAGGAGTTAAAAGAGGGAGAAGGGGTTTTCAACCAGTATTATCAGGAATGGCTTCATGGAAGAAGTTTGGATTTAAGCTTTTAGGGTTTCAATAGAAAAAAATGGGAAAAAGGAGAATTTTGGTGGATATATCAGGAGAAATAGGATGAAACAAAAGCATAGTGGTGGAAAACTTCAAGGCAAAAAGGGATGAAGCCAGTGAGAAGACCCATTTAGGAGGATAAGATTAGGACAGCAACACAGTAGGTAATGCAACACTTCTTTTTTTAGGTGGTCAAATGATTCTCTTGATTTAGTATAAGAAGAGATACAAAACAGTTAAAATATAAGGAAGTTTGGCCTTAGAAGAGTTAAATCTGACAAAAAATTCATTTCCAAGTTGTAGAAAAAAAGGTATGACCATGTCACTCAAAAGCCTTCAGTGGCTCCCCATTGCCTAAAGGACAAAGTACAAATGCATGGGCCCAGCACTTAATAACAACCACAATCTTGTTCCAGTATACCTTCCCAGCCTTATTTCACCTTCCTTCCTTTCATGTATTTTGTTGAAGCCAAAGTAAACATCTAGTTTATTCTGGAAGTTAATCTTGTAGTCTCCTATCTCTATACATCTTTTCACAGTAACACATTTCCTTCTAATCTATATTTGCTGAAACCCTATTCTACCTTCAAAACACAGTATTCAGCTATAAGAGCTTTGTTTTATAACTTACCTAATGATATGTGTGTAAGTGTATGTGTGTGTATGTGTATAAAGATGTGTATATATGGATGGATGGATGTGTCTGTGTCTGTGTCTGTGTAGTCTTCAATGGAAGCCCTGTTCCAATACCTCAGTGGGGTATGAGGATATAAATACAAGAAGCTAGAAAAGGTTAGGATAAGAAAATAGTAGGTAATATACACATTTTTTGCCCCAGGTAGTCAAATTATTCATTTTATTTAGTATAAGAAGAGAGACAAAATAGTACTCCTATTCCATGAAACTTTCTCTGATGTTTCCAGGGGAAAGTGATCTCTCTCCCTCTTATCAAACTTTTCAAGATAACTTTGTTTAGCTAACTCCTTTGCCCCTCTCATGTTCAACCTTGCATTATACTGCTGTGTATGTGTGTGTGTGCATGTGTGTATGTGTGTGTGATATATATATATATATACATATATCTATATATGAATATGTGTAAAATGTAAAAAACAAAACATTGTAGAGCCAAGATAGTGGAGTGAAAGCAGAAACTCACCTGAGCTCTCCCCCAAACCTCTTCAAATACCTTTAAAAAGTGACTCTGAACAAATTCTAGAGTGGTAGAACTCACAAAGAGACAGAGTGAGACAGCCCAAGACAACCAGGAAAGGCAAGAGAAAGGGTCTATTGCATCAGACTGAGAGAGGAGGGCAGTCTAGCACAAAATGTGCCATCACAGACCAGGGCACCAGCAAAACCAGAGCAGACCTCAGGGGACTGAATCACTGGCTGTAGCAGTGGTTTCCCGACTTCTCAGCTCAGAGACTCCAGAGACAACTTAAAAGGTCAGTGGGAGGGATCTGTCAAAACTGGATGAAAGAGAAGCACAGTCCAGCCCAGGGTGTACCAATACAACCCTGGTCTGAGCAAACCACAAACAGGCCTTCAGAGTGACTGTATCTGCAGCAGGAGCAGCAGGGACAGTGGCAGCAGCTGTTCCTAGAGCTATCAGCCCGCAGACAGAATGTGTGAAAGTCACCTACTTGGACTTCTGAAAGTCAAGATGGTGAAGTAAGCAGTAAGTCGCTGTCACCTTCCCTTACTGACCTTAAAAAACCCTGAGAATATTGCCCCAGGAAAAATCCTAAAATAGTCAAACCAGCAGAAAGATGAGGTGCAGCACTTATTAGCTCAAGAGGCTAGGGGGATTAAAGGATTTCTGTGGCTGAAGGAGACCAGTACAAGACCAGAGGCATCCCAGCAAGCCAGTGGCAAGCCCCACATCAGCAAACCAGCAGGAAATCCTGAGCTCAAGGGTGATGGAACAGGCAAGCACCAACACCAGGCATACACCAGCCACTACCACCACTTCCAGCTCAGCACCAGGTAAGCTACCAGCCTGTAGCTGCCAGCACCTGAGGCCCCAGCACACAAAAATAAAACAGTCACCAGGCCCCTGGTCCCCAGCACAAGTAGCCTGAGACAGTGCCTCCTGTGCTCGAGAAGCAGAGATCAACTTTAAAAGCCAGAAAAAAGGCAAACAATATGAGCAAAAAGCAACAAAAAACAAACAAAAAAAGACCATAGAGAAATATCTTGGTGACAGGGAAGATCAAAACACAAATTCAGGGGAGGACAACATTGTCAACATATCCACATCTGAAACCTCAAAGGGGAATATGAATTGTTCTCAAAGCCCAAAAACCCTTCTTGGAAGAGCTCAAGAAAGATTTGAAAAGGCAAATAAGACAGGTGGAAGAAAAAATTTAAAAATACAATTGATGAAATGAAAAAAGTACACTGAATAAAACAACTCCTTAAAATGTAGAATTGGCTAAATGGAAAAGGAGGTACAAGAGCTAACAGAAGAAAACAATTTGTTAAAAATTATAATTAGGCAAGTGAAAGCTCATGACTCTATAGGACATCAAGAAACAGTCAAACAAAATAAAAAGAATGAAAAAATGGAAGAAAACATAAAATATGTCATTGGAAAAATGACTGAAGGAAAATAGATCCAAGAGAGATAGTTTAAGAATGATTGCTCTACCTGAAAGCTGTGATCAAGAAAGAAGCCTAGACAGAATCTTTCAAGAAATCATCAAGGGATACTGCCCTGAGGTCTTAGAACCAGAGGGCAAAATAGTCATAAAAAGAATCCACCAGTCACCTCCTGAAATAGATCCCAAATTGAAAATGCCAAGGAAAATTGTAGCCAGTTTCCAGAATTATCAGGTCAAGGAGAAAATACTGCAAGTAGCCAGAAGAAAACAATTTATATATTGTAGAATCACAGTCAGGATTATACAGGACCTTGCAGCTTCTATATTAAAAGCTCACAGGGGGGTGGGGCCAAGATGGCAGTTGGTAAGCAGGGACTAGCGTGAGCAAGCTACCGAGTCCCTCCAAAAACCTATAAAAAATGGCTCTGAACCAATCCTAGAACGGCAGAACCCACAAAACAGCAGAGGGAAGCAGGGCTCCAGCCCAGGACAGCTTTGATGGTCTCTGGGTGAGGTCTATCCCACACGGACCTGGGAGATGGGAGCTGGGAGCTGGGAGCTGGGAACTGGGAACGGAGTGGAGCAGAGCCCAGCCTGAGCGGCGTGTTCCATCCAGACCAGAAGCCGGGCAGAGGGGGCCCTAGCACCCTGAATCAGTGAGCTGCGGCAGTTACCAGACTCCTCAACCCACAAACACCAAAGACTGCTGAGAAGGTTAGTGGGAAAAGCTGCGGGAGTGGAAGGAGTTCGCGGTTCGGCTTCCAGCCCCGGGTGCAGCAGAGGTGGGGCAGCCAAGGCTGTTGTTACTTCCAGTCCCAGGCCCACCTGGTGGGAGGAATTAAGTGGCAGATCAGAGCAGGAGTGCACAGCCTGCTGAAGATCTAAGCCCAGTCCGGGTTAGGGGTTGGGGAAGGAGCAGTGCTGGTGGGGCAGAGCCGGCACATCCCCCCCAAACATGGAACATAGAACTCTGTAGTCTACAAGCAGTCATACCCCACTGAAAAACTCAAAGGTCAAGTTAGTTGGTTGGGAATATGGCCAGGCAGCAAAAACGCACAGAGATTCAGTCTCAGACTTTGGATTCTTTCTTTGCTGACAAAAAAGACCAAAACATACAGCCTAAAGAAGTCAATAAAGTGCAAGAGCCTACACCAAAAGCCTCCAAGAAAAACATGAACTGGTCCCAGGCCATGGAAGAGCTCAAAAAGGATTTGGAAAAGCAAGTTAGAGAAGTAGAGGAAAAATTGGGAAGAGAAATGAGAAGGATACGAGAAAACCATGAAAAACAAATCAATGACTTGCTAAAGGAGACCCAAAAAATACTGAAAAATACACTGAAGAAAATAACACCTTAAAAAATAGACTAACTCAAATGACAAAAGAGCTCCGAAAAGCCAATGAGGAGAAGAATGCCTTGAAAGGCAGAATTAGCCAGATGGAAAAGGAGGTCCAAAAGACCACTGAAGAAAATACTACTTTAAAAATTAGATTGGAGCAAGTGGAAGCTAGTGACTTGATGAGAAATCAGGATATTATAAAACAGAACCAAAGGAATGAAAAAATGGAAGACAATGTGAAATATCTCACTGCAAAAACCACTGACCTGGAAAATAGATCCAGGAGAGATAATTTAAAAATTATTGGACTACCTGAAAGCCATGATCAGAAAAAGAGCCTAGATATCATCTTTCAAGAAATTATCAAGGAGAACTGCCCTGATATTCTAGAGCCACAGGGCAAAATAGAAATTGAAAGAATCCATCGATTGCCTCCTCAAATAGATCCCAAAAAGAAATCTCCCAGGAATATTGTTGCCAAATTCCAGAGCTCCCAGATCAAGGAGAAAATACTGCAAGCAGCCAGAAAGAAACAATTTGAGTATTGTGGAAACCCAATCAGAATAACCCAAGATCTGGCAGCCTCTACATTAAGAGATCAAAGGGCTTGGAATACGATATTCCGGAGGTCAATGGAGCTAGGATTAAAACCAAGAATTGCCTACCCAGCAAAACTGAGTATCATGTTCCAAGGCAAAATATGGACTTTCAATAAAATAGAGGACTTTCAAGCTTTCTCAGTGAAAAGACCAGAACTGAATAGAAAATTTGATTTTCAAACAGAAGAATCAAGAGAAGCATGAAAAAGTAATCAAGAAAAAGAACAAGAAAAAGAAATTGCAAGGGACTTACTAAAGGTGAACTGTTTTGTTGACACTCCTACATGGAAAGATGACAAGTATGATTCATGAGACCTCAGTATTAGGGTAGCTGAAGGGAATATGCATACATATATGTTTATGTATATATATGGGTGAATGTGTGTGTATGTATGTATATATATATATATGTATATATATATATGTATATATATATATATATATGGAGAGAGAGAGAGAGAGCGGACACAAGGTGAGTTGAAGATGAAGGGAAGATATCTAAAAGAAATAAAATGAAATTAAGGGATGAGAGAGGAACATACTTAGAGAGGGAGATAAGGAGAGATAGAATGGGGTGGATTATCTCGCATAAAGGTGGTAAGAGGAAGCAGTTCTGTGGGAGAAGGGGAGAGGGCAGGTGGGGGGGGGGGAATGAGTGAACATTGCTCTCATCAGATTTGGCCTAAGGAGGGAATACCATACATACCCAATTGGGAATCTTACCCCATAGGAAAGAAGAGGGAAGAAGATAAAAATAAAATGGGGGGGATGATGGAGGGGAGGGCTGATGGGGGTGGAGGTAGTCAAAAACAAACACTTTTAAAAGGGGACAGGGTCAAGGGAGAAAATTTAATAAAGGGGGATGGGTTGGGAAGGAGCAAAATATAGTAAGTCTTTCACAACATGAGTATGGTGGAAGGGTTATACATAATGATACACATGTGGCCTATGTTGAATTGCTTGACTTCTTAGGGAGGGTGGGTGGGAAGGGAAGAGGGGAGAGAATTTGGAACTCAAAGTTTTAAAAACAGATGTTCAAAACAAAAAAAAAAATGTTTTTACATGCAACTAGAAAATAAGATACACAGGCAATGGGGCATAGAAATTTATCTTGCCCTACAAGAAAGGAAGGGAAAAGGGGATGGGAGGGGAATGGGGTGACAGAGGGGAGGGCTGACTGGGGAACAGGGCAACCAGAATATATGCCATCTTGAAGTGGGGGGAGGGTAGTAATGGGGAGAAAATTTGTAATTCAAAGTCTTGTGAAAATCAATGCTGAAAACTAAATATGTTAAATAAATAAAAAATGAATGTTGAAAAAAAAATAAAATAAAATAACTATAGAAAATATGAAGTACTTAGGAATATACTTGTCAATAAACACATGGGAACTATAAAAAAAAAAGCTCAGAGGGCTTAAAATATGATATCAACTAGCCACTGAAACTGAGCATAATTTTTCAGGGGAGGAGATGGACATTCAAAGAAATGGGGGACTTTGAGACTTTCTTGATGAAAAGACCAGAGATCAATGGAAAATGTGAACTTTAAATACAAGACCCAAGAGAGGCATAAAAAGGTAAACAAAAAGAAAAACAAACAAACATGTTATTCAATAAGGGCAAACTTTTTATATCCCTACATGAGAAGATAATACTTATAACCTTTGAGAATCATGTATTTATTGCAACATTTACAAGGGATATACATAGATAGAGGGGGTGTGTTTGAGGTGACTTTTATATAATGATAAAAAACTTAATTAAGTAGTGAAAAGAGATTGCAATGGGAGAAGAGGAAAGGAGGTGGCAGAAAAGGGTAAATTACATCACATGAAGGTACACAAAGAAATATTACAGTAGAGGGAATGAAGGGATGGAGATGAGCATTGTTTTATCTTTACTTTCATGGGATTTGGTTCAAGGAAGGAATAATATACATGGTTAGGTATAGAAATCTATCTTGCACTATAGGCAGTAGGAGGGGAAAGAGGAAAGAAAAGGGAGGGGGTAATAGATGAGAGGGTGGATTGAGGGAGGTGGTGGTCAAAAGTGAAGCTCTAATGAGGAGAGAAATGGAGAATGGAGAAAAAACCATAAAAGGAGGGGTAGAATGGAGAGAAAAGCACAGATTGTAATCATAACTGTGAATGTGAATGGGATAAACTCTCCCATAAAATGGAAGTGGATAGCAGAATGGATTAAAACCACAATCCTACAACCTGTTGTTTATTAAGAAACACATTTGAAACAGAGGGATACCTACATGATAAAGGTAAAAGG
The DNA here is from genome assembly GCF_011100635.1 of Trichosurus vulpecula. Lineage (NCBI taxonomy): Eukaryota > Metazoa > Chordata > Mammalia > Diprotodontia > Phalangeridae > Trichosurus > Trichosurus vulpecula. The sequence continues at coordinate 85,448,653 of NC_050578.1, read as the reverse complement.
GTGGAATAACATATATTATGCTTCAACTGAAGTAAAAAAAAAAAAAAGCAGGGGTAGCAATCCTGATTTCAGACAAAGGCAAAGCAAAAATAGATCTGATTAAAAGAGATAAGGAAGGAAACTACACCTTGCTAAAAGGAACCATAGACAATAAAATAATAGTATTACTAAACATATATGCACCAAGTGGTATAGCATCCAAATTCTTAGAGAAGTTAAAGGAGTTACAGGAAGAAATAGACAGCAAAACTATACTAGTGGGGGACCTCAACCTCCCACTCTGAGAACTAGATAAATCTAACCTCAAAATAAACAAGAAAAAAGTTAAGGAGATGAATAGAATTTTAGAAAATTTGATATGATAAATCTCTGGAGTAAATTGAATGAGGAGAGGAAGGAATATACCTTTTTCTCAGAGGCACAGGACACCTACACAAAAATTTTATTAGGGAATGAAAACCTCACAATCCAGTGAAGAAAGGCAGAATCACTAAATTGATGCTTTTCAGATCATGATGTGAGAAAAATGGCGTGGAATAAAGGGCCATGGAAAGATAGATTAAAAATTATTTGGAAACTAAACAATCTAATGTTGAAGAATGAGTGGGTCAAACAAGAAATCATGAAAACAATCAAAAATTTAATCCAAGATAATGACGATAATGAGATAACACACCAAAACTTATGGGGTGCAATGAAAGCTGTTCTTAGGGTAAGTTTTATATCTCTAAATGCTTAAATGAATAAAATAGAGAAAGAGACCAATGAATTGGGCATGCAACTAAAGAAGCTAGAAAAAGAACAAATTAAAAATCCCCCAGTAAATACTAAGTCAGAAATTCTGAAAACCAAAAGAGAGGTTAATAAAATTAAAACTGAGAAAACTATTGAACTAATAAATAAAGCTAAGAGCTGGTTTTATGAAAAGACAATAAAATAAATAAACTGTTGGTTAATTCGATTTAAAAAAGAAGGAAGAAAACCAAATTGCCAGTATTAAAAATGAAAAGGCTGAATTCACCACCTAATGAAGAAGAAATTAAAACAATAACTAGGAGCTATTTTGCCCAAATGTATGCCCATAAATTTGACAATCTAAGTGAAATGGATCAATATTTAAAAATAAAAATGAAAATAGCCCAGATTAACAGAAGAGGAAATAAAATACTTAAATAACCCCATCTCAGAAAAAGAACTTGAATAAGCCATGAACTAACTCCCTAGGAAAAAAAATCTCCAGGGCCAGATGGATTTACAAGTAAATACAACCAAACATTTAAAAGCAATTAATTTTCATGTTATATAGACTATTTGGGAAAATAGGCAAAGAAGGAGTCCTATCAAATTCTTTCTATGATAGAAATATGGTACTGATACCTAAACTGGAAAGAGTCAACACAGAGAATGAAAATTATAGACCAATTTCTCTAATGAATATAGATGTAAAAATTTTAAATAAAATATTAATAAAAAGACTACAGCAGCTTTTCACAAGAATAATACACTATAACCCGGTAGGATTTATACCAGGAATGCAGGGCTAGTTCAATATTAGGAAAACTATCAGCACAATTGATCATATCAATAACAAAACTAACAGAAACCATATGATTATTTCAATAAATACAGAAAAAGCTTTTGACAAAATACAACACCCATTCCTATTAAAAAAACACAAGGAAGCATATAAAATGGAGTCTTCCTTAAAATGATAAGTACCATCAACCAAAAAACATCATCAAACGTTAAGTGTAATGGGGATAAGCTAGAAGCATTTCCAATAAGACCAGGGGTGAAACAAGGATGTCCATTGTCACCACTGTATTCAATATGGTACTAGAAACATTAGCTTTAGCAATAGGAGAAGAAAAAGAAATTGAAGGAATTAGAATAGGCAAAGATGAAGCAAAGCTATGACTTTGCAGATGATATGATGATATACTTATAGAATCCTAGAGAATCATATAAAAAGAACTACTTTCAATAATAAACAAATTTAGCAAAGTTGCAAGATAGAAAATAAACCCACAGAAATCATCAGCATTTCTATATATTACTAACAAAGCCCAACAAAGCAAGACATAGAAAGAGAAATTCCATTTAAAGTAACTGTGGCATTATAAAATATTTGGGAGTCTACTAGCCAAAACAAACCCAGGAAGTATATGAACACAATTATATAACACTTTGCACACAATAAAGTCAGATCTAAATAACTGGAAAAACATCAATTGTTCATGGGTAGGCTGAGCTAATGTAATAAAAATGACAATTCTACCTAAATTAATTTACTTCTTCAGTGCCATAACAAACTACCAAACATTATTTTATAGAGCTAGAAAAAATAATAACAAAATGTCCAGAATATCAAGGCATCAATGACAAGAAGTGAAAGGGAAAGTGGCCTACCCATACCAGATCTTCAATTGTATTATAAGCAGCAATCATAAAAACTACTTTGTACTGGCCAAGAAATAGGGTAGTGGATCAGTGGGATGGGTGAGGTATACAAGACATAGCAGTCAATGACTATAGTAATCTACTGTCTGAGAAACCCAAGGAGTCTAGGTTCTGGAATAAGAACTCACTATCTAACAAAAAACTGCTGGGACAACTGGAAAATAGTATGGCAGAAACTAGACATAGACCAATATCTTATACCATATACCAAAATAAGGTCAAAATTGGGACATGATTTAGATATAAATACTGATACTATAGACAAACTTGGACAGCAAGGAATAGTTTATCTGTCAGATCTCAGGAGAAGTGTGACCAAACAAGAGATAGAGAACACTATGAAATACAAAATGGACAATTTTGATTACATTAAATTGAAAAGTTTTTGCACAAACCAAGCCAATGCAACCAAGATTACAAGGGAAGCAGAAAGCTGGGAAAGAATTTTTACATCCAGTGTCTCTGACAAAAGTCTCATTTCTAAAATATATAGAGAACTGAGTCAAATTTATAAAAATACAAGTTATTCCCCAATTGATAAATGGTCAAAGGATATAAACAGGAAGTTTTTAGAGGAAGAAATTAAAGCTATCTATAGTACTGGGAAAAAATGCTCTAAATTACTATTGATTAGAGAAATGTAAATCAAAACAACTCTGAGTTATCACTTTACACCTATCAGATTGGCTAATATGACAAAACAGAAAAATTATAAGTGTTGGAGAAGATGTGGGAAAATTGGAACACTAATGCATGGTTGGTAGAGTTGTGAACTCATCCACCCATTCTGGAGAGCAATTTGGAGCTATGCCCAAAGGGCTATAAAAGTGTACATACCCTTTGACCCAGCAATACCACTTCTGGGTCTCTATCTGTAAGGTTAACGGGGAGTAAGATCTTCCCAGCCCATCAATAGACCTCATGAGGAGCCCATTAACAGAAGCTTGTTTGCTTGTAAGAAGGCTTACACACCTTTTGTTAGTTTCTAATTAGTCACTAAGCCTAAAGAGTATATATCCTGAGAGATTAGCTTTTGCTTTTGGGGCTCACTTATGAGAAAGACGTTGTGATTCTCTGAGATTCTGAGTGGCCCTATGTTCAGAGCTCCCTGACTCCTCAAAGGTAAATGCTCTCTCAAATCAGTGGTGGATGTAAAGCTTTGATTCTGGCAGCAGAGCCCTGTCTGTTGGTCTTAATTTCTCTTCTCTGTATTTTTTTCTGTTTAATTAAAGAAGATTGTCGACCCCTGAAACTGCTATCTTTCCTTAGTAAAGCAGATAAAAGAACCCACTCTAGCAGCTATCCTGGGTATGCCAATGTGGTTGCCATTATACTATCCCAAAGAGATCATACAAATGGGAAAATGGCCCACATGTACAAAAATATTTATAGCGGCTCTTTTTGTGGAGGTAAAGAACTGGAAAGAAATGGAAATTCAGGGGATGCCCACCAGTTGTGGAATTGTTGAATAAGTTGTAGTATATAAGTGTAATGGAATACTATTGTGCTATAAGAAATGATGAGTAGGCAGACTTCAGAAAACCTCAAAAGACTTATGTGAACTGATGGTAGGTGAAGTGAGTAAAAGCAGGAGAACGTTGTATGCAGTAACAGCCACAATATGTGATGACTAATTTTGATGGACTTTTCTCTTCTTAGCAATGCAAAGATCCAAGACAACTCCAAAGGACTTAAGATACAAATGCTATCCATATCCAGAAAAAGAACTATGGAGTGTGAATGCAGATTGAAGCATATTATTCACTCTCTTTTCTTTTTATGTTTGTTTGTCTCTTCTTTCTCATGGTTTTTCTCACTGGTTCTAAATCTTTACAACATGACTAATGTGAAAATAGGTTCAATATGAATGTATAGGTATATATCAAATTACATGCCATCTTAGGGTAGGGCGAGGAGAGAGATGGGGAGAAAACTTGGAACTCAAAATCTTATGAAAGTGAATGTTGAAAACTAAAAATAAATAAGTAATTTTAAAAAATATTATATTTAATATATGATTAGTATAAGCCTAATTACTATAATTATATCATTATATTTTGCACAACACTTTAACATATTATACATATATATATATATGTTTCTCATGTCTCTTCTGTTGGACTGTAAGTGCCTTAATGATAAGGACTGTCATTTTTCAACTTCATATTCCTAGTACCTCGAACATGATTGGAGTCACCGTAGTCATCTTTCAGTCTTACTTGGTAATGAAAGTAGGTTCTGTTGTACAGAGGTATCAAACACTCTACCCATAGACAACAGCCACAAGAGTCCTGAGTGTGTCCTGAACCAGATTAAAATGCCATTGGGAAATATTTAACAAAAGAAATGTAATACAATAAAACACAGATAATGTTGGTATGTGGTTTTCTAAGTCAATTCTTGGCCCACAGGGATCTTTAGGTAGTGCCCTCCACCCCCAATTCTATTTGAGTTTGACATCACTGGTATTGTGTATCAAATATAAAAAAGAAACAGGTTTTCTGGGCCCAGGAGGTTGGGGAATGGGACCTACTGCCTCTTTCTAAGACACCCCTCTGTTCTAGACCCAGGCACATTGTCCAGAATGGGTCCATTTTGGTGGGAGCCTCACCTCTAAAAGAAGGAATGTAGGCATACTTCTTTCACCCTCTTTGTCCGATTTGTGATGCCAATCAATGATTAAAGATCTTTCCCACCCATTCAACAGGCCTCAGATGGGGCTAATTAGAGGCAGGCCTATACCTTTTACTTACTAAATGCTAAGCCCCAGGCCTACACCCTTTTGATTAGTGAGTATGAGGCCCTTGGGCCCTAAGAAGAGTGTATATACCCAGAAGGTAGCTATTAAGGTCAGAATTCAGCAGAATTCAGAAGGAGAAGTAAGAACTCTGAGATGATAGAGGTGAAAACCTACAGACTAGTGAACTGTGGAGAGATAAGAGAGAGGTACAGAGAGAGTGGAGAGTGGAGACCAGAGAACTGCAGAGACCAGAGAACTGAGAGGGGAGAGAATGCAGGAGAGCAGACAGTGGGATTTTGTGAGTGTTTACAGGGAGGCTCCAGCAGGGGGGAAGGTTACAGGACGTCTTGGTTCTTTGCTGTAATACTGTGTTATAATTTCTTTGTTGTTACACTGAGGGTAGACTTACTGGTTTGGGAATACAATTACTACTGTGTCAAATTGGAATTAATGATTTTGGGATTTAATCATCTGGCATCTAAATAAGTGTTATACTTCCCCTGCCTTCTACCTAGAGAATTTTTTATACTTTGTGACTCCAAACTATACAGGCATGTTCATGGTCATCTTTGAGGTCATGAATCTTGCCTTACTGATACATGGTTTAATATTCATACTGATCCTCTTGGGACGAATTATTTAAAACTTATGCTTCTGACTCATATCTAGGACTTTCCAAAAATGTAAAATAGGATAGTACTCAAAGAAATAAGGTATGAGATAAATATTTATTTCCTGCACACAAAAGAAAAGCTAAAAGACAAAAAAGACTCCCAGCACACATTGAATGAATGACTAAAAACTAGATTCAGTACCTTAACTTATGCTCACTACTACAGTATCTCAAGAAACTGATACTTAAATTTTAAGTAAACCTGAAGGACTTTCCTGTCATAATTAAAAGAAGGCAAAGGTACTTTTTCACTAGAGTGATCATGAACGGCTTCATGGAGGAAGCATGGATTTAACCTTTTAAAAGGATTCAATACCAGAGATGGAGAAAAGAGAAATTAGGGATTTCACATTTTGCCTTGATTCTACACTGTCTCCCTAAAAGTTAATGTCTTCTTGAAAGGAAGGCCAGAAACTTAGGCTTCTCTTCATCTTGGTAGTTGTCTTCTCCAGTAGGGATGCTTCCTTTGTCACCAGTTATCCGCTCATTGGATCAAAGACCTATCAGATTCACAAAGTCACCTCTAAGCCTGGCTGGACATGTCCACCTTTCTCTAAAAATTTATTTTTCATTTTCAGCATTCACTTCTATATGATTCTGAGTTCTAAAGTTTTCCCCCTCACTCTCCTCCCACCACCCCAAGACAGCATGCAGTCATATTAAACATTTTTCCACATTAGTAATGCTCTGAAAGAAGAATCTGAACAAAAGAGGGAAACCATGAGAAAGAAGAAAAGAGAAAATAGTCTGCTTCGATCTGCATTCAGATGTCATAGTTCTTTCTCTGCATGTGAATAGCATTTTCCATCATGACTCTTTTGGAATTGGCTTAGATCATTGTATTGCTGAGAAAAGCTAAGTCCGTCAAAGTTGGTCATTGCACAATGTTGCTGTTACGATGTTTAATGCCCTCCTGGTTTTGCTCACTTCACTCAGCAGGAGTTCATGTAAGTCTTTCCAGGTTTTTCTGAAGTTGGCTGCTTATCATTTCTTATGAAACAGTAGTATTACACTACATTCATTTACTACAACTTGTTCAGCCATTCCCCACCTTCCTCAATTTCTAATTCTTGGCCACCACAAAAAGAGCTGTTATGAATATTTTTGTAAATGTGCATCCTTTCCCCCTTTATATAATGTCTTTGTGATACAGATCCAGTAGCAGTATTGCTGAATCAAATGACATGCAATTTTATAGCCCTTTGGGCGTAGTTCTAAATTGTTCTCTAGAATGGTTGGATCAGTTCAGAACTGCACCAACAATCCATTAGTGTTCCAATTTTCCCACGTCTTCTCAAACATTTATAATTTTCCTGTTTTGTCATGTTAGCCAATCTGATAGTGTAGCAACGATCTTGCTAGCAGCCACTGTGGCTGCATAAGACCAATAACAACCAGCACCCAGAGGGCTGCCAACACAAGTTCTTTGATGTGCTTTTCTAAGGAAAGCAACTTTAAGGGGTTAACAATCTCAGTTTAACTAAACATACATATATCAATCACTTAGTTCAGGAGGAAAAGATCAGCTCTCTGAACTTCAGAGCAAATACAAACAGAAATTACAAACATCAACAGACAGACCTTTTCTGATCAAATCACAATACATAGTTACCAGAGAAGAACCAATGGGTCTGGGTTACAAACCCAGGGGGCAGTTACGGCTTGCCCAGAGTCTCAACACTCCTTCCTTCCATCAGTGTGCCCCAAAAGTCAAACACCAAGCTCCCCTCAGTTATATCCTGTTTGGAACCCTGAGGGCTCTGACCTCACACAGGCTGGGTGTATGAAAGTTCCCTATCCCCACTATCACATCTTATGTGAGTCAATGACTCCTGATTGTCTTAAAGCTGAGAAATAGCTAAGAAATATTCCAAGACAAAGACAGCAAAAAGGTTTCCCACCCATTCAAACAAAAGGGAGACTTGATAGTCTTAGCATCCCAAAAGGGAAGAACAGGGAAAAGTCTGATTGCCTTAACAGATAGGTGTGAGCTGATAGCTCAGAGTTGTTTTGATTTGCATTTCTCTAATCAATAGTGATTTAGATCATTTTTTTCCCAGTACTATAGATAGCTTTAATTTCTTCCTCTGAAAACTATCTGTTCATATCCTTTGACCATTTATCAATTGGGGAATGACTTATATTTTTATAAATTTGACTCAGTTCTCTATATATTTTAAAAATGAGACCTCTATCAGAGACACTGGATGTAAAAATTCTTTCCCAGCTTTCTACTTCCCTTGTAATCTTGGTAGCATTGGCTTGGTTTGTGCAAAAACTTTTCAATTTAATGTAATCAAAATTGTCCATTTTGCATTTCATAATGTTTTCTATCTCTTGTTTGGTCATAAAATCTTCCCTTCTCCAGAGATCTGACAGGTAAACTATTCCTTGCAGTCCTAGTTTGTTGACAGTATCAGCCTTTATATCTAAATCATGTCCCAATTTTGACCTTATTTTGGTATATGGTGTAAGATGTTGGTCTCTGTCTAGTTTCTGCCATACCATTTTCCAGTTTTACCAGCACTTTTTATTAAATAGTCCTTATCCCAGAAGTTGGGATCTTGGATTTATCAAACAGTAGATCACTATAGTGATTGACTACTGTGTCTTCTGTACTGCACCTATTCTACTGATCCATCACTCTATTTCTTAGCCAGTATCAAGTAGTTTTGAGGATTGCTCCTTTATAATACAGTTTTAGATCTGGTATGGGTAGGCCACCTTTCCTTGCATTTTTTCATTAATGCCCTTCATACAAAGATTAGAAATAACATGTCTTTCACTCAGTCACATAGTCAATCAATCAACAAATCTTTATCGAACACCTACTACATTGATGAAAGTATGCTAGGCCCTAAAGCATTACACATCAAATGTCAGCCACACTCTAGGTTTGTATAGGCTACTTCACAGAATACAATGGTACTGAACTCAAATCCTAGTTCTATAGGAGAATTAATGAAGTTTGGCCCCTGAACTATCTCTAGGTGAATCCTAGCCTTCCGAAAGCTGCAAGTCTAGGCTACTGTATTGCTGAGTCAATTCAGGTTATGAGGTTTGTTGCGGATGATTGGTGTGAACAGATGGAAAGGAAAAACCAGATGGTTTTACAAGGTTTCCACGCAAAGGAAAGTAAACTTAAAAATGAGTGACAGTCCTATTAAATGTGGCCCTTTTAACTTCCCAATATCATCATCAATTCAATTCAACAAGCGTGTAATCAATACCTACTGTGTGCTGAGCATAGTAGTGTGTGGTAGGAAGAGAAGGTAAAAAGGAAATAATTCCTGACTTCAAAGAATTTACATTCAACTTGAAGGAAATGACACATAATAATGAGGATATTTTTTCGGTTGTAGAATTCAATCTTAATTTGGTTTTATAGCTATGCAAGGATTTTGAGGAGACAAATTTTTTGCAGTTTTCTTTGCAAAAGTAGTAAAATTATGTAATACTACATGACAGAAGCAACCACATTCCCCTCCAGACTCCATTTTGGACTCTCTCTATCATGCCCCAGAAACCTCTTGGTTACTTGGTTCATCCTGTGAAGTTCCCTCTAGCTCTGGAATTCACATATTGGAAGAACCCATTACCGTTGTAGCTTTCGTGTGATCAGATGGTTCTTTACAGAAGCTCTATTTAAGGAGGGCACCCAGGCCCGACATGTCTCATTTCTCTCCTCATTACCCTCCAGACTTTATCATGCCAGTAGATAGTATCTTTCCCATCCACCTTCATTTTCCTTGTATGAGTTGTATGCTCCAATTAAAATATAAGCTTCTTGAAGGCAAACACTTCTTGAGGGTTCTTTCTGTTTGTATTTGTACTCCCAGCACTTAGGACAGTGCCTGGTAGATACAATAGTATTTAATAAATGGTTATTGACTGTCTATTGAATTATTTATTTTTTTCAGGGATTTACTGAGAATTGACATCAAATAGGTCACGAAACATAAATTCAACAAGAATTTATGAATTGAACTGAGGTATATGTTCACCTAAAGTATTCAATATCATGGGGGATCATCTTGTATAAAGCTCTCATAAAAGAAGGATTGCCTGTATAGGAAGAGATATTCCAAATGCTTTCCAATTTGCTGATGACATTTTATTAGTCTCATAAAGCCTCAAAACGCTATCAACTCTCCTCAGTGAAATAGACAGGTATAAAAAAGAGATTGGATTAACTACTGATACTTGGCAGGGGGTGGGGGGGGGTGGGGGGGTGGGAGGGAGAGACAGAAAAGAGGATTAAAAGTACATAGTGGCTGTGACACCTATCCAAGCAGTGTATCAATGTGTATACCCTGGGCATGTAGTGAAGATAGAAAATGAGCTAGACCTTGAATTGACTCGGAGTAGATCGGTCTAGATACCATTTGCAAAACTACAGTTTCAGTGATCCCGAACTGCTCATTACCACAAAGAACCATTAAACAGCAACATTATGGCAATGATTCTCTATAGCTACAAATCATGGAACACCATTATTTAGTATAACAAATGGCTCAAAAAGTAACAAAGAGTACAGTTGGTATTAGCCAGCTGTGACATATTGCCAATGACAATTTAGCCACATAAAAAGGAAAATGGCGTAAAACACATTATAGAAATATGTATGATAAAAAACAGGAAGGGGTGGTCTCACAAGTAATCATGACTAAATAGCTAGGTAGCACAGTGAATAGAGCACTGGATGTGGAGTCAGGGAGACCTAAGTTCAAATTCATTCTAAATTACTAGCTGTGTGACCCTGGGCAAGTCACTTAACCACTGCTTGCCTCAGTTTCCTCATCTGTAAGATGAGGAAAAATGAAGGAAAATCTACTTTCCAGGGTTGTTTTAAGGAAAAAATGAGATGATATTTGTAAAGCATTTTGCAAAGTTTAGAGTACTGTATAAATACTAGCTATTATTTATTACAATGATGATGGTGATGATGATGATGATGTGAGAATGAGACAACAGTTGAAGAGCTGAAGTGGTACACTGGTAACCCCTAGGTAAGGGAATGGGGGGAAAAGACGTTAGATAGAAATTCTACAGAAGTTTCATGTGAAAACATAGTCAAAAATCACACAGAGAAGAAATTGAGGAGTGATCTGCTTATATTAATGAAATAAGGAATGAAGATTAGTCTACCATAATATCACATTGGTGGTAAGGGTGAGGTTCAGTATGTTCAAAGTTGAGAAAATTGTGATCCTATATACATGTGTGTATATGTGTATATACACAATATACATGTATGTGTGCATATGTATGTATACATACATATGTATGAAATACATATGTATGTATATATACATATGTATGAAATACATATGCATTATTGATTTGTTTTGACATCATCTACATTTCCAAATGTATCCTCTCCACCCTCCAAAAAGCATCCTTCATTACCGAATTTTTAAAAGAAGTGAGAGAGAATGGTAAAACCAACACATTCAAAAAAATCTGCCATATGTTGTGATCCAATCCTAGTCCCTCACCTCTTCCAAGAAAGGGCTGGAGATGCTGAGGAAAGTACAATCTTCAGAGAATTTGAGTTCAGTATCACTGAAACAGGAAACAAGCATTTCATGTAGTAAACTATACATAGTGAAGTCTCACATGGAGGAGTGGGGTTTATTCATTTTTTCTCCTTTGATAAAGCTGGAAGGATGTTCTTATGATTGGGCAAAAAAATGTATATTTCAATTTCTCAGCAGATCTATGATGTCACATGTCTTCCGTTCCATATAACTACCAACCATGTCCTTGTACCACTCATTCATAGGAGAGTATCTAGAGTCTACTCCTTCATCTCTACCTCTAAGAAACTAGCTTCCTTCAAGGCTCAATTCAAGTACCAGCTTCTACTGATCCACTTACTAGTTAAAAATCTTTCCCTCCTAGAGTTACTTTGCATTGATTTATCTGTGTACATATTATGCATCCCTAGGAAAATATAAAGTAGCTAGGTGGTACAATGTACAAATTGCGGGACTTAGAGTCAGAAAGACTTGAGTTTGAATCCTGCCTCAGACAAATACTAGCTATGTGATCCTAGGCAACTCTTCTAACTTATGTGTCCCTCAGTTCCCTCCTTTGGAAAATAGGGATAGCAGAAGCACCTATGTCATAAGGTTGTTGTAAGGATATAATATTTGTAAAGTGCTTTGCAAACTTTAAAATTCTATATAAATACCAGCTGTTAAATCATCATCATTATCATTGTTATTGGTTCCTTGGGGACAAGGACTCTTTCTCCTTTACTTTTCTGTCTAATACAGTACCTTGCAAACAAGAACCAGCCCGGTGGTACAGTGGACTGAACACTGGGCCTGGAGTCAGGAAGACCTGAGTGCAAATGCAGCCTTAAGCACTTACTAGTTGTGTCTCTGGGCAAGTCACTTAACCTTGTTTGCCTCAGTTTCCTCATCTGTAAAATGAGCTGGAGAATGACAATGGAAAATGACTACAGTATTTTTGCCAATAAAACCACAAATGGGGTCATAAGAGTTGGACATGACAGAAACAACTGAACGATAAACATGTTCTATTATTGTTAAAGGATTCACTAAAAGTGCCAGAGGCCTTTCTCTAGGTCTTTTAATATTATATGTGTACAGAGCAGTACTCAATCTGTCTATCTGTTATGGTTTTCTCTGAATTCATGACTGGCCCACTTCCTTTTCCAATCATAGATCTCCTGACTGGAATCTTCTACGTTACTTCTTATAGGTCATCATTGATAATATACTGCAGCCTTCTAGGAGTACTGAAGAAATGGGATTGTTAGTCTGTAAATCAATAGTTACATGCGATGTTAGTTTGAGAGCTTATCCAATACAGGGCTAAGGTTTGTCACTGAGTTCTGATGCTTAAGCAGTCTTGCAGTATATATACTGACAAAGGGGAAAGCTGAATAAAAAAAGCCACCATGTATTTGAAAGGCTAATGAAACAGAAGGGGGATTCAAAGTAACATCAATCTCTGAAACTTAATTGGAAATCTATAAAGTGATAGTTGTAATCTTCATTTTATACTAATAGAACACACAGAGTTACTGTCACTGGTGACACACATTTGTCTTCTTCCCTCCTATCTGGTACCTACAACTTGTGGTGTTCACTATAATCACCAGGATAGAACATCTGCTCCACAGGCACTTGTCACAGGACTTAAGCCTAAATTGAATGAGGTCCAGTTTCTGTCCCACACTCATTTTAGCCATCAAATATTTGAGAATGATCATCTAACATGCATTTAATTTTTGAATCATCTAGAGATTCCAAGTTTTATCAACATCTTAAATCTGTGCCATCAGGGCATCTGCCTGATTTGAAAACTCCTATTATTTTTCAAAGCTGTGTCTACTACCTGGTTATCCATTAGGCACTTAGTCAATCCTATGTGCTTTGGAGGTAGGGCTGCTAGAAGGGTAGCTCCCACTGCAAGAAGGCCAAAGTGCAGTACCTATTTCCACTCCCCCATAGGTGCGTGCTGTAAGAAACATCTGCTCACAAAGTGAACACTACCACTGAGTTTGGAATGTACTTAGAATGTGCAGGCTTGATAAGGCCAGCAAACCTAAAAGATACTCTATATTCCCATCTTGGTCAGTTACTGGTTCAGAACAGGGTGGCTTTGGACGTGTTCCTCGAAAAGTGGGTACTTACTGAGTGGCTCTCTGTCATATGTGTGCCATTAGAGATGATGGTACTCAGATCCTTTTAAGTATAACCACTCGTTGGTCAAGAGTCTTTAATAAGACTGCCCAGACACTTATCTAAGGCAGCGTGGTGTGATACCTCACCTTTACTCAGGAATAGACAGGCTAAATGAGAAATGGCTAAACAAATTGTAGTACCTGAATGTAATGGAATATTGATGTGCTGCAAGAAATGACATACGTAATAACACAGAAAGTCATGAAAAGACTTAGGTACTGATGCAAAGTGAAGAAGAGCCAAGAAAACAATACATACAAACTCTAAACAATGTAAATTGAAAAAAACAGCCATCAAAAAGCAACAGGAAATAATAGTCTTAGACCCAGAGAGATGAGGTACCACCCCCATGCACATACCCATGCCTATTTAGAGGTGGGATATCCAAGGGTGTGAAATATTAATGTCAGATCTTTTTGCTGATTTGGTTTTGCTAATTTTTTCTCTTCTTCCTCTTTTTTCTTTTATAAAAAATATCTTTGCTGTAACAGATGGCTCTGCATAAAAGGGTCAAATAAAAGCAACATAAAGACAAAAGATATCAATAAAATATATTATTTTTTTAAAAATGGAATGGAGAAACTAGCCAATCATGACATAGTAACCAAGAACAGACTGAACTCCCCCAATCTCCTATCAATCTTGAAAGGTTGATTAGGGGGCACACAAGTTTTGAGCATCAAGTTCTGTAAAGAAAGAGTTTGGTGGCCACACCTGGAACTTCCATTACCATTGACCTTTCCTTGGGTGTGGCAATAGCAGCAGTGGAGGCCCTACTTTCTGTGGATGCCTAAGGGCCCAATAGGGTTAACTGGTCACCCTTGACATCATCATGACCACAACTAGCATTTATATAGCACATTAAAGTTTGCAAAGTGCCTTACATATATTACCTCATTGGATCCTCAAAAGAACCCTGAGACATTGGTACTCTTATTATCCCCATTTACAAAAGAGGAAACTGAAACTGAGAAGAGTATAACAGCATTCCCGTCCCTATTCTGGGATAGTCAACCTTAAGTCTAGTTGGGCCCAAAATAAGTATAATTCTTCTTATGACTAGAACTAGGCAAAATTTTCAGGCATTTCCCTAACTTCTTGTGTAATAGGACTAGGATGATATTCAACACAGGCTACTTAGAAGTCTCTGTATAAAAATTGAGAGTCTCTTTCCTGGAGAAGCTTAGTTTCCTCACATACAGCAGATACTCAATAAGTACTTATAGAATTGAATTGTTAAATTCCCTACCAAACCGACAATATTTCAGGACTTAATTTATGAGGGTTTGAGTACCCTGAATGATGTAGATGATGAGGAGAGTAACTACTATATTTGGGCTTTGCCAGAGAAGATGGCAGTTCTTCAGACAGTTGCTCAGGCTGCTAGATTGTACAGTGGTTAGAGTGTTAGGCCTGAAGTCAGGAAGGTCTGAGTTTGAGTCCAGCCTCAGACACTAACTAGGTGTGCACGTCTGCCTCAATTTCCTCATCTATAAAATGGAGCTAATAATAAAAGCTGTCATCCAGAGTTTTTGTAAAGATCAAATGAAGTACTTAACACAGTGCCTGGTACATAGTAGTACAACATAAATGCTAGATGTTATTAGCTAAGTTTTAAAGACATCTTTGAGTTCTGTCGACTCTGCTCAGTACTTGGGTAGAAGGAGTAAGTCTTCTATGAGGTCATTATACTGTAACCCTCAGAGGATTCAATTTGGTTCAATAAACCTACTATGTGTCACAGATTGTGCTAGGCCTTGGGTATGCAAAGGCATAAAATGAAAATATCATCTGCTTTCAATGACCTTACAATCTACTTGGTGAGGCATGGAGGGAGAAAGAGAACATGTATACAGATAAATAAATAAAGAAGTATATAAATAAAGAAGTAAATAAAAGTAATGAAGGAGGTAGGAAGTACTAACAATTGGGGAGATCAAGAAAGTCCTCAAGTAGGTGGTGGCACTTGAAGCAACCCCTGAAAGGAGTTATGTTTACAAGAGGAATTATTGGCATAGGAGAGTGCATTCCAGACCCAGGGGACCAATTGCGTGAAGGTGGGGGATAGATTGTCATGTACAGAGAATAATAGAGGAAGCCTGTTTTGCTGAAACATAGAGTTTGGGAGAGGCTAGAAATGAAAACAAGTTTAGAAATAGAAGTTGGAACCAGATTATGAAGACATTAGAAATGCCAAATAAACAGGTTTATATTAAATCCCAGCAGAAATAGGGAACCACTGCATATTCCTGAGGTGGGGACTAACATGGTCAGAGCTGTGATTTAAGAGAATCAGTTTTGAAGCTATATAGGAGATAAATTGGAGGGGGCAGAGCAATTAGGAAGTTAATGTAAATGTCAAAATGAGAGGTGATTATGGCCTGAAAGAAGGTTGTGGCCATATCAATGGAAAGAAGACAACAAAGAGAGATCTAGAGGAAGTATAATTAACAGATAGGGACACCAACTAGTAGGCTACTGTAATAGCCCAATCAGGAAATGATAGGAACCTGAAACTCGAATTAGGTTAGTTAGGTATCCAATCCCCCATTTCTTGTAGGAGCTCATCTGTAATAATCCATCAATCAATCAATGGACATTATTAAGCACCAACTCCATCCCAGGTACTGCATTAAGTGCTGGAGATACAAAAAAAGGCAAAATATAGTTCTCTGCCCTCAAGGAGCTTATTATCTAATGGAAGAGACAACATGGAAACAAATATATACAAAGCAAGTTATACACAGGATAAATAGGAAGTAATTCAAAGGGGGAAGGAACTGGAATTAAGAGTGGTGGGGAAGGCTTCCTGGAAAAGGTGATATTTTAGTTGGGACTTAAAGGATGCCAGGGAGATTGGTACTCAGAGCAGAGGAGGGAGAGCAATCCAGGCATAGGGGAAAGTCAGAGAGAATGTTTGGTGATGACAGATGTAGTGTTTTGGATGTAGAATAGACAGGAGGCCAGTGTCACTGGATTAAAAAGTACATATAGGGAATAAGGCATAAGAAGACTGGGAAGGCATGTGAATGTCAAAGAGATATTTTGTATTTGATCCTAGAGGCAATAAGAAGCCACGGGAGGTTACTGAGTGGGGGGTGGGGACCAGGGGAAGATGATCAGACCTGCCTTTTAAGAAAATCATTTTGGTGGCTGAATGGAAGATGCATTGGAGTGAGAAAAGGCTTGAGGCAGGAAAGACCCATTAGCAAACTATTGCAATAGTCGAGGCATGAGGTGATAAGGGCTTGTAGTATAGAGGTGGGCAGTGTCAGAGGAGAAAAGGGGGTATATTTGAGAGATACTGAAAAAGTTAAATCAACAGTGCTTGGCAATATATTGGATAGGGGAGATGAAAGAGGGCGAAGAGTCCCAGATGACTTCTACATTGCAAACTTGAGGGACCAGGAAGAATGGTCTTACCCTCTACAGTAATAAAAATGATGGGGAGCAGGGAAGGGTTGAGAGGGAAAGATAATATGTTCTGTTTTGATTGTATTGAGTTTAAGAGGTCTAAATATCTGATTTGAGATGTCTGAAAGGCAGTTGGAGATGTGAGATTAGGGGGCAGTAGAGAGTTTGAGGTAGGAAAAATAGATCTGAGAATCATTAACATAATGATAGTAATTAAATCCATGAGAGTTGAAGAATCATCATGTGAAGTAGTATAGAGGGAGAAGAAAAGAAGGACATGTACAGTTAAAGAATGTGATCTGGAAAAGGTTTTAGCTATGGAAACAGAAGAGTGGTCAGATAAGTAGGAAGAAAACCAGGAGAGGGTGATATATGGAAAAACTAGAGAGAGAATATCCAGGAGAGTGATCAACAGTGTCAAAGGCTGCAGAGAGGTCAAGGAGAATGAGGATTAAGAAAAGGTCATTGTGGAATATTACTGTCATGTGAGAAATGATAAGTTGGTTGATTTAGAAAAACATGGAAAGACTTGTACCGATGAATAAAGATGCTATATATCTTCAGAGAAAGAATTGACAAATAGTAATATGCATAGTATGGTATTACATACATGTATATGTGTGTATATGTGTGTGTATATATATATATAGTGTGTGTGTTTATATATGTATATATATACACACACACATATATATGTATATATATATATGTATATTTGTATTGAATAGTAGCTTCCTCTAGGGCATGAAGTTGTAGGAGGGGGAGGGAGAAAAAAAAATAAAATAAAAAGTACACAGCAGAGAACAAAAGGAAACATAGAAGGAAGAACAGAAAAGCTGGGTAGCTCTGAAAACAATGTGCAGTATTTATTACATAGCTTTTCTTGAAATGAAAATTTATTTTTATATTGAATCTTCTCCTCTGTTCAACTGTGTACATGAAAATGTTTTGTTTCTTGTTTTGTATTTAAGTTTAAAATGAATAATTTAAAATGAGAGTGAGAGAGAGAGAGAGAGAGAGAGAGAGAGAGAAGGCCATTGGATTTGGCAACTAAGAGATGATTACTAACTTTGGAAAGAGCAGTTTCAGTAGAATGATAAGGTCAGAAGCAAGATTATTAGTGGTTAATAAGAGAGTGATAGGAGAGAAGCTAAAGGCACCTATTATAGAAAGCCTTTTTTAAAAAAAAATATTTATTTATTTAATATTTTTAGTTTTCAGCATTGATTTTCACAAGATTTTGAATTACAAATTTTCTCCCCATTGCTACCCTCCCCCTCACTCCAAGATGGCACATATTCAGATTGCCCCATTCCCCAGTCAGCCCTCCCTTCTGTCACCCCACTCCCTCCAACCCCTTTTCCCTTGCTTTCTTGTAGGGCAAGATAGATTTCTATGTCCCATTGCCTGTATATCTTATTTCCTAGTTGCATGCAAAAACTTTTTTTGAACATCTGCTTTTAAAACTTTGAGTTCCAACTTCTCTCCCCTCTTCCCTCCCCACTCATCCTCCCTAAGAAGGTAAGCAATTAAACATAGGCCACGTGTGTGTCATTATGCAAAACCCTTCCACAATACTCATGTTGTGAAAGACTATTGTTTTCCTTCCTATTCTATCCCCCTTTATTAAATTTTCTCCCTTGACCCTGTCCCTTTTTGAGAGTGTTTGTTTTTGATTACCTCCTCCCCCTATCTGTACTCCCTTCTGTCATCCACCCTTTTCTATTTCTTTCCTCCTTCTTTCCTGTGGGGTAAAATATCCAGTTGAGTGTATATGGTATTCCCTCTTCAGGTCAAATCCAATGAGAGCAAGATTCACTCATTCCCCCTCACCTGCCCCCTCTTCCCTTCTGACAGAACTGCTTTTTCTTGCCACTATTCTAAGAGAAAATTTACCTCATTCTATCTCCCCATTTCTCCCTCTCTCAATATATTCCTCTCTCATCCCTTAATTTGATTTTTTTTAGATATCATGCCTTCATATTCAACTCACCCTGTGCCCTCTGTCACTCTATATATGTATATTCCCTTCAGCTACCATAATACTGAGGTCTCATGAATCATACACATCATCTTTCCATGTAGGAATGTAAACAAAATGATTCAACTTTAGTAAGTCCCTTGTGATTTCTCTTTCTTGTTTACTTTTTCATGCTTCTATTCATTCTTGTGTTTGAAAGTCAAATTTTCTATTCAGCTCTGGTCTTTTCACTGAGAAAACTTGAAAGTCCTCTATTTTATTGAAAATCCATATTTAGCCTAGGAGCATGATACTCAGTTTTTCTGGGTAGGTGATTCTTGGTTTTAATCCCAGCTCCATTGACCTCCAGAATATCATATTCCAAGCCCTTCAATCCCTTAATGTAAAAGCTGCTAGATCTTGTATTATCCTAATTATGTTTCCACAATACTCAAATTGTTTCTTTCTGGCTGCTTGTAGTATTTTCCCTTTGATCTGGGAGCTCTAGAATTTGGTGACAATATTCCTAGGAGTTTTCTTTTTGGGATCTTTTTCAGGAGGCAGTTGGTGGATTCTTTCAATTTCTATTTTACCCTCTGGCTCTAGAATATCAGGGCAGTTCTTCTTGATAATTTCTTGAAAGATGATATCTAGGCTCTTTTTTTGATCAAGCCTTTCAGGTAGTTGAATAATTTTTAAATTATCTCTCCTGGCTCTATTTTTCAAGTCAGTGGTTTTTCCAATGAGATATTTCACATTGTCTTCCATTTTTTTACTCCTTTGGTTCTGTTTTATAATATCTTGATTTCTCCTAAAGTCACTAGCTTCCACTTGCTCCAATCTAATTTTTAAGGTAATATTTTCTTTACTGGTCTTTTGGACCTCCTTTTCCATTTGGCTAATTCTGCCTTTCAAGGCATTCTTCTCCTCATTGGCTTTGTGGAGCTCTTTTGACATTTGATTTCGTCTACTTTTTAAGGTGTTATTTTCTTCAGTATTTTGGGGGGTCTCCTTTAGCAAGTTATTGACTTATTTTTCATGGTTTTCTCACATCATTCTCATTTCTCTCCCCAATTTTCCTCTACTTCTCTAACTTGCTTTTCCAAATCTTTTTTGATGTCTTCCATGGCATGAGACCAGTGCATGTTTTTCTTGGAGTCTTTTGATGTAGGCTCTTTGACTTTGTTGACTTCTTCTGGCTGTATGTTTTGGTCATCTTTGTCACCAAAGAAAGATTCTAAAGTCCGAGTCTGAATCTGAGTCCGTTTTCGCTGCCTGTTCATGTTCCCAGACAACTACTTGACCCTTGAGCTTTTCATCGGAGTATGACTGCTTATAGATTAGAGAGTACCTTTTCCCAAGCTTGAGGGGCTGAGCTATTGTTTTCAGAGCTATTTCTAGATGGCAAGCTCTGCCACACCAGCTCTCCTCCTCCCCCAAGAACCACCAACCTGGACTGTGACTCAGATCTAAGCAGGCTCTGCACTCCTGCTCTGATCTGCCACTTAATTACTCCCACCAGGTGGGCCTGGGGCCAGAAACAACTGCAGCTGTAGGTCTGTAAGCTGCCTCAGAGCTGCACCACCCCTGCCACCCCCAGGGCCATGGCCCACCACAAACTCCTTTCACTCCATCCCTGAAGTTTTTCCCACTAACCTTCTATGTTATCTATGGTGTTTGTGGGTTGAGAAGTCTGGTAACTGCCACAGCTCACTGATTCAGGGCGCTATGGGCTCTTCTGCCTGGCTCCCAGCTCTGGTTGGTCCGGGAGTGGCCCACGCTGGGCTATGCTCTTCTCTGCTCACCAATACATTGTGATAGATCTTACCCAGCAACCATCCAGGATGTCCTGGGCTGGAGCCCTGCTTCCCTCTGCTATTTCTTGGGTTCTTCAGTTCTAGAATTTGTTCAGAGTCATTTTTATAGGTGTTTGGAGGGTCCTGGGGGAGAACCCTAGGCTAGTCCCTGCTTTCCAGCCACCATCTTGGCTCCACCTGGATATAGAAGACCTTTTTGAAGGGTTAAGCTGCAAAGGACTGAAGAGATGTAGGATAACAGTCGGCAGGGACAGAAGGATCAAGTGAAGATTTTTTTCAGTGTCTCAGAAAACAACATAAGGTTCAACCAACTATAGATCAATAGTCTAATACGGTTACCATTTAAATTATTAGATAGGCAATATTTTGAATTTTGTATCATTCTTAATAATGAAAAGACTCAAATTTTAATGTGAGATGATACACTTTAAAGCCTGTAGGGAGCTTAGAGATAGTCTAGTAGTCCAATCCTCTTCTCTTATAGATAAGGAAACAGCTCCAGAGAAGTGAGATGATTTCCCCCTGGTCACAGATGGTAAGTAGCATAGCTAAAATTTGAGCTCAGAGTGCAAATTATATTCCCACCAGAGATGTCTCAAGTTACTTAAAACTTACAGGACCATGTTTCCTCTATGGCATTTCTCAGTAGAGAGAGTGCTATTGCATCAGGGTATAATTTATTGTTCACAATATCTGGGACTAGGAAGATACTACATGCTGGTTCTACCTGAAATTTTGGAAGGAATACAGACTAGAGGATGGGATCTGAGAAAAGATAGACAATGGCCATGTTCCTCAAATTGCTATGTGATTCCAATAGTGATACCTAGATAACCTCAGGCATTCTTTCCCATTAGAGATGGGGGAGGAAGTGCTAGAGGAGAAGTGTTATTAATAGAATTTCCAGGAGCATACCTGCATTGGGAGTACTCTTTCCTGTGGTACTAAAAAAAACAAACACCTGCCCGTCCCAAAACTGGCAGATAACACAAACAATGCAGTAATTAGCACTAAACAATAGAAAGGCATGGGAGCTAACAAGCTAGCTGTGCCTTTCAGAAGAACCTAGTGGAATGCTATTGCCCATTCACTTAAGAACAGGTATGAATAATAAGAACACATATATCCTATTCATTACTGGGTTAGTCTTCCTATACCCAGCTGGGTAGTGCAATATATAGAAAGCTGTATCTAGATTTAGCAAGACCTGAGTTCAAGTCCAGCTTACTAGTATGTGACCCTGGGCAAGTCACTTAATCTGTCTGCCTCAGTTTCCTCATCTGTAAAATGAGATGAAAAATAGCATTTACCTCTCAGGGTTACAATGAGAATAAAATAAGACAATATTTGCAAAGTACTTGTAAACCCAAAGGTGTTGTATAAACACGAATTATTTATCCTTCTCATCATAATCATTATTGTTGTTGTTCAGTTTACTTCACTCAGGTCATTAAAGTTCTCCAAGATACCAACATCAAGTCTGGGCTGACCTCAGAGTACAACTGCCTGCCAAACTTCAGGACCCCAATGAAAGTGTTTTTGTAGCTATGAGTAACTTGCCCCTCCTTCATTTTGTTTCATGTGGCCACTAGAATCACTGGGTTTGTTTTGGTCATATCCTTTAAAGATTAGGGCCCTATTGTGGGGTCCACTGTTTTATAAATGCTGGATTGGAAGTCGTTGGGGATGACAGTAGCTTCATGCAACCTGACTCATTATCACACTAGTGGTACATGATGACGCTTGGCTATAGATCTTTGAGGGGAAAATCAGAGACCTTCCTCTCCACTTAAGAATATATAGAAGTAAAGGAGTTACTGACTGTGACATTTATGTCATAAGAAAGCAAAGTACCTATACTACATTATCTCAGTTCCTCTCAAAATTGCCTTCATTGAGTTATGAGCTAATGTTATGCCCTCTTCCTTTATTGATATGAAAATGATCAGGTGCATAGCATTTCTCTATCTGTTATAAAACTATAGTTTGAGATGTCATTTACTGTGTCATTCAGTGTCCTTAATACAAGGACTTGTGCAATAAATTCCTGCTGGCATTTAGTTATAGGAAAAATGTCCCTGCAGATAAATCATAGATTATTTTGAGCTGTGTGGGACCTTAGAAGACCAATACTCTTATTTTTTCAGGTTGGTATAAAGAAGTCCAAAAGAGTGAAATAACTCACATGTTGTCAAATAGCTGATGACCAAGATATTTTCTATTAGGAAAAAAGAAGAGTGAGACCCATTATTTCTCTCTTTTTGCCTTAACTACTGCAAAATTTAAAGATAATCTGCCCATTTGTTCAACTCAGCTCTGATGCCTGAAATTAATCAGGCTAGTATTACTTGCTGTGGAGGGACTTTGTTCAATTTCATCTTCAACTATCTTATTTTGGACTAGATTTTAATCCATAAACTGGTTTGAATCCTCTGGAAGGATCCAATTTTTTATTATTATTTATTGAGGATCAGGGTGGGCAGGGGAGCTAGAGCTAACAATTTCATTGGTGAATAGAATAACATACACCAAGTGAGAAAATTCCATCTAACAACGTGCATTATTAGTACCTTCTCTGGGATTTGTAATTTGAGAAAGTTACCTTAGGGCACTGAAAGATTAGATGATTTGCCCAGAGCCATACAGCTAATATGCCATATATCAGAAGGACTTGAAACCAGGTCATCTTGACTCTGAAATTGGCTCCCTACTGACCATACCATTCGACCTTTTGATTACCTAATTAGTTAATTAAATATATCTGGTTCCTTGAGCTTTTCCATCAGTATCACCTAAGAGATCTGAATGATGAAAAGGAAAATAAAGCCACCAGTTGGAACACAATCAGTTCATCCAACATTGAGGCAAAGATCATCACTTTAAGAGGTACAAAAAGAGAGCAGGACAACGAAATGACTTAAATACAATGATCTATAATGAAGCAGGGGAAAGGAAATACATTGGAGCTGCTCTGAAGTAGCATCAAATTGTGTGTGGAGATACTATTCGATCACTAGAAAATAATCGTGGATGAGACAATTCTCCTTGAAAAAAAAGCTCCTGGTCAATTTTGAGTGTGATGGGCAAAGGGGTAAAATGAAGACCACAGCAATGATTCAATTTCTTCCACAACTGTGCAGTTGGGTAAGTGACTATACATTTCCAATTAGTCTATCATGCCACATTCACACAAATAGAAGGGATCACCACATCAGTATCCTTTGGAATCTTTTAGTTACAGATGACAGTAGATTGCAGGTCACACTGAAGTTCACAAAGAAAAAGATTTAATTCTTTCCTTACATGATATCAAAACATTCAATTAATATACATATCTCCTGTCCAAAAGAAGCAGTCAAGTCAGTCTCAACTGACTGTTTGGTGGTACCCATCAAAACTAACAGTTGACAAACTTTAACCTGTTGTTTGGGTATTTATGCTGACATGGGGATAATATCTGGTATTATCGTAGGTTCCCCATTAGGTTTATATTTTTGTATATGATAGAGTTTCATGTCTAAAACAGTCCATGAACTCCCAGTTCCCTTCTATGTTCAACTAAAATGTCACCTTATATATGAAGCCTTTCCTCATCTCTCATCTCTGGAGCCTAGTGCCTCCTGGTTCCAAAATTACCTTTTGTAATTATCTTTTATATCCTTATGTGGACATAATATCTTCTCCCCTAGGAAGTAAGCTCCTAACAGGTAGACTTTTTAAAAATTATTTTATTTTTAATTTATGAAATAAAAAAGCACTTCCATAAAACAGAATGATAAAAAAGATGATTCCACATGAATCTGCAAATCTATAATGTGCACCTTGCTATTCATTTTAAATATATAATAAAGTTATCATATAAATTTATTTTTATTCCTTTTTTCTCCCCCCCCCCCACCTCAGAGATGTCTACCATTAGACACAAATAGGCATATATGTGTAGGTAAAATCTATACATATTTCTGTTTATTGGTTCTTTGGATGCAGATAGCTTCTTCCTTCATATGTCCTTTATTTGTCATTTGTGTATGACTTAGCCACTCAAGTTGTTCTTAAAACAATATTGCTGTCACCATATACAATGTTTTCTTGGTTCTACTCACTTTGCTCTTCCCCGTTACATTTTTTGTCTCTGTTACGAGCATCTAGCACAGTGGCACTGAAATCATTTTATAATGATACCCACACCCCAGAAACTCCTCTCAATAACAGGTTCAATGGGATGAAAATATAAAGGGACAATTAATGCATTTGTCCCTTGGTCTGACATAAGAATGTTTCCCTTTTTAAAAGAATGATGTCTTCTTTATATAGGAAACAGGGGGAGGGAATACTAGGAGATGTTTTCAAATCCTGCCTTTACTACGTACTAGTTCTGCAGGCAGGGCAAGCCACTTACCTTTCCCTTCCTCCATTAGATCTCTAGGACAAGAGATGAGTAATAGTGTGCATTGGGAAGGTAGTTTCTAAACTGACAAAAATCTCAGATCTTTGAAATATTGGCATCACTCTTGTGTACAAGAATTCATGGCAATGGGTATAAGAAAGGATGGGGCAGTGGAAAGAGCTTTGGGATAGGAGTTACTTGATAAGGATTTGAGTCCCTGCTCTGTCACTAAATATCTGTGTGATCTTAGGCAAGTTGACTAACCTCTCAGGGGCTTGGGTTCCTTACCTGTCAGACAAGGGGCTTGGATTAGATCACCTCTATGGAATCTTCCAGTTTTAAATCCATAGTCTTAAATATATAGACTATAGAATATAGAAATGTTTCTTTCCTTTTGCCCTTCAGATTTTATGATCTGTGGCCCTGACACAGTTATGGCTCAAAGTTGGTGTGATTTTTCTTAAGTGCTTGCTAGGTGTAGAATACAACATGAAGTGAGTTATAATTGAAGGACACCTCATAGACTAAAAGTCTCAAGTGTTTCCCCTCCTACAAGTACAGAGAATGATTAAGTTCCTGAGGGAGACTCTAGCTTATTTCCAAAGGAAATGAAACATAACAATAATATAGTCCTGCATTACTTTTTTTATTTGCATAGCTCTATTCTCTGAAAAGCTCGAAGATCTTTATAAACATGAAGTCATTACTCCTGGTAAAATTCTTACAGGTCAATAGAGAGAAAAATGATCTTTCTCATTTTGCAAACGATGAAACAGGTATAAAGATGTTTGCTGATATGCTTACAGTCACACAACAGTTCACTAGTCATAGAGCAGGAAGGTATCACAGCTCAATTTCTAGCTTCCATGACAGAGTAAGCTTCTGGAGGGTAGGGTCAATGTCTCAGTTGTCTTATTTCCCATACTGCTGCCCAGTGTATCACACATAGTAGGTGCTCATTAAATGCTAATTCAATTCAACTGGATTACTTTTGCTTCTCTCTCACCATAACACTAATGATTCTTGACAACCCTTTAGAGACTTTTTTGACCTAATGTACCAGAATATCAGACTGTGTGTTGAGTTATAAATGATTGTAAAGAAGATGGCCCATGCCATTCTCTGAAGAGTAATAAAATCATCCTTCCACAGAGAAGATATAGCAAGTTGTCAAGCTCTATGGAATCCTCCATTAATTTTTTGAATACATCAACACCATGCTAGTGTTAATTCTGATGCAAGAAGAAAGTTTCCCAGTTCTACAGTGATTCTTTCCTCTCTGGTGTTCAGTGACATAATTCTCAAGCTGCAGAGTCATCTTTCCCTGCTACTCCTTTGTTTCAGAGGTTATTCAAAGTTTTGAAGGGTTACTTGAAGCATCTTTGATGCTCTTGTGGAAAGATAATGAGTTTTTCTGTTTGAATAAAAGAATTTTATTCACATACTTTACTAGATGCTGCAGATGCTGAAAGGCAGATGAAACCAAGAGCCATTCTAATTGGGATACATTCGAATTTGAGGAGGCTCATAAATTAAAACATGATCTTATCCTTTGGTGGATGTTGCACGGCCTCAAGGGAGATTGTCTCATGATGCAATTGATTAACCTCTTGTCACCTTTTCTTAATACATTCCTGTTGGGATTCTTGGCAACATTAGCATTTGCCCCTGGGATGACGACTTTCTTAGGTAGGGTTGAGAATTAGCTCTAAGAAGAAAAATGTCAGTGCTAACATAATTGAAATTCACCTTCTTATTTACTTAACATTCTGGTTATTTTTTCATCTATTTTAATATATTTTAAATTTTTCTAACCTGAAGTAGATGGGAGGCAAGAAAATTGAAATACACATGGCTTCTCAAATGACTATTAATCTGTCTAAATAGCCTCAACAAATAGACAATGTACTTTTTTTGCATGTGGGCTGCTTCCTCTATTCTCATAGTGTATAACAATGCCTCAGATGCTACCTGCTAGGATATGTGCAAAATTGTGAAGGAAATATTTGTCTTTAGAATATCTTTCTAGAACCTGTCTTTCTGTATCTCAGCCCCCAAAATGTCTAGAGCACTCATGCTCCTCCCCACAGGAAAATTTCTCATCTATAATGTTCCAGTCAGACAGAAAAGGTCCCATATTCCCAAGGTTTCCTTTCAACCATATTAAAACATACCTGCTCTGTGTTCCATTTTCTTAGAATTCTGATGTTAGGAACTTGTATTGGCAATCAAAATGTGCTCTTAGCACTTAATTCAACCAGGTGCCCTTGAAGAGTTTGGCCTTTGTTTCCTTGTTTAGGAGTCCTTGGTGTCCTCCTTGCCTCAAGGGAAAGCCTAGTTTACACGGGTTTGAGTGATGTTTGTGACATCAGAGTCTTTTAGACCACGTCTGTTTAGGTCGAATTTTTGTGGGGATTTTAGGTCACATGTGACCCTGAAGAAGATATAAAACCAGGCGTTGGCTTTCTTTTTTCAAAACTCTGACCCACAGCAGTGGTGGCATGCGTGACTTTGGGCCAGCCATTGTTATGAGCTCCCGGGCTGAACTCAGATGTTGGTAACTATGAATCGTGTTTGGTCTGTCTGTTGATGTTTGTAATTTGTTTGTATTTGCTCTGAAGTTCAGGGTGCTGGCTTTTTCCCCTGAATTAAGTGAATGATATTTGTATGCTAGATAAAAGTAAACTTGGCAACCCCTTAACGTTGCTTTTCTTAGTAAAGCAGATCAAGAGAACCTGGGCCTTTCCAGCACTCTGTGAGCCGGTTGTTGTTGATTTCACACCCCCCATGGCAGCTGCTAGCCAGATTGTTGAAACAGAACTCTGTCACCTACCTTGAACGAAAACATCACAATTTCCCTCCCAAATGAGATGAACACTTTTAAGAGCTGTCTTTTATTCTATAACCAGAGGACTACTGACTGGTAGGCCTATCAAGGATAGAAGCAAGTACATTAGAAAGATATTTTTGTTGAGGAGGGGACCTTTCCTAGTGGCCCTTAAATTTTATCACACAAGCACTTGCCTCTTCAGCTTGTATAAAACCTCATCTTGTGAGTTTATCTTGTGAAAGAGCTAGAAAGATCTACAAACGGATCTTTTTATATAAAGCAATTTTGTGAATGATGTGATTTCAGCAGCAGATATAACCTTCTGATAAGAGTAGTCCTAAGACAATATCATTCTATTATCTTCTGAAGGGAGAGTTTACTAAAATACCATATATTTTTTAAAAAATCTAGAAAGTATTTTAAAACTCAGCCTGGGCCCAATCAAATTGATTCATAAATGAGTTCAATCCAGATAACCTTTTATTCCAAATCTATTTATTAAGAAAAGGTGGTAGGGACCTTTTAATTTATTTTATTTTTAACTATGAAAGAATAAAGCAAATAAGACATAGAGTTTAGTTAAGATAGACAAAATATTAACTGCATGATTTTTTTGGTGATGGGTTTCAGTAGAGATTTTCACTCAATGCTAGTCAATACATAAAATAGGCAAAATAATTTTGACAAAGTAATAATAAATTTAACAACAACTGAGGTGTGAATTTCTATTCAATCATGGGAAAAGAATGAGGAAACTTATGGGTATGGAGTTCTTTGACCCTTTTGAAGTTAGTGTCCATAATTTTGAAGGAAGAACTAACTTTTTAGATTGTAACTTCTTTAGACAAAGAGCAAGTAAGAATTGCCATTTCTTATTTATAATAGGAAGGCGTTTGGCTGCATAAACCATATGTTGGTTTTATAATGATCTGCTGCTTACATTGCAGCAATAAATTCTGATTGGACCTACCATGTAGAAATATCAGGGTATGCCCTTCTACTTCAGAGTATTGCCTGGGATAGTTGTTACTGGGTTACCTGATATTCTCAAGCAAAGTTCAAAATACTCTGAAGATGGACAATTGATATTTGCTAAAGCCTTTCATTAGAATTTTAGCTTCAAATGGAATTGAGTTATATTTTAATTGCATCAAACCTCCTGAGATGTTTTCATTCCTTTGTTTAATTGCAAAATTGGGAGAGACAATGGAGGACTGGGAAGTATTTTCACTCTGTTGACTTTGATATATAAATCCATAAATGAATTGCATCTCTCTCTTCCAAAGTGTCATCATAATGTTGGTAATAAAATTTTTATGATAAGAGTCAAAAGGATGCAAATAAAATATATTTTGAGCATCTTGTCTAATGGATATGAAAAGGTTGAACTGTACCAAAAAAATTGATCTAATGTGAGAATAAGTATGGTGGAGACCAGAGGTTTTCAAATTTTTAGTCTTGGGACCCCTTCACACTCTTAAAAATTACTGAAGACCTTCCCCCACCCTGGTACTTCTGCTTATGTGGGCTTTTTAAAACGATATTTACTGTATTTAAAATTAAAATGCATTAGCATTGTTATGAAAATAGTTTTGACCTTATGGTCTCACTGAAAGGGTTTTAAAGTTTCCCAGGGAATCTCTAGTCTACACTTTTAGAACCACTGTTAGAGTGGATAGCATGCTAGATTTGAAATCAAACCTGTGTTCAGGTCCTGTCACTGCTATTTACTAGCTCTGTGGCCATAGGAAGACCCCTAATTCCTTTTTATATATGTTACATTTAGCTATTGATGCACAAGTTGTATTCCCCATAAGGTCCTATTTTATTTTTGTCTTCATATCTCCAGAACCTAGCATAAGGCTTGGTACACAGCAGGTGCTTAATAAATGTTGCTGAGATAGAATCTCTCTGAGTTTCAGGAAACTCTAAAACTTAGTTAACTCATTTGAAATGGAATGAAATCTGCCTCCTTAGCAGGTACTCCTATACTGATGAAATCACAGTGCTGTGATGAATACATAAAGAGTTTATTTTATGGGATATTTCTACTTTCAGTTTTGAGGGATATTTCCACTTTTTAGTTAGCAAATCAGTTAATTCATACAGAAAAATATCAGTCAACTGATTTGACAGTCTTAAAGTAATTAGAAACATGGATTAAATCTCTCTTAGAGTACACATGGACTTTTCTTTTAAGAGAAATCATTAAAGAAAATAGTTTCCAGTTTCTCTGAGTGAAAAGCACTTAGAAACATAGATTATGAGATTTAGAATTGAATAAATGAAACTATATTTACATAAACAATTACCATAGTCCTAACCTTGTATGTCTGCCCTGAAACTCTTCTCTGTTTAATGGCCTACTGCCAAATAGCAAACAGTTCCCCACTTCTTAAATAATATTTTAAATAAAAGCTCTTTAACAATAGTCAGAGAGGAAAACACTAAAACATTCATAAAATTCTCTGTGCTGAAATGAAAGAAGGCTGGGGATTTGATCTCATTTCATGTGTCACAGCTCACTCTAGTCTTTGTCCCAATGTCCTACTTAGCACAGTACTCAGGTTCACTTACAGGTCTTCCAAATAGATTCAATCGTGCACGGTCAGTGTGCAGGTTGAAAGAGCTCTTCGTAAGGTGGGAAAAGTAGAAGGTTGGCTTTGGTTTGGTTGGACACATGAACTTTGAACAAGAGGAAAATGAAAATCATCATTTAAAATGAAATGATGATCAGTCACATATTTAGAGCTTTACTGAATAGGTGGGTGGGGAAGAAGAGAGAGAATTGAGCTTATCTGCTCAAGTCAATCACATAAGTCCATGTTTTTGCAAATGTACTTAAAGGCATCTTATAACAGTATCATATTGAAAAGTTCTCACGTTGTTGGAGAAATATAAAAGATTGCTTCATCCAAGGGAAGTGATTATCTTTTGCCTTACACTCAGGAAACAGACTTTTGGAGTTTAGCATTTTTAATGACATCAGTTCACAAGGATGAGTTCTACTACAGCATGGACAAAAAGGAAAAGAAAGTCTGGGTGAAATAACTATTTGTTTTATATCAATTGCTTTCATCAGCAAATACATTCCTTTAGAACCTATTATGTGTATGAGAAAACATGAACAAGAGTCACAAAGTATGAAAACATATGAAAGTGTGGAAGAATTGTGAATCATGAAGAGAATACACATATGCTGATCGAAGCATATCATTTTTCTAAAACTATTAGAATCAAGAGTGGCACTTGGGCTACCCAGAGAAAAACTTGGTAGACTGCTAGAGCCCTATGGGGATTTTAAAAGGAATATCATGTGCTTTTTCCACCACCATCACAGATAAAACCCATATAGAAACTACTTCCCTACTTCTAAACACCTGAGCAACCAATCTCACGGGGCAAATTAGGAGCACCCTGAACAAGAATTGGATTTTTCAGAGATGGAAACTAGCACCTCCTTGGAAACCTTAGCTAGGAGCTCCTCAATATCCTTCTCAATGTTGATGATTGTAAGGTGCCTGTGGGACTGCCTCATGGGCACATCATTGGCATCCAACAGGAACTCCTCCAGGTTTCAGCAGAAGTCTACTATGCACAGGAGACCAGATGATGAATTTCAGGTTAGCTGTCAGAGAAGTGGTTATCCTACTAGGGACTAACAGTGTCTCTCCTAAGAAGGTAAAGGCTGGATGAACCTTCTCCTCATTCACCTCACAGTTCTCAAACAGCACAAAGTCGGGTTCAAACCCATTGACCAGTCAGGCAGATTTCAAAGATTCAGAATCTCTCAATTGTTTCCATTTGTTGGTGGCTGAACTGGTTGCAGGGAAAGATGTACATAAAAAGTTTGGGCCACTGATGCAGTTCACTCAGCTGCATGCAGTCAGGACCATGGGGCCTCTGAGCAATGCCAAGTTCCCAATGGACAGTGCCTTACCCTGTAGGCCAGCTGAGAAATTGTGAACTGAGCACAGGTCTGCCACTGCATGTACATGCTGGTTCCAATCAGAAGGCACAGAGAGCAAAATAAAAAAGGAGCCCCAGGAAGCAGCAGTCATAAATCACAGACTCTCACAGTATCAAGTACCATATGCAAGCAACTCTGCCAGATGCTGTGGGCAGTAACAAACATAAGATATGTTCACTATTCTTCGCGGATAAGTCATTTCATCTTCCTATAAAGTACCTGTTTTGCATTTAAAGTGCTTCATAACCTTGTCCTTCCCACCTATACAGCATTCTTACATTTTACTTCCCTCCACATACTCTCTGTGACTCAGCAAATTTGCCTTCTTGAACTTCCCAGCATGTGACACTCCATCTCCCACCTCCAGGGGCCACACTTCAAGCCTGAAATCCTTTCCCTCCTTCCCTCTGCCTTCCAGATTCCCTTGCTTCCTCTAAAATTCAGCTTCTACAAGATTTCCTGGTACTATCAGCTACTAGTGCCTTCCCCTCTGAGATTATCTCACATCAACTCTGAATATATCTTGTATGTACCCAGCTTTTTATATGTTGTCCCCTCTCACCCACTAGAAGGTATATGTCCTGAAAACAGATCATTTTGTTTGTCTGCTTGTATTATAACTTTATTTGTACCCTCAGTGTTTATTAAGCAGAGCGTCTAACACATAGTAATTACTTAAGAAACACTTATTGATTCTCTGACCCTCCATTATATCATCTATAAGATGAGGATAGTAGAAAAAGTAGTCTCTGCCTCTCAAGGTAGCTATGCTAATGTATATAAGGTACTCTGCAAACCTAAGAAGGGCATAAAATATCAATTGTTATTAATTATGTTATGGTAGATGTGGTTGCAATGGTAGTCGGTTGTTTGATTGTTTTGTCCAAATCTGTGGATTTCATCAATGTGGGGAATTCCTGATATGGAAACTCTCTCCATCAACATATATCAGCAACACCTTAGTAATCTCTATACTTAGATGGATGCCTGGGAGCACTTAGAAATGGAGTAACTTACTCAGGGTCACATAGTCAGTATATGTTAGGAAGTAGGACTTGAACCCAGGACTTCCTGACTCCAAAGTCAGAATTCTAGCTGCTATGCCACAGCACTTCTCCATTATGCATTTTAGTAATTACAATCAATTTGAAGATATGGATAGGGATGGGGTCCTCTAAGCTAGTTTCAGGACCAAATGAAAGTGTCATCACACACACACACACACACACACACACACACACACAAAATGTAGTGAAAGTTGAGCTTGGTTGAACTTTGTCATTGGAATCCCAAAGGGCATTTTTGAATAATAAGTAATTTGGCTCTTCCTTGAAGAGTCCAGACAGTTCACTGTTTGACTTTGGCAGCCCTTCTCCTTTTGAAAAGAAAATCTGTCCATTCTGACTGGTGAGTTGGCAAATACTTGGAGGGAACACCTGTGCTCTGGAGCCAGCATATGGGCTTTGAGGGCCTATTGGCAAAACATTTTGCCTGCAGGTTGTTGCAGTCAAGAAAACTTTGCAAGAGAAGCTGATATAAAACAAGCAAATCTCTGTTCAGTTAAGAAGTTTTTTTTTCCTTGTCAAACATATTTGCTATTTTCAGTGATGGCAAGAATCCCTTGAGCATTAAAATAGGAAGACATGATTCCTTCTAAGTTATTTACCTTTTATGCATATGTACTCTTTTCCCAGCTAGGCCATGAGCCTCTTGGTGAAAGAGAAAAATGTATCCTAACTCATTGTAGTCTGCATATTCCCAATGATGACGGTGATGATTATGATAAAAAATAAATAACTAATGTTTTTATAGAACTTTGAAGTTAATAAAGTGCTTTACCTATGTGAACTCATGTGATCTTCACTAAAACCCCATGAAATAAGAGCATAATTATCCTCCTTTTACAAAGGCTGAGAGATACCAACTGATTTGCCCTGGGTCACCCAGTTTGGAAGTTTCTCAGGCAGGATTTGAACTCAGGTCTTCATGACTGCAACTTTATCACTATCCATTCCACCACTTAACTGGCTTAATAAAGGAGGCTACCTTTTAATATTTTTGGTTGTATCAATAGTCAATACACATAGTCAATTAATTCATGTTAAGAAATATCACACAGCATAGTAGAAAGAAGCAATATATTTGGATTCAGGAGACTTAGGTATGAATTCTGACCCAGGCAGACACTAGCTGTGGGACAGCTATTTGTGTCTGTGTCTTTTAATCTCACTGTGTTCAGAGTTTCCTCTAAGTCAAATGGAAATGACAGTACTTATACTTCCAACCTTATAGGATTATTCTGGGAGAAAAACTTTGTAAATTTTAAACTACATTAGTAACATGAGCTATTAGTATAAATTATTATTATTTATTAAGATTGTGTTCACAGAATCAGAGAGTAAAGCTAGAAGGGACTTTAGAAGTCATCTATTCCAACTTCCTCATTTTATAAATGAAGAAATAAGATGAGGAAAGACATGTGAGTTGCCCCAAAATACACATCTATGAAATGGCAGAGCCCTTTGACTCCAAATTTGGCACCACATTTCACAATGATGTTGAAAATGTGACACAAATCCCTTTGCTTCCAGAAAAAAATCATGTGCTTCAAAATGTACTTAGTTCTTAATATATATGTATATTTATTATTCTGTTACTAAAACTATATTTTCTAACCACCAAAAGGTGTCCAGAAGGTATAATTTTTTTCTTACTACATATGA
This sequence comes from Trichosurus vulpecula, assembly GCF_011100635.1. Taxonomy (NCBI): domain Eukaryota; kingdom Metazoa; phylum Chordata; class Mammalia; order Diprotodontia; family Phalangeridae; genus Trichosurus; species Trichosurus vulpecula. The sequence continues at coordinate 85,413,958 of NC_050578.1, read as the reverse complement.
CACATTTTACACTCATATTTTACCTGCCTGGGGAGGGGCGGGGTAGTTGTTGTCTTTTCCTCGAGTAAACAGTTTGGTTGACTAGGTACAAATATCTTATGTGTTAGCCTAAGGCCAGCTCCTTTGGCAGACAACGTTTCTAGAGTCCAGTTCCCGTGCAATACAGTAGTTGAGATTAATGATGTGTTAAGGGACTCTGCACCGTAGGTGGTAGAATGGGTGATTTAGTGGCAAAGCTGTGCAAATCAATCTCCATCAGATCTTGCAGCTATCTTTGCAAGTTTGCAGAAAAAAGAAAAAAAGAAAGAAAGAAAATCTTTCTGGTCATTTGCATTATCAGGGACAATGCTCTGTGCCTTCAAGAATCAGTTCAAGAGGAAGTTTCTCCATGAAGCCTTTCTGAACCTCTATCTCTGTTTTCCTGTGAATCTGCTTCCCCATCACCCACTTCCAGGCACTGCTCCCACAGAGCTAACACGTACAAAAAGAAGTATGACACAACGAAAATTGAGGAAAAAAAATTAGAGAGCACTAAAACTGGGGAGGTACAGGAAGGATGAAGGAAAATAGGAGAGCTTTTAAGAAAGAGGTAGGGAATGAGGAGAGAGTGTTTTCTAATGGGTCACAGGAAAAATACTGGAGATGGAGTGTGATTTCAGTATTCTAATTTGATTTTAAAGCAGTGTTCTTGAAGGATAGTAATATGAAATAAGGCAAGCTGAAAACAGAGGTGGTTTCAAGGGTCTTAAATGCCGGGCTAAAGACCTTTTATTTTTCCCCCGAGAATACTACTGGGGAGCCACCAATGGTTTCTGAGCAGAGGAGTAACACCATCATTCTGGGTATAAGGGAATATAATTTTGTCATCAATGGAAAGAATGAGTGGAAGAGGGGAGAGACTAGAAGCAGTGAGACCAAGTAGGAGGCTGTTACAGCAATACAGGTAAAACTTGATAAGGGAACTAGAGTGGGCAGATGGAAGTAAAGGTATGAACTAAGTATCATATTTGAATGGGTGGGTTTCTTCCTTGTCAAGTATGGATATTGCCAAAATGCTTTCTTCCATAAGATAATTCAGCTGGAAAGCAGTTTGTAAAGTTTAATTCAAAATGGTTCTTTTTTAAAAAATCCAAATTAAAGTATGATCCTTTGTACTGATTTCTTTAAAATACACTATTATACAGTTTCTTTGACAATTCTAAATTACCATTTAATGTCTTATGACTAGTTATCCATTTTGTTCTCCATTTTGCTAGGAAAATTGATTTGGGATAAGAATTTTCTACCCTCTAGTGAGATAATGAAATTTCAATCCTATATTTGGACCACAGAAGGAAATTGTGACTTTACAGGAATTTGTATACATTGGTGACATTTTAGTGATCTACTCTTATTATCAATGCCAGCCAAAACACCATATTTGAGTGCTACCACCTCAACATTCATTGTGGTATCATATGAGAAAGTTTGAGAGGTTCTTGAGATGAGGTCAAGAAGAACAACTGGTCCCGCCCAAGTACACAGAGAAGAAATATGTTTTATAGAGCAATTTTCAAGGAAAAAAGGGAATTGATTTTCAAAATAATTCAAAATGGTAAAAATTCAATAGGAATGGAAAAGTTCATGAATATTTTTCTTACGAAAAAAGAACACACAAACACACAGGCAAACTTTCAGTGGTGATCATGTAAAGCAAACCATATTTTCATACTCACCCAAGTGAATTAAAGATATAGATAACAAGATCTTCTCCAGTGAAGACTGTGATGACTGAAAAAAAGGATATTACTCAGGGAAAAACACAACCTTAAAGTTCTATTCCGTAAATAGGTTACAAAGAATATAAGATTATAATATGACATAAGATCTTGGAGATAGCTTTCTTTAATTATCTTCTGGTTATAAATATCCCATGATGCATGATATAATATGACATATTCTCAACAAAAATATTATGAAGAAATATTATGCAAACTCCACATGGAAGTGGTAGGCGACAGACAATGAGGTTCCAAGACACCTATTTCCAAATATTTTTGTTCTAATTTCATCAGCACCAACTACTTACAAAAGACACAATGAGATTCATGGCTATCTAAAAGAGGGGGATTTAACAATTCACACAGGATAAAACCAGTATCAATAGCTGAAGAAATGATATTACTTAGATCAGTGGTGTTAAACTCAAATAGAAATGGGCCCACTAAATTTTACCTAAGCATCCCAGGCTGTATATTGACTTAGAAAATCCCAAACTAGTATTATTTATATGTTACTTATTTTTATACATTTTGTTAAATGTTTCCCAACTACATTTTAATCTGGCTCAGTATCACTGAGGAGTGGGGCCATGGGCAATGTGTTAACGCCTCTGACCTAGATGAAGGGCATGCATAGGAACAATCAGAGTACACACACACACACACACACACACACACACACACACACTCAATGCAGATGCACAAAGATCTGGATGCAAAATTAGATAAGGAGAAGGGAAGAAGAAAGTAGACTGACATGCATTTACCTCTTAGAATCCCTAGTTCCTTTCAAAACTTAGCTGAAATGGCAACTCAAAGGTCTTTTCTAATTGTCTATGAGTAGTTAGGCCTATCCCACGAAAACAATTATTTTGCAAATACATGTCTCTTCCAATAGAATACAAACTCTATGATGTCTGAGACAACTTCATTTTTTTTCCTTTGTATCCATCCACAGTGCCGGGAACATAGTAAGTGATTAATAATGCCTATTATATGGGGTATGTAGGTGGCACAGTGGATAGAGCACCAGCTCTGGGGTCAGGAGGCCCTGAGTTCAAATTTGTCCTTTGACACTCACTACCTGTGCAACCCTGGGCAAGTCCTTTTTGCCTTGCCAAAAAAAATGCCTGTTAAATGATTGACTAATATGAGAAATTACACAGCACTTTCTATGATCAAAATTGACCCCTGAGACAGAAGGTTATCTTTTCCATACTGGATTTCTCCCCAACAAACTACATAGCTTTACAACAAGAAATACTACAATGTCAGAAAAATTAAAACTGAAGTAATCCAGAGGGGAATAAAAAGATGCATGCCTGAAGAAAAAAGTTCTGTTACAAAGTATTATTTATAACATGTGACTAGAAAATGAGGTGGTATGGTCACAGAGCCATAATAAAAGATAACAGAGAGAAAACATGGGTTTTGTATGGAATATTAATAGACTTAAATGAAACCCTCCAGTGTCTTGGGCAAATGAACTATGGCAGCTCTATGGAAGGGCATGCCCAAGCATCCATACAGGATGAAAAGGCACGGATTATGATGGGTTACGATCTGTCCCCATGGAAGGAGTACCCACATCAATGAGAACATGAAAACAGCCACATATCAAAGAAAGCATAAGTCAAATCCTAAAATACCATCAATTAACAAAAAAAATTCTTATATCCAAAGTGTAACATGATGTAATAGAAAGGGCATTTTATTGTTAATGTATTGTTAATGCAATGTGAAGATCTTTCCCATCCATTAATAGGCCCATGTGACCTGCCTGAGTCACATGAGCCTGAGTCACATGAGCCTGTGGTGGGAGGAGCTTGCTGAATGGGTGGAGCAGGAAGGTATGAAGCAGGAAGTGAGACAGAGCGGTTAGAACTGGGAAGTAGAGGGCAGCCAGAGAAACTAGCATGAGTGAGAGAGGGAGCAATTTTGCTTAAGGGGGTTTGTTTGTGGGAAGGCCCTAACAGAGGAAAAGCTTGGGGATGGGGGTGCTCTCTGCATTGGTAATGTGTATAGACTTCTTGCTTACTATGATGGATTTCTTTATTACTATGATGGATTTGGCTTTCTGGTGTTTGAATAAATGTTTTGGTTTTGTCTTCCATGAAGAGAGTCTGATATATTTTGTGATTCAGAACTATGCTGACATATTCATAGCAGCTGCAGCCACTGTTGGTATCGCATTGGTGCTACAGGCATTGACCCTGGAGTCAGAAGATATGGCCTTGAGTCCCAGTAATACACTGGGGATAATTCTTATGCTACCTACTTACCTTATTGGGTTGTTGTGGGACAAGATCTTTATAAAGAATGTGAAAAGTACTAAATAAATGTAAACTGTTATCATCACTTTCTAATTTGTATTACACTTATTTTTTCAATATAGGTACATTTTGTCCTTCCCATTGGAATGTTAGTTCCTAATAGACAAGTACTGTCCTTCTTCCTTATTATTCTAGAGCTTAGCACAGCGCCTGGTATAGAATAGGCACTTAATAAATGCTTAATTGATTCATTCATACATTAAAAAAAGATTAATTACTTATGGCATTCAGAGCATTATTTTAGGCACCAGGGGAGATGCAAACTTTAATATGTGATCTTTCTTCATAATGCTTGCAGTCTACTAGGAAGATAAAATACAGATAACTATAAGAAAGCTATTAGCTCACATTGCCATAGAACTTTAAGGCTGACAAAGTTTATTTATATGTATTAAAAAGCAATTTGGCATTCTACCCAGAAAATTATGAAAGAGTGTATGTTCTTTGAATGAGCTATATTCCAAAAAATTAGCCCCAGAGTCAGGAGGGCCTGAGTTCAAATCTAGCCTCAGACACTTACTAGTTGTGTAACCCCGGGCCAGTCACTTAATCCCAACTGCCTCACCAAAAATCTAGAAAAGACTAAAAGAGACAGAAAATGTTTATAGCATCTCTTTTTGTGGTAGCAAAAAAACTGAAAATTAAGGGGATGCCTAACAATTGGGGAATGACTGAAACAATTGCAGTTTAAAAACATAATGAAATACTATTGTGCTACAAGAAATGAAGAAATAGATTTCAAAGAGTCATGGAAAGACTCATACGAACTGATATAAAGTGAAGTGAACAAACCCAAAAGAATATTTATAGTCTAACATCAATGTGATAAAAATAAACTCTTCTGAAGACCAAGATAAACTGACAGAGAATGAAATGAGCAGAACCAGGTAAACAATTTAAACAATAACAATACTGCAAATGCCAACAACTTTGAAAGCTGTAAGAACTCGGAGAAATGCAATGACCACCCATGATTCTATAGGACCTACAATAAATGAACAAATGAGTGAAGCAATCAATCAATAAACATTCAATATGTGTCAGGATGAGTGATTTTTTTAACATGGCCAGTGAGGGAATTTGTTTGGTTTGATTATGCATTTGTTACAACGAATTTGGTTTCTTTCTTTCCTTCCTTCCTTCTTTTTTTTCCTTTTTCTTTTTGTATTTCCTTTTTAAAAAAAATTTGGAGGGGGGAAGGCAGGGCAATTGGGGTTAAGTGACTTGCCCAAGGTCACACAGCTAGTGAGTGTGTCAAGTGTCCGAGAAGGGATTTGAGCTCAGGTCCTCCTGACTTTAGGGCCAGTACTCTACTCACTGTGCCACCTAGCTGCCCCCTTTCTTTTTGTATTTCTAGTGTTTAGCACAATTCCTGAAACACAGCAGGCTCTTAATAAATGCTTAGTAATTGACTGATTGAGATGAGAGGCAAGAGGGAGAAGAAAATAGATTCTTGTTCATTAAAAAAAAAATAAAATTCAACTTCAAAGGGGCCTACAAAGAGCTTCACACATATTATCTAATTTTATCCTCACAGAAACCCAAGGAGGTTGTTGCTATTATCATCCCCATTTTACTCATGAGGAAACTGAGGTTCAGAGATGTTAAATGACTTGCCAGGGTGTCACAGTTAAGAAGTGTCTAAGATAACACTTGAACTTCAGTTTTCCTGAGTCCAAGTTCAGCACTTTCTACACTATACCATACTGTTTCCCAGAAATGCAATACAAAATTATAAAACAGAGCTTCTTGAAGAGTCCGCACTTCCCAGTAAATTACAACTCTTTGAGGTCAAGGATCAACTGCATCTTTTCATTGAATTTCTGTTGATGCTTAGCTGTGTTTTGCACGTAGTGCTCTATAAATGATTTTTAAGTGAACTTAAGATGGCCCATGGTCACATATTTAGCTTAGATTGGTTCAGTCATAAAGCATATATGAATCGAACATTTTTGGAAATATGCATTACATTCTAATTTATCATATCTTCAGCATAGAGAATCAAGGCACATCATTCATTCTATATATTCTTCCAAATATCAGAAAATGACTCAAATATATGCACACACACACACACACACACACACACACACACACACACACACCCTTCCCTTCTATGGGGAATTCAGGGGTGTATTCAGTGCTCAGCATAATGCCTGGTGTATAGTAGGTGCTCAATAAAAGCTCATTGACTGACTAAAAACCCAAAGTAAAAACAATGAATTATCAAGAAAAAAATCCAATTCCTAATCCCTAACATGCTCATTGAGAACCCCCTTTCCAAATACCCAACATACTCCTGACAGCAAGGTCACTCATATGCTTTTGCAACAATTCAACTCTGCATCACAACCCCGTTGCCCTCTCCCAATACCTCAGGCATCCAATTGACAGAAATTTTCTTAGGCTGTGATAGCAGTGTTGCTAGCACTCCGAGCTGCAATAGAGCTAGATTAGAGACAGAAGAACTGAGAACTTAGGAGTAGTACACACATGTACATCTGTGAGGCACTCTACTTAAACCTGTAGGAAAGTGCCCAGCATAAAACAGAACCAGTTCTAAATACCCAGAAGTCACTTAATGCATAGACCAAGATTGGTGAACCATGAATTGCCCAGCAGGGGAGGAGGCTAGGACATTTTGAGATCCAGCCACCAGAGAAACTTCCATCAAAAGGTGGGGAGTCAAAATATGAACAATAGAGGAAAATAAGGTGAGAGAACTGAACTGATCAATTATCCCGGGAGGAAAGAAAAATTCAGTTAATTATTTTTTATCATAACAGAGAAGATAATTAACATCAGGGGAGGAATGCCTTCCAGATCAGGTAAAGGAGTTCAGTTATTTATGAATAAGTATTACATTAAAAAAGAAAATAAATAAACACTTGATGAAGCAGGAGACCCCGTGGATTCCTTAGATACCATGGGATCACTACAAGATGTGCCTGAATTGTTTAAAAGAGAAATATGAACCTTAAAAGAAGAGTTTATGGTCTGCACAGCAGAAATAATTGGCAGAATAAAAAATCTTGAATCCATAAAGCAAATCTCACCAAAGAAACAAAAAAGAAGACAATTGATTGGAAATGCAAATACATGGATATAAAGAACAATGTGACAGAAAAGAAGCAAAAATAATTACCTTAAAATGTAGTATGATCTCAATACAAGCAAGGCTTGTTGATCTTGAGGCAGGATGCACAGATATAAATTAAGTACTTTAGGTCTCTCAAGTATTTGGCTATTGGGAGTGTAGTGAAAGACAACGAAAAGTCATGGATAACTTAACATTGTGAAAGAAGGTGATTGAAAGAACAGTAGTATCCTCAAGAGAAATAGTGAGGTATGAAAAATGGATTTGGAGAATGGGTAGCTAGTCATTGGGGAGTCTGCTGAACCATGAGGTAATGACATCCAGCAAGAGCTAGTAATGAAACACCAGAGTTCTGGAATGACTAGAGTTGGATAAAAAAGAGTGAAAATCATTTGCATAGAGAGAATAAGTGAACCTATGAGAGTGGATGAGATCACCAAAGAAGAGAGAACAGCGCTTATAGAGAAAAAAGGCCAGAGCATAGACTCATGAGATGCCAAACAAAGGCATTAGGTCATAGATTCTTTCTGACTCAATGTCTACAAGAACATCTTGATATTTTACTAAGTGGAAACTAAGTAGCACTAAATAAAATAAAAGGCAATTATGAATGTAAAAGCAAGAGTCTTAAAATGTCAGTGATGATTCATTATTTCCTATGTTCACAGAGCATTCTCCCAATGTTTATTTGCATAATATCTTTCCGGTTTCTTCATCTGAAATAAACACTGTTTTGCATTTCAGTTAAAACCATAGAATCGTGGAGCTGGAAAAAATCATAGGGAAAGAGATTGGTGATTGGGCCAATTAATAAGTCCCAAAGGAAAGCACCCTAAAGGGGAAAGAGGGCATGTTTGAAAGTGGGATCTGAGAGAGTAGAAGGGACTCTGTGTTAAGAAAAACCAGAATTCGGGGGCAGAGTCAAAATGGCAGCATGAAAACAGTGTCTTACCAGAGCTCTCTCACAAATTCTGTCAGATACCTCTAAAAAAGTGAATCTGAGCAGATCTGAGAGAGTTAGAATCCACTATTAGACTGAGTGTGGCAAATTTTCAAGCCAGGAGAGTCTACAGGGTCAACAGGATAGATCTGTAGGTTGGCAGAGTGGCTGGCATGTGGAGCTGCAGCAGACCACACCAAAGTGGGAGCATCTGTGGAACCCCAGCCATCGATCAGGCTGGGAGAATGCTGGCTGTGCAAAACTGGTGGTGCTCCCCCAGCCTCTCAGTTCAGGATGGGAGTCCGTTGGAGCTACGAGAGGCAGCAGTGCAGCACCTGAGGCTGAGAGAGCAAGTGCTCCTGAGGCTTGTAGCCCACAGTCTAAAGGTTTGAAACTTGGCTTTTTTAACTTCCTGGAGCCATGATTACCAGCTCAAATGTCTCTCACCCCTCTCTTCCTCAACCAGATAATAATCCCTTGGGAGAAACCCCAAAATAGAAAAGCCAGAAGTGGGGCTCCAGCAGCCAACCAACAGGAGCTCCTGAGCCCCAGGGGGGTGGAACCAGCAAGGGTCAACACAGGAACCCAGAAATGCCTTAGCACAGCCAGGGGAAGTGGCTTGCACCTGCATAGACAGCTGCTGAGACCAGCCATGCTGCAGCACAGCCCTAGGGGAAGAGGAGACTTCCAGCAGCCAGACAACCCTTCCCCCATACCTCACATGGTGACACCCCATCCCAGGGAAACTTAGAAAGATCTCACTGGGCCTTGATTCTTAGCACACACCAGCCAACTCCACCTGAGCACCAGGTAAGCAGCAGTAGTGTATAGCCTCTAGCTGACAAAACCAGAGGCCAGAGCACACAAAGCCAGTTATCATGCCCGCAGTTCACAGCACAAGAAGCTTGGGACAGAGCCCACTAAGACCCAGAAGCAGAGATCCATTTTATAGCAGGAAAAAAGATAACCAACATAAAGTAGTAGTCCAGAAAACCAAGGACCATTGATTCTTTTTATGAAGATAGGGAAGATCAAAATACCAATTCAGAAGAGGACAGAATTGACATTATAGCCACATCTGAAACCTCAAAATGGAATTTGAACTGGTCTTAAGCCCAAAAATCATTCCTGGAAGAGTTTAAGGAGAATTTTATAAAACAAATTAGAGAGGTAAAACAAATGGGAAAAAAATCACTGATGAGATCAAATCTTTAAAAAGTAAAATTGGTGAAATGGTTAAGGAGATTCACAATCTAATTAGAGAGAATGAGGCCCTTAAAATAAAATTAACCAAATGGAAAAGGAGGACCAAAAGCTAAAAGAAGAAAACAATTTGTTAAATATTAGAATTAGACAAGTAGAAGTTAATGACTCTAGGAGGCATCAATAATCAGTCGAATCAGAATGATAAAAATAAAAAAGTGTGAAATATCTTATTGGAAAAGCAACTGACCTGGAAAATAGATCCAGTAGAAGCAATCTAAACATTATTGGTCTTCCAGAATGACATGATGAAAAAAAAAGCCTGGACAGTATCTTCCAAGAAATCATCAAGGATAACTTCCCTGAGGTCCTAGAACTGGAGGGTAAAATAGTCATCAAAAGAAACCACTGATCACCCCCTGAAAAAGATCCCAAATTGAAAACTCCAAGGAATATTGTAGCCAAATTCCAGAATTAATCAGCCAGGAAGAAACAATTGAAATATTGCAGAACTACAATCAGGATCACACAGGATCTTGCAGCTTCTACATTAAAAGACAGGAGGAATTGAAATATGATATTCTGAAAGGCAAAGGAGCTTGGACTACAACCAAGGATCAACTATGGAGAAAAATTGAGCATATTTTTTCAGGCAAGAAGATGGATATTCAGTGAAAAAAGGGAATTCCAGACCTTCCTGATGAAAAGGCCAGAGCTCAATGGAAAATTTGATCTTCAAATACAAAACTCAAGAAGGACATAAAAAGGTAAATGGGATGGGAGGGGGGATCTTGTTAATCAATAAGGGCAAATTGTTTACATCTTTATATAGGATTATATTGTTTTATATATGTTTTATAATATACATATATATACATATACATGTCAATCTTGAAAATAGTACAGTTAATACGACAGTTGAAAGGGACATACATAGGCTGAGGGTGTCAGTATAAAATAATTGATATAACAATAAAAACATAATTAAGGGGTGTAAAGGGATGGTTCTGGGAGAAGAGGTAAGGAGGTGGTAGAAAAGGGTAAATTACATCACATGAGGAGGTACAAAAACATATCATAGTAGAGGAAAAGAAGAGAAGGAGAAGAGCAAGGATTTATGTTTTACTCTCATCGAATTTGGTTCAAGTAGGAATAACACACTTTGATAAGTGAAGAAATCATACTTGTCCTACAGACAGTAGGAAGGGAAAGGGGAAAGAAAAAGGAGGGAGTTGGTCAGAAAGGAGGGAACAAGTAGCAAGGGGAAAAGGGTAAGATAAGGGAGGGGAATCAATAGGGAGGGCAAACTGAGGAAGGTGGTGGTCAAAAGCAAAACTCTTTTGAGGAGTGGAAGAGAGAAGGGAGAAATAAAAGCATAAATGGATGGGGGTGGGAATAGGATGGAGAAAAAGACAAAGATAGTAATTATAACCCTGAAGGTGAATGGGATGAACTCTCCCATAAAATGGAGGCAGATAGCTGAATGGAATAAAAACCACAAACATGCAATATGTTGTTTACAAGAAACACATTTGAAAAAAGGGAATACATACAAGGTAAAGGTAAAAGGCTGGAGTAGAATGTATTTTGCTTCAGCTAAAGTAAAAAAAAAAGCAGGGGTCACAATCCTAATCTCAGACAAAGCAAAAGCAAGATAGATCTAATTAAAAGAGATAAGGAAGGACAATATATCCTGCTAAAAGGCACCACAGACAATGAAGCAACATCATTATTTAACATGAATGCATCAAGTGGTATAGCATGCGAATTCTTAGAGGAGAAGTTAAGGGAGTTACAAGAAGAAATAGCCAGCAAAACTATGATAATGGGGGACCTGTCTTGGTAATTAAAGTGGGACCTTTTTTACTGCTTTAGAATGCTAAATTAATTAAGTGTCTTTGATTGAGTCTTACTAACTGCAAAACCCCAGGCACACACCCTTTAACTAAGTGTAAGGCCCCCCACTCACACCCTTTTGCTGATTAGGTGTGAATCTTTTGATCCCTGAACAGAGTATAAAATCTCGAAGCTTGGTGTTCTGTCTGGGGCTCTCAGTCACTGGAAGAGTGACATGGGACTCTGGGCAGCTGCTCTAATAGCCTCCTGGCTTCTGAACCCAGATGTTGATGCTTTCCTGGTAACTATGAATTGTGATTTGGTCTGTTTATATTGTGTATGCTAGTATTTGCTCTGAAGTTCAGGTTGCTGGCTTTTCCTCCTGAACTAAGTGAATGATATTTGTATGTTGGATTAAAGTAAGACTATTAACCACTTAACATTGCTTTCCTTAGTAAAGCAGATCAAAAGAACCTGTGTTAGTAGCCTTCTGTTTGCTGGGGGTTGTTGCTTTTACACAGCCAAAGTAGCTGCTAACAGGATTGTTGTTACAGCACCTCAAAATTCAGCTCTCTGAACTTGATAAATCTTACCTCAAAATAAACAAGAAAGAAGATAAGGAGGTGCATAGAATTATAGAAAAGGTAGATATGATGGACCTCTAGAGAAAACTGAATGGGGATGAAAAGGAATATACCTTTTCCTCAGTAGTACATGGCACATACTCAAAAATTAACCAAGAATTAGGGCATAAAAACCTCACAATCCAGTACAGAAAAGCAGAAATAGTCAATGCATCCTTTTCAGATGCAAAAATAAAAATTATTTGTAATAAGGGACCATGGAAAGACATAAAAATTAATTTGAAACTAAATGATCTAATCACAAAGAATGAGCAAGTCAAAGAACAAATCATAGAAACATTAATAGCTTCATTCAAGAGTATGAAAATAATGACACAACATGCCAAAACTTATGGGATGCAGCAAAAGCAGTTCTTCGGGGAAGTTTTATATCTCTAAATGTTTACGTGAATAAAATAGATAAAAAGGGGATCAGTGAATTGGGAATGAAGCTGGAAAAGCTAGAAAAAGAACAAATTGAAAATCCCCAATTAAATACCAAATTAGAAATAGTGAAAACCAAAGGAAAAATTAATAAAGTTGAAATCAAGAAAACTATTGAACTAATAAATAAAACTAAGAACTGGTTTTATGAAAAAAAAACAATAAAATTGAAAAACATTTGGTCAATCTGATTTTAAAAAGAAAGAATAAAACCAAATTACCAGTATCAATAGGGAAAAGGGTGAATTCATCTCCAATGCAGAGGAAATCAAAACAATAATTAGGAATTATTTTGCCCAGTTGTGTATCCATAAATTTGACAACCTTAGGGAAATGAATGAATATTGTAAAAAATATAAATTGCCCAGGTTAACAGACGAGGAAATAAAATACCTAAATAACCCCATGTCAGCAAAAGAAATTGAGCAAGCCATCAATGATATCCCTAAGAAAAAATTTCCAGGGCCAGATGGTTTCACATGTGAAATATACCAAACATTTAAAGAACAATTAATTCTCATACTCTGTAGACTATTTAGGAATATAGGGGAAGAAAGAATCCTATGAAATTCTTTTTGTGACACAAATATGGTACTAATACCTAAAAGAGAAAGAGTCAAAACAGAGAAAGAAAATTATTGAACAAATTCCCTAATGAATATTGATGCAAAAATTTTAAATAAAATATTAGCAAAAATATTGCATCAACTTGTAATGAAAATAACACACCATGACCAGGTATTTATTCCAGGAATGCAAGGCTGGTTCAATATTGGGAAAACTATCAGCATAATTAATCATATCAACAACAAAACTAACAGAAACCATAAGATTATTTCAATAGACACAGAAAAAAGCTTTTGACAAAATACAACAACCATTCCTATTTTAAAAAACACTTCAAAAATACTTGAACACATTTAAAAACTTTCCTTAAAAACACTGGAAAGCATAGGAACAAATGGAACAAACGGAACCTTCCTTAAAATTATAAGTAGCATCTACCTAAAACCATCAGCAAGCATTATCTGTAATAGGGATAAGCTAAATGCATTCCCAATAAGATTGGGGTGAAACAAGGATGTCCATTATCACCCCTATCATTCAATTTGGTACTAGAAATGTTAGCTTTACCAGTAAGAGAAGAAAAAAAGAAATTAAAGGAATTAGAATAGGCAAAGAAGAAACTAAGTTACCACTCTTTGCAGATGATATGATGATTTACTTAGAGAATCCTATAGAATCAAGTAAAAAACTACTTGAAACAATAAAAAATTTTAGTAAAGTTGCAAGATAAAAATAAACTCATATAAATTCTCAGCATTCATATACCCTACTAACTAAGCCAAACAGCAAGAGATAGAAAGATAAATTCCATTTAAAGTTACTATAGACACTATAAAAATATTTGGGTGTCTACTTGCCAAGAGAAACACAGGGCCTATATGAACACAATTACAAAGCATTTTTCACACAAATAAAGTAGGATCTAAATAAATGGAAAAACATCAGTTGCTCATGCTTAGGCCAAGTTAATATAATAAAAATGGCAATTTTACCTAAATTAATTTACTTATTCAGTGCCATAAAAATCAAACTACCAAAAAGTTATTTTACAGAGTTGGATCAAATGATAACAAAATTCATCTGGAAGAACAAAAGTTCTAGAATATCAAGGGAATTAATGAAAAGAAATACTATGGAAGGTGGCCTAGCCATAACAGATATTAAACTGTATTATTAAGCAGCAGTCATGAAAACTACTTAGTACTGGCTAAGAAACAGAGTGGTTGATCAGTGGAATAGCTTGGGTACACAAGACACAATAGCCAACAACTATAGCAATCTACTCTTTGATAAACCCAAAGAATCCAGCTTCTGGATTAAGAATTCACTATTTCACAAAAACTGCTGGGAAAATTGGAAAATAGTATGGCAGAAACTGGGCTTAGACCAATATCTTACACCATATACCAAAACAAAGTCAAAATGGGTTCATAATTTAGGAATAAAGGCTGATATTATAAGCAATTTGGGAGAGCAAGGAATAGTTTACCTGTCAGATTTATGGGAAAGGGAAGAATTCATGACCGAACAAGAGATAGAGAATATTACAAAATGCAAAATGTATAATTTTGACTATGTTCAATTGAAAAGTATTTGTATAAACAAAGCCAATGCATCAAAGATTGGGAGGGAAGCAGAAAATTGGGAGAAAATCTTTATAACCAATGTCACTAATAAAGCCCTCATCTCTAAAAATATACAGGGAAATGAGTCAAATTTATAGGAATACAAGTTATTCCCAATTGAGGAATGGTCAAAGGATATGAACAAATAGTTCTCAGAGGAAGAAATTAAAGATCTCTACAGTCATATGAAAAAAAATGCTCTAAATCACTATTGATTAGAGAAATGCAAATCAAAACAACTCTTAGGTACCACATATCTCCTGTCAGACTGGCTAATATGACAAAACAGGAAAATGATAAATGCTGGAGAGGATGTGGGAAAATTGGAACATTGCTACATTGTTGGTGGAGTGGTGAACTGATTCATCCATTCTGAAGAGCAATTTGGAACTATGCCCAAAGGGCTATAAAGATGTACATACCCTTTGACCCAGCAATACCAGTTCTAGGGCTATATCCCAAAGAAATCATTCAAGTGGGCAATGGATCCATATGTACAAAAGTATTTATAGCAGCTCTTTTTGAGGTGACAAAAAATTGGAAATCAAGGGGATGCCCATCAATTGGGGACTGGCTAAACAAATTGTGGTATATGAATGTAATGGAAAACTATTGTGCAATAAGAAATGAGGAACAGACAGACTTCATTACAACCTGGAAAGATTTATATGAACTGATGCCTGGTGAGGGGAGCAGAAGCAGGAGAACATTATACACAATTACAGACACACAGTCTCTGTAAGGACTAACTGTGATAGACTTGACTCCTCTCATCAATACAAGGTTCAAAGACAGCTCCTAAAGGCTCATGATGGAAAAAAAGCTATTCACATGCAGAGAAATAATTAGAGTCTGAATGCAGATTGAGGCAAACTATTTGCTCTTTTTTCCTTCTTTTTTGGTTTCATTTCTCCTCTCTCATGATTCATTCTATTGGTTATAATTCTTCTTTACAACTGGAGTATTATGTAAATAAGTTCAATGTGAAGGTAAATGCAGAATCTACATTGGATTACATGCTGTCTTTGGGGGAAGCGAAGAGGGGAAGGAGGTAGAGAAAATTTTGAATCCAAAAACCTGTGGAACTGAATCTTGTAAACTAAAAATAAAAAAAAAAATAAATTAAAAAAAAGAAAAAGAAAAACCAGAGCTCACACAGCAAGCAAATTGAAAAAGGATAGGCAGAAGACCCAAAATCAGACAGCAGAAATCCAAACCTAGGAAGACCAGCAGGTAGTCAGAGAGAATAAATTTGTCTAATTCAACATCTCTGCCTAAAGCAAGAGGTTGAGGTAGTTCTAGATACAATCCCTCTTCTTTGAACTTTACCCCAGAAATTAATGCTAGGACTTGGTAATGTAGTCGGGTGGAATATCTCTACCAATGTGTTGCATTAATCAATTATCCAATCAACCAGCACTTATTATGTACCTTCAATGCACTGGGCATTCTGCTGGGAATAGGGGATATACAAAGCATATAAAGAATATAAAAAAATACAAATGAACATATTAAAGTATAATAATAGTAATAATAATAGCTGGCATTTATGTAGGGCCTACTATGTGTCAGGCACTTTGCTAACTGTTTCACAAACATTATCTCATTTGATCCTCCCAATAACTTTGGGAGTGTTTCAACAATCCAGCTAGCAGCTTCTGTGGGGGTGTAAGATCCACTCACAGCCAGCACCCAGAAAGCTGCCAACAGCACAGTTTCTTTTGATCTGCTTTAATAAGGAAAGCAAGGTGAAGGGGTTGGCAAACTTATTTTAATTAAGCACACAAATATCATTCACTTAGTTCAGGGGAAAAAGCCAGCACCCTGAACTTCAGAGCAAATTACAAACAAATTACAAACATCAACAGACAGACCAAATACAGATTCATAGTTACCAACATCTAGGTTCAGCCCGGGAGCTCGGAACAAGGGCTGACCCAGAGTCACACGCACCACCACAGCTGCAGGTAGAGCTCCAAAGAACAGAAAGTCAACCCCTGGTTTTTATATCTTTTTCAGCATCAGGGGTGAGTCACACATGCAACTCACCCAGGTGACCTAGAATCATCACAAAGAGGTGGACTTAAACCCACATGGTCTAAAAACCTCTGCTCTCCCAGACATGTAAACTAGGCCCTCCCTGGAGTTAACCCCACCTTGGGCCCCACCTTAGCTGCCAATCCACACCCACTAAGGTTTTATACCTAATAGGGGTTTGGGCCTGGGGCTTAGCACCTAGCAAGGCTCAATGAATTACTCAAAGGGAACAAAAGCCAAACTATTCAAGGGCACTTGTTGAACTAAGTGCTAAGGAGCCCATTTTGCTTACCAACACAGGTAGGTACTGTTATTGTCTCCATTTTACGGTTGGAGAACCTAAGGCAGACAGAAGGTAAGTGACTTGCCCAGGGTCGCACTTCTAGAAAGTACCTGAGGCTGCATTTGAACTCAGATCTTTCTGACTTCAGTCATGGTACTCTATCAATCATACCACTGTGGCCAGAATGGCCTTTGTTTTCTTTGGGTGGCTCAGTTTATCTCATTGGACCTTGCTGAATGCTGGGCTTGCTGCTCCTCTTCCAGGGCAGGAAGCCCAGAGACCCATACCTGTGAGCAGAGAACTTCCTGTGACCTCTTCCGGGGCAGGAAGCCCACAGACCATGCCTGGGAGCAGAGAACTTCCTGTGTGATGAGTCATGGGGCTGGCTGAGGGGAGGCGTTGACTCCAGAGCCACGCCCTATTGGGTGTTAACCTAGTGGAAGGGGCCAACTCAAGAACCAATTGGCCCTGGTCATTCAGGCAGCGCTTGATGATGTCAAAAACTCTATAAGAGGGGAGAGGACAGCTTGAAGAGTCCTCTTTCTTTTTCCGGTTGGCGCGGGAGCAGTGGCAAGCTGGGCCAGCCCTTGCTCTCGGGCTGAGCCCAGATATTGGTAACTATGAATTGTATTGTGTCTGTCTGTTGATATTTGTAATTTGTTTGTATTTTGCTCTGAAGTTCAGGATGCTGGTTCATTTCCCATGAACTAAATGAATGTTCTGAACTTCGGGATGCTGGCTTTTTCCACTGAAGTAAGTGAATGAATCTGTATTGGGTCTGTTTGTTGATATTTGTAATTTGTTTGTATTTAGTTCTGAAGTTCTGGATGCTGGCTTTTCCCCCCGAACTAAATGAATGTTGCCTGTATGCTCCCCTGAACTAACTGAATGCTGGATTAAAGTAAGCTGGTCAACCCCTTCACTGGGCTTTCCTTGTTTAAGCAGATAAAAGGAACCTGTGTTTTCCCAGTGTGCCAGCAACCTCCTGGGTGCATCTTATGCCCCCACAGAAGCTGCTAGCCAGATTGTTAAAACAACCACCCAGGTAAATACAAGGTAGCTTGAAAAGACAAGCACCAGTAATTGAGATAATCATGGAAAGCCTCATGTAGGAGGTGGTATTTGAGTTATTTCTTGGAAAATGTTCAGGATGCTAAGACATGGGGGTGAGAAGAAATTTCATTCAGATGATAGGGGATGTCCAGTGCAGAGGCATAGACATCAGCATGGGTGTTACATCTTCTCCATATATTATGTCACCTCTCATATATTATTGTCAGATCTACAATTCTGCTAGTCTATTAAATGCTAGAGGCACTCAGATGAGCTTTAAAGGAATACGAGATGCGAAAATTTAGAGAACCTATCCCAAATATTCACACAGACTATTTGTGTCCAACCTGTGGTAAAACATTCCAAGTTCATTGATAAGCCATAGCTGGACACACTGTAACTTGACCCTAGCATAATGATGTCATTTTGGTCCTCTTTGAGAACAAAAGACAACAACCAGAGGCAGTTTTCTCATCGATATCTCTCTGCTCATTTACGATAAGCAACAATATAATGTTGTATGAGATCAGTGTGAAACTACATGGTACAGTCACAACAAAGACATTTAGATCATGATCCTGAAGTAGAGTTATTCCAAGTGTTATGCTGCATCAACTGAATGATGGGGAAAGTCAATACCATCCTATCTGCCAGTTTTTTTAAGGTATTGCATGTATTATCTACATTTTACCAATAATGAAATTGAGGCTTATATTGATAGGATTGTTTGTCCACTGTCACAAAGTTGGTAGGCAAAAGTAGGATTTGAACTCAGATTTTCCTTCCTCTAAGTCCACCACTTATCTACTATGCCAATCTAAATTATCAGATAGACTTCATTTTATATTTATACATTTTATTTTTCTTCAGTTAACAAGAATGCATTTTGTTTCACTTCCATCTTTCTTTCTCAATAGAGAGACAGAAAAACAAAATCCTTAAAAACAATATACATTGTCATTCAGAACAAATTCCTACATAGGTCATGTCCAAAACTGTCTCATTCTGCATTTTGAATCCATCAGCTTTATGTCAGGAAGTAGGTAACTATCTTTATCATCAGTCCTATGGAATTACAGTTGGTCATTGCATTGACCAGAGTTCTCGAGTTTTTCAAAGTTGTTGGCTATGCAATACTGTCTTTGTACAAGTTTTTTTTTTTCCCCTGCTGGTTCTGCATACTTCACTCTGTATCAGTTTATACAGTCTTTGCTAAGTTTCTCTGAAACTGCCCATTCATTTCTTATAGCACAATAGTATTCTATTATATCACATAATTTGTTCAGTTATTCTCCAGTTGTTGGGCACCTCCTTAGTTTCCCATTCTTTGCCATTACAAAATGAACTTTTATAAATATTTTTGTACATATGTGTCCTTTTTCTCTTTCTTTAATCTCTGGGATACAGACCTCGTAGCAGCATAATTGGATCAAATGGCATGCACACAATTTAGCAACTCTTAAGGTATAGTTTCAAAATGTTTTCCAGAATGACTGTATCAATTCGCAGCTTCATCATCATTGTATTAATGTGCCAGTTTTTCTACAGCCTCTCTAACATGTATATCACAGAAGGCAAAGGAGATTGGAGTACAACCAAAATCCACTATCTAGCAAAATTGAATATAATCTGTCAGGGGAAAGACGTACATTCAATAATGTAGGGGACTTCCAATCATTCCTGATTTAAAAATTAAGACAGAAATAATGGAGAATTTGATCCTCAAATACAACACTCAAGAGGAGCATAAAAAGGTAAACAGGAAATAAAAAAAGTTATTCAATAAGGTAAAACTGTTTATATCCCAAAATGGGAAAATTATACTTGAGAACTGTATCTTTAGAAGGGGTATATGCATAGACAAAGGGTGTGGGAATAAGTTCCATTTGATATGATGATAAATCAATTAATTAAGGAGTAGGGGGAAAAGGACTGCACTGGGACAAGAGGAAAGAAGGAGGCAAAAGGCAGAAGAGGGTAAATTAGATCACATGAAAAGCCACAAAGACCTATTACAGTAGAGGGAAAGAAGGGAGGAGAGAGCACTGTTTGAACAGCCAAAGAAAGTGCCTGGAATTGAGAGATGGAACAGCCAGTTTGTGAAATAGCCAGGAGGCCAATTTCACTGGGTCAAGAAGAGTATACGTTAAGGAATAAGGTGTAAGAAGATAGGAAAAGTAAGAGGGGTCTAGGGCATCAGGAGCAAAGATCCTGAAGATGCTGATTGTGCTAAATATCTCCTACCCCATTTCCCAATCTTAGAATGTATCACCTACTCTACCACCACTGCCCTTTTGAGCTATACCCTGATTCAGCTCCAAACGCAGACTTACTTCCCAATTAAAGCCTGCTTTTGAATAAGGAACTGAAGGTTTATCTGGTACAATAAAGAGTAAGAAGGATATAACATTTATTTTTTTTCTCAATAAAACCTAAATGATAAAACCAGAATTTAATTAAAATGTCATTACTCATGCATTTTATTTTCCACATTCTTTCCACATTTCTATGAGTTTTTCATTATCATTCAGTTTTTAACAAGGGGAAGAGGAAAGAGGAGTATATTTGGGGGGAAACATTTTCAAATAATTAAATTGGCTTCCCATCTCAATGCAAGTGAAAGCTTAGAGGGAGCAGCTATTCTCCTAAGACAGAGGTGGAGAACCTGGGGCCTCAAGGCCACATGTGGCCCTCTAGGTCCTCAAGTGTGGCCCTTTGACTGAATCCAAACTTCACAGAACACATGCCCTCACATGCAGGTCATTATTGTGAGAGAGTAAAACAATACACTTTTATAAATAATAATTATTTATGCTTTTATAAAAATATCACAGAGACCTTTTCTCCTGGACTACAAGCACTTACCAGACACAAATACCTAACATAAATATGCTTCTTAAAGTAAAAAAAACAACACTTAAGGACGAGCCATCTGATTTAAACATAACCCTATGTAATAATACCATCACTTTGCGAGTAAGTAAAATGCAACACTTGTTTCATTAAAAATAATAAGAATAATAATAGAATTTGGTACCATTTCTAATACCCATAAACTTCCACCAAAATCTGACTCTGTGGTCATATAATGATTTGGAAAGTGATTCTGGATTTTCAAAGAAGATGCCAATAAAATAGAAGTTCTTGGCAGCTCATATAAGGCATGAAAAGATAGCCTGCTGACAAACTCAGTGCCTAGTCCCCAAGGACAAGCCTTTAAGTTCAGAGAAAGTTATCACCTAGTTACCCACAAATGATTAGTTTTTTCTTCACCATGGCAACCCTTTCTAAGTCCATCTGCCAAGAAGTAAAGGGGTTAGCCTCCTAAATGCTCATCTGATAAAAAATATCAGGAGACATAAAATGGTGAAAAGGATGCTTAACAAAGGCATTTGTACCTGTAATTGAGAAGATCCATCTCAGAGTTGACTTCAGGAGAAATTACCAGAAGATGGTAAAGTCTTCCAGATGCTCTCATTTGCAGATGACATTATACTGATTTCGTCAAGCTCTAAGATAATGTAGAATTACCTAGAAGAAATCAAAAATCAATCAAAGGAGTTTGATCTAAAGACCAAAGACTAAAGACCAAGTGGATGAAGAATGTCTGTTGCCCATATGTCAATACACATTTGAATGGATCTCCTCCAATAAAGGGTTTTTTAACTAGAGTCTATGAACTTCTAAGAAAAATTTTATATCTATAGTTCAGTATATTTCATTATCTTTGTAATCCTATTTATTTTAAATTATTCAAAGAAAAGAAAACATTATTCTGAGAAGGTGTCCATGGGTTTTATCAGATTGCCAAAGGGATACATGACACCAAAAGGGCTAAAAACATACAGTACCTATTCTCTAAGAATATGTATCTCTGGAACAGATAGTAGAGATGGACAAAGATCTAGGCCCAGAATTGAAAAGGAGGAGGAGAGCAAGCTGGCTTGCTTTTAGGAAACTGTCAAGTTCTTTTACTGACTACAACTTTCCCATGAAAGTAATGGCCTATATTTCAATACTAATATTTTATCAGAATTGCTATTAGGCAGAGAGATGTGGAGCACTACTATGGGGGTGAGGATTGCAGAGAGGGCAAGGGAGAGGTGCACAGTAAATGTGATTCAGCTGACACATTGAATCAATGAGGAACTCTGAAAACAGGAAGAGAGGATATCACCAAGAAAATGTATGACAGGAAGAGAAGATGAGCTGACCACATGGTAAAGAGTAAAGGCTAATAGACAGACAACCAAAGTGCTCTGCTGGTACCTTGTACTATCAAGAGAAAGACAGCAAGCCTCGCTCATAGGGTGGGCACTTTGATGAACTTTTGGGAGAACTTGGACAAGAGTCACAAAGAAAGGGCCCACATGAATGGGTTGCAGTCTTCACTGTTATAGGGAACCCCCAAATGGAGGAGACCAGAGATACATGACTATTGAAAGTGTATTTGAGTAACTCCAAGACCATCTACCAAAATTTTTAAAAGATTCAATAAATCAATCAACAAGCACTTATTAAACTTCAAATTTATTCCAGGTCCTATGAAGACAGGATTCATTGGAAAAGACCTTGATACTGGGAAAGATTGAAGGCAAAAAGAAAAGGAAATGGCAGAGGATAAGATGGATAGACAGTATAATGGAAACAATGAACATGAACTTGGACATACTTCAAAAGATAGTGGAGGACAGAAGGACTCTGTGTGATATGGTCCATGAGGTCACAGAGAGTCAGACACAACTTAACAGCAACAACTCTGTGCTGGGTGCCAGGGGTATAAGTACCCTTAACCTCAAGGAACTTATATTTTAATGTGTGTGTGTGCGTGTGCGTGTGCGTGTGTGTGTGTGTATGTGTGTGAGTATACACACACATACTTATATATATATATACACATATGTATACATATGTGTATATACACAATTACTATAACTCATATGTTTTATATATTATATATACATGCATTCATGCATATATATGCACATGTTTATACATACACAGAGTTAATATTAAGCACAAGTAAATACAAAGTAGTTAAATACAAGGTAAGTTTGGATAGAGGGCATTAGCAATGAGAGGAAATCAATAAAGGGGTTACATAGAAGGTAGCTCTTGAGCTAAATCTTTGAGAAAGACAGGGATTTTATAAGGCAGAGGTAAGAAGGGATTGCATTCCAGGCACAGGATCTCACCATTGCAAAGACAAAGAGATGAGAGATGGATTGCATCACGTGTGAAACAAAGAGAAGGTCAGCTTGGCTAGATTTCATAGAGAGAAAGTAAGAGTACTACATGAGGAAACTGGATAGGTTGTAGGTCTTTAAATGCTAAGCAGAGAAGTTTATATTTTATCCTAGAGACAACTCAAGGGGCACTGGAGTTTATTAAGTAGGTAGGAAAGTGACTGGTCGGTTCAATATTTAAAGAAAATAATTTTTGCAGGAACATGGCAAATGGATTAGGAAAAGGAAATATCTGAGGTTGGGAAATCAATTCTGAGGTAAATGCAATAACCTAGGTAAGAGGTCATGAAGGCCTAAATGAAGGGAATGTGAATAGAGAGAATGAGTCAGACGTGAGTATTGACATGGAGGCAGAAATGGCAAGATTTGGCAACTGACTAGATATGTGGGTTTGAGAGAGAGAGACTAAGGAATTCAGAATAAGACCTTGATTATGAACCTGGGAACCTGGAAGAATGTTGGCTATTTCAATAGAAATAGGGGCATTTGGAAAGGGGGTGAAGTGGGGAATAACAGTCTCTGTTTGCGGCATGTTGAATTAGAGACAATTTCAGGACATCCATTTTAAAATATCCAGTAAGTGATTGGTGATGTGGGACTGAAATTCAAGGAAGAGACCTTGGACAGGGAGGGGTGGAGGTGGGCATAGACATATAGATGTGTCAGTCATCAGCATGTAGATCATAATTAAGCCCATGGGAACCGATGAGGAACCAGGAAAGAGTATTGATCTTCATCTCTGAATAGAATATGCATACTAATGAAATCAGATATTTTTAGTAGATATTCAAATACCTGTAAGATAGTAAATGAAACACTTCAGTAACTTAAAAAAATCTTGGAGGTCATTTGGTAAGTGACAGCAGAGTATAGTAGGAAAATGAAAAGCCTAAAAGCTAGAGGAACTAGATTCCAATCACTACCTAAGTGACTGTGGGCAAGTCATTTAAAGTCTGTGGGCCTCAGTTTCCTCATCTGTGAAATGAGGAGGTTAAACTGGATGGCAGCTAGATAGTACAATATATCGAGCACTAGGCCTAGAGTCAGCAAGACCAAAATCCAAATCTGGCCTCAGACATTTACTAGCTGGTTGACCCTGGGCAAATCACTTAAGCACTCTGTTTGCTTCAATTTCCCCAACTGTAAAATGAGGATAAACACAGCACCTACATTTCAGGGTTGTAAGGACCAAATGAGATATTTGTAAAGTGCTTAACACAGTGGCTGGCACATAGTAGGTACTATATAGTTATTCCTTCCCTCTCTTTCCATAGATCCACTGAGGTCTGTGATCCTTGTCATCAGAACCCCATGTCATGATATTGCTCAGGCATACTCATATCTGGGAGAACATATTAGAAAATGATTACTTCCCCATTTTTGCTCTGAATTGTATAGCATATAGCAGTTATTATGGTTACACATGGAATTAGGCTTTTTAAGATGATGAATATAATCCCATTGAAGAACTAATGTAATGATCCAAGCAAACTAAGACAAATCCATACTTGGAGTCTCATCTGTACTGTATACTTAAAAAACTTAAATAATAAATTAGGTCTGCATACAGAACTAATGAGAACACGGGAAATGCAGGCAGAAAAAAAGGGTGACTTGCACAGTCTACAGCTCAAAGTTACAGGCCACCAGCATAGGTTTCCAATTGCAGTCGACAATGGCATGAATCACTGCCTCCAGATAATGAATCACCTGGACTGTGTAATTGTTAGGAAGGTATTATTATAATGAGGCCTCCTAAGCTTGCGAATTTCACCTTGCATAAGAAAAAAGAAGCCCAGAGAAAAGAGTTAGACAGTTTCAAAATCGTACATTTTTCATAGAATAAGGAATCCTAATGTGTCTACTTGGTTGGTATTTGGGAAGTGGGTGAAACTGCCAGGTCAGATTTTTGTCTTTGATTATTTGGGTACAATTCTCACTGAAACCTTAAGGTGAAAATATCTTATCCATGCAGCCTCTTTAAGTCAAGATTCTCAAGATATAAATGCACTAATCTAGCTCATAATATCCATATAATGGAAGAATATACATTACTATATCACAGTAGCATAGGAGAATATACCATATTATATTACTGTATATGAAGACTATACTTTATTACTACTATAGATTTGCTTACCAAAAGCACTTTTCAGATATCATATATACATATATATATGCATATATATATATATATATATATATATTTCAAGATAACCCACTCTCCTGGCTTTGCTCCTACTTCTCTGACCACTTCTGGGTTTCTTTTTCCACATTTCATCTTTTTCCTTCCTTCTTACTTACCATATATATTCGTTACTATAAGGTCCTTTTCTAAGATTATCATCTCTTCCTTGGCAATCTCATTTATTCTCATGGCTTCAATCCTTATCTCTGTACAGACTACTCCCAAATACATCTTTATCCCTGATACCTTTCACAAGGCCCAATCTCAACTTCTTATAAGACATCTTCACTTGGACATACAATTGGCATTGGTGAAACAATAGTGCATGGAATGCCAGGCCTGAAATCAGCACAACTCATCTTCATGAGATCAAACCCAGGCTCAGACGCTTTCCAGCCATGTGACCCTGAGCAAATCACTTAACCCTTTTGCCTCAGTTTCTTCATCTGTAAAATGAGCTAGAGAAGGAAATAACAAACCACTTGAGTATCTTTGCCAAA
Organism: Trichosurus vulpecula; assembly: GCF_011100635.1. Taxonomy (NCBI): domain Eukaryota; kingdom Metazoa; phylum Chordata; class Mammalia; order Diprotodontia; family Phalangeridae; genus Trichosurus; species Trichosurus vulpecula. The sequence goes on along the minus strand of NC_050578.1, from coordinate 85,388,223 downwards.
GAAACCCAAAAAGGGGTGACAAAGAGTCAGACATGACTGTAAAACGACTGATGAAAACAAATGGCACTACAACTTCAGTGTCTCCAGAAACAAATTTATCAACAAACACTTCGACTACTGAACAGCTAAATGACACAGTAGATAGAGCATTGGATCTAGAATCAAAAAGGCCTGATGTGATTTCAGATACTTGCTAGCTGTATTTTTTTTTGCTCAGTCACTTCAGTCATGTCTGAATCTTAGTGACCCCATTTGTTTTTTTTTTTTTTTTTTGTAGCAAAGATACTGGAGTGGTTTGCCATTTCCTTCTCCAGTTCATTTTATAGATGAGGAACTGAGGTAAACAGGGTTAAGTGACTTGCCCAGGGTCACACAGCTAGTAAGTGTCTGAGGCTGGATTTCAACTCTTATAAAGATGATTCTTTTTGATTCCAAGTCTGGTGCTCTATCCACTGTACCACCTAACTGCCCTTACTAACTGTACGATTCTAATCGTATAGGTCACTATGCTTTTTTGCCTCAGTTTCCTCATCTGTAAAATGGAAATAATAACAGCACCCACCTGCCCCAATATTTGAGAGAAGAAATCAGATATCATATAGCACTTTGGAAACCTTAAAGCACAGTATGAACACTAGCTACCATTATTATCATTATTATTACTTTGAATTTACAGTTTCTATCAGAACTCGCTACTGTTTCCCCTGTCTTGTGTTCTAAACCTTGATATTTGACTCTGATCTCACTCCTCTCTCAATGCCTCTAATTTCTTTCTCTCCCAGATCTCTTGCATTTGTCCACTTCTTACGATTCTCATTGCCCCTACCCTACTAACAGTCGCTCTTAACCACAATGCTGGATATTTGCAATCACTTCCTAATAAATCTTCAAACCTTCACATTATTGTCAAATCTTCCTTATACACAAATCAGGTCTTGTCATTCTTCTGCTTGACATTCAGGTGCTGCCATCTCCGAAAGCCACCATGGTAAGTTTAGGGGAGCTACCATGGTGCGGTAGACAGAACACTGAGCCTAAGAAGTACTCAATACCTACTACCTCCATGACCTCAATTTAGCCAAATCACTTAACCTAACTGGGCCTCACATTACTTCTTTGTAAAATGAGGACGGTTAGGTTAGATGACCACTAAGGTCACTTCCAGCTCTAATCTATGATCTTACGATAATTCCTTAGATTCATAAAATTTGTCAAGGTTTGCAAGGCACTTTCCTCACAACAATCCTAGATAGTAGGTATTTTAAGCACTATTATTCCTTTTTTATATGAAAAAGAAGAAGAGGTTTGAAGCAGTTATAAGTTGCATAAGGGTAACTGTCATCAAGTATTCAAACCTAGGATTCTACCAAGGTTCGGTGTACTTTTTGCCAAACCTTACTGTCTCAAACCCTAAAATGGCTTCCTATAAACTAGTGAGCAATATTCTAATGTCTTAGCTTCATTCAAGAAGCTTTACCATCTTTCCAACTTATGTCATTACTACTATCCTCCCTCCACATATTCTAGTCTAGCCAAGCCACATTATGCCTCCCATATATACCACTTACTTTTGACCTTCAGACCTTTGCTGATACCAGTTCCTATGTCTAGAAAAGCCTCTTGTCTCCTTGAGCTGTTTAATTTCTAAATGCTCTCAAAAACATGATTTATGCATAATCTCCATGATGTTCACCCTGATTTGCCTAGTTGGCAATAACTACACTCCTTCATCCAGTAATTTGTTTACCCCCCTCTCGTACATTTATCATGTATTATTTTGAATTATCATCATGTGTCCTATTCTTCTACTGGGCTACAAGCTCTATAAGGGCTGGGATACCAACTCTGTTCTAAATTTTGTATATACCCCAGCACCTAGTACAGAATATCTAGCTCTCAATAGATATTTGTTGAAATGATTTTTTTAAAAAAATAACAAGTGACAATTTGGAAGCGTTAGGATTCACCCTTGAGCCCTTACTGATTCACAGAATAACCATAGGAAGTAGTATGAAGAGAAAGGAATGAGACAGGACTGAGGGGAGGGAGAAAGACAGAGATTTTTGAATGTTAAAAGAAGGTCCCTTCTAACAGATAACTGGAAAGAAAAGCATTTCACCAAGTTTTGCTAATAAGAGTATCATTTCCAAGATATATAAAGAACTGATTCAAATTTACATCAGAGCTGTTCTCCAGTTGATAAAATGGTCAAAGGATATGAACACACAGTTTTAAGAGGAAGACATCCAAGCTATCAATAACCTTATGAAAAGGTTTTCTAAAGCACTAATGGAGAATAAGTCTAAGATTCCATCTATCACTCAATAGATTAACAAAACTGACCCACCCAAAAAATGACAAATATTTAAGGGACAGCAGGAAAAGAGGCCCTTCAATGTGAGGTTGTGAACTTGTCTAGTCATTCAGGAAAGCAATTTGGAACTATCTACCAAAAGTTGCTAAACTTTGCATACTCTGTGACCCAGTGATAATACTGCTAGGCCAAAATCCCAAAGGAAATTTAAAAATAGTAAAAGGATATATTTGTAAAAACATATGTATAGGGGGTAGAGCCAAGATGGTGGAGTGAAAGCAGGGACTTGCTTGAGCTCTCCCCCAAAACATACCAACATACCTGTAAAAATGACTCTAAACAAATTCTGGAAGAGTAGAACCCATAAAATGGCAGATTGAAACAAACTTCCAGTCCAAGATAACCTGGAAGGTTGACTAGAAAGGTCTGTTGCACCAGTCTGAGATAGGACCACAGTCTAGCATTGGCCATGCCCACAAAGACAAGTCCCCAGCAAACCTGGAGCAGAATTAAGGACCACAGATGGTGGGGGCATCAAGTGGCTGATCAGAGGGAGACTGCAGGAATCTCTTCGCTGGTGCTGAGGCATGATCCTCTTGCTTTGCCTGTGTTTGGATCTGGGTCATAGTTCTGAGTGTCAGACTTGGAGTGAGGAAGAGACCTGGCATGGTGGAGCTTGTGGTGGCAGTGGAGTCAGAATCCTCCTCACAGTTAAAAGAAAGAAAAGAGTACTTGTGGGGAGAGTACTGGGCACACAGAGACAGAGCAGGAGCAGGCCCAAGGCTGAAGTATAGGCTGTGGTAGTGATCCCCAGGCCCCTCAGCCCAGTACAGGAGTCTGTTGGAGCTATGGGAGACACCAGCACAGAGCCTGTGGCCATGGGAGCAGCTACTCCTGAGACTTGCAGACCACAGTCTAAAGATTTGAAACTCACCTTCTTGAACTTCCTGAGAACCATGATGACCAGGTAAAATGGTTCACATTCCCCCCTTCCTCATACAGATAATACTCTCCTGGGAGAAACTCTGGAACAGAGAAGCCAGAAGTGGGACTTCAGTAGCCTTTTAGCTCGAGAAGCTGGGAAGAGGGCTCTTCTTGGGGTGGCAGAAGAAGACTAGTGCAGGAAGAGAGGTGCCCCAGCAGACCTCACCTCAGCAAAACAGCAGGAGTTCCTCAGACCCAGTGGGTGGATCCAGCAAACTTCAACACCAGGACTCCAGATGTGCCTTTGCACAGCAAGGGCAAGTGGCAGACACCAGCACAGACAATGGCTGAGACCACCATGCTACAGCATAGCCCTAGGGGAAAAGGAGACACCAGCAGCCAGATCACCCCATCTCCATACCTCACAAAACCAGAGGCCACAGCACATAAAGTCAGTAACCAGGCCCACAGTTCCCAGAACAAGATGCTTGGGACAAAGCCCCCTGAGACTCAGAAACAGAAATCCACTTTAAAAAGCCAGAAAAAAAACAATCACCATGAAAAAGCAATCCAGAAAACCAAGGACTATTGATTCCTATTAGGGAGACAGGGAAGATCAAAATATCAATTCAGAAAAGGATAGCATTGACATCATACCCACATCTGAAACATCAAAAGGGAATGTGAACTGGTCTCAAGCCCAAAAAGCATTCCTGGAAGAACTCAGGGAGGATTTTAAAAACCAAATTAGAGAGGTAAAAGAAAAAAAAAAAGAAAAAAACTTCACTGATGAGAATAAATCTTTAAAAAGTAAAATTTGGGAAATGGTTAAGAAGGCTCAGAATTTAATTAGAGAAAATAATTCCTTGAAAAGTAAAATTGACCAAATGGAAAAGGAGATATAGAAGCTAAATGAAGAAAACAATTCGTTAAAATTTAGAATTGGACAAATAGAAGCTAATGACCCTAAGAAACATCAAGAACCAGTCAAAAAAAGTCTAAGGAATGAAAAAGTAGAAGAAAATGTGAAATATCTAATTTGAAAAACAACTGACCTGGAAAATAGATTCAGGAGAGATAATCTAAGAATTATTTATCTACCAGAAAGCCATGATGAAAAAAGGAGCCTGGACAGTATCTTCCAAGAAATCCTCAAGGAAAACTTCCCCAAGGTCCTAGAAACAAAGGGTAAAATAGTCAGTGAAAGAATCCACTCATCACCCCCTGAAAGAGATCCCAAACTGAAAACTCCAAGGAATATTGTAACCAAATTCCAGACTTATCAGGTCAAGGAGAAAATACTGCAAGCCTGCCAGAAAGAAACAATTCAAATATTGTGGAACTACAATCAGGATCACACAGGATCTTTCAGCTTCTACATTAAAAGACAGGAGGAACTGGAATATGATATTCCAAAAGACAAAGGAGCTTGTTCTACAACCAAGGATCAACTTCCCAGCAAAATTGAGCATAATTTTTCAGGCAAGCAGATGAACATTCAATGAAATAAGGGAATTCCAGACTTTCCTGATGAAAAGGCCAGAGCAAATTGGAAAACTTGATCTTCAAATACAAAACTCGAGAGACATAAAAAGGTAAATGGGGGGAAAAAACTTTGTTATTCAATGATGGCAAATTGTTTTCATCCTTACATAGGATTATATTGTTTTATATGTGTTATTTATATGTCAGTCTTGAGAATGGTAGAATTATTAAGACAATTAAAAAAGATATACATAGATTGAGGGTATCAGTATAAAGTAACTGATGTGATAATAAAAAACATAATTAAGGGGTGCAAAGGGATTGTTCTGGGAGAAGAGATAAGGAGAGGATAGAAAGGGGTAAATTAAATCACATGAAGAGGCACAAAAAACATTATAGTAAAGGGAAAGATAGGAGGGAGAAGAGCAGGGTCTGAGGTTTACACTCATCAGATTTGGTTCAAGGAGGGAATAACATACTCTGATAAGTATAGAAATCAAACTTGTCCTACAGGCAGTAGGAGGACAAAGAGCAAGAAAGGAGGGATGATTAGAAGAGAGGGAGGAAGTAGCAAGGGGAAAAGGGTAAGATAAGGGAGGGGTGTCAATAAGGAGGAGAAATTAAGGAAGGTGGTGGTAAAAAGCAAAATTCTTTTGAGGAATGGAAGGGAGAAGGGAGAAATAAAAGCATAAATGGGGGGGGCAGGGAATAGGATGGAGGAAAAGACACAGAAATAATCATAACTGTGAATGTGAATGGGATGAACTCTCCCATAAAATGGTAGCAGATAGCAGAATGGATTAAAAACCATAATCCTACAATACGTTGTTTACAAGAAATACATTTAAAAGAGCGGGATACACATAGAGTAAAGGTGAAAGGCTGGAGTAGAATATATTATGCTTCAGCTGAAGTGAAAAAAGCAGGGGTAGCAATCCTAATCTCAGACAAAGCAAAAACGAAGATCTAATTAAAAGAGATAAGGAAGGAAACTATATCCTGCTAAAAGGCACCATAGACAATGAAACAATAGCATTACTTAACATACATGCACCAAGTGATATAGCATCCAGATTCTTAGAGGAGAAGTTAAGGGAGTTACAGGAAGAAATAGACTGCAAAACTATACTAGTGGGGGACTTCAACCTCTTCCTTTCTGAACTTGATAAATCTAACCTCAAAATAAACAAGAAAGCAGATAAGGGGTGCACAGAATTTTAGAAAAGGTAGATATGATAGACCTTTGGAGAAAACTAAATGGGGATAGAAAGGAATTCACCTTTTTCTCAGAGATACATGGCACATACACAAAAATTGACCATGTACTAATGCATAAAAACCTTATGATATAGTGCAGAAAGATAGACATAGTCAATGCATCGTTTTCAAATCATGATGCAATAAAAATAATTGTAATAAAGGACCACAGAAAGATAAACTAAAAATTAATTGGGAACTAAATAATCTAATCCTAAAGAATGAGTGGATGGAAGAACAAATCATAGAAACAATTAATAGCTTCATTCAAGAGAATGACAATAATGAGACAACATGCCAAAACTTATGCGATGCAGCTTAAGCAGTTCTTAGGGGAAGCTTTAAATCTCCAAATGCTTACACGAATAAAATATATAAAAAGGAGATCAATGAATTGGGCATGAAACTGAAAAAGCTAGAAAAAGAACAAACTGAAAATCCTCAATTAAATACCATAATAGAAATACCGAAAAACAAAGAAGAGATTAATAAAATTGAAATCAAGAAAAATATTTAATAAATAAAACTAAGATCTGGTTTTAAGGAAAAAACCAATAAAATTAATAAACTTTTGGTCAATCTGATTTAAAAAAGAAAGAAGAAAACCAAGCTACCATTATCAAAAATGAAAAGGGTGAATTCACCTCCAATGAAGGGGAAATTAAAACAACAATTAGGAATTAGTTTGCCCAATTGTATGCCCATAAATGTAACACTCTTAGGGAAATTGATGTATATTTACAAAAATATGAACTGCCCAGCTTAACAAAACAGGAAGTAAAATACCTAAATAACCCCAACTCGGAAAAAGAAATTGAATGAGCCATCAATGAACTCCATAGGAAAAAATCTCCAGGGCCAGATGGTTTTACATGTGAATTCTATCAAACATTCAAAGAACAATTAATTCCCAAACTTTATAGACTATTTGGGAAAAAAGGTAAAGAAGGGGTCCTGCCAAGTTCTTTTTATGGCACAAATATGGTACTAAAACCTAAACCAGAAAGAGACAAAAAGGAGAAAGAAAATTATAGACCAATTTCCCTAATGCATATTGATGCAAAAATTTTAACTAAAATATTAGCAAAAAGATTGCAGCAATTTATCATGAGAATAATACACTATGATCAGGTAGGATTTATTCCACGAATGCAAGGCTGGTTCAATATTAGGAAAACTATCGGCATAATTAATCATATCAACAACAACCCTAGCAGAAACCATATGATTATCTCAATAGATGCAGAAAAAGCTTTTGACAAAATACAACACCCATTCATATTAAAAAAAATTAGGAAGCATAGGAATAAATGGTGTCTTCCTCAAAAGTATAAGTAGCATCTACCTAAAACCATAAGCAAGCATTATATGTAATGGGGATAAGCTAAATGCATTCTCAATAAGATTGGGGGTGCGGGGAAACAAGGGTGTCCATTATCATCCCTATTATTCAATATGGCACTAGAAATATGAGCTTTAGCAATAAGAGAAGAAAAAGAAATTGAAGGAATTAGAATATGCAAAGAAGAACTAAGTTATTACTTTTTGCAGATGATATGATAATTTACTTAGAGAATCCTAGAGAATCAAGTAAAAAATAAGTAAAAAGTGAATCAAGTTAAAAAATGAGGTAATAAATAACTTTAGCAAAGTTGCAGGATATAAAATAAACCCACATAAATTCTCAGCATTCCTATAGATTACTAACAAAGCCCAACAGCAAGAGATAGAAAGAGAAATTCCATTTAAAGCTACTGTAGACACTAAAAAATATTTGGGAGTCTACCTGCCAAGACAAAGCCAGGACCTATATGAACACAATTACAAAACACATTTCACACAAATAAAGTCAGATCTGAATAAATGGAAAAATATCAGGGAAGGTGGCCTAGCCATGCCAGATATTAAACTGTATTATAAAGCAGCAGTCATCAAAACTACTTCATACAGGCTAAGAAACAGAGTGGTGGATCAGTGGAATAGCTTAGGTACACAAGATGCAGTAGTCAATGACTACAGCAATCTATTCTTTCATAAACCCAAAGAATCCAGCTTCTGGGTTAAGAATTCACTATTGCATAAAAACTGCTGGGAAAACTGGAAAATAGTATTGCAGAAACTGGGCATTGACCAATATCTTATGCTGTATGTCAAAATGAAATCAAAATGGGTTCATGACTTAGGCATAAAGGCTGATACTAAAAGGAATTTGGGAAAGCAAAGAATAGTTTACCTATCAGATTTATGGAGAAGAGAAGAATTTATGACCAAACAAGGGATAGTGAACATTACAAAATGCAAAATGGATAATTTTGATTATGTCAAATAGAAAAGTTTTTGTACAAACAAAGCCAATGCACAAAGATTGGGAGAGAAGCAGAAAATTTGGAAAGAATTTTTGCAACCTGTGTGTCTGATAAAAGCCTCATCTCTAAAATATACAGGGAACTCAGTCAAATTTGTAGGAATACAAGTCATTCCCCAATTGAGAAATGGTCAAAGGATATGAACAGGCAATTTTCAGAGGAAGAAATTAAAGATATCTATAGTCATATAAAAAAGTTCTAAATCACTATTGATTAGAGAATTGCAAATCACAACAACTCTTAGGTCCCACATCTCTCCTGTAAGATTGGCTAACACAAAAAAACAGGAAAATGATAAATGCTGGAGAGGATGTGGGAAAATTGGAAATTGTTACATTGTTGGTGGAGCTGTGAACTGATTCAGCGATTCTGGAGAGCAATTTGGAACTATGTCCAAGGGGCCATGGAAATGTGCATACCCTTTGACCCAGAAATACCTCTTGTAGGGTTATATCCCAAAGTGATTATAGAAGTGGGAAAGAGACCTGCATGTACAAAAATATTCATAGCCACTCTTTTTATGCTGGCAAAGAATTGGAAATGAAGGGGATGCCTATCAATTGGGGAATGGCTAAACAAATTGTGCTATATGAATGCAATGAATATCATTATGCTATAAGAAATAAGGAGCAGACGGACTTCATTATAATTTGGAAAGACTCATATGAACTGATGCTGAGTGAGGGGAGCAGAAGCAGGAGAACATTATACATGATTACAGACACATGGTATCTGTAAGGACTAACTTTAATAGACTTGGCTCTTCTTCTCAATGCGAGGTTCAAAGACAGCTCCAAAAGACTTATGATGGAAAAAGCTACATACATCCAAAGAAAAAGTTAGGGAATCTGAAAGCAGATTGAGGGAAACTATTTGCTCTCTTTTCTTTCCTTCTTTTTTGGTTTTGTTTCTTCTTTCTCATGTTTCATTCCATTGGCTATAATTCTTCTTTACAACTGGACTATTATGTGAATAAGCTCAATGTAAAGGTATATGTAGAACTTAGATTACATGCTATCTTGGTGGGGAGAGGGGAGGTGAAGGAGGGAGAGAAAACTTGGAACTCAAAAACTTGTGGAGCTGAGTCTTGCAAACTAAAACTAAGAAATAAATTTTTTAAAAAGAGTAGCTGTGGTCACTCACATACCACAGCTCAGGCCTTGAAGAACTGAAAATTTACTGAACCCTAGAAATATCTCTGAAAACAGTTGCATAAAACCCCTGAAGCTTGGGACAGTATACTGTCCACACTAGAAGCAGAGTTCTACCTTAACAAAGAACTCAAAAGTCAAGTAATTGACTGGGAAAATGAACAAACATTTTGGGGACAGGAGAGAATCTGATTATAGAATCTTGCTTTGGTAACAAGGAAGATCAAAACATGTAACCAGAATAAGTCAACAAAGTCAAAGTTACTACATCTCCAAAGCTCCAAGAAAAATATGAATTGGTCTCAAGGCAGGGAAGAGCTGAAAAAACAGTTTGAAAATCAAATAAGAGAAGTTGAGGAAAAATTGGGAAGAGAACTGAGAGTGATACAAGGAAAACATGAAAAATGAGTCAACATCTTTAAAGAAGACTCAAAAAATGCTGAAGAAAATGACACCTTAAAAATAGACTAACCCAAACAGCAAAAGTGGTCCAAAAAGCCAATGAGAAGAATGCCTTGAAAAGCAGAATCAGCCAAATGGAAAAGGAGGTCCAAAAGCTCACTGAAGAAAATACTTCCTTAAAAATTAGAACAGAGCAAATATAAGCTAATGACTTTATGAAAAATCAAGAAATTATAAAACAAAACCAAAAGAATGAAAAACAAAATAGAATACAATGTGAAATATCTCATTGGAGAAACCACTGAACTGGAAAATAGATCAAATAAAGATAATTTTAAAATTATTGGACTACCTGAAAGCTACAATAAAAAAAGAGCCTAGACATCATTTTTCAAGAAATTATCAAGGAAAACTGCCCTGATATTCTAGAACCAGTGAGTAAAATGGAAATGGAAAGAATTGAGCGATCACTTCCTGAAAGAGATCCCAAAAGGAAGACTAAGAGTATTGTAGCCAAATTCTAGAGTTCCCAAGTCAAGGAGAAAATATTGCAAGCAGCCAGAAAGAAACAATTCAAGTACTATTGAAACACAATTAGGATAACACAAGATTTAACAGCTTTTACATTAAGGGATTGGAGGGCTTGGAATATGATATTCTGGAGGTCAAAATAACTAGGATTAAAACCAAGAATAACTTACCCAGCATAACTGAGTATAATCCTTCACCAAAAAAATGTATCTACAATGAAATAGAGGACTTTCAAGCATCCTTGATGAAAAGACCAGAGCTAAATAGAAAAGTTGACTTTCAAATACAAGAATCAAGAGAATCATTAAAAGGTAAATAAGAAAGAGAAATTATAAGGGACTTATTAAAATTAAACTGTTTACATTCGTACATAGAAAGATGATATTTGTAACTCACGAGACCTTTCTCAGTATTAGGGTAGTTGGAGGGAATATATACCTACATATATCTATATCTATATCTATATATATATATATACATATATATGTGTGTGTATGTATATATATGTATATCTGTGTATATATATACATACATACATACATACATATGAGAGAGAGAGAGGGAGAGAGAGAATGCACAGGGTGACTTAAGCATGAAGGGATGATATCTAAAAAATAAAATTAATGGGTGAGAGAGGAAGCTACTGGGAGAAGGAGAAAGGAAGAGGTAGAATGTAGTAAATCACCTCACATAAAAGAGGGGAAGAGGAGGGAGCTGAGAGGGAATGAGTGAACCTTACTCTCATCAGATCTGGTTTAAGGAGGGAATAGCACACTCTAATGGTAAAGGAAATTTGAAGATCTTTACAACCCATTAATTGGCCTACATGTCCTGTTTATGTCACAAGAAGCCTAAGTCACATGTAGTAGGAGGAGCTTGCTGAGCGGAAAAGGAAAGTATGTCACAGAAAATGCCAAGAGAGCAGTTAGAACTGAGGGAGAGAGCAGATGTAGGTGAGCTAGCTATGCTCTCAGGGTGTTCGTGGGAAGGCCCCAGCAGGGAAGCAGATTATTTTGAGACAGAGTGGTTCTCTGCTGGGATATTGTGTATTGAATTCTTTGCTGCTATGATGGATTGGGCTTGTTGGTTTTGGGATCAGGTTCTCTGGTGTCTGCATAAATTGTTTCCTTCTTCTTACTTCTATATGGAGAGTCATATTTTGTGATACAGAACTACACAGGCATATTGACAATTATCATCTATATTGTGATTATTGCCTTGCTGACACATTTGGTGATGAGGATGGGACTGCAAGGTATAAAATCTCTATTTGGAGATAGAAGGCCTTTAGAGGCAGAAATGGTTATCCTAGGATTGGATGACATACCTTATTCCTCCCTAACAAGGGAATGGGCTAAAGGCACCAGACTCTGCAAAAACTGGGAATAGAAGCTACAGAGAGGAGAACCTAAAAATTTGGAAGGAGGTTTGAAAGAAATTAAAGTTAAGCCAGGGAGACAATTGCCAACAGAACTCTCTCAGACAGCCTGGATTTTACTCACAGCGTATCATATTATATATGAAAGCAGGGACAGACTGTTAAAGAGAGAAAACTCAGACAATTATAGAATCGCATACCTTGAATGAGAATATTTCTATACCATAGCAAGATGGGGAATCTTAGGTGACAGAAGGATAGATTATTGTTCAGGAATCAACTGATTTTGCTGTTACTTTGCCTAGAAGAGAGAGGAAGCCAAGGAGGTCAACAGTGTGTTTGAGTTCAGCCCAGGGTGAGTCTAGCTGCCCGTCAGGTTGCCATGGTGACAGGGGAAGAGAGTCAGGAGAGAATGATACAATATTAGGAGCTGAGGCATGAAATGATACTTTGTGGTATGATGCTCCTGAGCCAGAGAATGATACAATATCAGACCAGACTCCTCAGACAGAAGTGCACCCCATACTGCAAAGGATGAAAGAGAACCAAGAAAATCATACAGCATCTCAAGAAGTGTTGAAGGATTTTACACAGCAGGAAAACACAGATATCATGAATAGGTTTACACAAGAAATGGGAGAATTGTTAATATCTTAGACTGTGAGAATCAGTGATGAAGGGGGCCGCAGGGGTATCTATGGACAGTGTGGACTGTATGAAATTCATAAGCATTAGTCAGAATGTTTTTGTACACCAAGCTTTTAGGAATTATCATCTGCAAGAGGGTAACAGAAGGATTAGTCAGTTAACTTTAGCAGCAGAAGGATGTAACTGAGAGTATTCAACAGATTCTATGTGGCCCACTGCAGATAGACCCTGGTATTCACTTACGAACTGTATGAGAAAGTTAAAAGAGGAGGTAATGAAGACTGCTATTATGATGCAAAATGCAGATGCGTACTATAATACTTCCTTGGGAGTCTCTTATAGAAATTTAATGGTTAAGAAAGCTCCTCCTGCTTATAAACACCTAATTCTGACTCCACTAATTGGGGAGGTATGGCACTCCTTTTGGAGGTGCTAGATAAGATTTCACAGTTAAGTGACTTAGGAGACTGGGGAAAAGATAAATTTCCTCAGGAGGAGAGTGAATAGCCAGTGAATTCAATGTCAGAATAGAATGAAAAGAAATGTTTACTGCTCTATTGAGAGCAGGGGTAGATTTTGAAAGGATGGATAGTATTCCAACTAATGAGCTATACAAAATGTACCAAGATGAGAGGCTTAATAGCAGACAGAATAGAGAAGTAAGAACAGCCCCTACAAATTCTACAGATCTTGAACCTTTGTTTGCAAGTGAGTCACATCTTAAGGGATACTAGGAAATAGGCCAAGCCCCATCTCAGATTAAAGAAACACACAAACGGGATTACAGACCCCATATTAATGTGACTATATATCGGAAAAATGGATCAAATACTGTAACTAGGGCATTGATGGACACTGGGGCAGAGGACTCCCTGCTATATGGAAATCCTGACAAGTTCAGGCATAGAACTTCTATTACCATCACAGGACTAGGAGGGGCTGAAATATCACCAAACAAGTCAAACTAATGATGAAAATTGGACAGTCACCTGAGAAAGAATACTGTGGCCATTGTACCCATTCCAGGATACATCATTGGAATAGATATATTGAGAGGGATGACTGAATTTACCTGAAGGAAGAGACCAATTTGCAGTAAGGAAGACAGGAATTAATACAGTTTTAGTGGGAAAAGTAAAAAGTGGACCAAATCACTTTATCTGAACTTTCTGGAGTAATTACTTTGAAGCAGTATCATGTGCCAGGTGGGAAAGATGAAATTGCCAGTACTATAAAGGAATATGTTGAGGGAGGAGTATTAATCCCTACAACCATTCAAGGGAATAATTCTGTCTAGCCAGTCTGAAAGTCAAATGGAATGTGGAGAATGACAGTGGATTATAGACAATTGAATGAAGTGACTCCTCCTTTGTATGCTGCTGTTCCAGATACTGTTACCTTAACAGAAAGGATCCAACAATATGATGGGACTTGGTATGCAATTATTGATTTGGCAAGTGTTTTCTTTGTGATCCCAATATACTCCAAACAATCGGACCAGTTTGCTTTCACACAGCAAGGCCAGCAATAAACTTTTACCCAATTGCCACAAGGATATCTGCATAGTCCAACTATCTGTCATAGGATTGTACCTGAATATTTGGATGAATTAAAGCTACCTGATGTACAACTTACCCACTACATAGATGATATTATGATACAAGGAGAAAATGTAAAAGAAGTGGAGAAGAGCTTGATACTTTTAATTGAGCATATGAAAAGCAAAGAATAGGAAGTTAACCCTGCAAAGATTTAAGGGCCAGCTCAAACTATAAACATTTTGGGTATAAAATGGAATAAGGGACTGTGAGAAATTCTCCCACAAGCCCAACAAAAGATTCAAGATTTTCCTATCCCTACCAATAAGAAAGAGGCCCAAAAGTTTATAGGAGTACTTGGATATTGGAGACACCACATTCTGCATAGAGTTACTAGGGAAAAGTATGATTTTAATTGGGGATGTGAACAGAGTAAAGCTTTTGAAGAGTCCAAAGCTGCAATACAATTGGCTCTAGATTTATGGCCTACATAAAGTGGCCCAGTGGAATTACAAGTTACTGTACAGGATGAACATGCAAACTGGAGTTTATGGCAAAAACAACAAAGCCAAAATGTACCCTTAGGATTTTGGTCTAGGAAACTTCCTTCATCTGGAGCTCAATATACATCTTTTGAAAAGCAGTTGTTAGCTGCATATTGGGCTTTGGTAGAGACTAAACAACTGACTCTGGGCCATGAAGTGACATTAAGGCCTGGAATCTTGATTATGACCTGGGTAGTGAGTACCCCAGCATCTCACAGAATTGGACAAGTACAAGACACTAGCATAATTAAATGGAAATGGTATATTATATCATTAAGGCAATATTCATGACTTCGAAGAAGATCATGAGCATGCCTGAATGGTTTGGAATTGCAGGTTATAAGGAATCCTCTAAGTAGAAGGCAGAGGAATTAAAGGATTTATTCAAGCTCCAAAGTACCAGACCCAAGGACCAATGCCCCTAATTTGATATCACGGCCAAAATCTTTCAGAACCAGTAAGCCCATCTCACAACAGTAACCATGAGGTTACAGAAAAATATTATGGCGGCAAGCCATATTGTGCTTCCTTCCAATGCTAGGGCCCTTCTATAAGAAGATCACTCACCAGTCCCAAGCCCCTGCTCAGCACTCTCCAGCCTCTGCTGCTCATTCAGCTTCTTGGCTTCTTCAGCATCTGCTGCTTCAACTTCTGCTCCTCAGCTTCTGCTCCTCCAGCTTCTACTACCACGGCTTCTGCTGGTTCTCTTTCACTGCTCCTCCTTCTCCTGCTTCTCTCATTCTCCTGCTTCCACCACTTCTGCTTCTCCAAGCTCTGTTCTCTCTTTTTATATAGTCCTTAGCCAACATCTGATCATGTAGAAGGTCATCTGACTGAACAGAACTTAGGTGCATACCACTGGCTCTGGTCTTAGCAACTCCCCTTAGGGCCCTAGGGACTTTATGACCCCATTGGCTTAGCACCTAGTAATTAGGGTTTTGGGGCCCACTTAGGAGCAAAGATCTAATCAGACCTCCCTTTGTTGGCCCCACCCGGAGCCCTACCCGAAGCCTATTGAAATGTGTGGGAAAGATCTTCTCACTTACTGATTGCCTTTACATATATTCAGAATAGATCTAAAACAGGTAAAAATGGAGTTTCTGCTTTACATGAATCTATAGCAAACATAGATACTGAGATAAATGATAAACCCCTTGAACCAGGGCAACAGTTGATACAATCCTTGGTAAAATGGAGTGAATTATAAGATGGATTAACAGAAGAACAAAATAAACATGCATGGTATACTGATCAAACTGAAAAATATTTGGAACATAAAAGACATCAGAAAGCAGTAGCTTATAACCCATGTACTAAATGAACTTTGGAAAGTACTGGGATAGGTGGAAGTAGTCAACATGCTGAACTTATGGCAGTACTTCAAGCTATTAAAATAGAGAAAGGAGGACAGTGTCATATATTCACTGATTCATGAGTGGTAGCTAATGGGTTGGCTACATGGATGCCCATATGTAAAAATCAAAATTGGGAAACTCATGGTAAACAAGTCTGGGGCAAGGAACTATGGGAAAATATATGGGACATGCCTTTGGATACTAATTTGTCAGTTTTTCATGTAGACGCTCACATGGCCCTCACTGCTCCAGAACATGAGTACAATGCACATGCTGATCAACTAGAAGCAATTGCTACTGAACATAATATCCCTACCCTGACAACTGATGATCCACTTCTAGCAACATGGGTCCAAACAGCTGGCCATTTAGGGGTCCAGGCCACATGCCAGTGGGCACAGAATCACTGTATTAGTATCTCTCACTCATTGTTAAAACAAATAACAGAAGAATGCTTTATATGTCATTTGGAAAAGGAACAAACTGTTCCTTGGGTAGTAACTGAGGGGATAACAAGGGGGAAAGTTCCAGCCCAAATTTGGCAAATAGATTATATTGGACCATTACTCCAAGATAAAGGATGCAAATTTATATGTACTTCTGTTGACGAATATTCAGGTGTGCTAGTGGTTTATCCTTATAAGAATGCAACTCAGAAAAACACCTGTAAAACTCTAGCTATCATAAGTCTATATTTTGGAACTCCAATGCAGATTCAAAGTGACAATGGGTCACATTTCAAAGGTAATAAAGATGAAGAGATATTGTGTGTTGAATAACATAGAGTGGATATATCATGTTCTATATTATCCACAAGCATCTGGGTTAATAGAAAGAATGAATGGATTATTGAAAGAACAGTTAAGAAAGTTAAGTTCTAATAATCCGTGTCAACATTGGAAGGATAATTTGTTTAGTGCTTTATGTAATTTGAATAATAGTTAGGAGGAAGTACACCACTAGCCAGAATGATGACCCCAAATCTGAAATTAGAAAATGGCAAACACATAGGATCCCAGATATTGAATATTGGTCCATGAGGGAAGATGTCCCACCACTGTATCCAGGAATACCTGGTTCAGCAGGGTATGATTTACACTGTTTGGAGGACTTTTGGTTGAATAGAAAAGAGATAAGAAAAATCTCTACTGGGACATGTATGAGAATCCCTAAGAATCATTTTGGGCAGATATTACTTAAATTAGGATTAGCAGCTCAAGGAACACATGTATTGGCTGGAGTGACAGATTCTAATTATCAAGGAGAAATTATTGTGACACTCCAGAATTTGGGTAAAGAACCTATACAGTTTTGTAAAGTTGATAGAATAGTTCAATTAATTATTATTCCTTATGAAACAGTACCCCTTGAAAATTGATCCTCCTTCTGAAATAACTATCAGAAGAAAGGAAAGGTTTGGTTCTACTGATAGAACAAAATTGGGAGCTAAAGTATGGGTAAAACAGAAGCCAGATTATGTTTCAAAGGTTGCAGAAATTATAGCACATGGAAAAGATAATACTCTAAATGTTGTTTATCCAGGAGAAAATGATTATCAAATTGTATGCTTGACTCATGTATTCTATTGTGAATGAGGCTACAATTGTTTCCTTGTTTCTTTTTGGATTTTTGTCTGTCAAATTTGTTGTTAGATTTGTTTCCTGCAGGCTTAGTACCATGCACCTGCAGATGCCTTATCACTTAAGCCAGATGTCACCCTCTGATGTGTTTGGATGTCACCTCTGGACCTGTCCATGACTGTGGTGTGTCATCCCTGGACCTGATGTCAATCGAGTTCTGCTTGCTAAAGAACTGACATCTCAAATAAGACTCTTAACCTCTTGGGGCAGGGAGAACTCTACATCCAATTTCAGCAGTAATAAGCTATGGTGGACAAGACTCTTGCCCCTTACCCCAAGATTTTGAGCCCCATTTGTTCAAGGGGGAATGATGACTCTTTTTATATGCTTATTTTGTGTTATCCCTGTTATATTGTTGTAAAGTTCTGCTGACACCAGTTATTCCAAATCTCCTCTTGATTGCTCCATTGACATATGTAATGGATAAGAAAGATCTTGGGGCCACACATAATGGTAATTTAAATTTGAAGGTCTTTCCCACCCATTAATAGGCCCATGTGACCTGTTTACATCACAGGAAGCCTAAGTCACATGTGATGGGAGGAGCTTGCTAAAAGGAAAAGGAAAGTGTGTCACAGGAAATGCTAAGAGAGCAGTTAGAACTGAGGGAGAGAGCAGACGTAGGTGAGCTAGCTATGCTGTGAGTGTGTTTGTGGGAAGGCCCCAGCAGGGACATGGAGAGTTTGGGGACAGAGTAGTTCTCTGCTGTGATATTGTGTATTGAATTCTTTGCTATGATGGATTGGGCTAATCGGTTGGGGGATCTGGTTCTCTGGTGTCTGAATAAATGGTTTACTTCTTCTGCCTTCTATATGGAGAGTCTCATATTTTGTGATACAGAAGTACATAGGTGTATTGACAGTTATTATCTATATTGTGATTATTGTCTTGCTGATACACATATACACTCAATTGGGTATGGGAATCCTACCCTATCTTCCCCATGTTTCCCATATTTTCTTTCTGTTTTGGGACCTATATTTCTGATTGTATTGGTGTATAGCACAGGTGTGAAACAAGGACCCTGGAGTGCTACCCTAAGCAGGTTAAAATGTAATTGGGAAATAGTCAACAAATTAAATAAAAAATACTATAAGACATAGATTATCTTACTTTGTGGTTTTCTAAGTCAATATGATTGCATCCTGGGTCATCTCCAGTTGTCTTGAGGGTCACTGGATCCAGATGTCTCTGGAGGAGAAAGTGAGACTGGTGACCTTGAATAGCCCTCCCTCCCTCAAAGTCAACTGCAAGTCATGTCATCATTTCCCTGATGCTATGGTCCACTTTGAAAATAAAGGACAAACGCAACAACCCTACAGCAAAGTAGGGGGGAAAGGGATTGAAACAGTAAGGCAATAATAACAATGTAGATGATAATTGTCAAGATGCCTATGTTATTCTGTATGGCAAAGTATATGAGACTCTCCACATAGAAGGTAGAAGTAAGCCATTTATTCAGATACCAGAGAACCATATCCCATGACCAAATGCTCAGTTCCCACAGCCAGTCAGTCCACTTCATCATAACAGCAAGAAACCCAAAACATTCAATACATCATATCACAACATGGAGCCTCTTTATTCCAAAACCTCTCCGACCCCCTGCTGAGGTCCTCCCCCAAACAAACTCACAGTACACCTAAGTCAGCCTGTTCAGTTCTAACAATCATGAGGGCAGCCATTAGAAGCCATTAGTAGCCATAACATCTTTCTCCCTCTATCTGCATTTCCTGTGACATAATTTCCTTCACCTGTCAGGAAGCTCCTCCCACTACGTGTCCTATGCCTCCTGTGATGTAAGCAGGTCACATGGCCTATCAATGGGTGGGAAAGATCTTCAAATCCAAATTGTTACTACAGGGATAAGAGAGTGGGGGATGATAGAAAGTATGGCATATTGGGGGAGGGGTAATTAGAAGCAAACGATTTTGAAGAGGGACAGGCCAAAGGAGAGAATTCAATAAGTGGAGGGCGGGATAGGATGGCGGAAAATATGGTTAGTCTTTCATAACATGACTGTTATGGAATTGTTTTGCATGACTACACATATATAACCTATATTGAATTGCTTGCCTTCTCAATGAGGGTGGGTGGGGAGGGAAGAAGGGAGAGAATATGGAACTCAAAGTTTTAAAAACAAATGCTAAAAATTCTTTTTACATGCAACTTGGAAATAAGATATACAGGCAATGGGGTATAGAAATCTATCTTGCTGTAATGATAATGTAAATTTGAAGATCTTCCCCATCCATTAATGAGCCCATGTGACCTGCTTACATCATAGGAAGCCTAAGTCACAGGTGGTGGGAGAAGCTTGCTGAATGAGAGGAAATGGAAAGAGTGGAGCAGGAAACACTTAGAGCAGTTAGAACTGAGGGACAGAGCAGATGCAGGTGAGCTAGCTGTGCTGTGAATGTGTTTGTGGGAAGACTCCAGCAGGGGGAAAGGTTATGAGATGGAATGGCTCTCTATTGTGATATTGTGTATTAACCTCTATGCTACTTGAATAGATTGGACTTAATGGTTTTGGGATTGGGTTTTCTAGCATCTGAATAAATGTTTTCCTTATATCTTCTATATGGAGAGCTTGTTATATTTTTCAATTCAGAACCATGGCAGCATATTTATAACAATCCCAAGCATTGTGAATATTGTGTTGGTGATACACTTGCCCTACAGGAAAATAAAAGAGAAGGGGATAAGAGAAGGGTGGAGTGATAGAAAGCAGGACAGATTGGGGAAAGGGGTAATCAGAATTCATGCCATATTAGAATGGGGGGAGGGGAGAGATCGGGAGAAAATTTGGAACCAAAATCTTGTGGAAGTAAATGCTGAAAACTAAAAATAAATTAATTAATAAATACAAAAAACCCACATATGTATAGCAATTTTTGTGGTGGAAACTAAGGGGCTGCCTATCAATTGGGAATAGCTATCCAAATTATAGTATATTAATAAAGTAGAATATTATTATATTCTAAAAAATGAAAAAAGAAAGAAGGATGGAACCAAACATTTACTAAGAGTCTACTATGTACTAACCACTGTTGTAAGAGGATCATTTGAGCCTCACAACAACCCCAGGAGGTAGGTGCTACAATTATGCCTATTTTACAGTTGAGGAAACTGAGGCAGACAGCAGCTATGTGACTTGTGTAAGGTCACACAGCTAGTAAACATTTGAACTTAGGTTTTCCTAGCTTTTAGGCCCAGCACTTTATCCATGAGTCACTTAGAAATTTGTAAAGACTTGTATGAAATGATACAGAATAGAGAAGAACTAGGAGAACAATTTATATAATAACAACAACAAGAACACTACAAAGCCAAAAAACTCTCAAAGACTTTAAGTACTGTCAACAATGCAATATTCAGTAGTGATTCCAGAGTATCCACAATGAAATATGCTACCTAATATCCTGACAGAGAGGTGATGGTCCTAGGGAGCCAAATGAGACATTTTTTGGACATGACCAAGTTTGTTACAAGGACTTTGTTTTTTGTTTCTTTGTTTTTCTTTTTTCATTTTTCCTCAATTGGGGAAGACAAAGTTGGAAGTGAGAAAAAAGATATTTTTGTTAACCAAAAAAAAAAGTATTTTTAAAAGAAAAGTTTCAGCTCTAAATGTCTGTCTACGTATTTTCTAGAACATGAGAATAAATCTTATTTTAATGTCTATTGACAAATACAGATATTCCTATCTACACAAAGGAACATAAAAAGAAATTAAGAATATGGAACATGTAAGACAACATCAATAATAAAATTAAATCCACCCCCTTTGTAAATGATCATATATGTTTCTATTGACTTCTGGTGTTTACTTTTTTCTGTTTTGTAAAATTAATTTGTCTCTCCCACTACCACTTCTCCCCTTGAGCAAATATTTCTTTAATGAAAAATAGAGTCCTCACTACATAATAGCATAGCCTGACAAAACAATTTTCCATATTGATCATGTATATCTCTTTCTGAATTTTAGTTTCAGAATGTAATTAATTTAAATTTTTATAACAGAAGGTGAACTGATGTTTTACCATCATTCTTTTGTATTTGTGATCCATAATTATGTTGATCAGACTTTTAAAGTTTTTCAAAGTTGATTCTCTTTTTTTTTCCAAATATTTAAATTTATTTATTTAACATATTTGGTTTTCAGCATTGATTTTCACAACAGTTTGAATTACAAATTTTCTCCCCATTTCTACCCTCCCCCCCACTCCAAGATGGCATATATTCTGGTTGCCCTGTTCCCCAGTCAGCCCTCCCCTCTATCACCTCCCTCCCCTCTCATCCCCTTTTCCCTTCCTTTCTTGTAGGGCAAGATAAATTTCTACACCCCATTGCCTGTGTATCTTATTTTTTAGTTACATGCAAAAACTTTTTTTTGTTTTTGAACATCTGTTTTTAAAACTTTGAGTTCCAAATTCTCTCCCCTCTTCCCTTCCCACCCACCCTCCCTAAGAAGTCGAGCACTTCAACCTAGGCCACACATGTATCATTATGTATAACCCTTCCACAATACTCATGTTGTGAAAGGCTAACTACATTTTGCTCCTTCCCAATCCATTCCGCTTTATTGATTTTTCTCCCTTGACCCTGTCCCATTTCCAAAGTGTTTGTTTTGATTACCTCCACCCCCATCTGCCCTCCCCTCCATCATCCCCCCCTCCTTTTATTTTTTTTTATCTTCCTCCCTCTTCTTTCCTGTGGGGTAAGATACCCAACTGAGTATGTATGGTATTCCCCCTCAGGCCAGATCTGATGAGAGCAAGGTTCACTCATTCCCCCCTCACCTGCCCTCTCCCCTCCTCCCACAGAACTGCTTCCTCTTGCCACCTTTATGTGAGATAATCCACCCCATTCTATCTCTCCCTATCTCCTTCTCTCAGTATGTTGCTCTCTCATCCCTTAATTTCATTTTATTTCTTTTAGATATCTTCCCTTCATCTTCAACTCGCCCTGTGTCTGCTCTCTCTTTTACATATACACACACACACACACACACGTATATATATATATATATATATATACACATACATACACATACATACATATACACATAGATATATACATACATACCCATTCACTTATATATATATACATAAATATATATATATATGTATATATATATATATATATACACATACATGCATATTCCCTTCAACTACCCTAATACCGAGGTCTCATGAATCATACACATCATCTTTCCATGTAGGAATGTAAACAAAACAGTTCAACTTTAGTAAGTCCCTTGCAATTTCCGTTTCTTGATTACCTTTTCATGCTTCTCTTGATTCTTGTGTTTGAAAGTCAAATTTTCTATTCAGTTCTGGTCTTTTCACTGAGAAAGCTTGAAAGTCCTCTATTTTATTGAAAGTCAATATTTTGCCTTGGAACATGATACTCAGTTTTGCTGGGTAGGTGATTCTAGGTTTTAGTCCTAGCTCCATTGACCTCCAGAATATCGCATTCCAAGCCCTTCGATCTCTTAATGTAGAAGCTGCCAGATCTTGGGTTATTGTGATTGGGTTTCCACAATACTTAAATTGTTTCTTTCTGGCTGCTTGCAGTATTTTCTCCTTGATCTGGGAGCTCTGGAATTTGGCAACAATATTCCTAGGAGATTTCTTTTTGGGATCTATTTGAGGAGGCAGTCAATGGATTCTTTCAATTTCTATTTTGCCCTGTGGCTCTAGAATATCAGGGCAGTTCTCCTTGATAATTTCTTGAAAGATGGTATCTAGGCTCTTTTTTTGATCATGGCTTTCAGGTAGTCCAATCATTTTTAAATTATCTCTCCTGGATCTATTTTCCAGGTCAGTGGTTTTTCCAAGGAGATATTTCACATTGTCTTCCATTTTTTCATTCCTTTGGTTCTGTTTTATAATATCCTGATTTCTCATCAAGTCACTAGCTTCCACTTGCTCCAATCTAATTTTTAAAGTAGTATTTTCTTCAGTGGTCTTTTGGACCTCCTTTTCCATTTGGCTAATTCTGCCTTTCAAGGCATTCTTCTCCTCATTGGCTTTTTGGAGCTCTTTTGCCATTTGAGTTAGTCTATTTTTTAAGGTGTTTTCTTCAGTGTATTTTTCAGTATTTTTTTGGGTCTCCTTTAGCAAGTCATTGACTTGTTTTTCATGGTTTTCTCGCATCCTTCTCATTTCTCTTACCAATTTTTCCTCTACTTCTCTAACTTGCTTTTCCAAATCCTTTTTGAGCTCTTCCATGGCCTGGGGCCAGTTCATGTTTTTCTTGGAGGCTTTTGTTGTAGGCTCTATGACTTTGTTGTCTTCTTTAGGCTGTATATTTTGGTCTTCTTTGTCACCAAAGAAAGAGTCCAAAGTCTGAGACTGAATCTGGGCGCGTTTTCGCTGCCTGGCCAGTTCATGTTTTTCTTGGAGGTTTCTGTTGTAGGCTCTTTGACTTTATTAATTTCTTCTGTCTGTATGTTTTGGTCTTCTTTGTCAGCAAAGAAAGAATGCAAAGTCTGAGACTGAATCTGGGTGCGTTTTCGCTGCCTGGCCATATTCTCAACCAACTAACTTGACCCTTGAGTTTTTCAGTGGGGTATGACTGCTTGTAGACTAATGAGTTCTATGTTCCACATTTGGGGGGAAGGTGCCAGCTCTGTCAGACCCGCACTACTCCTTCCCCAAGAACCCCCAGCCCGGGCTGGGCTTAGATCTTCAGCAGGCTGTTGCACTCCTGCTCTGATGCGCCACTTAATTCCTCCCACCAGGTGGGCCTGGGGCCAGAAGCAGCAGCAACTGTAGCTGCCCCACCTCCACTGCACCCGGGGCTCGAAGCCGAACCGCGAATTCTTTCCACTCCCGCAGCTTTTCCCACTAACCTTCTCCGCAGTCTTTGGTGTTTGTGGGTCGAGGGGTCTGGTAACTGCCTCAGCTCACATATTCAGGGTGCTAGGGGCCCCATCCGCCCGACTCCAAGTTTGGTTGTTCCACGCCGCTCAGGCTGGGCTCTGCTCCACTCCATTCCCAGCTCCCAGCTCCCAGCTCCCAGCTCCGAGCTCCATGTGGGATAGACCTCACCCAGAGACCATCAAGGCTGTCCTGGGCTGGAGCCCTGCTACCCTCTGCTGTTCTGTGGGTTCTGCCATACTAGAATTGGTTCAGAGCCATTTTTTATAGGTTTTTGGAGGAACTTGGTACGCAGCTCACTCTAGTCCCTGCTTACCAGCCACCATCTTGGCTCCGCCCCCCATAGTTGATTCTCTTTATAATGTCATTATTGTATAGATTCTTCTAGTTCTGTTCATTTCCCCCTATGTCCATTAGTAAAGGTCCATGGAATTGGTCTATAAAGATTCACAAAACTGTCTGTGCCATAATTTCTTATAGCACAATTACATTCTATTACATTTATATGCTACAATTCATGTCCAATAGGACACCCCCTTTAGTATCCAATTTTTGCTACCACAAAAAGAAGTACTATATATATTTTGATCCTTTTCCTCTTTATTTAAATTCTTTAGGGGTATAGTCCTGGCAGTAGTACACTTGGGTCAAGGGGAATGCACAGTTTAGTAACTTTGGAGCCATAATTCTAAATTGCTTTCCAGAATGACTGTACCAATTCTCTACTCCACTGACAATGCATACACCTATTTTCCCATAACCAGTTCAACATTAAAAAATTGTCATCTTTGCCAGTCTGATAGGTGTGAGGTAGAGCCTCAAAGTTGTTTTAATTTGCATTTCTCTAATTATTAAGAATTTAGAATAATTTTGTTCTTGAAAATCATTTTTCTAATGATATATTTTATGATTTTATGACCTCCCATGGAGAAAATATAGCAAAAATATTGACCAAAAATAAATGGCCAAGTTAAATCTTTGTTTTTCTTTTTTTTTATTTTACCAGAACACAAATACAGAATAGAGAAAAGAAACAAAAAATTAACATAAACTTAAATATTGAAACTTAAATACAAAGTAATAAAGGAAAAAAGCATATCATGTGCATAGCAGAACATAAGAGAAGATTCAAAATATGTAATAATAAATTTTCATTTCAAGAAAGCCTGTATGATAAATAATACACCTTGTGTTGAGAATTCTCCATCTTTGCTTCCTTGTGTTTTCTTTTGTTCTCTGCTGTGCATATTTTAACTTTGTTCTTTTTCCCCTCCTCCCAACCCCCAGAAGGCTACAATATAGTTTAGCTATATTTCTCGATATATACATGCACATACCGATATATACATACACTTATACATATATACATGCATATATAGACATAAACTTTCCCAAACATACTCTACTCCTGATCTTTGTTTTTATGTTTGTACATATCTCTTGTTTCCTATCCCTCCTGCCTCCTCTACTTTACTTCTACCTGCTACATTGCTTTCTTATTACTTGCCTATCCCCCTCCTCCACCAACCACCCTGCCCTCCAATTACTTGCCTTCCCCCCTCCAGAGATCTCTCCCCTATCCTCCCATTCCCATTAATCTAAATACCCTTTACCTATTCCCTAATTCTCCTCTCTAAAAATCCTTCCCTTTTCCTCTCCCTCCTCACTATACCCCTACCATTTTATTTCTTCTAAATTTAGAAGACTTTCATACTCTTATATATATATACGTATATATATATATATACGTATATATATATATATATATATATATATATATATATTTCCCTCTTAAACCCATTCTCAACAAAAGTAGGTTACCAGAACTACCAGCTCTCCTCCCCCATCTAAATCCTCTGTGTCCTTTCTTCCACTTGCACCCCTTTTATATAAAATAGTTATTCTTTTTAGCTGTTTCTAAACGATTTTACTTTTAAAAATTCATATCATAGGTTTATCCCCCTCTTTCTTATGTGCTCGACAATTACTAATAAGAATCTTAGACATACATTTTACATTTTATGTTATATAAAAGATAAACACTGTGTCCCTATGAATTCCTTATAGTCAGTCTTTGGTAGGTACCTTATGTTTCTCTTGGTTCTTGTATGTCAAATCTTCTGTTAAGTTGAGGATTTTTTAACAAAGTCTTAAAAGTCTGAAGGTTTGTCAAATGTCCATTTTTTTCATTCAGAGATAATACTTAAATTTGACGGGTGTAATATTTTTGGCCAGAGCCCCGGGTCTCTTGCTCTTTGATATATTGTGTTCCAAGACCTGCAGTCCTTTAATGTCTCTGCTGCTAGGTCTTGTGTAATTCTAACTGTGGCACCATCATATTTAAATTGTTTTAATCTCAATGCTTTTAATATTTTATCCTTGAGCTGGGGGTTTTGGAACTTGACTATGATATTCCTATGAGTTTCCTCATAGGATCCCTTTTAAGTGGTAATTGATGAATTTTTTCTATTTCTATTTCCTTGCCTTGTTCTAATGCTTCAGGATAATTTTCTTTAATTATCTCTTGTATTATGGTATCAAAATTCTTTTTGTATCATAACTTTTAGTTAATCCAATTATTTTTATATTTTCTCTTCTTGATCTATTCTCCAGATCTGTTGTTTTTCTTATAAGATGTTTCATTTTCTCTTCTATTTTTCATTATTCATGTTTTGTTTAATTTTTTATTGATCTCTTATAATTTCACTGGCTTCACTTTCCCCAATTCCAATTTTCAAGGTATCGTTTTCCTCCTTGAGATTCTGGATCTCCTTTTCTAATTGGTTGACTTTCCTTTCATAACCTTCTTGTTTTTCTTGGATTTTTTTTTGTTTTTCCTCCATCACTGTCATTTGATTTTTAAAGTCTTTTTTAAGATCTTCTGTAAATTCTTTTTGGCCAAGTGACCATTTGATGTTGCTCTTTGGGGGTTTCTTTATTTCAATATCTTCCTCTGAAGATGAACCCTGATCATCGCTATTCCTGTAATAGGTTTCTATATTTGGATGCTTTCTCCTTTGTGCATTTTTTTGTGGAAATAACTTGATTTTTGTAATCACCTCTAGCCCTGGGGTGTGGGAAATGTTGCCTCTTGCCCCAGATCTTCAGTTCTCCCCTCTAGCCTGGAACCAAAGTCAAACCTCCAACCTCCTGTAAGTGCCCACAGCCAGGGGCTTTCTGCCCTACTGCTTCTGCACTCATTGGGCCTGGGCTGGTTGCTTCTCATCCCCACCACTCTTTGCAGCACAGCTGGGTCTGGTGTTCCTCATCAGCAGAGGTTCCTACAATATTCCTGGACTCACATGCCCAACTCCCCTCACTATCCCAGGGTACAAAATTCCAGTGGCTGGGGCTGAGGCAGCCTCTCAAACCAACTAAAGCCCAGGGCTTGCCACTAGTTGTTTAAGTGACTTGCCACTTGTTGTTAAAATGGAACCTAGCCTGGAGGTGTCTACTCCTCACAGGGACCAAACCTGGTCCTAGGATTTTTCTACAGATTTTCTCAAACTGTCCTTTGTTTGTCCTAAGGTGCTATTTTAACTCTTTTGTGGGGGATAATCTTGAGAGCTTGGAATTTTCTGACCTACTCCGCCATCTTCCCAGAATCCTCTCTCTAAATCTCTGTTATTGTTGAGTTGTTTTCAGTTATATCTGACTCTTCATGACTCCATTTCAGGTTTTCTTGGCAAACATACTGGAGTGGTTTTCCATTTCTTATCCAGCTCAAGACTTTCAAGACTTTGTTAAAAAAATCCTCAACCTAACAGAAGATTTGACATACAAGAACAAATAGAAACATAAAGTACATACCATAAGGGATTCATAGGGGCACACTGTTAACTTTTATATAACAAAATGTAAAAATTATGTCAAAGATTCTTATTAATAATTGTCAAGTGCATAAGAAAGAAAGGGATAATCCTGACTATGAGGAAACTGAGGTAAAACAGGGTTAAGTGATTTGCCCAGGGTCACAGAGCTAGTAAGTGTCTGAGGTCAGATTTGAACTCAGGAATATGTGCCACCTAGTTGCTCTTAAATTAAATCTTACTTCATAATAAAGTAAACTAGGAAGGAAGAAGGAGGTAATGCCTCTATACTTGGTACAGAGAACATTCTCTATAAAGGAACATAAGTATTTTGAATAAGCCAGTTGAAGGCAGATGATTTTATAGTTGTAAAAATTTTAGAACTTTTGTTTTCGGTTATCCATACCTTGATTAAATATTTATTACTTTCTCTGTCAATCACACATTGTTATCATTTTTTTTAACCTGGCCCAGAGATTTTTTTTTCACTTAGCTATTACTTATTTTAAACTGGATGCCATCCACTACTGGAAGTCACCATCATTCAGTGGTCAATCACATAAACTCATTTGGCAGACATTTTTTTTTTCCAAAAAGCAAAACTTTCCGCTTTCCTCTACTCAATTCTACCACAACAATAGACGTACTAATTAAAATGTCCTTATCTTAGCAGTCAGATCACAGAAGGTATTAGGTGAGCAGATATACAGTGTTTAAAGTTGTGCATGAAAGAACAGAAAGCACTGCTCTCAATATGAAGAGATCAAGAAAGAGACAATAAAAAAGTCTCAGGGTTTGTCGAATGTACATTTTTTTTTCATTCAGAGATAATATTTACATTTTAAGGGTATGATATTTTTGGCCAGAACACCAGCTCTCTTGCTCTTCTATATATTGCATTCCAGGACCTGCAGTTCTTTAATGTCTCTGCTGCTAGATCTTGTGTAATTCTAATTGCGGGACATCATATTTAAATTGTTTTAATCTTTGGATGTGTCCTTAATTTAGGAGGCAGTTTGGAACAAGTGGTTTCTACGTTCCCGTTTACACTCAGTTCCCATTTCCTATTTATTGTTACCTTACACTGACTAATTTTACGCTTAGTTACTGGTGGGGTGGTCAAAGGGACCATCAAGGGACAACAAGATACAACTTCAACCCAGCAGCCTTCTCCTCCTGTAGTCCATAAGTGGAGCTCTACTTTCTTTTGAACTCATCTGCCTTAGTACTCTTATAATGCATTTTCCCCCTTGGACTTCCATGAAACGGGGAGCACAAAATTTTTCCAAAATTTCCACAAGGTAAACTCGTTTACCTTTCATCGACTTATCCCACATATTTACCTTCATGTCCAGGCAGTGTTTCCTATTCCAAGTGTGGGACCTTACCTACCTAATGTCTTCCCTCCTAGCTGTCTCTACCATAAAACAGTATTGGATTCATTCCCTTCTCCCTCTTCATCCCACCCCCCTCCAATCCCTATGTGGGAATGGTAGCTTTCCCCAGAAGCATATGGCAGTGGGATCAAATGAAATAATATTTATAAAAAGTGCTTAGCACAGTGCCTGGCGCATAGCAGGAACCATATAAATGCTTACTCCCCACTCCCATGTGGCCGATCTCAGCTTCCTTGAAAGCTTTTTTATTTCCTTTCTGAACACAGGTTAGCAATGAGTGATTGTAAGAAATGGAATTTTCCAGTCCTGGCCTTATTACTTGAACATTCCAGAGCTCAGTCAATTAAGAAGCATTTATTAAGTGCTTATATTTGTCAGGCACTAAACTAAATGTCAGGGATGCAAAGTTTAAAATTCAGGCATCAACTGATTTCAGAGGGAATATTTCCTTAATATCCTGCTTCCCAGAGGAGAAAAGGACTACTTTAAGGATCATGCTATAGCACAGGAGCAAAGAAAACCATGCCTGGCTGCCCAGAAGAGCTGGACCTCAGCATGATCATTTCTATGAATTACTAACATGGTCTGAGGTGATTGCAAATTATCTATTCAGTTTTCCACTTGACTTTTCTAGAGAGCCTAATGAATACAAAGGACTCTTTTGAGTGTGTTCTGCATTTGTTTTTGCATCCCTGTGTGTCTTCTGAACCTTAGGCAGTTTTCATAGTGGAAGACATAAACAATTGTCTTCTACCTGATACACAGATTTTATATTGATGACCTTTGTGGGAGGGAACCCTGTTATTCACATAAGGGGACATGCTAGCTGTGCTAGTCATGCCTCAGCTTTTTTGTAAGGTTTTCCTGGGATTTTACATTAAGCTTAGGTCAGGATTAAACAGAGAACTTACCTTTCAGTGGGGTTAGACCCCACAAGAGCAAATCCGGGCCCATGTGAGCCCAGAGGCCCTTATGGGTGACCCCTAGGTATAGAAGTTATAGAACCCCTTCCCCTCCACAACCCAAATGCCCCAATAACCTCTGTCCTCCTTCTATTCATTATTCTTCCTGTCCATTCATTTTTCCTCTTTTCCTTATTCATTCATTGCCATTTTCCTTCTCTCATTATTTTGTTCTTCCTTCACCTGTAATAGCATTTATATGGTTCCTGCTATGTGCCAGGCACTGTGCTAAGCACTTTTTATAAATATTATTTCATTTGATCCCACTGCCATATGCTTCTGGGGAAAGCTGCCATTCCCACATAGGGACTGGAGAGGGGTGGGATGAGGAGGGAGAAGGGAATGAATCCAATACTGTTTTATAGTAGAGACAGCTAGGAGGGAAGACATTAGGTAGGCAAGGTCCCACACTTGGAATAGGAAACACTGCCTGGACATGAAGGTAAATATGTGGGATAAGTCAATGAAAGGTAAATGAGTTTACCTTGTGGAAATTTTGGAAAAATTTTATGCTCCCCGTTTCATGGAAGTCCAAGGGGGAAAATGCGTTATAAGAGTACTAAGGCAGATGAGTTCAAAAGAGAGTAGAGCTCCACTTATGGGCTACAGGAGGAGAAGGCTGCTGGGTTGAAGTTGTATCTTGTTGTCCCTTGGTGGTCCCTTTGACCACCCCACCAGGAACTAAGCGTAAAATTAGTCAGTGTAAGGTAACAATAAATAGGAAATGGGAACTGAGTGTAAACGGGAACATAGAAACCACTTGTTCCAAACTGCCTCCTAAATTAAGGACACATCCAAAGACAAATGCTAAATTTGGAGGAGCCAGATTGGCCCCAACAAAATGGCCCATCTGTCCCTATAAGTTCCCCTAGGTCTATAAGTTGCAGGTAAGCTCCAGACATGTACAGTAAAGCCAGAGAAACATTAGACATGTTAAGGAACCCTCAACTGGCATCAATAACTTTGAGATGATATTAATATGTTAATGAGTGGACCCCAGGTTAGTAAAGATAATAGGCCATTCCCCCTCACCAGAATCCTATAAGAATGGGACCCCAAAATGCTATCCCTTGAGCATTTCTCCCGCTGCCACAGATCCATGCTGCTTGAGTGCACTCAACTCCACCCCACAGTTATGTCAGTGACTCTATGTGGCCTTCTCCTTCCCATGCCATCCCTGCTGCCATCTACCTCTATCATATCTGGACCTGATTAAAGTATGCTTGATGCACAATTCCCTGCTTGCTGCCAGTGAGATCTTTCCCAGCAAGTATCCACAGAACCAGGCTTGTTTGCCCTGACCCACCTGGGAACCCCTTTGTAATCCTCTTTCCTTAGGCATAAACCAGGGCACTTGGGCTGAGACTAATTTATTCATTCACCAGCATTTCTTAATGGGTATAAAGGGTACCATGAATCCACTGGGAGAAAGCTGGGGTGGACAAAGAAACTTTGTTCTGCCCCACCCCCATAGAGATCTCCCCTCATGGTTTCATCATAATAGAACAGCTGCTCTAACAATAATCCATTCCTGATGCTACTAAGCCACAGATCGTCTTTGATGCAGCCCCTAGTAACTGGGGGTCAATCAAGAGTCCATCAAGTGTATCATCAGTGCAAGGTGCTATGGCACATGTCTCTCAGCAAGACAAAAGTTCTTTCTGACAAAGGTCCACATTCTGTAATCTCATGAAAGTGGGTTGGATCATAGCTTTTCTAATCAACCTCCCATTATTACATCAATGGATGAAGAAA
This sequence comes from Trichosurus vulpecula, assembly GCF_011100635.1. NCBI lineage: Eukaryota > Metazoa > Chordata > Mammalia > Diprotodontia > Phalangeridae > Trichosurus > Trichosurus vulpecula. The sequence continues at coordinate 85,355,882 of NC_050578.1, read as the reverse complement.
GTATCATAGCCCTTATTTAGCACACCAGACCTGCCAAACCTTCATGAGGCAATATTTGTAAAAAGCACTTAGTACAGTGACTGGCCTATAGTAGATACTATATAAACGCTTAAGGGGACTTTTGAATTTGTTTTGTTTGCGTGTGTTGTCATTGACTGAAGAAATGTGCCACACTCTATGAATGATTTCATTCAGAACAAATTTGACAAGTAAAATAAAAAAAAATTGTTCCTGTGACTAGAGACATGAAAACAACCTGATGTTTGAAAATTGGCTATTCTTTTTTGCCCATTGCATCACTGCTATAAAGAATAACAAATGAAAGACATAGGTAGAACCTACAGGTTAAGGGCGAACGCACCATTCTTCAAAAGCCATTCTTCTAAACTTTGTACACTTCTATAGGGAAGTTAATTAGTGCCAAAGTTGTAATGTTTTGAGACTTGTCAAAGATGATTTTACTCATTACAAAGGAAGGCATTAATCTGTTAAGCACCACTAGCAAAAAAAAAAAGTGGAGATGGTAATTAAAATGGTTCATGAGGTGGTGAGTGAAGGGGGAAAAGGGAAGAAGAAAAGTAAGAGGATAATAATAGCCATGCATAGTGAAAATTCTAAAGCATTTGATATCTATATGGAAAATTGTTTCCATTTAAAACATGCCACCAAAAGAATGTTAAGAACACTACATATGAAACAGCATTTTTTTTTTCAAAAACAAAAGATGATAATGAGTTTAGGGCTAGGCGGAATACAAATTCATTGTCATTTTTTCTCATCAGAAATGAGAATGGTACAAGAGCAATTCATATTAAATTGTTATTGTTGTGTTTGTCCTTCATTCTCCAAGAGGACCGTCACATCGGGGAAATGATGACGTGACTTGCGGTTGACTTTGATTTGAGTGAGGGAGGGCTGTGCAAGGTCACCAGCCTCACTTTCTCCTCCACGGCTATCTGGGTCCAGTGGCCTGATATTCACCAGGCTTAGGACACATTGGGAGACCCTGGCTTTTTTAGGCTAAGGTCTTTTCAGGTACTTAATGTGAGTGTGGTAACACCCATTCAGTGAATGAGCCTCTTTAAGAAGTTAATCAAGGGATGGCCCCTTTAATCAAAAACTAAAAACAAAAAATCGAACTGGGAGGGGAAGACCCTCAGGGTTCCTGGCCAAAAGAGAAGCAGTTTAGCATTTACATTCACTCCATGCTAGAAGGGCTGGGACCTATCGTCCAACATATGAGCTTCAGAGTGAGGTGGGCTTAAGGCATGGTTCATATCAAATTAACATCATGTTAGTTATATGATGTACATGTATGATTACAAGGTATACGGCTCCATTTAGAAGGACACTGAACAGATTTTTCAAATAACGAAAACTTTCTCCAATAAAGTCTTTTGGAATCTAAAAGTATTAAATTTTTAACATAAAATGAGGAAAAATAGAAACTGAAGATGTTGAGACTGAATCAAGCAGCCAAACAATACCAATGAACTGAAGCATTCACTGACAGATCTGTTTTCCGGTCATGACAACAAGCAAAAAGTTATTAAGGAGAAAGCTGGAGGTATGTAAGTCAAGAGACTTCCTGGCATCCTAAAATCAAAGTTCAATGGGAAGAGAATATTTAACACAACTAACACCTTTATAATTCCCATCTTCATGTATATTTTTGGAAGAGAAAAATAAACATCAATGGATTTAGAAAGCATCCAATGGGCAAAGCCAAGATGGAGAGAAACAGGCAGCAACCCAGCTGAACTCTCCCAGCGTTCCTTAAAATAACTCCTCAAATCAAATTTTGGAGCAGCAGAGCCAACAAAAATCAGAGTGAGACATTTTTTCCAGCCTAAGACAACTTAGGAACTCCACAGGAGAAGTCTGTGGCATGAGGATGGGAGCTAACCCCAACCAGAGCAGCAACTCCAGTGGTGGGCCTCGGAGGTAGCTACAATAGTGGAAGAACAAGAAGAAGCACCTTTGGGAACTCTCAGCCCATAGACAGGAGAAGGGTTGGACAACTGGTCAGAAATAGATTATAGGTGACCCATTGCCAGCACTGGGTACAACTGATGTCAACAAGCAACTCTATTGCCCATAAGTAGTTCTGGCTCACAGTATAAGGAGAGGAGTGCTGGGGGTTAGTCATAAAAGAGCAAGGCCCTGGTCATAGTTCCAAGGCAGAGAGAAGCACTAGCGCTTGTGGCTGCAGGAAAGCAAGGTAAAAACTAGAGTACTGACCAGGAAAACAGTGACCACATCTCTCCCCAAAGCACACTACCTTGGAAGCACCAAATACTTGCAGATCTCCAGAACTATCTCTGAAAGGAGCAGCACAAAAAAAGCCTGAACCTTGTTACAGTGCCTCTCCACCTCTAGGTGAGCAGAGCTCAATATTATCATAAAATTCAAAGTGAAGAAGTAGGCTGGAAAAATGAGCAAACAAAAAAAGTGACCATAAAAAGCTACTACAGTATCAGGGAAGACCAAGACATAAACTCTGAAGACCACAATGTGAAAATGACTACAAGCAAAGCCTAAAAGGAAAATGCCAATTGGACCTAAGTCCAACAAGAATTATAACCAAGAGTAACTTACATAGCAAAACTGAGCTTCAGGGGGAAAATACATATTTAATGAAGTAGATGATTTTCAAACATTCCTGATGGAAAAAAAAAACAGTTGAATAGAAAATTTGACATTCAAATACAAGACTCAAGAGAAGCATAAAAAGGTAAATATGAAAAATAATCATAATGATCTCAATAAAGTTAAACTGTTTATACTCCTATATGGGAATTTGATACTTATAACTCTTGAGAGCTTGGAGGCTACAAGACAGAAAATATGAGTGTGAGTTGATTATGTTGGGATGATCTCAAAAAAAAGTGAAGAGGTGAGAAAGAGGGGTATACTGGGAGAAGAGGGAAGGGAGAGGTAAAATGAAGGACATTCTCATCCATAAAAGAGGCATGATAGGAAGAGCTTTTACATTAGAGGGGAAAATGAGGAGGGATGGTGGGAAATGTTTGAAGTTCGTTCTTATTGGAATTGGTTCAAAGAGTGAAGAATATCTATGTACACTCAACTGGGTATAGAAATCTATCTTATATAATAGGGAAATAGGAGAAGAAGGGGATAAAAGATATGAGGGTGGGGATGATAAGAGGGAGGGTGGGTTAAAGAAGGCAGTGGTCAGTAGCAAAACAGACTTTAGAGGAGGGACAGGATAGAGAGAGAGAGAGAGAGAGAGAGAGAGAGAGAGAGAGAGAGAGAAGGATAAACAAAATAGAATTGAGGGAAATGCATAGTAACCATAACTGTGAATGTGAATGGGATGAGCTCACCCATAAAATAGAAGTGGACAGCAGAATAAATTAGAAAGCAAAATCCAAAAATATGTTGTTTACAAGAGACACGCTCGAAACAGAAAGATATAGACATAGAGTTAAAATAAGGGGCTGAAACAGAATCTGTTATGATTCAGCTGAAGTAAAAAAGGCAGGAATAGCCATCATGGTCTCAAACAAAGCTATATATATATATACCTAATTAAAAGAGATAAACATCGAAACTATATTTTACTAAAAGGTACCGTAGACAGTGGGGCAATATCAAAAAGTCAAAGTATATGAAGAAGCAATTTTCAGAAGAATAAATCAAAACTCTCTATACTCATATAAAAATACTTTCAATCACTATTAATTAGAGAAATTCAAATTAAAACAATGCCAAGGTACCACCCCATACCTATCAGAAATGACAAATGCTGGAGGAGATGAGGAAAAATATGTACACTGTTGGTGGAGTTTTTAATTGGTTCAACTATTCTGGAAAACAATTTGGAACTATGATCAAAGGGCTATAAAACTATGCATATCCTTTGACCCAGCAATACCACTATTAGGTCTATAACCCAAAGAGCAAAAAGGAAAAGGAAAAGGAGTTATACATAAAAAAATATTTATAGCAGCTCTTTTCTGGTGGAAATTAGAGGATGCTCATCATTTGGAGAATGGCTGAACAAGTTGTGGCATGGTGTGTACTCCATTTTGATGGAGTACTACTGTGCTATAAGAAATGACAAAGAGGATGGTTTCAGGGGAAAAACATGCCAAGACTTGTAGGAAATTGTGCAAAGTGAAATGAGAAGAACCAGGAGATCATGGTGCACAGTAACAGCAATGTTGTAATGATAATCAACTGTGAAAGACTTGGATACTCTGATCAATGCAATGATCTGAGACAATTCCAAAGGATTCATGATGAAAAAATGCTATCCACTTTCAGAGGGAGAACTGATGAATTCTGGGTGCAAATTGAAATATATTTTTCTCACTTTCTTTTTTGTTATATGGACAATATGCAATATGTTTTGCATGATTTCTCATGTATAATTGATATCATTTTGTTTGCTTTCTCAGTGGGTAGGGAACGTTTGGAAGGGAGGGAGAAAATTTGAAACCCAAAAATTATTTAAAGAATATTTAAAATAAACACATTTTTAGAAAGAAAAGAAAACCACAAAAAAGAAGGAATTTAAAAAGAAACCTCTACAATATTAACTAAATGCAGAGTCCATCATCCCAAGGCAGCTTTTGAAAGATCAATATTTTCTTGTCAAGAAAGAAAAAGACCAATAAAAATCCACAGATCACAAGATGAATTGGTTTAATAATTTACAGAAATATTTAAGTGACAAAAATACAGCAACCTATAGTAAAGATTGGTAATAGATAGATGCCACTGGATTTATTGAATGGGATGGACAGTGATTCAGCTGAAGCAAATATAATGGCTCCAAAACTGGAATCAAAAGGCCTTCAGTGGGTAACACTTGAACATGAAATGAACTCAGCCAACAGTAAGTTGACAAGTACTTAACAAATGGCTAAGTCATGTGAAGTTCTTTTTAAAAAAATAGGAGTTTATGATTTTTTGGGGGGTGGAGCCAAGATGGTGGCTGGAAAGCAGGGACTTGCATGAGCTCCCCCGACCAGGTCTCTGCAAACACCTATAAAAGTGGCTCTGAACAAATTCTAGAACTGCAGAACCCACAAAATAGCAGAGGAAGGTAGGGCTCCAGCCCAGGACAGCATGGATGGTTGCTGGGTAAGGTCTATTGCATGGAACTGGGAGCAGAGCCCAGCATGAGCCGTGCCTGGACCAACCAGACTGAAAGCTAGGTGGAACAGGCCCTAGCACCCTGAATCAGTGAGCTGTGGCAGTTACCAGACTTCTCAACCCACAAACACCAAAGATAACAAAAAAGGTTAGTGGGAAAGGCTTCTGGGACAGTGAAAGGAGTTCCTGTTTTGGCCACCACCCTGGGGGCAGCAGAGGTGATGCAGCTCCAAGGCTGCTTACAGAGCTACAGCTGCAGTTGCTTACAACTGCAGGCCCACCTGGTGGGAGAAATTAAGTGACAGATCTGAGCTGCCATGCAGAGCCAGCTTAGATCTGAGTGCTGTCTGGTTTGGCAGTTCTTGAGGGAGGAGCAGCACTGGTGTGCCAGAGCTTGCTGTATAGAAATAGTTCTGAAAACAACAGCACAGACCCTCAAGTTTGGGACAAAGTGCTCTACACTCTACAAGCAATCGTACCCCGTCAAAAAAGTCAAGGGTCAAGTAACTTGGCTGGGAACACGGCCAGGAAGTGAAAACAGACTCAGATTCAGACTCAGACTTTGGAATCTTTCTTTGGTGACAAAGAAGACCAAAACATACAGCCAGAAGAACTCAATAAAGTCAAAGAGCCTACATCAAAAGCCTCCAAGAAAAACATGAACTGGTCTCAGGCCATGGAAGAGCTCAAAAAGGAGTTGGAAAAGCAAGTTAGAGAAGTAGAGGAAAAATAGGAAAGGAAAAGTACAGTGATCCAAGAAAACCATGAAAAACAAGTCAATGACTTGCCAAAGGAGAACAAAAAAAATACTGAAGAAAATAACACCTTAAAAAACAAACTAACTCAAATGGCAAAAGAGCTCTAAAAAGCCAATGAGGAGAAGAATGCCTTGAAAGGCAGAATTAGTCAAATGGAAAAGGAGGTCCAAAAGACCAGCAAAGAAAATACTACTTTAAAAATTAGATTGGAGCAAGTGGAAGCTAGTGACTTAAGGAGAAATCAAGATATTATAAAACAGAACCAAAGGAATGACAACATGGAAACAATGTGAAATATCTTATTGGAAAAGCCACTGACCTGGAAAATAGATCCAGAAGAGATAATTTAAAAATTATTGGACTACCTAAAAGCCATGATCAGAAAAAGATTCTAGATATCATCTTTCAAGAAATTATCAAGGAGAACTGCCCTGATATTCTAGAGCCAAAGGGTAAAATAGAAATGGAAAGAATCCACAGATCACCTCCTCAAAAAGATCCCAAAAAGAAAACTCCTAGGAATATTGCTGCCAAATTTCAGAGCTCCCAGATCAAGGAGAAAATACTGCAAGAAGCCAGAAAGAAATAATTTGAGTATCATGGAAACACAATGAGAATAACACAAGATCTAGCAGCTTCTACATTAAGAGATCAAAGGGCTTGGAATTTTCTGGAATATTCTGGAGGTCAATGGAGCTAAGATTAAAACAAAGAATGATCTACCCAGCAAAACTGAGCATCATTCTCCAAGGCAAAATATGAATTTTCAATAAAATAGAGGACTTTCAAGCTTTCTCAGTGAAAAGACCAGAGCTGAATAGAAAATTTGACTTTCAAACACAAGAATCAAGAGAAGCATGAACAGGTAAACAAGAAAGAGAAATCATAAGGGACTTACTAAAGTTGAAACTGTTTTGTTTACATTGCTATATGGAAAGATGATGTGTATAATTCATAAGACCTCAGTATTAGGGTAGCTGAAGGGAATACACACACACACACACACACACACACACACACACACACACAAACATAGACAAAGGGCACAGGGTGAGTTAAATATGAAGGGATGATGTCTAAAAAATAAAATCAAATTAAGGGATGAGAGAGGAATATATTGAGAGAAGGAGAAAGGGAGAGACAGAATGGGGTAAATTATATCGCATAAAAGTGGCAAGAAATAGCAGTTCTGTAGGGAGGGAAGAGGGGGCAGGTGAAGCGGAATGAGTGAATCTTGCTCTCATTGGATTTGACCTTAGGAGGGAATAACATACACACTCAATTGGGTATCTTACCCCACAGGAAAGAAGGAGAAAGGAGATAAAAGGGGGGATGATAGAAGGGAGGGTAGATGGGGGAGGAGGTAATCAAAAACAAACACTTTCAAAAAGGGACAGGGTCAAGGGAGAAAACTGAATAAAGGGGGATAGGATAGGAAGGAGCAAAATATAGTTAGTCTTTCACAACATGAGTATTGTGGAAGGGTTTCACATAATGATACGTATGTGGCCTATGTTGAATTGCTTGCCTTCTCAATGAGGGTGGGTGGGGAGGGAAGAAGGGAGAGAATTTGGAACTCAAAGTTTTAAAAAAACAGATGTTCAGAAAAAAAAGTTTTTGCATGCAACTAGGAAATAAGATATACAGGCAATGGGACATAGAAATTTATCTTGCCCTACAAGAAAGTAAGGGAAAAGGGCATGGTGGGGGAGTGGGGTGACAGAAGGGAGGGCTGACTGTGGAATGGGGCAACCAGAATATATGCCATCTTGGAGTGGGGGGGGAGGGTAGAAATGGGGAGAAAATTTGTAATTCAAACTCTTGTGAAAATCAATGGTGAAAACTAAAAATATTAAATTAAATTTTAAAAAGAAAAAAAAAACAAGAAATAGGAGTTTACAATAGTGATAAATAGGGAAGCGAAGTGGTGCAGTGAATAGAGTGGCCGGTCTAGAGTCAGAAAGACTCATCTGAGTTCAAATCTGGCTTCAGACACTAGCTGTGTGCCCCTGGGCAAATCACTTAACCCTGTTTACCTCAGTTCCTCATTTATAAAAGAGCCATCGGGGAGAAAATGGCAAACTTCTTTGACAAAAAAACCCCAAATAAGGTTACAAAGAGTTGGACATGACTTAAAAATGACTGAACAATAACAGAGTTGATAAAAGACTGTGCCAATTCTACAGAAAATTATGAAAAGTTCATTCCTAAGGATTCTAGATTAAACTATACAAATTGTACAAGGAAATAGTAGATACTATGCAACATATTTCTATGGATTGCCACATTTTAGCACCTTCTTAATACCTAGAAAGACACAATCAAGTGGCCTGGAGCTAGGCATCAGAAGATCTCTATCTGTCATTCACTAGCAGACAATGTATAAAAAGTTATCAGGGTCAGAGAATTGGTAACCTAGGCAAATGGAGAGTGGCTGAAAGAATTATTTACCCAAGGCATAGCTCTGGCCTTAGAATTCCTTGAAGTAAAAGATACCTAAAAAATGATGAAATCTCCTTTAACCTATAAGTTAAACCTGTCTTTCACTTATTCTTTACAATAGTGATTTAATAAGACAAGCTTGATTTCATTCATTTAATAGGGCAAGAATACCTTAATTTGCCTCTACTCAAGGGAACCTTTTTTATTTTTACTTGCTAAATACGATATGAATGACAGCAGAGATCCTGGCATGAACCATAGATCTAGGGCTTGAAGGGACCTCAGAGACCATCAAATCCAAGCCTTTCTTTTAATAGATGAGCAAAGAGAACCCCAGGGATATTAAGTGACATGTCCAAAGTCATACAGTAGTGTCAGAGCCAGGATTTGAATTCAGGTTATCTGACTCCAATGCCAGTGTTTTTCCTACTAAACCAAACTGCCTCGTTCCTCACGTATACCTAATAATACTTAAGTAGCCTGTTTCTTCCAGTGAACTTAGACTGAAAAGTAGCATAATACCACCACCTTTTCTTTAGCAAGTCAGAGATAATCACAATCTTCCTTTGGGTACCTTTGAGGTCAAATAGGAAGTCATCAGTCCTAGGATGACATAGAGTTTTTGAAATCAAAGTAACTTATACAAACCTTACAGACTATATATATTTTAATTTAACATGAAAGTCTTTTCATAACATGCCTTCTCATGGAATTCGTGTATCCTTTCCCTCTCCTCACTCATTTTTTTAATTATTAGAGGCATTTGCATGAATATGATATCCTCATGTTTTAGAGTTCCCCTGTTCCTGCTATTTATTTCTTACTTGAAGTCAAAATCCTATGTCAGAAATAGAGCATCAGGAAGAGATAAAGTCTTAAGAGACACAGATCTTGTTTTTCATGCAAATGTTCCCAATAACTCTTTCTGGAAGGGACCTACAAGATTGATAATAAATAAAGCAACATTGTCTGTAAGAAGAATATTTTGGTTATATTTGGGTATTTTCTTTCCAATTAGATCATTGTATAATTAAGTTTGTCTTTAGAAATTGTGATAAACTTTTAATGATCAAATCTTACAATTCAATATTAATCGTATACATGTATATAAGGCTCTAAGTTTTTTGAAGTCTTTCATATACAGCAACCCTGTGGAAGTATGTTTATACAAATTTTACACATAAGAAAAGTGAGTCTGAGCATGTTTTGACCAACTTCACACAATACTGGGGAAGAAATTCAAGTATAGTATAAAGGTAGCAATATAAGGTATATCACAATAGTTGATTTGTTTAAATACCCAAAAAAAAATCCAGGAAGAATTTGAAGAATGTCCACCTTACTTAACAGCCTGAAAAACAACTTACTTGGGCACTACTGGATTTTTTATAAGAAAAAATTTCTAGAATAATCCAAGGGGTTTCAACATGAGTGACATGGTTTTACTGTTTTGCATAGATCCTGGAAGAATGCATGATGTCTTCATTCCAAATTTACAGCACACAGTAGGTAGTTAATAAAAGTTTGTTGGATTGTATTCAATTTGATGGAAGTTAGACTTAGAAAAAATGGGCTTAGAGTGATCCTAATAATTTGAAATTCAATAAGGATAAAAATGAAATATGATATGAAAAAAACATCAATAAAAAGAATAAAAAGAAAACACTGGGCTAGATAAACATCACCATGAAGAAATAGAAAATCTCATTCAACCCAATTTAGCAATTAACTGCATTGACCAGAGATGTGAAGTAGCTATCAACAAACACTAATAACTTAATGGTATAAACACACTGAGAGAGCTAGTAGGACATTAGAGCTCCAACTAAATGATATCCTATATAATTTGCCTTTGAATATATAATGTGGTTGATAGTCACTCCTTTTACCTTATGTTCCTGGAATTCCAGTTAAATATATGTAACGAAAAAGTAATTAAATAAAGTTAATGTTTTCTATAATGAAAAAGTACTATGACAAGGATGAGAGCCTGAAGCAATCAAAGGCACCCATCAACTACTGGCCAGAGTTGGTACAGCACACACCTATGAAGAAGAACATCACATTCTAGCCAATAATTTTTTTTAATTTCTAGCTGCCAAACAGAATGAAAAATAAAATCATTTACTGAGATGATATTGAAGTATCACACAGATATAGGAAGATATTGCAGCTAAAATATAAGGGGGGGGGTTAGTTACTGCCAAATAAACGTGATGAAGACAGAAATATTGGTTAAGTGGGTAGAAGACAATGGGTTTGCCTCTTTGTGATGTGTTCTGTCACCAATGGCTTATAGATTCCTACTAGTTTCTGTGCAAGAGGCACAGATTGTCACAGTGTCCAGAAATTGTGCCCCAGCTTGCTGCCTGCAATACATGCAAGCATGTGTGGTAATTACATTGAATAGACTGGAGTTGGACTGAATTTTCTTTTATTTAACATTTTATTTTTCCCCAATTACATTTAAGAACAATTTTAACATGTTTTTTAAATATAATGAGTTCCATTATATTTAATGGAGGTCTCTCCCTTCCTCCTTCCCTTATTCCCTCGCTGAGGCAAGTAATTTGATATCGATTATACACGTACCATCATTCAAAATATATATTTCCATATGACTAGGTTGTGAAAGAAAACATCAAAAAAAGAAAGTTTTTTTAAAAAGTATGTTTCAATATGCATTCATACTCCATTAGTTCTTTCTTTGGAGATGGATAGCATTTTTCATCATTAGTCCTTAGGAATTACCTTGCTAAAAATAACTAAGTCATTCACAGTTGATCATTACACAAAATTGCCATCACAATGTTTTCCCGTTTTTATTCATTTCACTTTGCACCAGTTCATGTATTTCCAGGTTTTTCTGAGAACATCCTGCTCATCATTTCTTATAATACAGTAATATTCCATCAGAATTATATACAACAACTTGTTTACCCATTCCCCAATTGATGGACATCCCCTAGATTTCCAATTTTTTGCCACCACAAAAAGAGCTGCTATAAATATTTTTGTGCATATAGGTCATTTTCCTTTTCGTTTCTTATCTCTCTGGGATGCAAACCTAGTAAGGGCATTGATGGGCCACAGGGTATGCATGGTTTTATAGCCTTTTGTCCAAATTGTTCTTGTCACAATGGAAATGTTCAAGAGGTCTGAACATCAGAGCTGTAGTGTTGACTTTCTTGCTGACCCAGGACTTCCTTTGGGTATTTCAAACTCACATTGATGTAGCCTAAATATGAATAGGGCTTCTTATCCAATCCCAAAAGACTAGTATTTGTATCATCTAAGGGGGTATTTTTTGCAAATGATAGTCTATGTAAGTCATTTACAAAGTGGCATATCTTTAATTCTCATGGCCAAAGTCACAAGAAATCAAATGGGTCCAGGTCGAAAGTACCCAGAAATAGTTGCTTAGGTTCTTTGAAGTTTGTGGCAGGACCCACAAGCATTTTCCATTGTGGGTTCAGTGGAATCCAGCTTCTTATATACCAATACCTAATTCTCTCTTGAGTGTACTCATCACTTAGGTGGTCATCCATTATACATTTGTAATAAAACATAGCTTCATTTCTTTGTGAGCACCACTCTTTTGATGTTGGTCTTGCATGAGGATGCCATGCCTATTAGTCAATCAGTCTCTCATCTGAGCTGTCTTAATTTTCTCTGAAGTACAAACTAGGTAGTCCAAAGTAATTGCCACAGTAATCTGTACCTAGTAACATGTATTGGAATCCTGTGAAGCATTTTTTTTCTGTTGCCTCAATATAACCACCTGAATTAGGGTTAAAATAAATGTGTGTGTATGTCTATATGCACAATTTGTTAATAGCAAACCTTTCCTGCTCACCCAAGCCCCATATTTGGTGCTATATTTTGAAAAAGAAACATTTCTCTGTAGTCCTACACAGAAAATTAGAAATCAACTTTAATTTCCTTTCACCTTCTCCTATATAGTACAAATAACATACAACCAAGTTTTGTTTTTGTTTTTAATGAGTGGTTATTGTTTGGGTCCAGGAAATGAATTATTTGGTCCACAGCAACTCTTGAACATTATCTTCTGAGTCAGGCATGGATTAGAGTCCACTTGGTACATGAAATGGATCTTTTGTTTTAGAATGATATTCATAGTAAAACACAGAAAAAGATGAAAAATCAAGTTATTTCAACAAATATTTATTCATTGTCTACTATGTGCCATGGTCTGTGGTAGGCACTTGGGATAAAAAGTCAAAAATAAAGCTGAGCTAAAAGAACACAGGTTCAAATTTGTAAAGAGATTTGTTGTACAATGGAATAAACTAATACCACAAAGAAGCCATTCAGTATAAAGGAACTCTTTTCACTTCATTAATTTAGAGTTGAGTAGGACATAAGCTAGGAGCCATTCCTCCAGTAACAGTCCACTGAAGACCTCCACTTATTCTCTCACCTTATGTCCAAGAAAATGCATTTTTAAGACATCTGGCTGAGATTGGGGATCCAGTCTCTGTAGCTTATGGCCATAAAATGCTAAGCATCTTTATATGATGCTAACTGACCCATATAAGAATCAAGCATTCTCTACTAGCCTCATTAGCACCTTGCCCTAGCCAACAGGGAACTAACCAGCCCAGGAGTTCCCAGAATTAGATGGTGCATTTATAACAGAGAAAGTAACTGAATACAGAAAAACTATTACAATATACACAAGAGCTGTGACTCATTGAAATTCATATCGAGAAACAACAAGGCATATAGTGGGAAATCAGTCAGGCAAGCAATGTCTCAGGGGAAGATGCATTATGAGGCCAGTGGGGGCAGGGAGGAAGGAAGGGTAAGCAGTAGGGGAAATTGAGCTAGGCTGAGTTTGGGAAGGGGGGAAAATGCCCCAGATTCAGGAGTTATATAGGGACTCTAGTCCCTATGAAGTGAAGTGAAATGAGGAATTTTATCTTGAATTTTTTTAAAAAATTGTACCCTACTACTAAGGGAAAGGTATCCTACTTGGTATGAATTAATTTTGGTTGTCTACATTTATTATATACTTTCTAAGCTTTCGCTATCCCCTTTCCTATTTCCAAAGTTTCCACAAATATTCATAGAGTGATTTTTCTTGCCAGCATATCTTTTGCTTGACTGACAATCCAGGTGGCATGAAATGGTCACTGTGACTCCCCTTTCCTCCAAAGAGTAAGATGGGTACTGATATATTGTCCTATTTGTAATGAGTAGGAGAGGTTGTCATACCCCAGCATGCTAACTAGGTAATCCAAGTCATCCACACAAAAAGAAATTGCCACGAATTACCAACTTCCATTGTATCATCATTATATCCCTGATTTTTCTATTTCCCTTCAAACCTAGGTTATAGGCTATTAATAGAGTTTAGAGCTCAAAGGGACATCAGAGATCTTCTGGTCCATCCATCTCATTTTGTAGGTACAAAAAGAGAGGTCAAGAGAGGTCAGGAGATTTTCCCATGGCCACTACAGAACCAGGATTCAAACCTAGTTTCTTTCATTCTTTTCTTCTAATACAGACCAAGTCCCATACTCAGCTACGTTTAAGCAGAGATATCCTTCAAAATCCCTTGCTGGATCAAACTGGTTTTTGTCATAAAAAAGCAAACACAATTATCATTATAGCATAGATTCTAGCTCAAATAAGTTGGTAACACAGCCAGACCATGCAAGTAAAGACATATCTGCCAGTGCCATACCCATGCCATGTAGTTTAGTTCCTTCATGGATTCTCTATTCTCATGTCAGATACAGATTGAAATTCTTGTCTAGTTCATTAAAATAGTTATGCCACTCTATCCTGCTATGTCAATTGTTCCAAATTAGAGAATGAAAGTTTCTCTGTGGGCACCCCTGTTGAAACTTATGGATTTCCTACTAAGACGGCCAGCGTTCCATTTCAGATTTGCATGGGAGCCAGTTTAACCAGATTCAGAGAAGTATATGAAATAATGATACACATTGAGTAAGGAGAGTGGTCTATTAGAGAAGACATGGAAGTGAAAAGTCATCATACCAGTATGACTGAGATTTGAGGGGCTTTGAAAATGCAGGCAGAAATGACCATTTTCTTGGTGAACCTCATCACATAGGATTTCTTTAAATGTGCTTGAATATTTATAGCTGCCATGGTCCACTCCTCCTTGAGCTTTTCTGAGTGAGGAAAGAATTAAGAAAAAGCTTGAGAAATGATGCTGAGGGAAAAACTCAATAGCTAGTTGCTGGTGGGGGATGGAGGTGGGGAGGTAACTATAAATCACTCTTCAGAAGTGACAAGTTATAGTCATAATCTTGTCTGTGCATAAGGCTTATCTTCAGTGAAAGAATGTAGGAGGCAGTGTTCTCTCCTTTCTCCAGTAAAGGCTCATAAACAGAAAGGTACAATAGTAAGGCCAAATAAAGGTCAGGCTCAGCTTCTTGGTATAGTTATGAAGTAGCAGAACAATCATTTCAACCCACCCCATACGTCTCCTTTCTTCCCTTCTTTTTTTCTCCTCTGACTCCTGCTCCCCACCCAACCACCCACACAGCCCACAAAGGTGTTCTTTAATCAAGGAACAAATGGAATTGAATAAATTCTACACTGGGAAATTCCAACTTTAGAGTTTCATTCCTTTGAGTTAAGCATCACTGTCTCTGAAGAATTCCATTTTAAAATGTAATGAAAGAGATAGATGGAAAGAGAGGGAGAGAGACAAAGAGAGAGAGAGAGAGAGAGGCCAATAAAATATTAACCTCAACATAACAGATTTTCAGTTCCATCTTATCCCTAACTAAAGTGTATCTACGAAGGTCCTAGGTGGATAAGTGGTAGAGCAGAAAGAAGAAAAGAGAGGAAACGAAGGAAAAGAAGGAAAGAGCAAGAGCTGGGAGTTTTATTGAGCTGTTAATTTACTTCACAGCTATGCCGTAACACTGACTCTGCCATTTGCTAAGCATCACTCTGCATTTCTCCATGTCTTGGAGCAAAGCTTTCATTTTAAATGAAACAAATTAATAACATTAACTCATTTACATTAACACCTCAGGGTTTGAGAAATGCTTTTGAAAACCCCTATGAGGTAGATTATCATCACTCCCATTTTGAGAGATAAAAATTAAGGGTATGAGAAATGAGGTGACTTACCTGTGGTCACACAATTTATAAGTAGTTAAGGTGTTTTGACCCCAATGCCATCACTGTTTCACTGCAGTACACTGTAAAGAGACATCTCAATTCAACCACAAAACATGTTGCCAATGGTAAGTTTGTTTTCTGGTGCTTCAAGTCATTTAAAGAACTCACTGTGATGAGTGTAAACTCTAGCCTCCCTCATGCATATCACCTCTAAGGAGCCAAGCCATCTTACTAAACTGGTGTAGAAACCATCTGTCTTCACTGGCACACAAATGAATGCCTGACACTCAGTGCTTATGAAAGTAGAATCTCTTTAGCCATCCAAACAGAACCTTTCACTCTGATGGGAGGCAAATTTGTCTCCAAATGAGATGTCAAACAGACTCTACTTTTCATTTTAATAAAGAAGCAATTGGGAAATGCTAGGATTATTTGTGGAAATGAAGGAAATGGTACAAGTGATCTTTCCTGAATGTTTGCAGAAGCCTTATGATTTCAAAGTTTTAATTCATG
The DNA here is from genome assembly GCF_011100635.1 of Trichosurus vulpecula. NCBI lineage: Eukaryota > Metazoa > Chordata > Mammalia > Diprotodontia > Phalangeridae > Trichosurus > Trichosurus vulpecula. The sequence continues at coordinate 85,339,917 of NC_050578.1, read as the reverse complement.
AGCATTTTTCTCTCCCTCATCTCCATAAAAAAAGATATGCATAGTCAACAGAACAAATTTCCACATTGGCTATGTCCAAAATATGTGTTTCATTCTGCATATTCGATCCCTCCATCAGGAGTGACTAAATATGTCTTTTCAACTCCATTTCTTTTAGAAGATTTCAGTCTCATCATTCCAATACCTGCTGCACAAGAAAAGCTGACAGGTCAGGCTTTCCATTCATTTGCTAAGGTTATATTTTTCATTCTCTCCCAAATACTTAATGAACTGTTTTGTAGTGTTTATCAGATCAAACTGGACTAGGTAATGACTTGACTTAACTTTTATGTAAAATATAAATTTCAAGTTAAAAGAATTGAAATAGTTTTAATAAAGTCTTGTAGAACTTCATTCTACACTAAAGGACTACTCTGAAGCCTCACCAAGCCACCTAGTGTCTCAGAAATTATACCAGAGGAGAAACTGGCCCAGTTGAGGCAAGGAGTATGGTATACTGAAGAGTGTTGGATTTAGAATTGGAAAACTTGGGTTCAAAAACCAGCTTGTCATTTACCACCTCTGTCAGTCACAACTTCTAGTTTCCTCATCTTTAACATGAGAAGTTTGAATTAAAAGATTTCTGGAGTCTCTCCCAAATCTAAGTCTATGATCTTATAAGATCTTGTGGTGTCCTACCAAGCTAGAAATGCTTCTATTATGCCAGACTTGTCACATGAAGGCCAGCTTGGTAAAAATTAAAACATCTCAGCATTAGAAATTGATGAAAGGTAACTACTACAGCATGGAGGGACTGTGATCTAGGAAAGGGCTATGAATCTGCACTGGTGGAGAAAAGTTCTTAATACAATAAAAAGATGGATCTTTTAAGAATGGCAGATAATTTCACAGACAATAAATCTTTATGAAATGAGGACAAAAATAACTGTCCTGCATACTTTATTTTATTTCATACCGTGATGAAGAGAGGAGCTAATCAACCAATCAAGCATTTATTAAGTGCCTACCACATGCCAATTAATGTGCTGGGCAATGGGCATACAAAGGAGAAAGTGAAGTACCCCTGCCTCAAGGGATTTACAAACACTATCAGGATAACAATATTCACCCATATGTGTGTGCACATTCTTTGGTATCTTCAACACAGCTACAAGGTGATTTGAGGGGAAGGGCAATAGCATCTGGGGGGATTCAGGGATAGCCTCAGGTATAAGGTAGCACTTGAACTGAATCATGGAGGAAACTAGGGATCCTAAGAGCTAGAGGTGAGGAGGGTACACATTCCAAACATGGTGGACATCCAATGAAAAGGCAAAGGGACAGGAAATGCAGTTTCTATCCTAGAAAGTACACTAAGTAGTCCAGTTGGACTGGTAGGTTGACTACACAAAGGGGAATAAAGTGCAATAAGGCTGGAAAGTTAGATCAGGACCAGGTTGTAAGGGGCCTTAAATGTCAGAAAGAGTTTATAATTTATCATAAACACAAAAAGGAACCATGGGATTTTACTAAGAATGGAATGACAGAGTCATTACTACATAAGAAAAATGGCAGGAGTATGGCGAATGGATTTTAGAGGGGTGAGACAAGACAGGAAGAACAGTTAGGAAATCATTGAAATTATTACAATAGTTCAAGCAACAGATGATGGGGCCATGTCTTATAGAGTACTTGGTGAGAATACTGTGGTGAGGAGATACCAAGAAGGAACCTAAACACTCAAAGGGTCGTAAGTCAGGCAGTTTACTACTTCTAGGTTATATTTCCAGGCTTACACATGTGCAGGTCCCCAGTCCTACAGTCCTCTGGGTACATGATGGTGGATTTCTGGGTCTCTTCCTCTATATATGATGATTGTTGCTGGACAGATTTACAAGGACTGAGTGCAAAGGGAACCTTAGAGACAATCAATCAGCAGGTGGTCTGGACTTCAATGCCACCATCCCTCTTATCAACCACAAGGTCATTTTGATGGATTAAATGAAGTATGCGAAAGAGATAGTTTGCTAACTTTGAGTTTCTTACTGAAATGTACCTGACCAACACAGGTATTAGGTACACCTTCCTAGTACATAGGTGGGTCAATCAGGGGTGAAACATGGAGTCACGTATGTCAGCTAAAGTCTAGCAATAGGTTTTCACATCTAGTTCTACCTCTAGCTGTGGCCTAGGAACCAAATACTTGGCCTTGTTCTTGCTTGTATAAGATGATTGATTTTAATCCAATGATAACAATGAGTGAAAAGATTTGGTGAGATGGTAGGAAAGGAGGCAGTGTGGAAGAGTGAAAAGGATACTCATTGATCTTCCTTCCATCCCAAGTCCCAGGTTAGAATCCTGAATCTGCCATGTAGCCACTAGAGGTGTGACCTTTGACAAATCACTCTTTTAGTTTCAATTTCCTAATCTACAAAATTGGTAGATGGACTAGATATCCTCCAAGAGTTCTTCCAATTCTAAACTGAAGGCTTCCAGCACCCCCATGATGTTCAGGGAAGCTGATAAAGGCAGCAGCAGCCCCTAGGGATGCTGTACCTGATAAGACTTGGGGCAAAGTTGGATTCTGGGGGCCAGGTTTCTTGAGGCTGGTCTTGCATGTGCCCATCGCAGGTCAACAAACTGAACTCTCTTTCTCTGGGATTACAGGATCATAGATTTAGAGCTGGAAGGAATTTCAGAAGTCATCTGTAATAGACAACTTAGTTCACATGTGAGGAAACTAAAACCCAAAGCATTTAAGTCTAAAGTAACAAAATTGTTAAATGTCATATTGGCAATTCCAGTCCAGATCCTCTGAGTATAGATTCAATGTTCTTTTCACTGAACCAACATGCCTACTTCACTTGTCTGACTTTTTGCCCATCATCTGGTCCCACACTCTCGCAGCCTGAAACCTCAGTCTTGTTTCCTGCTGATAGCACTTCTCCATTTTCTGTTTCTGATTTTAAGTTTTCTTCTGCCTCTGGTACCAGCACTTGATATTGACCCTTTTCCTCTCATTGACTTGTCTGCACAGGTTCTGTTATGGTCTTGGTGCATAGAATTTCTGATTTCCTCTTGTGTTGGTACTTCTCCACTATCAATTTTCCCACTCAGGAAATAGTTGAAAAAAGCACCATTGACCCTACCCAGCCATGGAACTCTGTAGGCCCAATCCCATTCCCAATCTCCAACTCCTCTATCTTACAACCTTAGGCAGAACATTATATTATGGTCTTTTCAAAAAAGAAAAAAAGAAAGAAAACCTCATCCCTTTTCTAAATTTCCCTATTAGTGCTGGCAGCATCACCAACTTTCTAGACACCAGGTTTGTAACTTTGGTGTCAAACTTAACTCCTTACTGTCACTTGTATCTAGTACTCAATGAGTTGCCAAGTATTGCATTTCAATCTCTACAGCATGTCTTGTATACATTCACTAACACAGCTACCTGCCTTGGTTAGATCCTTGTCATCTCTTAGATGTCCTATTGCAATATCCTTCCTTTTCATTTCCCTGCTTTCTCTGACATCACTATAATCCATATACCAATTGTTGCTAAAGTGATTTTTCTTAAGGGCATATCTATATTGTTTCCCCTACTCAACCTCCAGTGGCACCCTATTACCTCTAGGAATAATATTCATTCCTCTGGAAAGTGAAGCTTTTCACAACTTGGCCTCATTCTACATCTCCAACTTTCTTACACATTCTCACATATTACATGAACCCTACACTAGTTATGTTCATGCATGGTACTCCAAATCCTATCTATCTGCCTTTGCATTGCTGACCCCTACAGCTGGAACACCTCTTCTTCCTTACCTCCACTTCTCTGAATACCTGGTTTCCTTCAAAACTCAACTCATTTACCCTTTAATATGAAGCCGTCATGATCACTCCAGCTCCTCAGATGTAAGCCTCCCAAAACTACTTTGTATTCATTTGGTATATATTCTATCCTTGCTTATGTAGAAACATGGCATTTCTCCTGTTAGGATGCATAGCATATTTCACCTTTGTCTTTGTATTGCCAGCACTTGGCATTTTGTATGGTATTTAGTAGGCGTTAATATATGTTTACTGATTGATTAAAATGATGCTGAGGCAAGATGCCACTTGGAAGAGGATTTTCTATAGCCTTGTCACTGATGGATAGTATACCATCATTGGTAGATGGTATTTGAACAATGGCTTCCTTCAAAATTCAGTTCAAGTGTTACTCTCTACATCAGGTCTTTCTTAAATCTTCTAGCTGCTAGTACCTCCTTTGTCCAACATTATTTTGTAATTAGCTCCTTTTTTCTTTGTATGTATTTATAACATGTGTGCACATTACTTCCCCTAAAAGAATGAAATTTGCCTGAAGGCAGGGACATTTTGGTGCTTATTTTCCTAGTGCCTAGCATAATACCTGGCATACAGTACGTAAAATAAGCAACTATTTGTTTATTGAAACTACTCGTTTCAGTAGGAAACGAGTAGTTTCTATATAACTGTTTAAATAGCTACTTAATAACTACTTATAACCACTTAAATAACTACTTGTTTATTGATTGGTTGGTGGAGTCGGGGCAGTATATAAAGTGCTTTCAAGGCAAAAACTGGTTCTCCAATAAGATAAAATTTGTTTATGGATGTAAGGTAATGATAAGCAAAGGCATAAGCATTTTCAATTTCATCCTGGCACAAGTTGCCATGACCAAAGAAAAAGAAGAATTCAAAGAAGGCTTTTCTCCCCTTTCCCCACGAAAGCAAATAAACGAAAAACATTTATTAAATACCTACTAGGTGCCAGAGCCTTTGCTATATCTGGAATATAAAGATAAAAGTGAGACAGTTCCATTCTAATAGGAGGGAAATCATATACAAAGGGGAGCAATAGCCAAGGAAGGGTGTGGGATTCAGTGGTAGCTATTGATCTATTAACAGTACCTCAAGCTAGAAGCAGGAAGTGTCCTGGGAAGTATGAGCACTATAGGCCTTCTAGTGGGCCAGGTAGATGGCAGAAAAGGGTACAAACCGTGAACTGCTCTTAGGGGAACTGAATACAAGTACAGCAAGATGGCGCCACCTTTCTCTGGGAAAGTGAATTTCTTCATCTGGGAATTCCCTTGTAGAGATCCTACTCTGTTCTTTCCACTCTGTTTGTAAAAGACTCTTAGATGCTTTTTCAGGTTATGCCAACACACTTCAATAAGGTTTCTACTACAGCTGATACATGTACTCCATGCCCTTCAAACCCAGCATGAATTTACTTAATATAAAATGTGGATTAAAAGAGGAAAATGTCACTATGTGGAGACTGGCATATTCACTGAAAGACCCTAAAAAGGCTCACCAGAAAAGGAGGTTCTGTATGGAAATAAAGGGACAAATGAGGTACAAAAGCTGACTTTTTTTCATCCTTCCCATACGACCTTTTAAATTCCAAAAGTTATTTATAGAACCTTAAAAAATGGTTATTTGTGTGAGAAACATCCCTGACCTTTGCAAATGCAAGGCATGGAGCTGTGAATGTGGCTTTAAAATCAATTAATAAAGACTACAAAGTTATTTACCCATGTAGTTGTTTTGTTTTTTGTTTTCTTTTGGAATCCCTGGAAAACTTTTAGAAGGAGCCAGATAAACAACCTAATAAATGATAAAGGTCATGTTGACTACAGAACAGACTCCCTCTCTTGCTCATCTGAATAATCATTGCAGTCTGGCTGTTGTCTGATAAGAGATTTAATTATTTCATATTTCATTTTTTAAATTCAACCTAAAGACCTCAATTAAATACACTAGATTGGGAAGGATTGTCCTTTTTTTATCATCCATTTTCTTTGTGGAATGGACATGACAATTTGGCTGAGAAAAACTTTTCCACCCCCTCCTTCTTCCCTGGTACCCACACTGCCTGCTGCTCTCCTTGCTGGAGCCCTGATCCAACAGTGGATGTGGCAGCACACAGCTGGAGCAGAGAGCTAATTAATTTCACTCCTGTCAAGAATTTTCACAATGGGAATAATGTATTCTGGGTCCTGAAGCTCCAGGTCATTATTCCTGTCCCTGAATACAGGGACTGGTGCTTTGAGATCTCTGTGGCCAGTTTTTCTGAGAGCCAGTAATGGGTGTGAAATGAGTATCACACTTTGCCAACCTACCTCACCTGTTACCTTTTCAGCTCTGATTCCTTTAATAAAAAGGGAAGGGGGGGAACTAACAAAAAGGTATTCAAAGGAGTCTAGACACCTCCTTTTCAGCAATGCACTCATCTTGCCTATCTGGCTACAAAGCATGTTAGCACATCCCTAAAATTGGAACTCAGAAACCCCTATTACTTGTCATCTCTCCTTGTCACTAAAGGCCCTGGAATTTTTTTTTTCCGGCACACTCCTTCCTACTTGCCCTGTTCCATTTTTTCCCCCATCCCTTGGCTTCTGTAACAACTCTTTGTCCTGGGCTATTACTGTCTGCTTATTATGTCCAGAATGAAGAAAGGGTATCTTCCCTGCCAGACCTTGCTGAGCCTATAACACCACTCAATGGGCCACAGAGTGAGGCTCTAGGTGACCTGGATTTAAAAAAAATCAATCCCTATATTTAATATTAGGATTTCCCACAGCATATTTGGGCTTTTGAGTCTGTCTTGTGATACTGCAGGTGGGGCTGGACAATAGTGACGAAGTTGACAAGTGACAGCTGAAATCTCCACCTGAATCTCCACTTATAACTTCTCTTGCCTATTTTCCCCTACTTTTCCCCAGTAACAGAAGGCTCGTCAAGTCAGAGGAAAAGCTAGAGAACGGCAACTGCAAAAGCTTTAGTATATCTAACATTTCAAGCATCTGAAACATAACATGCTCTCCACATTCATTTAGGGTAACAAAACCGATCTCCTTTAACTTGCATGCTGTACTCACCTCTTAATTATCTGTGCTAATGAGATCAGAGGTAACAATGATTTAAATTCACAAATATTCAATATTTAACAATTTGAACCTTCCGTATAATCAAACCTGTTATGATAAACTTTAATAATGTAATTCATTTAATAGGTATTTGTTAAGAGCTTCCTATGTGCCACATAGAGGGAGTGTGACATAGTAGACAAAGAGCTAGCCTTAAAGACAGGAAAACATAGGTTCAAGTCCTACCTCTGAACATAATGACTATATGACCTGGGCAAGTCATAACCTCTGAGCCATGATTCTAGGTAACTCTCAAAACTCTGACTTGCAGAAAGGGAAATGACTTGCATTAGGGGATGGAGTTTCCTTATCTAGGAGTTCCCCACAGCAGTGAAATCACAAATCTAGTGTTAATCCCAATTCCTATGTGCCAATCCCTATGTTAAACACTGAGAATACAAAGACCAACACAAAACATCCCTGTCCTCAAAGAACTTAAATTCTGCTGGGAAAAAACAGGTTGTTTTTGTTTGTCCTTCATTCTCAAAGAGAACCATGACATCAGAAAGGTGATGCCATGACTTGCAAATCAACTGGATTTGAGTGAGGTAGGACTGTGCAAGGTCACCAGCCTCACTCTCTCCTCAGGAGTCATCAGGGTCCAATAGCCAGATACAGACCAGAAAAGCTGGAGATGGCCCAGGATGCAGTGGGAGACCTTGGCCTTTAAAAAGGCCAACTTAAAAGTTAAGGTCTTTCTCAGGTCTCAGTTTGACTAAGGTAAAGATAAGGAAATACAAAGTAAGAAGTAGTTTCTGGGGGAGGGGAGCTAACAACTAGGTCAACCAGGTAAGGGCTTCTCCCTTAGGCTTTAAGGATGATAAGGTTTGGGGTTTGTTTGGTTTTTTTTTTAGTTTTTATTTCTGTTTGGGGCTTGTTACGTTTTTTTACTTCTTTGTTTCTTTGTTTGTTTTGGAGGCAATCAGAGTTAAGTGACTTGCACTGAATCACGTAGGTAGAAAGTGTCTGAGGCAGAATTTGAACTCAGGTGCTCCTAACTTAAGGGCTGCTCCGTTCAAAGCACCATCTAGCTGCCCCACCTCCATTTTTTCTTGAGATAGGGTTTTAAAGAGATAGAGATAAAGGAGGAAGATCTTTGAAGGGATAGGGAACAGCCCCTGCAAAGGACAAGAGGAGAAGGAATGCAGTGCCTGGAGAACACCAAGTAAACAGTTTGACTAGGATGTGAAGAATGGGGCAGGAGGTTGTTAGATAATACACAGAAGGCACTGGAAGCTTGAACTCCAGCCTCTGACAGGTTCCCTTTTGATCTGGTCAGACTGCAAAGACAGCTTAAGAGGGGTTAATAATAAGCTTTGTTCTAGTCTAGTTTTCTCTAACACAGTATTGCTGATAACAGAAGTACCACAAACTCCTGCAGTATTCCCTAATCACCCTTCTCCCAGGGGCCAGCGAGAAGAGGGAAGGAGGGCAGGCAACTACCCCTCATCTCAATGGGGCCAGTCAAGATGGGCACAACTTGTGCATTGTTCCCCTAAATCCCTTCAAGCTTCAATGGGGGCTGGCTGAGGCAAACACAGATTCCCTCCTCCCAAGCTTTGATGGGGGCCGATCAAGGCTCACAGCGTCCCAGCTTGTGCATTGAGCCATAAAGTTTCCCCAACTCACTGACCACTGACCACCTGTTTTATAGGGCATCAGACAAAGAAGGCATATTGCCAGCAATAGCCTCACAAGTTTACATCACCTCATCTCTATATCTCACTGCACAGTCGCAGTGGATGTTTACAGTTTCGGCACACATGTTTATGTTATTTATGGCTATATAATGCTGCGCAAGCATGGTGGAGATGTTTTGAACCATGAGCCTGGGAACTCATATCTAATACCTGGGAAACAGAGATTGTTATGGCCACGGATCCTGGGAAACTGAGGTTGTTATGGCCCTAGATCCTGGGAAACTGAACTCTAAGAAATAATAACAAAAATCCACTTTACACACACTAAAATCTACCATGCTAACACTAAAATTCACCTTACTTACAGAGGTAAGGTGGAGGGTAACAATCAGCCTAGAAAGCTAGGATGGAATCAGATCGTGAAGATTTTCAAATGCCAGAAAGAAAAGTATGTATTTTATGGAGCTTCTGAAGTAGGGTAGTAAACTATATCTAAGGAATCTCAATTTGGACATTAAGTGAGAATAAATTTAAAAGGAAAGAGACTCAGTTAAGGGAAATCAATTAGGAGACCATACATAGCAAGAAGGAACTCTGAGGCCAGATTTATAAAATTCACCCCGTTGGGGAAAGCGAATCAGATTTTTCTAAGAATCAGCACAAAACAACAATAAATTTAGCACAGAAAATAGATGACCCTATAAACAGCCACATACTTACAGGCAAACTAATTCTTTCTAGGTAATACAGCCACTGCCACCCAACTCGAAGAGTCGGTGGGAGAATCTCCTCTACTTTGGTGTTCACCCACTGTTTTGAGAAGTGTAGGCAATATTGGGGACTGTCAGTATAGAGATGGGTGAAATGAGTTGAGCAGGCTTCTCTGCCTCTGAAGTTACCAGAGGCTCACAAGCCACTTTTAAATGGGTGAGAGAAAGAGCAGGTGAGAAGTCAATTCAAGGACCAGTGCAGAAGGCTCACAGCTGTGGTGAGATACCCTATGCACCAGTCAAGATTCAGTCAATTACACAGCATGCATGATGGCACAAGTGGCTGAAGAAGATCACCCCCTCTTAATGAATACTAATCAACCATTTCAAGTAGAAAATTGAGTTCAAGTCAGCTGACCAGCACTATGTAAATAAGTCTAAAATGAAATAGTGACTGTAATTCAGTAATTAAGACCTCACAGCCAACAAGGAAGACTTTTCTTCCTTCCTTCCTTCCTTCCTTCCTTCCTTCCTTCCTTCCTTCCTTCCTTCCTTCCTTCCTTCCTTCCTTTCTTTCTTTCTTTCTTTCTTTCTTTCTTTCTTTCTTTCTTTCTTTCTTTCTTTCTTTCTTTCTTTCTTTCTTTCTTCCTTTCTTTCTTTTTTTTGGTTCTTGACAGAAGATCCACATTACTTAGTAAAAAGTCCTACCTAGGTTTGATGAATTCCTTTCATTCTATGTTCTAGCAAGGGGCCAAAGGGCAAAGAAATGACTGCAAGGCAGGCATAGCAAAAAAGCTTCTTTCCTTCCTTTCTTCCTTCCTTCCTTCCTTCCTTCCTTCCTTTCTTTCTTTCTTTTTGGTTCTTGGCAGAAGATCCATATTATGTAGTAAAAAGTCCTGCCTAGGTTTGATGAATTCCCTTCGTTCTATGTTCTATCAAGAGACCAGAGGGCAAGGAAATAACTACAAGGTAGGCATAGCAAAAAAAGCTTGAAAAATCAAAAAGAACACTAGGTTTATTATTGTTGTTAAAATTCACAAGGTTTCCTCTCAGTTCAAGAGAATTTGTGGGTGACATGCAGAATTTCTTAAAGTTCCCAGCACACACACACACACACACACACACCACACACACCACACACACCCCACACACACACACACACACACACAAACACAAACACACACAAACACCCACACACGGCAGGGGGGGGGGGAGAGAGAGAGAGAGAGAGAGAGAGAGAGAGACTGTTGTATCTAGGTATGGCTTACATATAATCAGATTTTATAGCACTTCCTATTCTTTCATTATGCTCATCATGTTCTAACGTATAGTACAAGAGTGGGGAAACTGTGCCCTTGAAGCCACATGTGGCCCCAAAGGTCCTCAGGTGCAGCCCTTAGACTGAATCCAAACTTCACAGAACATATCCCCTTAATAAAAGGATTTTTTCTATAAAACTTGAACTCAGTCTAAAGGCTGCACCCAAGGACCTAGAAGGTTACATGTGTCCTCAAGGCCCCAGGCTCCCCAACCTTGGATAGTATAATTATCTACATGAACATCTTTTTTTTGTTTGTTTTGTTTTTTTTCTCTTAACAATTATTTTATTATTTAATATTTTAGTTTTCAACATTGATTTCCACAAGATTTTGAGTTACTAATTTTCTCCCGATTTCCACCCTCCCCCCTGACTTCAAGATGGCATATATTATGATTGCTCCATTCCCCAATCAGCCCTCCCTTATGTCACCCCACTTCTCCCCCATCCCCTTTCCCCTTACTTTTTTGTAGGGAAGGATAGATTTCTATGCCCCATTGCCTGTATATCTTATTTCTCACTTTCATGCAAAAACAACTTTTCTTTTGAGCATCTGCTTTCAAAACCTTGAGTTCCAAATTCTCTCCCTTCTTCCCTCCCCATCCACCCTCATTGAGAAGGCAAGCAATTCAACATAGGCCACACATGTATCTTTATGTAAAATACTTCCACAATACTCATGTTGTGAAAGGCTAACTATATTTTGCTCCCTCCTATCCTGTCCCCCTTTATTCAATTTTCTTCCCTGACCCTGTCCCTTTTCAAAATGTGCTTTTGGTTACCTCCTCCCCCTATCTGCCCTCCCGTATATTGTCCCTCCTTTTTTATCCCCTTCCCCCTAAATTCCTTTGGGGTAAGATACCCAACTGAGTGTGTATGTTATTCCCTCCTCAAGACAAATCTGATGAGAGCAAGATTCACTCATTCCCCCTCACCTGCCCCCTCTTTCCTTCCAACAGAACTGCTTTTTCTTGCCACTTTTATGGGAGATAATTTACCCCATTCTATCTCTCCCTTTCTCCCTTTCTCAATATATTCCTCTCTCACCCATTAATTTTATTTTATTTTTTTAGATATCATCCCTTCATATTCAACTCACCCTATGGCCTCTGTCTATATATATGTATATTCCTTTCAACTACCCTAACACTGAGAAAGGTCTCATGAATTACACACATCATCTTTCCATGTAGGAATGTAAACAAAACAATTCAACTTTAGTAAGTCCCTTATGATTTCTCTTGCTTACCTTTTCATGCTTCTCTTGATTCTTGGGTTTGAAAGTCAAATTTTCTATTCAACTCTGGTCTTTTCACTGAGAAAGCTTGAAAGTCCTCTATTTTATTGAAAATCCATATTTTGCCTTGCAGCATTATACTCAGTTTTCCTGGGTAGGTGATTCTTGGTTTCAATCCTAGTTCCTTTGAATATCATATTCCAAGCCCTTGATCCCTTAATGTAGAAGCTGCTACATCTTGTGTTATCCTGATTGTGTTTCCACAATATTCAAATTGTTTCTTTCTGGCTGCTTGCAGTATTTTCTCCTTGACCTAGGAACTCTGGAATTTGGTGACAATATTCCTAGGAGTTTTCTTTCTGGGATCTTTTTCAGGAGGTGATGGGTGGATTATTTCAATCTCTATTTTACTCTCTGGTTCTAGAATATTAGGGCAGTTTCCCTTGATATTTTCTTGAAAGATGATGTCTAGGCTCTTTTTTTGATCGTGGCTTTAAGGTAGTCCAATAATTTTTAAATTATCTCTCCTGGATCTATTCTCCAGGTCGGTGGTTTTTCCAATGAAATATTTCACATTATCTTCCATTTTTTCATTCCTTTGGTTTTGTTTTATAATATCTTGATTTCTCATAAAGTCACTAGCTTCCACTTGCTCTAATCTAATTTTTAAGGCGGTATTTTCTTCAGTGGTCTTTTGGACCTCCTTTTCCATTTGACTAATTCTTCCTTTCAAGGCATTCTTCTCCTCATTGGTTTTTTGGAGCTCTTTTGACATTTGGGTTAGTCTATTTTTTAAGGTGTTATTTCCTTCAGTATTTTTTTTGGGTCTCCTTTAGCAAATTGTTGACTTGTTTTTCATAGTTTTCTTGCATCACTCTCATTTTTCTTCCCAATTTTTTCTCTACTTCTCTTACTTGCTTTTCCAAATCCTTTTTGAGCTCTTCCCTGACCTGAGACCAATTCATATTTTTCTTGGGGGCTTTCAGTGTAGGCTCTTTGACTTTGTTGACTGCTTCTGGCTCTGTGTTTTGATCTTCTTTGTCACCAAAAAAAGATTCTAAAACCTGAGTCTGAGTCTGCATTGTTTTTCACTGCCTAGCCATGTTCCCAACCAACTACTTGACCTTTGTGCTTTTTCTTAGGGTATGACTGTTTGTAGAGTAGAGAGTGCTTTGTCCCAAGGTTTAGGGGCTGTGTTGCTGTTTTCAGAGCTACTTCTACTCCTCTGTCACGGCAAGCTTTGCCACAGCTGCACTCCTCTTTCCCCAAAAACTGCCAACCCAGATTGTAGCCCAGATCCAAGCAGGGCAAAGCAAGCCCTGCACTCCCGCTCTGGTCCACCACCTGATTCCTCCCACTGCATAAGCCAGGGACTCTTGAAGCAGCTGACACTAGAGCTCTGGAAGCAGCCACAGGAGCTTTCTGTTGCTGCTGCCACCACTACCACACCACCTCTGCCACCCCAAGGGCTGGGGGCAACCACTCTCTAACAAGATTTAGCAGTTTTCCCACTAACCTGCTCCATGTTCTTTGGCATTTGTGGGTTGAGAAGTCTGGTAACTGCCACAGCTCAACAATTCTTGGCCTTAAGACCTGCTCCAGCCAACTCCTGGTCTGGTCTATCCTGGTGCAGCCCACGCTGGGTTGCGCTCCACTTCCAGCACCATGTGATAGACCCTTCCCAGCAACCATCCATGTTCTCCTGGGCTGGAGATCTGCTTCCCTCTGCTATTTTGTGGGTTCTGCAGCTCTAGAATTTGTTCAAAGCCATTTTACAGGTGTTTGGAGGGATTTGGGTGAGAGCTTAAGCAAGTCCCTGCTTTTCAGCTGCCATCTTAGCTCTGTCACCCCACCCCACCCCCGCAGTGGTCCATTACATGAACATCTTAATAAGCATGTTAAGTAACTAGGTATAACACTTTGCCTACCCAACCTGTTTTTTTTTAGCTTTTATATCTTTAATTAAAAGGGGCATGGGGGACTAACAAATAACTATTCAAAAGAGTTTAGACAACTCCTTTTGAGCAATTCATTCACCTCTCTGAGCATAGCCATTGTATACTACATGAAACAGGGACCCTTTCATATATACTATACTTAGTCAATGTCTAACAAATATTTGTTGAATGAAGGAATATGAATGTGAATAAATGAAGGCTTCAAAAGCAATATACCATATGGGTACATGTGATGTGCCATGCTACCCACAGACCATCTTCCTACCATAACACCCAGCAATTGCTGCCACTCCACATTTGTCCATTCTCCACATTCCTGTTGAAGTGATGTTCCTTAAGCACAGATCTGGCCATGTTATTTTCCCTAAACAACAAACTCTAGTGGTACTGTATTGCCTCTAGTATCAAATATAATCTCCTCTTTAACTTTAAAAGTCCTTTACAACTTGGCCTCAACCTATATTTCTAGTCTCCTTGTACATTATTCCTCCTTTTTCAATATGTAATAAAACCAGACTAGCCGCTTCTCTGCCCCTTGTAAATGACAGAACTCCATCTCCTATATCTTGGCTCTGGCCAGTCCCAAAGCCTGGAATTCATTCCCTCCTTATCTGTACCTCACAGGATTCTTCCCTTACCTCAACATGAAGCTCAAATATTACTTTCTACATAAAACCTTTCTTTCCCCCACACCCCCATGGCTAGTGCCCCCCCAATACCTCGGATTTAAGCATTTTGTATTCATTTAGATTTATTCTGTGTATATTTATATGTGCACTTGTATTCTCCAACTTTGAAGTAGTGGGGATACTTTCAAGTTGTGAATGTTCAGTTCTATTTGTATGACTAGAGCATAGCACAATGTCTGAAACATAATAGGCACTTAAGAAATACTTGCTCCCTGACTGATTGAATCATCCTTAAGTGCCCTTGGTTGACTTCATCTAGTCAGGTCTTTTTTGATGCTTTCTTTGAGAATGGTTTTACCTTCTACTGCTTGTCTTTTGTGAGATAATACTATTCACAATCTTCTACTTCTCTGCAAGATTTTATAAATGTCTAAATAGTCTGAACCCCTTTTACCTGTGACTAAAATCTTTCTCTACAGGAAGGAGTGTCAAGTGTTTGCTGACTAAAGTAAAAGCATTTTAATCTTTTGGTCTCTTCATTGTGACAGTTGATTTATATTGCTCAAATTTCAGCATGGAGTTACAGGAACTGGTCATCTATACCATGTCTTCTGTTTACATTACATTTTTTCATCATCAACAACTTCTTAAAACAGGTCAGATTATAATTTTAATTATACATGTCTCTTTCTCAGTCACATTCTTTCTTCTAGCACCATACTCATTTTAACCTTAATTTGAATGAGGTGATTTATCAATGATTACTATGTAAGTATCAAGGTAATTCATGCCTGTGAAAATGTAATCTAATTTATTTTTTAATGTTATTTAGTGTTCACTATGTTCAACGCCTTAGAACTTTTTTCTTTTTAAGGGAAATTCTATAGGCATCAGGCTTCTGTGTTTTCATCATATATTTCACCATCCTCACTTTATTCACACTTTTTCCTTGAGGTTATGAAGTAACATAGTATAAGATGGCTTAATTTAGAGATTCACAGAATTGTCAGTGTCCTCAAAGGCTCTGTCCTGGGACCTCTGCTCTTCTCCCTCTATTGTCTCACTCTAGCATTTTATGCTGCTGTCATTTCTACCTTTTGTAAAATTTAAAGCCCAAGTTGGTTTATGAGTTTCCTGTTTTTCCACATTGGTTTCCCTAGACAACTTCCCATTCCCTTCCTCACTAGAATTATTTCTCTTCATGTCTTCAGAATTTCACTCTTGAAAGTTTCCTCATTCTTCTTGTATTGACTTTCTCTACAGCATTTTTAGGTCAAGGGATCCTATTTAAACTTTTTCTGCACCCTTTAAAATCTAGCTAGATTGTAGAGTGTATGTAGAGCATAAAATCAATGTAAAGTGCGTGTCAGAAACTTGTTGTTCCTCTTTTCCTGTATCATGAACTGTATTGTGAGTGGTCATTTCCATCTAAGATACCCATTGTTTCTGCTTCAACAACCAGTTCTTTCTTATTGGTCAGAACTGGATCCAGAATAACAGTTCCTCTTTTTATTCATGACATCTTTTGAAGGTTCTCTATCATGTTCTCTATTGTATCCTAGGAAGCAGCAGACATTGCTCATGTTCGGCCCAGAAGTATGCTATTAAATATTCAACAACTGGGTCTCCAGAAGGAAAAAAAAATAAAGTGACACTTTTAAGTTTAATTTGCATTATTAACATTTTTCTCTATCACTTTCTTAACTCTAGAAAATTGGGGGAGGGAGGGAACCCAATAAATCAAATATTGATTTTCCTGATTTCTCTCTTAACAACTCTCAAGAGCTCCTATGAGATAGATACAGTTCATCGTTTTGACATCAAAGTTAATGTAGAGAAAAGGGCATCTCACAGGTACAGGATGAGAAGAAAAATGTGTGAAATGTATAAAACCCTGTGGAGGATGTGGAAAGTAGAATGTGGAGTGAAGCCCTTGAGAGGGGTGTACACCTTTCAAATCACTTATAACTAAGTTCAAAATAGATGCTGATTTTTTTTCTATCTCATTTTTCATTTATTTAACACAGTATTAAGTACAGATAGAAGTAGTGAGTAACTCCAACTGCTGAGTTAAAAGTTGAGACAAGCTACCTCTGACACTTAGTGCATTTATGACCCTAGAAAACTCATTAATCTAGATTTGTCTCAGATTCATTAGCTAACATTCATTCATTCATTCACTCATTCATTCATTTATTTATTTTAATTTCAAACATTTATCAAGTGCTCATTATGTGTTAAGTATTATGCTAAGCACTTTTCAAAGATTATCTTATTTGATCCTATCAAGAACTTTGCATAGTAGGTGCTATTATTATCCCTGTTTTACAGAAGAGGAAACTGAAATAAATAGTGGTTAAGTGACTTGCCCAAGGTCACATAGCTATTAAGTATCTGAGACTGAATTTGAACTAGGGTCTTCCTGACTCCAGGCTTGGTGCTCTAGCCACTGCCCCACAGGCTGATGAAATCATATACAAAATGATATAATCTTCTGTATTCTCTGTATTGTATGTTCTGTGACCTGTATGTTTTTTTTCAGTACTAAGAGCATAATGAAAATACTAGTCAAATGCTGATAAAGCAAGAATGAGACATCACTATATGAACAGAGTCTAACTATAATCTTCATTTCCTTGGGTATACCTCAGCTTTCTGGTCTTTAAAACATAGATAACAATATTTATCCTCTGAAGCAGCTAGATAGTAAAGTGAATAGAGTCCCAGGCCTACAGTCAGGAAGACCAGAGTTCAAATCCAGCCTCAAGTGCCTGTTAGCTGTGTGATCCTAGTCAAGTCACTTAATTTTTGTCTGCCTCAGTTTTCTCAACTATAAAATGGGGATAATAATAGCACCTACATCTCAGGTGTGTTGTAAGGATCAAATGAGATAATTGTAAAATGTTTACTAGAGTATCAGCCCAATGCCTGGCACATAGTGAGGGACACATAAATGTCAGCTATTCATGTTGTTTTTATTAAGCCAGAAAGATTTCAGGTGAATGACAACGTTACAGAATCTTATTCTTTGGAATTAGGTGTCTTAAGCCCCGCCCTCTTTCAACCCACCCCATCTCCATCCCACCCTCAGCCACAATAAAAATCTGATTCTGGTGATTCTTCTGAAGAGGTGAAGTAAAATACTTTCTCATCATCTCCTTTTCCTAAAGGAAAAGCAAAAATTATGGTGTTTTTTCAAGTTATCTTAGCCCTCACACAAATTCTGACCAATCTTCTGGAAATGACTATTGAACAATATGATCAAGTAGGCACTTCTGAGATTGTAGTGTGGCCCAGGAAGCTTCATCTCTGGCAAAGAACAGTAAACACCCCTACTGTTTCCCCCAGTCTTAGAAAAGAGTGTGAGGCCATCAGTGAGCCTGAGTGGTAGCATTTACTACGTGCTTTTGGGTGCCTAGGGAACAAGTAGTAACTAGTAGGAACAAGTGTAAATCACAACTTTGCTCCTAGAATAAAGTTGATGGGACAATATCAAAGCTGTTACTTTGCACCAAAATAAGAAAGGAAAAAGGGAGAAAAGGGAACTACATAATAGGTGCATAGGTTACACTAGTATTCTCAAAGACAAAACAAGAAATCTGGAAGTAGATAGTAAAATTTAAAGTAAACAGACTACAAGTATATGAACAACTCTCAAGACTATCTTTTAAGAATTAATTGATAAAATTTTGTTTTATTAAAATGAATAATTTCATTAAAATTAATTGATAAAAATAATTAATTGATCCAATATACCTAACAGACCCTGAACTATGTTTCCCATTCTTCATCTCAAGCATCTTGTCACATCTCTTTGACATTGTCCTCTATTTCCTCCACCAGGAACAATACACTCAGGTCCATGTCACCAGAAACAAAGCCTGCCTTCCCTGTGACATAGCAATCCTATGTGGTAAACAACTGCAACTAACCCAACCTAGTAGGTCTTGGATAATATTTTGCATGCTATCCATACATCCTCCCTAACCCCAGGTATCTTTCCAGGACTGGTTCTGTGAACAGTAATTAAAATAATGTTACCAATGCATCAGGAAAAGGCATGAAAGCCTTTTCATGGATCCAATCCCCATCCCTGTGACTTTTCACACCAAAACTCCCCTTTCTTAACCACCACTCCCCTATATGAATGTAAATGCTGGGATGGGAGAGATGATCTCACTTTTCTAATGCATTTCAGTACCCTGCATAGTGCCTGGAACATTGTAGACACTTAGATGCTTTTTTTGTTTATTTGTTTATTCATTCATTCATTCATGACTGCCTTCTGGAAATAAATCCACAAATAGACTGTCAAGAAAACAGTACTCTGGGCTAACAGTCTAGGAAGATTATTTGCATACCATTTCTTTGTATGCTATTAAGGATACAAAATGTGTTGACTCAGTTGTGTTACTGATGAAGATCTTTGGTTGTGCATAGAGTTCTCCTGTATAAGGCCTTGGTGTTAAACACAGAAACAGTGAGAATGGTAGTTTTGCTAACAAAAATAGTCTAGTCAATGAATGGGAAAAAAAATGTAAGGTAGGCTTTTTTTAGGACCGAAGGGAACACTGCAAGATGGAAGCTAGAAAGAGAGGCACTAAGCTATTTTTCTTTTGTCCATTGATGCTCACCTCCTCTCTGAGTCAACTTTCCCCTTGCTCTCTTTGATCCCCCTTTTTATATACCAACTGCTTGTTCCAGGTAATTCTTCCTTTCACCCTTATTCACATATTATCCCCCTCCAAACAATAGACAGTTTCCTAAATTTCCTGGACCTTAAGAATAAGAATCCAAGATGGAATCTTTTCTTCCCTTAAAGGCCTCCTGAAATGTCCCTTCCTTAATGAGATTTTACCAAATTAAGTGAAATAAATGCACATCTGTACCCTTTCTGTGGAGGCAAGGGAGTCTAGAACAACACATCAGAACTGAACACTTAAAACACTTAAAATCACAAATGTGGTTTTATTTTGTTATATCACACACTTTCACTGACAATAATTTTCCAATTTTAAGTGAGGCAACTTTGGAAGGTTCATATTTTCTTGTAAGTTACTAGAGTATCATTTAATAACTGGCTACTTAATAAATTATTCATTATTTCTATGCATAAAATACATTTTCTATACATATACCTGCATGTTTAAAACATCTTTTTTCATAATTGTTCCTAAAGAGCACAATGTGAAGTGGTGGTTTGGTAATTATCCAAGCAATCTGTTTATTATAGAAAACCAATCTGGATAATTATGTCCAGAAATCAAAAAAATCACAGTGGGAACTGATTTGTGTCACATTCTAAATTGATCAAATTAGCTGAAATTTTGCAAAATCTCTACATTCTTATTGTACCATGTATACCTATACCCATGGGTACCATAACCATGCATATCTACATCTTTACTCTTCCTTCTTGCTCACCCCTCCATACCCAATGAATTGCCAAGTCTTATTAACTCCGCCCCCACAATCTCTGTCATTTCTGATTCCTTCTCTCCACTTAGATGCCAGCAAACTGGTGCAAACTCCCATCAACTCTTGACCTGACTACTACAAAAGCTTCTTCATTGATTTCCCAACTTCTAGTCTCTCTGAACTACCCATTACAGAATCTCCAAATTGCCATTACTAAAACACATTTGACTATATCACTTGCCTAGTCTTTAAGGGTTCCTTGTTGGCTTTAAGATACAATATTCCCCTTGTACTCTAGGGTGTGCTCTGTGGTTCATCCAAATAGACCCATTAGTGATTCCTTGAACTCAGCATTCCCTCTGCATTCCAATGCATAAATTGTCCCCACAATTGGAAAACTGGAATGCTCCTTACTCATCTTCCTAGGATCTCTTGCTTTCTTTCTTTTAAGCTTAGTTCATAACCCTCCTCTATGAAGCCTTTCCAGATCTTATCATTTCTTAGTGCTCTCTCCTCTTGAAATTACTCTTTATATACTTATTGTACATATTATATCCCCACTTTAAAGGCAGGTATTATTGTGTTATTTGAGGAGGAGAAGGAGGAGTAGGAAAAATAAGAATAAGAGGAAAGGGGAAAAGAGAAAAAGAAAATGGAGATTTAAGAGAAGCAAAAAGAACAAGAGGAGAGGGAAGAGAAATAGAAAGAAAAGGAAAAGAACTATAAAATTTGCTTATGACCGGACATATTACAGAGATGGCAATGCCAGTGGTGGAATGTGAACCTGACTCCAGAATCGGTGCTCTTTATGTATAGTAAAGTCCCACTCAACACCCAAAAGTTTGTTTATTATAGAAGCTGAAAAATCTGAGCAGCCTTAGGAAAGCTTGCTCTAAGCATCACTGGTTTGCCTGTTCATTAAAGTTTTATAATTGACCCTCTTTTACAGGAGACACATTCAACATTTTATGAAGAAACATTATTTTTTCAGCAATTCTCATGGAAATAAATTAAAAGGAACTATCATATGATGAATAGTACCCCCAAAAACATCTGATCTAAGATTTATCTTTAAATTCCCCTCCTGTTATAGATATGACTATCATGATGGTGACATATTTTGCTATTTGGACAACAACCCTTCAAAAATCTTCATCTAGAAGGGACTGGCAAGTAAAAGTCTTGCATTTTACAGATGAAGAAACTAAAGCCTAACAAAGCAAATGGACTTGTTAAGGTGATATAGGTAATAAACAACACACCCAACATACAAACTTAGGTCTTTTAACTCCAAATCCAGGGATCTTTCCCTATACCATGCTGCCTCCTAAGATGGAAAATGTAACTAAATCAAATTAGACTCTGTAGACATAGATGGATTTTGAGAATCTCTCTCTCTCTCTCTCTCTCTCTCTCTCTCTCTCTCTCTCTCTCTCTCTCTGTGTGTGTGTGTGTGAGAGAGATCGTCATTACCCTTTTAACACTTTATTTCATCTAATAATTGTTCTGAAATGAAGAGTAAAAAGAATTCTCCACTGTCCAAAAAGTAACAATTCTATATGATCGTTATAATTGTAGTTTTAGTTCATGGCAGATGGGCAGGTATCAAGATTCCAACTTCTACTGGAAAATCTATTAGGTTTGTTTTCTGCCATCTGTATTCACTAGCTATTTTCAATACTATAACCATTCACCTTTGAAGTGACCAGTAAGCCTGCAGAAACAAGATGATTGTAGATTATCATGGACAGAATATGGGACAGATGGCTGATCCAAGCACAATACCTTAGTCTTCATCATGTGACATGAAAAGCTGCTACAATACTCACCTCTAAGCTACTGTCCTATTTATGAAAATGGTTCTATTCTCGAATAAAGATTTTTCTGAAGAAACCAGTTAAATTGTTTTCACAAATTGGCAATGTAAAAAGCTCTCTGTAATTTTAACTGACCTTTGCTACTTTGCCTTTACAAAGAGCTACATGATAAACACAAATTTAGGCAGTAAGAGGAAAGAGAACTGTTTAATGATATGGAATTTCCCCATTGATTTAATTGGGGAAAAAACTAAAAGTTTCTGCCCTTTCTGAGCTAACATCTTCCTAATATGAGGTTTCTAGTATACAAGTGAAAACCTAATAAGTGCTCAGATTCCCACCAAATGAACTCCTAGAAACTCCTATTTTACTGGAAAACTAAGTTTACTTTTCAGTCTACTGGAACAATGAGTAGAATTTTTGAGTTTTAAAAAAATAAGTGAACTGTCTTTTGTTCTTATCCAAAATTGAACTGTTAATTCTAAAATTTCATCCACTGGGTTTTTCTTCTCCTATCCCCTCCATCACTTTCTCTCCATCCTCTTCTTTCCATCCTTCTGTTATCTTGCCTTTCTTTACTTCAATTCTTTTGTCTCATTTCTTGCATTCTCCTTTTTCAATGAATAAAAATGGTTAATCTAAAAGAAATTTTTGAAGGCCTTTTGCTCAGTATATTTATTTACTGGGGAGGATTTTTGCCTTTAGAATGTAATAGCCCAACAGTAAGAATTGTGTCATTCAGTGTCATTCAGATAATACTAGGCACAGAATAAGGACTTAATAAATGATCATTGTGACGCTATATGCCTATGTATAAGCATATTTAGTTCATGTCGGTCACATTTGGAAATAGTCTTACTGTTATCTACTACTTAAAATGACTTTCTAATTAGTAACATGATTTATTGTTGAGTCATGCTTAACCATTCACTCTGAGACAAGACATATCTAAAGATTTAAAATAAGTAACTAGAACTGAGGAAGACACAATACAATCCTACACCTCCAATATAAAATGCATATGATGCCAGATAAGTAGGATTTGGGGGAAGGATAAATTTAATAAGCATGCCACTAAAGAGAGAGATGTTGATGCCATGCTTATAAATTTTAAAATGGCAAAAAACTAACCAATTGGATGAAAGAATTGAAATACAGAAAGGTCTTGTCAGGCTAGGACAATAGGCAAAATCTAATAGAGTGAAATTTAAGAGAAGTAAATGTAAAGTCTTAAACTTGGATATTAAAAATCAGCTGTGCAACTAGATGATTTGTGGAAAATGGCATGATGGGATTCAGTGGATTGAAAGCTCATTATGAGTCTACAGTCTTGCATGACAACCAAAAGACCTGATGTGATTATAGACTGCATTAAAAGAAGCATCAAGTGTCTCTGCTCATATCACTTCTAAAATCCTATATTCAGTTCTTGGTGCCACATTTCAAGAAGGAGACTGATGGAGCACATACAGAGAAGGATCGCGAGGATAATGTCAAGCAAGGATTAGAAGTAGGTACCAGGGGAAAAAAAGTCATGACAACTGTCTTCAAGTATGTTAAAGATTATAGAATGAAAAAAGAGTATTAGATTTATTATTCCTATCCCCAGGGAAGCAAAACAAAGAGCAGAGAATATAGAAGTTTTAGACATGTGTATTTTAGCTCAGCATATTTTAAAAAACATTCTTAACATTGAGAATTGTCTAAAAGTGGCTTGGGCTGCCACCAGAGGTAGAAAGTTTCTCATCATAGTAAAGTCTTCAAGTGGAAGCTAGAATACTACTCTTTGGAGATGCTATAAAGGAGACATATGGATACAGATGGGATAAGATGCTCTCCAACATCCCACTAGTGATGAAACACATTGCTATCAGTTAATGAATGCTTACAAATAACGTGGAGAATTTTTATCTTTTTTCTGTGTTTATGAATATATGGTACCTGTCTTGCTCTCTAAGTGACAACTCCATTCAATCACAATACATGGCACTAATACAATCCAATATACATATCCTACCTACATAAACATGCACCATAGTTTTCTATGATTAAAATTTGGGCAAACAGAAATTTCTCATTTAAGTTAAAATATTTTTTAAAGAATAAATTTTACTTCACACCATTCTGAGGTAGCTTAAAGTTGCTCTTCATGTCAGAGTGATACCACAAAGAAGTTTGTCAGACACCACATTTAATAAAGACGGGGTTGCAATTCAATCCTGGAGTTCCTTGAAGATACAGTTTCTCTCTGAAATTGTAAACTACCACAGCACAAGCATCAGATCTATGTATCTGACTTTGTTAGAAGTCCTATAAAAAAACTCAAATGTTTGGTAACTATGACATGTCTGTTGACTTCTGGAAACTATGGTGTCCTTGATATTATTCTCCAACTAAATTCTAGAACAGTTTATCAGACTTACTGCACCTGAACATTGAGAAAAGATTAATCAGTAGCTGCCAACATGGTTTCACTAAGATGAAGTCATGCCAATCTAACTCCATTTATTTCCTAGAAAGATATGATTATCTAGGGTCATCCCATATCTATTTATGTGTATATATATACATACATACATACATATATGTGTGTGTGTGTATAACTTATGTACATGTTGCACCCACTACAATGTAAGCTCCTGGAGGATAGGGGTAGTTTTTCCTTTTTCCTAATATCCCTAGGAATTTGCACAGTTCCTGGTACATACGAAGCAGTAGATCAATCAAATCAGTAACAATTTTTAATTAGATTAGGTAATATTAAAATGTACCTTTATCTTAGCAAAGTATTTCATGTGGTATCCCCAATATCTTTAAACCAAGATATTATTCATAAACCAAGATGGCAGAGTAACAGGAGCTGACATGAACTCTCCCAAATCCTCCTCCAAACAACTTTAAAATAACACTTCCAATCAAATTCTAGAGTGGCAGAACCAATAAAAATTGAGTAAAATTGATCATATCCATAACAAAACTCACAAAAACATTTTTCCAGCTCAAGACAATTTAGAAAGTTGGCAGACAATGTCTCTCTCGCTAGGGTAGTAGTAAGCCATAGGACACAGATATCTTAGGCCATGCCTTGGGGGCAGCTATATCAGTGGGACAGTAGCTTTGGGAACTCTCAGCACACAGAGTGTAGGAGGGTCAGATAAGTGGTCAGAAAAAGACTGTGGGGCATTGGGTGCAGGGCTCTGTGGCATTGCCCATACACACTGCTGGATAACAGTCCCAGAACACTAGATCACTGGTGCTTGCAGCCCAGGGGAGCAGGATCCATGGTCTCAGTTCTGGGGCACAGATAAATGTTTGTGGTTAATCAGGAGAGAGCAGGGGCCCTTGTTTCAAGTCTAGGGTGGAGAGGAACACTATCACTTGCTACCACAGGAGAGCAGGGTCCAAGTTGCATTTACAGGTCCAGAAGGAGTGAGAGCATTCCTATCCACAAGAGAAGAGGGGCCCTTTTCAAGGTTCACTGATATAGAGGAGTTCTGGTGGAGGCTTGGGGACCAGAGGACATGCCAGGAGAGTAGTGACCACACCTCTCCTAAGATCATACTACCTTGAAAGAACTGAAAACTTTCAGACACCAAGAACTACCTCTAAAAACAGCATAACAAACTACCTGAATATCAGTGATCCCTCAATCCCGGGAGCAGAGCCGAAGTTTAACATCAAGTTAAAAGTGAAGAAATGGGCTAGAAAAATGAGCAAACAACAAAATAAACTGACCACAGAAAGTTACTTGAAGAGTGGGAAAATCAAGACACAAACCCAGAAAAAGACAACAAAATCAAAGCATGCAAAGCCTCAGATAAAAATGTGAAATGGGAACAAGCCCAAAAAGAATTCTTTAAAGAGCTCAAAAAATAAATTTTAAAATTCAGGTAAAAGAAATAGAATAAAAATTGGAAAAAGAAATGAGAAGGGAAACAAGAAAATTATGAAAAGAGAGTCAACAGTTTGGTAAAAGAAGCACAAAAATATTAAAGAAAATAACAACATAAAAAACGGAACTGGCCAAATGGTGAAAGAGGCATAAAAATTCATTACAGAGAACTCCTTAAAAAGCAAAATTGGCTAAATTGAAAAAGAGGCACAAAATTTCACCAAAGAGAACATGTTAAAAAGTAGAAAAAGAAATTGAACAAGCAATCAATGAACTCCCTAAGAAAAACACCCCCATGGGTCAGAAGGATTAACAAGTGCATTCTACCAAATATTTAAGGAAAAATTAATCCCAATACCTTTTAAACTATTTGGGGAAATAGGTGAAGGAGGAGTCCTACCAAATTCCATTTATGACACAAATATGGTGCTAATACCTAAATCAGGAGGAGAAAAAAAACAGAAAAAAGAAAACTACAGACCACTTTTCTGAATGACTAATGATGCAAAAATTTTTAATAAAATATTAGCAAAGAGATTACAGTAATCTATCACAAGGATCATACACTATGACCAGGAGGGAATTATGCCAGGAATGCAGGGCTGGATTAGGAAAACTATTAGCATAATCAACCATAACAATAACAAAAGCAATAGAAATCAATAGATGCAGAAAAAGCCTTTGACAAAATACAACACATTCCTATTAAAAGCACTAGAAAGCATAGGAATAAATGAAGCTTACCTTAAAATAATAAGTAAAATGTATCTAAAAGCATCAGTTAGCATTATCATAAGGAGGATAAGCCGGCAGACTTCCCAATACAATCAGGAGTGAAGCAAAGATGCCCTTTACCACCACTATTACTTGATATTGTACAAAAATGATGACAATGGCAGTAAGAGAAGGAAAAGAAATTAAAGGTATTAGAAAACTCAATGAGGAAACAAAACTATAACTCTTTACAGATGATATGATGATATACTTAGAGAATCCTAGAGAATCAACTAAAAAAAACTACTTGAAATAATTAGCAACTTGAGTAAAATTGCAGGATATAAAATAAACACACATAAATCATCAGCATTTCTATATACGCCCCACAAAGTCCAGCAGAAAGAGATAGAAGGAGATATTTTATTTAAAATAATTGTAAACAATACAAAATAAATGGGACTTTATCTGTCAAGACAAACCAAAGAACTATATGAACACAATTACAAAAGAGTTTTCGCACAAATAAAGTCAAATCTAAATAACTGAAGAAACATACATTTCTCATATATAGACCAAGCCAATATAAGAAAAATAACAATTCTACCAAAATTAATTTCTTATTCAGTGTCATGCCAAACTACCAAAAATATCTTATAAAGCTAGAAAAAACAATAACAAAATTCATCTAGAAGAGCAAAAGGTCAAGAATATCAAGGGAATCAATTGATAAGGGAATCAAAGAGAATAAATGTGAAGAAAGATGGCCTAGCAGTACCAGATCTCAAGTGTTATTACAAAGCAGTAATCATTAAAACAATGTATTACAAAGTAGTAATCATCAAAACAATCGGGTACTGGCTGAGAGAGTGATGACTCAGCAGAATAAAGTAGGTACACAATACTCAGTAGTAAATGACCAATGTAATCTATTGTTTGATAAACCAACAGATCCAAGCCTTTGGGGAAAGAATTCACTAAGTGACAAAAATTGTCAGGAAACCTGGAAATCCATTTGGCAGAAACTAGATATATCCAACATCCCACACCAAATTCCAAGATAAGATCAAAATGGGTACATGATTTAGAAGTAAAGGGTAATGTTGTAAGCAAATTAGCAGAGAATGGAATAGTTTATCTGTCAGATCTATAAATAATATAAGAATTTGTGACCAAAAAAGACAGAGAGCATTATGGGATATAAAATGGATCTTTTTGACTACGTTTAAAAGGTTTTGCACAAACAAAATCAATGCAGCCAAAATTAGTAAGAAAGTAGGAAACTGGGGTGGTGGGGCTGGGATTTAATCCAAGTTTCTCTGATAAAGGCCACATTTCTCAAACATATAGAGAAATATGTCAAATTTATGAGAATATGAGTCATTCCCCAACTAATAAATGGTCAAAGGATATGAACAGGCACTTTTCAGAAGAAATCACATCTATAGTCATATGAAAAAATGCTCTAAATCACCACTGATTAGAGAACTGCAAATTGAAACAACTCTGATTAGCTAATCTATCAGATTGCCTAATATGACAGAAGATCAAAATGGTAAATCTTGGAAGGGATGTGGGAAAATTGGGACACTATGCACTCTCAGTGAAGTTATGAACTGATCCAAAGTATTTTGGAGAACAATTTGGAACTATGCACAAAGGGCTATAAAACAGTGTGTACTATTTGATTCAGTAATATTACTAATAAGTGTGTATCCCAAAGAGAGCACAGAAAAAGGAACAGAATCCATATGGACAAAAATATTTATAGTGACTCTTTTTGTAGCAGGAAAATAAAAACCTAGAATTCAAAAGATGACCATCAATTGAGGAACGACTGAACAAGTTGTGGAATATGATTGTGATGGTATACTGTTGTGCTATAAGAAGTGACAAGCAGAAGGGTTTCAGAAAAACCTGGGTAGACTTATATGCATTGATACAAAGTGAAGTGAGCAGATATAGAACACTGTCCACAGCAACAAAAATATTATATGATGAACAACTGTGAATGATTTAAGCAATTCTCACTTTTTCAATGAAACAAGACAATTCCAAAGGACTCATGATGAAAAATGCTATCAACCGTCAGAGAAAGAACTGTTGAAGTCTGAATGCAAATCAAAGCATACTTTTTGAAACTTTATTTTACTCTCTCTCTCTCTCTCTCTGTCTCTGTCTCTCTCTCTCTCTCTCTCTCTCTCTCTCTCTCTCTCTCTCTCTTATTGTGTTCTCTTATACAACACAGCTAATATGAAAATATGTGTAATCTATATCTGCAAATGTATAATCAATATCAAATTGCTTGCCTTCTCAAGGAGTGGGAAGGACATAGAGGAAGGAAGGAAATGAACAACTTAGGGTGTAGAGCCAAGATGGTGGAGTAAAAGAAGGGACTTACTTGACCTCTCCCCCAAACCCCTCCAATTACCTGTAAAAATCACTCTAAACAATTTCTAGAGCTACAGAACCTGCAAAATGACAGAGTGAAACAAATCTCCAACCAAGCACATTCTGGAAGGCTGACAGGAAGGGTCTATCACACCAGGCTGGGAGTGGAACACAGTCCAGTATGGGCCGCACCAGCACAGACCAGGCCGGAGCAGGCCTCAGGGGATTAAGTCACTGGCAGATGTGGCACTTTCCAGATTTCTCAACTCACAAATGCCAAAAACAAAGTGGAAGGTCAGTGGGGAAAGCTGTTGGATCTGGGTGAGAGAAGAGTGTGTCCTGGCCACAGCCCCAGGGTGGTGGAGGTGGCAGCAGTGGCTGCTTCTGGAGTTCCAGGCCCACAGACACTGGAGGGATTGAGTGGCTGATCAGAGGGGGATTGAAGGGATCTCTTTGCTGGCACTGAGGCAGGATTCTCTTGCTTTGTTCTGCTTGGATCTGGGTTGCAGTCCTGGGTGGCAGTGTTGGGGTGAGGAGGAGCGCTGGTGTGGCAGAGCTTCCGGCAGCTGTGGTGAGGGAATCCTCTTAACAGTTCTAAGGCAAATAAGAGTGTTTGTGGTCACTCACAGACCAGAGCATAGGGCAGGGGAGGAGTAAACACCTCTCCTTTAATCATAGCATCTTAGAAGAACTGAAAGTTTACAGGCTCCTAGAAATATCTCTGCCAACAGCTGTGCAGAACCCCTGAAACTTGAAACAGAGCACTCTTTACTCTGGCGGCAGAGTCCTATCTTGACAAAGAACTCAAAAGATGAGTAATTGGCTAGGAAAATGAGCAAATAGTGGCAGAAGATCAGACTATAGAATCTTACTTTGGAGACAAAAAAGATCAAAACATACAACCAGAAGAAGATAACAAAGTCAAGGCCTCTACATCCAAAGCCTCCAAGAAAAATATGAATTGGCCACAGGCCATGGAAGAGCTCAAAAAGGAGTTTGAAAATGAAGTAAGAGAAGTAGAAGAAAAATTGGGAAGAGAAATAAGAGTGATGCAAGAAAATCATGAAAAATGAGTCAATAACTAGCTAAAGGAGACCCAAAAAAGACTGAAGAAAATACCACTTTAAAAAATAGACTAACCCAAATGGCAAGAGAGGTCCAAAAAGCCAATGAGTAGAAGAATGCCTTAAAAAGCAGAATTGGTCAAATGGAAAAGGGGGTCCAAAAGCCCACTGAAGAAAATAATACCTTAAAAATTAGAATGGAGCAAATAGAAGCTAATGACTTTATGAGAAATCAGGAAATTATAAAACAGAACCAAAAGAATGAAAAAATAAAAGACAATATGAAATATCTTATTAGAAAAACCAACAATCTGGAAAATAGATAGATCCAGGAGAGATAGTTTTAAAATTATTGGACTACCTGAAAGCCATGATCAGAAAAAGAGCCTAGATATCATCTTTCAAGAAATTATCAAGGAAAACTGCCTTGCTATTCTAGAATCAGAGGGTAAAATAGAAATTTAAAGAATCCACCAATTGCCTCTTGAAAAAGATCTCAAAAGGAAAACCCCTAGGAATAGTGTCACCAAAGTGCAGAGCTCCCAGATCAAGGAGAAAATATTGCAAGCAGCCATAAAGGGACAATTTGAGTATTGTGGAAACAAAATCAGGATAACACAAGATCCAGCACCTTCTAAATTAAGGAATCAAAGGGCTTGGAATATGATATTCCAGAAGTCAAAGGAGCTAGGATAAAAACCAAGAATCACCTACTCAGCAAAACTGAGTATAATACTTCAGGGGAAAAAATGGATTTTCAAGAATTCTTGAAGAAAAGACCAGAGCTGAATAAGAAATTCGACTTTCAAATACGAGAATCAAGAGAAGCATGAAAAGGTAAACAGGAAGGACAAATCATAAGGGACTTATTAAAGTTGAATTGTTCACATTCCTACATGGAAAAATGATATTTTTAACTCCTGAGACCTTTCTCAGTATTAGGGTAGTTGAAGGGTATATATATTTATTTATGTGTGTGTGTATATATATATATATATATATATATATATATATATATGTGTGTGTGTGTGTGTATATACATATATGTTTATGTATATATATGTTTATGTGTGTATACATGTATGTTTATGTATATATATGTTTATGTATATATGTTTATGTATATATGTTTATGTATATGTGAATGTATGTATATGTATATACATATATATGTATATGTGTGTGTCTGTGTGTCTGTGTCTGTGTGTCTGTGTGTCTGTATATGTTATGTGTATATATATGTATATACATACATATATACATATACATAGACAAGAGGGAAAGGTTGAGTTGAATATGAAGGGATGATATCAAAAATTAAATTAAGGGGTTAGAAAGGAATATATTGGGAGAAGGAGAAAGGGAGAGATAGAATAAATTATCTCACATAAAAGAGGTAAGAAAAAGCTGTTACAATGGAGGGGAAGAGGAGGGAGGTGAAGGGGAATGGGTCAGCCTTACTCTCATCAGATTTGGCTTAAGGAGAGAATACCATACACACTCAATTGGGTATCTTACCCTACAGGAAAGTGGGGGGGGGGAAGGGGCAAGGGAGAGTATGATAGAAGGGAGGATAGATTGGGGGAGGGGGTAGTCAGAGGGAAACACTTTTGAAAAGGGACAGGGTCAAAGGAGAAAATACAATAATTGGGGGCGGTGTCAGGATAGGATGGAGGGAAATATAGTTAGTCTTTCACAACATGACCATTATGACAGTGTTTTGCATAACTACACACACTTAACCTATATTGAATTGCTTGCCTTCTCGATGAGGGTGGATGGGGAGAGAAGGGAAAGAATATGGAACTCAAATTTTTAAAAATAAATGTTAAAAATTGTTTTTACATGCAACTGGGAAATAAGATATATAGACAATGGGGCATAGAAATCTATCTTACTCTACAAGAAAGTAAGGGGAAAGGTGATGGGAGGGTGATAGAATGGAGGGCAGACTGGGGGAAGGGGTAATCAAGATGCATGCTATCTTGGAGTACAGATTAGGGGAGAGATGGGGAGAAAATCTGGAACTCAAAATCTTGTGGAAATGAATGCTGAAAAACAAAAAGAAATTAATTTAAAAAGAAATTAGCAACTCAAAAATTATTTTTAGAAAAATGAACAAAATTATTTTATATGTAACTGAGAAAATGAAATAAAATAATTCTTTCAATATAATTTGTTTTATTTTTCTTTTAAAAATATTAATTTGTTTTGCTTTTACATTACATTTACCAATTGCCCCTGCCCCATTCCAAGAGAGGTCCCTTTTAAAAGATAATTGAGTAAAATTAATATTAATGACCTCATCAGAAAGTGCACACAACATTCCAAATCTATAAGCCCCCATCTATTTGGGAGCAGGTAACAGAAATCTAATATCTCTACCTCCTTCTATCTACCCCACTGGAAAAGAAAAAAGAAAAACAAATTCTTTGCAACAAATATTCATAGACAAACAAAACAAATTCCCTCCCTGTCCAATATGCATAGCTCTGTATATCTCTATTTAACTCTGTACCATACGTACCACAACCTCTCTGTTGTACACAACATGTTTCATCATCAATCCTTTGGAATGAAGTACGGTCATTGTATTATAGATTTGGTTCTTCCAACTTTC
Source organism: Trichosurus vulpecula (assembly GCF_011100635.1). Classification (NCBI taxonomy): domain Eukaryota; kingdom Metazoa; phylum Chordata; class Mammalia; order Diprotodontia; family Phalangeridae; genus Trichosurus; species Trichosurus vulpecula. The sequence continues at coordinate 85,307,574 of NC_050578.1, read as the reverse complement.
AAAGCTGTTTGTTTTTACACTGTTGTTGTCATTGTATACAGTTATCCCTTCCACATCAAGAGTTTCCCCATCATGGTTTCAATAAATTGGGAACTGGCATAAGAAATTAAATGGGAATTTTGGAGGAGGTTTGCAGAAGCCATAAACAATACACAAAGGCTAGCAGACAACACAGAAAAAGTTTAGAAAGTCGGAAATGCATAAAAGATATGTATAGTATTATAAAACATCAACATATTTTGTATTTTAATACCATAGTAATCCAGACTTCTCCTGTACAAATGAAGGGCTAAAAAATTTTATGTGGATTTTCCAGATCACAAAAGCACTACTCTCCTAACCTTTGTGATGTGGAAGGGATAACTGTAAGTTGTTCTCTATTCTCTCCTTATTTCTGTCTTCATCAATGTATAAGCTTTTCAAAAATTGTTTTTATAATATTGTTGCTTAATATGGATTCTTTTAATTCTGCTTACTTCACTCTGAATCAGTTCATGTAAATCTTTTCCATGTCATTTTGAAAACATCTGTTTCCTCATTCCTTACAATGTAATAGTATCCTATTACATTTACATACCACAATTTATTCAGCTATTCCTCAATTGATGGAAGTGGAATTTGCTTCCAGTTTTTGGTCAAAATAAAAAGTTGTTACAAATATTTTTATACATATAGGAACTTTTCCTCTTTTTGTTTGTTTTTTTTAAATAAATACCTAGGTTAAAGTTAGATAATTTTTTATGTGCGTATATATATATATATATACATATATACACATATATATGTATATGTATGTATATGTGTGTATGTATGTGTATATATATGTATATATGTATTTGTGTGTGTGTATATACATACACATATATAAACTAAACAGTTACCTGCTTTAAAAAAGATGTCAACTCAATTCATCTATAAATATTTATTAAGCAACTACTATATGCAAGTCATTGTGCCCTGGTGCTGGGGACAACAAAAATCTTGGGCTTTGTTAATAGAAGCAGGGTGCCTAGACCATGAGAACTAATGGCACTCTGGGCTAGTCAGAATACACCTAGAGTTTTTGTGCTCAATTCTGGACCCCACATTTTTGAAAGGACATTGATAAATGAAAGCAGGTCCAGGTGATCATGCGTAGAGAGTACAAGGTCTGGAAACCACCTCTTTCAAGGAATGATTTCAAGAACTGAAGATGTTTAGACTGGATAAGAGAAGACTAAGGGGAAGTATAATCCCCATCTCTAAGTATTTGAAATTCTGTCATGTAGAAGAGGAAATGGATTTTTTTCTATTTTGTTCCAGAGGGAAGATCAAAAAGGAAAAGTTGCAGGAAGACTAAATTTGTTTGAACTTAAGTACAAAATGGAATGGGCTTTCTCATCAGATAGTGAGTATAGTTCAATAGAGTGGGTGACCATCTATCAGGAATACTGCAGAAAGGATTCTTACATTGAGTCAAGATTAGATTAGATGACACTTATGTTCCCTACCAACTCTCAAAGTACAAATGCCTTAGCTAGATTGAGTCGGGGTGGGGGGAGGGGATTGAAAAGAATGCTGGATATGAAATTAAAAGAAACGAGATTGGAAGACTAACGATAATACTGGCTCGGTGGCCTCAAGGAATTCATTTCATCTCCCTATGCCTTAGTTTCATCATCTATAAAATGGGAGGAAAGGCATCAAGTCAGACTAGATGCCTTCTAAGTTCCTTTTTTCCCCCTCTAAAAGCATCAGACTTGGCAATATGGCTATGACTATACCTACTATAAAGTGATTGCTAACATTTGTATTAGGAATAGAGACTAGAACTGAGATTACAGTGGTATAGAGAACTTCCAGGTGAGGGAATATCCTCTACTAATGCAAACTAGCACCTTCTCTGCAATAGTCTTAGAGAGTTGGCTAGAGCACTGAGTGTTTCGGTGACTTGCTCAGATTCACACAATTAGTGTACATCAGAGGGACAAGAACAGAGGAGTGGAGAGGGAAAGAAAGAGGAATGGAAGGAAGGAGCCAAGGGGGTGGAGTGAAAGTAGGGATATACCCAAGCTCTCTCACAAATTCTTTCAGATACCTCTTGTAAAGTGAATTTGAACAAATTTGAGAGAGGTAGAATCCACTAGGAAGCAGAGTGTGGCAGAATTCCAGCCCAGTAGAGTCCAGAAGGTTGATGGGAAGATTCTTTTGAACCAGGCTGGGAGAGGGCTGAGTGTGTGGAACTACACCCAACAATACCAGAGTGGGAGCAGGCCCAGCAGGCTGAATTGCCAGCTGTAGTGGCAATCCCCAGGCCTGTCAGTGCAGGACAGGAGTCTGTCAGAGCTAAACCATGGAATAGAGGAGCCAGAAGTAGGGGTTCAGCAGTCTTTTAGCTTGGGAAGCTAGGGAGACAGGCCCCTCTTGTGGTGGCAGAAAAAGACCAGTTCAGGTAAGGGAGGCATCCCAGCAAGCCCCACCTCAGCAGACCAGCAAGAGTTCCTGAGTCCCAGGGGGATGGATCCAGCAAGTGCCAACACCAAGACCAACACCAGGAGCCAACAAGTGCCAGGAGCCAACAACATGACAAGCACCTTAGCATAGCCACAGGAATTGGCAGACACCAGCACAGAAGAGCGTCCACCAGTGGCTGAGTCTACTTGTGCTCTAAGGAAGCCCTAGGGGAGGAGGAGATTTCCAGCAGCCAGACCACCCCTCTTCTACACCTCATGCGGCAAACTTCAGAAACTCAGAAAAACTTCACCAAAATCGACCTTGGCAAACACCAGACAGCTCCAGCTTAGCACCAGTTCAGCTGCAACATTATACAGCTTCTAGCTGATAAAACCAGAGGCCACAGCACACAAAGCTAGTAACCAGGCCCCTAGTTCCCAGCACAAGAAGTGTAGGATAGAGACCCCTGGACCCCAGAAGCAGAGGATCACTTTAAAAGCCAGGGAAAAAGGCAACCACCATGGAGAAGCAAACTAGAAAAGTTGAAAAGACCATAGAATCTTATTATGGGGACAGAGAAGATCAAAATATGAATTCAGAAGAGGACAGCATTGAATTCCAGAATTATGAGGTCAAGGAGAACATATTGCAAGCAGTCAGAAAGAGACAATTCAAATATCACAGAACTACAGTCAGGATCACACAGGACCTAGCACTTTCTACATTAAAAGATTGGAGGGATTGGAATATGATATTCCAAAGGGTAAAGGAGCTTGGACTACAACCAAAGTTCAACTGTCCATCAAAATTGAGCATAATCTTTCAATCAAAGAGATGGATATTCAATGAAATAAGTTAATTCCAGGACTTCCTGATGAAAAGGCCAGAGATGAATAGAAAATTTGATCTTCAAATATAAGACTCAAGAAAGGCATATAAAGGTAAACAGGGAAGAAAAGGGGGGAAAAACCTTGTTATTCAACAAAGGGCAAATTGTTTACATCCTTATATGGGAGGATGATATTTGTTAATCTTGAGAATGGTATAGTTTTTGAGAGATCTAAAAGGGATATACATAGACAGAGGGTGTGGGTATAAATTAACTGATATGGTGACAAAAAAACCTAATTAAGTGATAAAAAGAGATTGTAATAGGAGAAGAGGTAAGGAGGAGGCAGAAAATGGTAAATTACATCGCATGTAGAGGAACAAAAACATTATAGTAGAAGGAAAGAAGAGAGGGGGAAGAGCAGTGTTTGAGCTTTACTCTCATCAGATTTGGTTCAAGGAGGGAATAGCATATTCTCTTAAATATGGAAATTGAACTGGCCCTACAGGCAATAGGAGGGAAAGGGGGGAAGAAAATGGGGGGGGGGGGTTAGGAAGGAGGGAAGTAGTAAGGGAAAAGAGTAAGATAAAGGGGAAGGCTGACAGGGAGGGAATATTGAGGGGAGTGGTGGTCAAAAACAAAATTCTTTTGGGGAAGAGAAGGGAGAAAGGAAAAATAAAAGCATAAACAGGGGGAAATAGGATGGAGAAAAAGACACAGATAGTAATCATAACTGAATGTGAATGGAGTGAACTCTCCCATAAAATGGAGGTGGAGAGCAGAATGGATTAAAAACCGAAGTCCTACAATACATTGTTTACAAGAAACACATCTCAAACAGAAGGATAAACACAGGGTAAAGGTAAAAGGGTAGAGTAGAATATGTTATTCTTCAGCTCAAGTAAAAATCAGCAGTTGTAGCAATCCTAATCTCAGACAAAGCAAAAGCAAAGATGGATCCAATTAAAAGAGATAAAGAAGGAAACTAAATAATAAGGAAGGAAACTATGGTGCTAAAAGGCACCATAGACAATGAAGTAATATCATTATTAACATATATGCACCAAGTGGTATAGCATCCAGATTCTTAGAGGAGAAGTTAAGGGAGTTACAGGAAGAAATAGACAGCAAAACTATACTAGTCAGGGATCTCAAGGTCCCATCTCTGAACTTGATAAATCTAATCTCAAAATGAACAAGAAACAAGTTAAAGAGATGAATCGAATTTTAGAAAAGGGAGATATGATAGACCTCTGGAGAAAACTGAATTGGGATAGAAAGGAACATACCTTTTTCTCAGCGATTCATGGCACATACACAAAAATTGACCATGTACTAGGGAATAAAAACCTCACAATCCAGTGCAGAAAGGCAAAAATAGTTAATGCATCCTTTAAAGGTTATTATGTAATAAAATTATTTGTAATAAAGGATCATGGAAAGATAAACTAAAAATTAATTGGAAACTAAATAATCTAATCCTGAAGAATGAATGGGTCAAACAACAAATCATAGAAACAATCAATAACTTCATTCAAGAGAATGACAATAATGGGACAATAGACAAAAACTTATGGAATGCAGCCAAAGCAGTTCTTAGAGGAAGCTTTATATCTCTGAATGAATAAAATAGAGGAAAAGGAAATTGGGCATGCAACAGAAAAAGCTAGAAAAAAGAATAAATTGGAAAGCCCCAATTAAAAACCAGGTTAGAAATACTGAAAACCAAAGGAGAGATTAATAAAATTGAAATCCAGAAAACTATTGAACTAATGAATAAAACTAAGAGCTCGTTTTATGAAAAAAACAATAAAATTGATAAAACTTTTGTCAAATTGATTTAAAAAAAGAAAGAAGAAAACCAAATTACCATTATCAAAAATGAGAAGATTGAATTCACCTTCAATGCAGGAGAAATTAAAACAATAATTAGGAATTATTTCGCCCAATTGTATGCCCATAAATTCGATAATCTTAGGGAAATGGATGAATATTTTCAAAAATATAAATTATGCTGACTAACAGAAGAAGAAGTAAAATACTTAAATAACCACATCTCAGAAAAAGAAATTGAACAAGGCAACAATAAACTCCCCAGGAAAAAATTTCCAAGGCCAGTTGGATTTACAAGCGAATTCTATCAAACATTTAAAGAACAATTAATTCCCATACTTTATAGACTATTTAAGAAAAGAGTAAAGAAGGAGTCCTACCAAATTCTTTTTATGACAAAAATATGGTACTAATACCCAAACCAGGAAGAGTCAAGACAGAGAAAGAAAATTATAGACCAATTTCCCTAAATTAATATAGATGCAAAAATTTTAAATAAAATATTAACCAAAAGATTACAGCAACTTATCACAAGACTAATACACTATGACTAAGAGGTAGAATTTATTCCAGGAATACAAGGCTGGTTCAATATTAGGAAAACTATCAGCATAGTTGCTCATATCAACAGCAAAACTAGCAGAAACCATATGATTATCTCATTAGATGCAGAAAAAGCTTTTGACAGGATACAACACCCATTCCTAATTAAAAACCACTAGAAAGCATAGGAATAAATGGAGTCTTCCATAAAATCATAAGTAGCATTTACCTGAAGCCACAAGCAAGCGTTATATGTAATGGGGATAAGCTAGATACATTCCCAATAAGATTGAAGGTGAAACAAGAATTTCCATTACCGTCCCTGTTATTTCATTTGGTACTAGAAATGTTAGCTTTAGCAGTGAGAAGAAAAAGAAATTGAAAGAATTAGAACAGGCAAAGATGAAACTAAGTTATCACCCTCTGAAGATGATATGATGATTTACTTAGAGAATCCTAGAGAATCAAGTCAAAAAGTACTTGAAATAATAAAAAACTTTAGCAAAGTTGCAGGATATAAAATAAGCTCACATAAATCCTCAGCATTCTTATATATTTCTAACAAAGCCCAACAGCAAGAGATACAAAGAGAAATTCCACTTAAAGTTACTGTAGACACTATAAAATATTTGGAAGTCTACCTACCAAGACAAATCCAGGACCTACGTGAACAAAATTACAAAACACTTTTCACACAAATAAAGTCAGATCTAAATAAATGGAAAAGCATCAGTCCCTCATGGTCAGGCAGAGCTAATATGATAAAAATGACAATTTTACCTAAATTAATTTACTTATTTCATGTCATACCAATCAAACTACCAAAAAATTATTTTATAGAGCTAGATAAAATAATAACAAAATGCATCTGGAAGAACAAAAGGTCCAGAATATCAAGGGAATTAATGAAAATAAATGCTAGGGAAAGAGGCCTAGCCATACCAGGTATTAAATTGTTAAGCAACGATCATCAAAACTACTTGATTCTGGCTAAGAAACAGAGTGGTGGATCAGTGAAAGAGGTTAGGTGTGCAAGACACAGTAGTCAATGTCTATAGTAATCTACTCTTTGATAAACCCGAAGACTCCACCTTCTGGGATAAGAACTCAAACAAAAGCAGCTGGGAAAATTGGAAAATAGTATGGCAGAACCTGAGCATAGACCAAATTCTTACACCATATACCAAAATAAAGTCAAAATGCATTCACCATTTAGTTATAAAGGCTGATACTATAAGCAATTTAGGAGAGCAAGGAATAGTTTACCTGTCAGATTTGTGGAGAAAGGAAGAATTTATGACCAAACAAGAGGTAGAGAACATTAGAAAATGCAAAATGGAAAATTTTTATTATGTTAAATTGAAAAGTTTTTGGACAAACAAAGCCAATGCAACCAAGATTAGGTGACAAGCAGAAAATTGCGAAAGAATTTTTATAACTAGTGTCTCTGATAAAGGTCTCATCTCTAAAATATACAGGGAACCAAGTCAAATTTATAAGAATACAAGTCATTCCCCAATTGATAAATGACCAAAGGATATGAACAAGCAGTTTTCAGAGGAAGAAATTAAAGATATCTATAATCATATGAAAAGTTGCTATAAATCACTATTAATTAGAGAAATGCAAATCAAAACAACTCTTACCTACCACATCACTCCTGCCAGATTGCCTAACATGAGAAAACAGGAAAATTATAAGGGCTGGAGAGGATGTGGGAAAATTGGAACATTGTTATATTGTTGGAGGAGTTGTGAACTGATCCAGCCATTCTGGAGAGCAATTTGGAACTATGCCCAAAGGGCTATAAAAATGTGCATACCCTTTGACCCAGCAATGCCACTTCTAGGACTATATCCCAAAGAGATCATACAAGTGGGAAAAGGACCTGTATACACAAAAATATTTGTAACAGTTCTTTTGGTAGTGGCAAAGAATTAGAAATCATGAGGGTGTCCATCAACTGGGGAGTGGCTAAACAAGTTGTGGTATATGTATGTAATGGAATACTATTGTGCCATAAGAAATGAGGAACAGACAGACTTCATGATAACCTGGAAAGACTTACATGATCTGATGCTTAGTGAGGGGAGTAGAAGAAAGAGAACATTATACACAATTATAGACACACACTATCTGTGATGACTAACTTTGATAGATTTGGCTCTTCTCAGCAATGCAAGGTTCTAAGACAGCTCCAAAGGACTCATGATGGAAAAGCTATCCATATCTAGAGAAAGAATTACAGAGTCTGAATGCAGATTGAGGCAAACTATTTGCTCTCTTTTTTTCCCTTTTATAGTTTTGTTTCTTCTTTATCATGGTTCATTCAATTGGTTATAATTCTTCTTTACAACTTTACTATTGTGAAAATAAGTTTAATGTTGTTGTGTTTGTCCTTCATTCTTGAAGAGGACCATGATGTCAGGGAAATGATGACATGACTTGCAGTTGACTTTGATTTGAGTGATGGAGGGCTGTGCAAGGTCACCAGCCTCACTTTCTCCTCCACGGCCATCTGGGTCCAGTGAACTGATATTCCCAGGAGGACTAGAGATGCCCCTGGGTGCATTAGGAGACCCTGGTCCTTTCAGGCTAAGGTCTTTTCAGGTTCTCACTCATTTCAGGGCATTCAATGAATAGGCCTCTTTAAGAAGATAATCAGGGATGGTGCCTTTAATAAAAAAAAAATTCCAAAAGAAAATCATACTGGGAGGTTCTACTCAAGAGATAAACAGTTACTATTTAGTATTTATTTAGTATTTAGAATAATGTGAAGGTATATGTAGAACTTATATCAGATTACATGTCATCTTTGGGGGGAGGGGTAGGAGAGGGAGGCTAGAAAATTTTGAACTCAAAAACTTGTGGAACTAAGGGTTGTAAACTAAAAGTAAAAAATAGAATTTAAAAAAAGAAAGAAGAAGGGAGGAGGAAAGAGGGGAGAGAAAAGAAGAGACAGGGAGGGAGGGAAGGGGACAGGGAAAGAGAGAGAAGAAGGGAGGGGGAGAGAGGAAAAAAGGGAAAGATAGAGAAAGTAGGAAGGAAGGAAGTAAAGAAGAAGAGAAAGAAAAGGCAGAAATGAAGGAGAGAAAGGAGAGAGGGGAAAGAGAGGAGGTTGGAAGGAGGTAGAGAGGAGAGAGAAGAAGAGAAGGAGAGAGAAGGAAGGAAAGGAGAGAGATGAAAAGAGGTAAAGAGAGAGAAGGTAGGAAGGAGAGAGAGAGAGCAAGGGAGGAAGAAAGAGAAAGAGGTAGAGAAAGGTAGGAGGGAGAGAAGAGATAGAGAAATGGAGAACAGAGAGAGGAAGAGGAGGATGGAGGCAGGAAGGGAGGGATGGAGGGGAGAGAGAGAGAGAGAGAGAGAGAGAGAGAGAGAGAGAGAGAGAGAGATTTTTTACCATCCTGTGAATGATACAGTTGCAATCTTATTCACTTTCTGGTTTTAACTCTGAATTCAAAGAGTTAATATGGCTTAATAGAGTACTAGACTTTTGAAACTAAAAAGAACTGTGTTCTAATCCAGCATCTGACACCTAGGAAATAAATGATCATAGACAAGTCATTTGATCTCTATGAGCCTCAGAAATTCTCTAAAATCATGTTACATATGGGTTGTGACCTTCCTCAGTTAAGGGAATTCTACTGACAATCCTGATATTTATATCTAGCTTGTTACAAAATCTGGGTCTTAATGACTCTTAGCACTCCAAAGGCAATCAGAAGCTCTCAAAGTGTGCAACAATTTACACACAATTGTTGGAATGGAATTGAATCACTGAAGACTCAAGAATCTCTTCAATTGTCCTCAAGGTGTAAAAATTCTTCCTAAACAAGACTGATCTTTGTGCCTAAAGGCAGCCTTAAAATTAATGAGGCATCAAAAAGCTCCTGGAAGAATTCCCAGTCTGTCTTGGTTGGCTGTTGAGGGACATAAAACTTTGTCCAGTCATAAAATGTTTATGCATAAATCCAGGTTATTCAGTCTTTCTTCTGAACCAAAAGGATGTTAAGAGAGTTTTTCAAAATCACTACCAGCATCAAAATGGGTGGAGAAAAGCATCATAATTTATGAAAAAGGAATACATCCTCCATCACTTTCATTTCTGTTACAAGGTGACCATCACTGCAGACCCTCCCTTTGGTAAAGCACCCACCCCAGCCAGATCCCACTGGATGTACAGTGTCACTTATATAAGATTTTCACTGCTGGTGCCACTAGTGCTTAATACTTTTTCTACTTCTTGCCTTTTACAATCAGATCATAAATCTTATTGATGGCTATGGAATTGAGGCCATTCTGGATGCTCTGTGTAGCAAAGTCAACCACACCCTGAGGGTCAGGTAATGCTGTTCTTCATGGCTTGTTCAGGGATATTTAGAAGCAAAGCATCCATCTCTTTCAAATGTCAGCCTTATTGGCATAAAGACTTCCTATTTCCACCCAAGCAAGGCTGTTGCCCTGGGAGTGTTGTGTATTCCTGCTAAATACAGTGAACTCTTCATGGTCTACTGCACCAAATGGCCTCTTCCCACTAGATGACATTTTGGTAGGTCATTCATTCATTGCACTCTGCAAACATTCAGCAAATAACTGTCAACAATCATCTTGGTCAATGGAGGTCTCTGATTAATGAAGAGAGTTCAATCATCCATATCTGGTCTGTGCTTCATCTTTTCCCATCTTGCATTTAAAAACGTCTTTATCAACATTCATTATAGTTCTTGGATACTATTGAATTTTGCCAAAAATACTTAGTTTGGAGAAGACAAAATGGAAGGGGAGGGAGGCTGGTATAGAAGAGTAGGTATTTGATTGGTTGTCATATATAGGACAAATTAGACTAGTTCTATTTGTCCTCCAGGGGAGAAAGAGAGGCATTGGGCAAAAGTTGCAGGAAGGTAAGAGTTCAGATTAATATAAGAAAAAATAATTATAGCTATCCAGAGTGGAATGGGATGCCTCAGGAGATAATGTGCTTCTTTTTACTAGCAGTCTCAAAGCAGTGACTGAATGACCACTTGTCAAGAATATTGAACAAGAATTCTTTCTCTGGAATGGGTTGGACAGATGGTTGTTGAAGTCCCTTCTGACTCAGAGCTTCTCTGATTCTCATTCTGGAGATAGAATTTTGAGTTTGTGGATTCTTTGTGAAGCCGAAGAAACATTAAAAACATATGACCCTCTGATGTCCGAAAAGGTAGGGAAATATTTTTCTTTAAGTTGTGGTCATCTATGAACATGTTTACGTCACCGTTTCTAGTAGTAGAACTACAAGTAACTTTCTGACTATATGGAAAGAAAGCTGCTAGAAATTTTGATTTTTTCTACATACTGGTTAGGCTGACATGCCAAGGCAAGTCAGCAAGTATTTATTATGTTCATGTTATATGCCAGAAGCTGTGCTACATGCCAGCTATGAAACTTAGATATTTACCTACTTCATGTATATTCTGAATGTCTTAATTTGTGGTTGGAGTTGCAGTCTATATATAGGCATAATAAGTTCTCAAATATCTAGAGTCAAATAGAATGATACAATTTGAGAGTTGGAAGAATTCTCAAGAGACATCTCATCTAAGATATCTATGAACAAAAAAGAACCTCTACAACCTCCCTGATGCAAGTGGTCATCCAGTCTTTTTTTAAAGGCCAGTGTAGAAAAAGTCTTTGATTTCCCAAGGCAGCCTCATCGACTTGGACAAAATTTTAATTGTTAGGAAGCTTGTTTTGTCTTTCCTGACATCAATTCTAAATTCGTCTCCTGGTATCATGTACCCATTATTTCCAATTCTATCCTCTAGGGTCAAGCAGAAGAAGTCTAACCTCTCTTCCACATGACGGTCAGCTCATCAAATACTTGACGACAGCACCAACAAATCCTAATAGAGCATGGTTACATGCCTCTTTACCAGCCTCATCATCCTTTCCTATATGTCCTCCAGTTTACAGGCATCCTTGCTAAAAGTATTCTACCCAGTAATGAATATAAAACCCTCAGTGTCTAAATACAACAGAATTATCACCTCCCTACTCCCATAAACTATAATTCTCAATAAAGTCTAAATGTATTAGCACAATGATTTCCAAATTTGTATGTAATAATGTCCCTTTTATTTAAACAAATTCAAAAAATTGTACCTTTTCATAAAACAATGAGTGTAATTTTCTTTGCTTGCATTTTGTTCAAATAAAAACATTACTGTTTTGTTTGTTTGGACTAGATCTGTAATATCATTGGTTTAGGGAACTTTCAGTGAAGAATTCCTCTACCAGTACAAATAGAAATAGATACCTGTTCTGCAGCTTATAGTCTTAAAGAGTTTGTAAGAATGCTGAAAGGTTAACTTACTTGTCCAGAATCACATAACAGCTAAAAAAGAGAGGATCTGATGGAAAGAATGGAAAGAAGGAGGGGGATAGTGTTACCTCAGACCAATTCAAAATCTCTACATTGGATTTCTACTGAGAGACAAAGAAGTACAAATTGAAAAACCCTACCTTGTATGCAAATGAAAAATGGAAGAGGAAAATGAAAACATTTATTCTTAAAGAAGATACAAAAATAAATATTGAAAGAACTTATTTTTAAAAGTCACAAGGGAGAGGATTCTGAAAAGATGGCAGAGTAGGTCAGAAAATTCCAAGCCCTCAAGATTTTCCCCCACAAAAGAGTTAAAATAGCACCTTAGGGCAAATAAAGTATGGTTGGAGAAAAAGAAGAATAGGGGCACAACCAGGTCTTCCTGGGACAGTTTGAGAAGATCAGGAGAAAAATCCCAGGAAGTGGTTTGATCTCACAAAGAGTAAACACCTCCAGGCTAGGTCCCATTTTAACTACAAGGGGCAAGCCCCTTAAACAACAAGTGGAAAGTTAGTTGGTTTGAGAGACTACCTCAGCCTCAGCCACAGGAACTTTCCACCCCAGGATAGTGAGGGCAGTGGGTGTTTGAGCCCAGTAAGATTGAGGGAACCTCTGCTGACAAGGAATGCCAGACCCAGCTGTGCTGCAAAAAGCAGTTGGAGCAAGAAGGAACCACCACAGGCCCAGTGAGTGCAGAAGCAGTGGGGCAGAAAGCCCCCAGCTGTGGGCACTTACAGGAGGTTGGAGGTTTGGCTTTGGTTCCAGTCTAGAGGGGAGAACTGAAGATCTGGGGTGAGAAGGACTATTTCCCATACCCCAGGGCTACAGGTGATTATAATAACCAGGCTATTACAACAAAAAATACAAAAGAAAAGGAGAAAGAATCCAACCATAGAAACCAGTTATCTGAACAGAGATGACTGGGGTTCATCTACAGAGGAGGATATTGAAGTAAAGAAACCCCCAATGAGTAATGTCAAGTGGTCACCTGCCCCAAAAGAATTTATAGAACATCTTAGAAAACAACTTTAAATATCAAATGACAGAGATGGAGAAAAAAGTAAAAAATAAATAAAAAAGAATAATCCAAGAAAAACAAGAAGGTTGTGAAAGGAAAGTCAACTAATTAGAAAAGAAGATCCAGAGTCTTAAGGAGGAAAATGACACCTTGAAAATCAGAATGGGGGTGGGGGGGGTACAGAACCAAGATGGCAGCTGGAAAGCAGGGACTGGCCTAAAGCTCTCCCCCAGGACCCTCCAAAAACCTATAAAAATGGCTCTGAACAAATTCTAGAACTGAAGAACCCACAAAATAGCAGAGGAAAGCAGGGCTCCAGCCCAGGACAGCCTGGATGGTCACTGGGTAAGGTCTATCTTGCACAGAGCTGGGAGCAGAGTGGAGCAGAGCCCAGTGTGGGCTGCGCCCAGACCAACCACACCAGGAGCAGAGCAGAACAGGCCCTAACACCCTGAATCAGTGAGCTGTAGCAGTTACCAGACTTCTCAACCCACAAACACCAAAGACAACAGAGAAGGTTAGTGGGAAAAAACTTCAGGGACAGAGTGAAAGGAGTTCGTGGTTTGGCCACTGCCCCAGGGGCAGCGGTGGTAGTGCAGCCACAGAACTACAACTGCAGTTGCTTCCAGCCCCAGGCCCAACTGGTAGGAGGAATTAAATGGTGGATCAGAGAGTGACTGCAGAGCCTGATTAAGATCTGAGTCCAGTCTGGGTTGGAGGTTCTTGGGGGAGGAGAAGTGCAGGTGTGGCAGAACTTGCTATGTAGAAAAAGCTCTAAAAACAACAGCACAGCCCCTCAACCTCAGGACAAAGTACTCTATACTCTACAAGCAGTCATACCCTGCTGAAAAACTCAAGGGTCAAGTAATTGGCTGGGAATATGGCCAGGCAGTGAAAACAGACTCAGATCCAGACTCAGACTTTGGAATCTTTCTTTGCTGACAAAGAAGACCAAAACATACAGCCAGAAGAAGTCAACAAAGTCAAAGAACCTGCATCAAAAGCCTCCAAGATAAATATGAACTGGTCTCAGGCCATGAAAGAGTTCAAAAAGGGTTTGGAAAAGCAAGTTAGAGAAGTAGAGGGAAAATTGGGAAGAGAAATGAGAGTGATATGGGAAAACCATGAAAAACAAGTCAATGACTTGCTAAAGGAGACCCCAAAAAATACTGAAGAAAATAACACCTTAAAAATAGACTAACTCAAATGGCAAAAAAGCTCCAAAAAGCCAATGAGGAGAAGAATGCCTTGAAAGGCAGAATTACCCAAATAGAAATGGAGGTCCAAAAGACCACTAAAGAAAATACTACCTTAAAAATTAGATTGCAGCAAGTGGAAGCTAGTGACTTGATGAGAAATCAAGATATTATAAAACAGAACCAAAGGATTAAAAAAATGGAAGACAATGTGAAATATCTCCTTGGAAAAACCACTGACCTGGAAAATAGATCCAGGAGAGGTAATTTAAAAATTATTGGACTACCTGAAAGCCATGATCAAAAAAAGAGCCTAGACATCATCTTTCAAGAAATAATCAAGGAGAACTGCCCTGATATTCTAGAGCCAGAGGGTAAAATAGAATCCACCAATCACCTCCTGAAAAAGATCCCAAAAAGAAAACTCCTAGGAACATTGTTGCAAAATTCCAGAGCCCCCAGATCAAGGAGAAAATACTGAAAGCAGCCAGAAAGAAACAATTTGAGTATTGTGGAAACACAATCAGGATAACACAAGATCTAGCAGCTTCTACCTTAAGGGAATGAAGGGCTTGGAATATGATATTCCAGAAGTCAATGGAGCTAGGATTAAAACCAAGAATCACCTACCCAGCCAAACTGAGTGTCATGCTCCAAGGCAAAATATGGATTTTCAATAAAATATAGTACTTTCAAGCTTTCTCAGTGAAAAGAACAGAGCTGAATAGAAAATTTGACTTTCAAACACAAGAATCAAGAGAAGCAGGAAAAGGTAAACAAGAAAGAGAAATCACAAGGGACTTACTAAAGTTGAATTGTTTTGTTTACATTCCTACATGAAAAGATGACGCATATAATTTGTGAGACCTCAGTATTAGGGTAGCTGAAGGGAATATACATATATATATATATATATATATATATATATATATATATATGTGTGTGTGTGTGTGTGTGTGTGTGTGTGTGTGTGTGTGTGTGTGTGTAGAGAGAGAGAGAGGGCACAGGGTGAGGTGAATATGAAGGGATGATATCTAAAAAAAATCAAATTAAGGGATGAGAGAGGAATATATTGAGAGAGGGAGAAAGGGAGAGATAGAATGGGGTAAATTATTTCACATAAAAGAGCCAAGAAAAAGCAATTCTGTAGGAAGGGAAGAGGAGGCAGGTGAGGGAAATGAGTGAATCTTGCTCTCATCAGATTTGACCTGAGAAGGGAATAACATACACACTCAATTGGGTATCTTACCCTACCAGAAAAAAGGAGGAAGGAGATAAAAAGGAGGGGATGATAGAAGGGAGGGCAGATAGGGTGAGGAAGTAATCAAAAACAAACACTTTCAAAAAGGGACAGAATCAAGGGAGAAAATTGAACAAAGTGGGATAGGATAGGAAGGAGAAAAATATAGTTAGTCTTTCACAATATGAGTATTGTGGAAGGGTTTTACATAATGATACGCATGTGGCCTATGTTGAATTGCTTGCCTTCTTAGGGAGGGTGGGTGGGGAGGGAAGAGGGGAGAGAATTTGGAACTCAAAGTTTTTAAAGCAGATGTTAAAAAAAAAGTTTTTGCATTCAAATAGGTAATAAGATATACAGGCAATGGGGCATAGGAATCTACCTTGTCCTACAAGAAAGTAAGGAAATGGGGATGGGGGAGTGGGGTGACAGAAGGGAGGGCTTACTGGGGAACGGGGCAATCAGAATATATGCCATTTTGGAGTGGGGGGAGGGTAGAAATGGGGAGAAAATTTGTAATTCAAACTCGTGAAAATCAATGCTGAAAACTAAAAATATTCAATAAAAAGGTGTTTCTGTATAAAAAAAAAGAAAATCAGAATTGGGTAAAGTGAAGCCAGTGAAATTATAAGAGATCAAGAAATAATTAAACAAGGCAGAGAAATAGAAACACAAAAAATCCATTGATCACCATTTAAAAGAGATCCTATGAGGAAAACTCATAGGAATATCATAGTCAAATTCTGAAACCTCCAGCTCAAGGATAAAATATTAAAAGCATCAAGATTAAAACAATTTAAATATGATGGTGCCATAATTAGAATTACATAAGACCTAACAGCAGAGACATCAAAGGACTGCTGGTCTTGGAACACGATATATTGAAGAGCAAAAGACCTGGGGCTCTGGCCAAAAATATCATACCCTGAAAAGCTAAGTATTATTTTGAATGAAAAAATGGACATTTGTTAAGCTTTCAGACTTTCAAGTCTTTGTAAAAAAAATCCTCAACTTAATAGGATATTCAACATAAAAGAACCAAGAGGAACATAAGGTATATGCCAAAGACTAGTTATAAGGGATTCATATTGGCAGACTGTTTACCTTTTATATAATGTAAAATATATGTCTAAGATTCTTATTAATAAATAACTGGAGCATTCATAAGAAAGATTGGGGTAAACGTGACTATGATATGAATTTTAAAAAGTAAAACCATTTAGGAACACCTAAAAAGAGTAACTATTTTATACAAATGAGGTACAAGAGGAAGAAAGGATACAGGGGAATTGGATGGGGGAGGAGGGCTGGTAGTTCTGGTAACCTGCTTTCATCAGGAATGGTTTAAGAGGGAAAAATACATATATATTTAGAAGAGTACAAAAGTCTTCTAAATTTAGAAGAAATAAAATGGTGGGGGCATAGAGAGGGGGGAGAGGATAAGGGAGGGATCTTTAGAGGGTAGAATTGGGGAGCACGTAAAAGGGAGGTATAGAAGGGTGTTTAATGGGAATGGGGGGATGGGAAGGGATCCTTGGAAGGGGGGAAGGCTAGTAATAGGAGGGCCAGGTAGTTGGTAGAAGACAGGGGTAGGCAAGGAATAGGAGGGCAAGGCAGCAGACAGAAGTAACGTAGAGGAGGCAGGAGGAGTAGAAAACAAGAGATACGTACAAACATAAAAACAAAGATCAGAAGTACACTATGTTTGGGAAAGTATATGTCTATATACACATGTATATGTGTATAAGTGTATGTATATATCTGTATGTGTATGTATATATCAACATATTTAAACTATATTGTAGCCTTCTGGGGGTGAGGGGGATGGGAAAAAGAAAAAAGTTTAAAAATGCACAGTGGAGAACAATGAAAACACAAGGAGGCAAAGAAAAGATGGGCAATTCTCAAATACAAATACAATCTCAAATACAAGGTATATTATTTATCATACAGGCTTTCTTGAAATGAAAATGTATTGTTACATATTTTGAATCCTCTTATGTTCTGCTGTGCACATGACATTCTTTTTTTTCTTACTTTATATTTAAGTTTCAATATTTAAGTTTATGATATGTTTTGTTTCTTCTCTCTGTTCTGTATTTGTGCTCTGGTAAAACAAAAGAAAAAAGTTTAAAAAGCAAAAAAAAGTCACAAATAATATGACAAAATCATAATTCACATTGCAGTAAAAAATGCAGTCTCACAAACTGCAACAATGGTACATTGGAATACATTAAAATAAAGTACTCACAAATATGCAGCTTTTTTCACTGCAGAACATTATGCTTTTCTAATTTTGACTTAAGATTGTTTATTTTTTAAATATATGTAGCTATAAATGTTCTAAAGGAAATTACATGTCTTATAAATATGCATGCTGATCTACATATATGTATATTACATATGCTTATGTATGTATATATACACGTATATGTATATGTATATCCTTTTGTAATTAAAGAATGGGGCAGCTGGGAGATGCAGTGGATAGAGAGTAAGGCATAGAATCAGCAAGCCTTATCTTCCTTAATCTAATCTGATCTCAGGTTACATACTATCCATCACAAGGTGATATTATTTTCTTTCTTAAGAAAAAAGAGACAATTAAATTTAAATTTAATTGTTAAAAGTTTCAAATGAGTATCTATAACCAGACTCAAGTTATTTCAAATTTTTAAAGTTGAATTTCTTTTCTAAAATAGCTTTTGACATTATATTCACCAAAACAAATAATGCTGAGAACTAACAGATATTATAATTTTAACTTCCATTCAAATACTGTTTATCACATCTATTTTTAGCAAAGACCACTGACACAACTCATCTGCCTAACACATATTAAGCACTTAATAAATATTTGACTTGACTCAACTTGTCTGTGTCATAAGCCTATAATGATGGAAGGTAACAGTGGCAGATAATTTCAGCCATGTAGATTTGATTCAACTTGATTTGCCACCTACTTTTTGGTGTATAGTGTATTGAATAATTTTTATGCTGTATTCACTGTCAGTTAGATCAAATTTGCTACATTCATCTAGATTTTTGTTGACTTTGATACAGACTTTGTTCTCATTGGAAAAAGTAGACCTATTTGTAGAAATTTAACTTTTAAAATTTGGAATAACTTGAGCGTAATTCAATTCAATTCAATCCAATTCAATTGGAATTTTCAACAATTAAATTTAAATCTTCTTAAATTTTATAATTTCTATTTGTATAGGAGGTAAACTAAGAAATATCCAATAATTCTGTCATTGATTGGCACCCACCCCTTCTTCCTGTCATCATCTCAGAACCCCACATTTTGGAAAATTCTATATCACAAAACTGACATATATTGGGGTCTCCATGAATAAGGACATTTATGAACCACAAAGAGGAAAGATGAAAAGGTAGGAGTAGTCAAAGGAATGAGTAGGATAGTGGTTTACTCTTTCCTCCAGTCACAGAAGGTAAATACATATGTCTCCATCCTTTTCTCCCTCTATTCTTTGTTCTGTGTGTGCAGGAGGGAATGGAAAGAAGAAATAAGGGGAAGGTGGTGATTGGACTGAACTAGAGAGGCAGAATTAAATGAATACCCAAGTTCAGGTATTCACCACCTAGTGTAGTGATTTTTCAGTGGCCCATTGATGTTACAATTGCCCAAAGAAAACCTTCAGAACTCATCTTTGTCAGAGGTGGCAAACTATAGCCCATAACAATCCTTTATTTTTTAAAATAATATTTTTCTAATTATATGTAAAAGTAATTTTTAATATTCATTTTAATAAAATTTTGAGTCCCAAATTTTCTCCATCTCTTCCCTCCCCCCTCTCTAAAACAGTAAGCAATTTGATATAGGTTATAAATGTGCACTTATGTAAAACATATTTCCATATTAGTCATGTTGTGAAAAAAAACGGCTTGCAAAAAAATTACAGTTTGCAAAAGGAAAAAAAGAACTATGGAAAAATAAAATCAAAATAGCCTACTTCAACTGCCTTCATACTACATCAGTTCTTTCTCTGAATGCCGATAACATTTTCTACCATGAGTCTTTTGGAATTGTCTTGGATCATTGTAATTTTGAATAGCTAAGTCAATCATGATTGATCACCGCACCATGTTGCTGTTACTGTGTACAATGTTTTACTGGTTTTGCTCACTTCACTCAGCATCAGTGCCTATAAGTCTTTCCCAGTTTTTCTCAGACCATCTTGCTCATCATTTCTTATAGCACAATTGTATTCCATTACATTCATATACCCCAACTTGTTCAGCCATTCCCCAATTGATGGGCATGCCCTCAATTTCACATTCTTTGCTACCACAAAAAGAGCTGCTCTAAATATTTTTGTGCGTATAGGTCCTTTTTCCTCTTTTATGATTTCTTTGGGATACAGACCTAGTCCCCACAACCTTCTTAACTGCTGCCTAAACCAGTTTAAAATATAATTGGGAAATATTTGACAAAATAAGCAGAAATACAATAAGACATAGATAATGTGAACATGTGGTTTTCTAATTCAATATACTATCCCAGTCCAAATTTCAAATGAAGTCTCAGCCAGATGCTGATCTGTTCAAAGTAATTCACAATTAATTAGTCTTCAAGGAAGGAAAATGCATCAGCATATTTACTAACATCAGTGTTTTATCCCGAGGGACTAAGGAAAACCAGTCCTCCCTGAGGGATCTCCAGGATTCCACCTACCTCTGCCTTGAATAGTCCTAAGAATTGGATATAAATTCTGCTTTCCCTCATAATCCATACCAGTTACCAACCCAGGAACCAAGAACCTTCTGAGCT
Source organism: Trichosurus vulpecula (assembly GCF_011100635.1). Classification (NCBI taxonomy): domain Eukaryota; kingdom Metazoa; phylum Chordata; class Mammalia; order Diprotodontia; family Phalangeridae; genus Trichosurus; species Trichosurus vulpecula. The sequence continues at coordinate 85,287,326 of NC_050578.1, read as the reverse complement.
CCCGCACTGGGGGATATAAATCAAAATTAGAGTCCTAAAGAAGAGGTGACTTGGCTTAGGGAGAATTCCTTACACACACCTTACCCCAGGACTCCACTGATCCCTACCTTGACGATCAGGCATCACCTAAAGATACCCCTAACCCACGGCAGGGTATTGGAAGACCTCTCCCCAGTTTCTACTTTTCTCAGAGACTGATAATCTAATTAACATTATCTTTGCCACTGTGAAGGACATGACAAGGGACTGCCCTATAGTTTGGCTAAGCCAAAGATTCCTTCCCTGAGCACTTCTACCCATCTTTGAGAGCTCCATCCCTCTCTTGTCCCTTCATACTTCTACCCTTTCATTCTTCCCTCTAGAGACCTTGTTCTATTTTTAAGAAACTGCCCTTCAATTAAACCTTTAGCCTTTTCCCAGAAAGTACCCTGTATATATTTTTCAATTCATTGTACAGAGAGTTCCAAAATTCTTAGTGCAGCTTTAAGCTATTAATGCATAAAATTTAAAAACTATTTAAGCTATTAAAACTGAAAACTGCGCTAAGAATTCTGGGACACTCTGTATGTATACATATTTTTTCTTCTTGGTAGAATGTAAGCTCCTTAAGGAGAGAGATGACTTTCATTTCTCTTTGTATCCGTGGGACCTAGAATAGAATAGGCATTTGTATTGGTAATTAAGATGGGACTATTTTACTGTTTTCTCTCTTAGAATGCTAAAGTAATCAAGTGCCTTTGATTAAGTTTTACTAGGTGCAAAGCCCCAGGCCCATACCCTTTTGCTGATTAGGTGTGAAGCCTTCAGGTCCTAAGAAGGGTATATGAACTCAGAGGTTAGGATTTTGTTTGGGGTTCTCACTCACTGGAAGAGTGGTGGTATGGAGACTCCAGGTAGGCTCCAGCTGCTGGAGCCCTCTGGCTTTGAAGAAAATCCAGATGTTGGTGCTTCTCTTTTTGGTAACTATGTATGTGATGTCTTGATCAGACAAAGCCTGTCTGTTGAATTGTGTTATTTGATCTGTTGATATTTTCTGTTTGTAATTTCTATTTGTATTTGCTCTGAAGTTCAGGGTGCTGGCTTTTCCCCCTGAACTAAGTAAATTATATATGTATGCTTGATTAAAGTGAGATTGTTAGCCCCTTAAAATTGCTTTCCTCAGAAAAGCAGATCAAAGGACCTGTGCTGGCACCTCTTGTTGATGGTCTTGGTGGGTCTTACACCCCTACAGCAGCTGAAGCCACATTGTTGTTACAGCATTTAGTAATCAATCAATAAATATTTATTAAGCTCCTACTACGTGCCAGACACTGTGCTAAGCACCAGGGATACAAAAAGAGGGAAACAAGCAAATAGCCTCTTCACTCAAGGTGCTTACAATCTTACAAGGAGCTTGTTGAATTAAATTTTGAAATGTGAACTGGCCCACCTGCTTAGTGAATCATCAAAATTCAGAAGTCCATAAATAACAACGGTCCTTACCCAGTAGAAGGATCACAGGGCTTCAAAAGCTTGGATTCTGCTACTGGTGGCATGCCTTCTTGGGGCAGTGGACTGAGTGGAAACAAAGAGAAAGAAAAATTGGCACATTTGCTATTTGTAGAGCAATTCAAGTGACATGGTAGGCTGTGTCAGTGACTGCATTGTACTACAGAGGAAAATAAATCAGGTCTGAAAATACCCAGGGCACCTCTTAGAGAGACAAGGACAAATTGGCCATTCTTATGGGAATTTGAATACAAGCGTGCGAAGAGTGGCAAACATTTTTTTTAACCTTCACCCTCAAATTGACATTGAACTGTGAATCCCCAAAATCAACTGCAAGAGAAAATGTACTTTTCACTATGCAATTACCTTGCTGTCCAGTCAAAGATGAAGAAAAAAATGGGAGGCCTCCAAGAAGAGAATTGTGCACTGGGCCCCCAGCTGTTAAATCTACTAAGTGCTCTGCAGGTATGCAGCTGAAGCTGCAAATAGCTTTATCTCTTTGTACAGGAAAAGAATTATCTTTGTCCCTCTATGTTAGAAGCATCCAGTAATTAGAAATTCCATATTTAAACCACTTAATCTAATAAAAACCATCTCAGCTATTGTTTAAAGTTGAGAAGGCACGAGCTGCGGAAGTAATATCATTTTCCATATTTTAAAGGTTCATGGAAGTGCTTTCAAGTGACCCAAATAAATCTATACCCATGCACAGAAGCAGAAGGGTTCATTAGAGCTGAGCATGTATAATAGTTACTGAAGCAACACTTTTTTGGCAGCCAAAGTTCATATGATTATAAGTCACTTTCCTTTATTAAAATGACCAATTAGAAGAAGAATATTTCATCAAACAAGGGCCTCAGCTTGGCTTTCTCTCTTTTAATGAGGAAGAAATAGGATGCTAAATTTGAATTTAATGGTCTGCAAATGTCCACCCTTGTTTTACAGGAGGGAACCAGTTTGCTCCAAACAACTATTTTCTCTCTTCTCTCTGATTCCATTCATTAGCTCTACACAAGGTAAAAGTCCAGGAAATATGCATAATCCTATCAGCAGTGAAAAAAATAATAATTTTAAAGGTAAAGTAGTTGCAGTGTAAAGAACATTGAAATGGCATTCTATTTTTCTCTGATTTTATATGAAAATTTCAGAAAAAGAGAAATTGAAAACTGAACCTAAAAATGGAATGAAATGCTTTTATAAGACTGGAGTATCAGCTGTGTGTAGATTAAGTATAACATATAGGTGAGGAAAGAATCACATTAGAGATGAACACAATCATCTGTATCCCCATTCATATGCTTAGATTCTCTGTTACTCAGAAATTGGATGTGCTATATGGGGAAGTTGGGTTCAAGATCCAACATTTACCTGTCAGTTATTCTCTTCTAAGGCTTATTTTCTTCATACATAATATGGAGATACTGACACTTAAATTATAGACCTTACAAAGTAATTTTGAAGGTGAAAAAGTTGACCTGCTTAACTACTGCTGGAGAGAGGGGTAAGGATCTCACTCCCCTCCTCCTTGAGCCCCCACTTTTGGAGCATAGGTTTCACCTCTCTTTTCCAACCAATCCTTTCTTCACCCACCACTCTCTAGTCACAACTGCAGTTCCATCTCACAGATACGTCTCTAAGCATCTGTGGAGTAGAACAATTAAGAGGAAAATGTGACCAGATAAAGTTCATCCCTGTCAATGCTATTTGGAGTTTGTATATTTCCTAGGGTGAAAGAAAAAATGGATTCATGCCTCTGGGGAATTTTTGAAAATATAAGATAAATAAGATTGCCTTTCATATAACTCCAGTGCCTACAAACAGATGCTGGCCATCGAAAAAGAGTCTATTATCTGTCTCCTACTCTCTCTGACTCTCCATCTACCTCTCCTTATCCCTCCTTTTCCCTCTCCATGTAACACATCTCATCATTCCTTTCTTTCACTAATATATGCTGCAAGAAGGGGCAAAGCTCCATAGGGTAAAGAACCTGAAGGTACAGAGTTGATTGTAGACACAGAAAGTCTGTTAAAAACCTGATCAATGGAAAAACTACTCTTCCCGGAAAGGGTAATGGAAGAACCCTGACACATAAACACAAACAGGAGAAAACTAAAAGAGCAGAACTCTCTTCTGTTACCACTGCAGAGAAAACAGCAATATGTAAGCTACATACAACCATAAAGAGAATGTTGCTCTAATATTGTATAAGCTGTGGAGTATAGTACTACTTTCAGATAAGAAAGTGGGTTTAAGAAAGGAAGCTGACCCAGTCGTGTAAGCACTGACATAACCTCATCATCAATTCCTTATAAGTGTTTTTTTCTGCCTGAACTCATTGGACATTGTGCAGAACTGATAAGTCATACAGACTGAGGATGTAGACTATGCTGCTGTCCTGAAGAGTAGACCATGAGAAACCATCATATTCCAGTCATTTTACTATGTAGTCTCTAGAAGGATTTAGACTAGGAAGAATGAGTGAATTTTTATTGTATCATGATCTGAAAAGGATGCATTTAATGTTTCTGTCTTTCCACGTTGTTTTGTGAGATTTTTATGTCATAGTATATGGTCAGTTTTTGTATAGATGGTATGTACTGCTGAGAAAAATGTATATTCCTTTCTATCCTCATTCAGTTTTCTTCAGAGGTCTACCATATCTAGCTTTTCTAAAATTTTATTCACTTCCTTAACTTCTTTCTTATTTATTTCGTGGTTAAATTTATCTAGGTCAGAGAGGGGGAGGTTGAGGTCCCCCACTAGTATAGTTTTACTTTCTATTTGTTCCTATAACTCCCTTAACTTCTCCTCTAAGAATGTGGATACTATACCACTTGGTGCATATACATTTAGTAATTATATTACTTTATTGTCTATGGTACCTTTTAGCAGGATGGAGATTCCTGCATTTTTGCTTTTAATTAGATCTATTTTTGCTTTTGCTTTGTCTGAGATCAGGGTTGCTACCCCTACTTTTTTTACCCCAGCTGAAACATTATATATTCTGCTCCAGCCTTTTACGTTTACTCTGTGTGTATCCCTCCACTTAAATATGTTTCTTGTCAACAACATATTGCAGGATTACAGTTTTTAATCCACTCTACTATCCATTTCAATTTTATGGGAGAGTTCATCCCATTCACATTCACAGTTATGATTTCTATCTGTGTCTGTCTCTCCATCCTGTTTTCCCCCCATTTATGATTTTATCTCTCTTTTTTACCTTTCTCTCCTCACTAGAGTTTTGCTTTTGACCACTGCCTACCTCAATCTGCCCTCCCTTCTATCAGTCCCCTCCCTTTTCATCCCCTTTTCCTTTACTACTTCTTCCCTCCCTTCTATCCCTCTCCTCCCTTTTCTCTCCACTTTTTCCTCCTACTTCCTATAGGGTAAGTTAGATTTCTACACCTAAATGATTATGTCATTCCCTCTTTGAGCCAAATATGATGAGAGTAAAGTTCAAACAATGCTCGTCTCTCTCCCTTCTTTCCCTTCTACTCTAATAGGTCTTTGTGCCTCTTCATGCAATGTAATTTACACTTTCCTGCCTCCTCCTTTCCTCTTCAACCAATACAATACCTTTCCACCACTAAATTAGATTTTTTTATCATCACATCAAAGTCCACTTATACCCACAGCCTTTTTCTATTGTACTCCTTTGAAATGTCGGAATAATGATACAGTTCTCAAGAGTTACAAGTATCATCTTTCCATGCAGACACGTAAATAAACACTTTGCCCTCATTGGATAATATATTTGTTTGCTTTTTCTTCCTGGTTCACCTTTTTAGGCCTCTCTTCAGACTTATATTTGAAGATCAAATTTTCTGTTGAACTCTGGTCTTTTCATCAAGAAGATTAGGAAGTCTCCTATTTCATTGAATGTCCATCTCCTCCTCTGAAAGATTAAGTGCAACTTTGCTGGTACTTGATCCTTGGTTATAATCCTAGCTCCCTTGCCTTATGGAATATCATGTTTCAAGCCCCCCAACCTTTTAATATAGAAGCTGAAAGGTCCTGCATAATCCTGACTGTGGTTCCATGATATTTAAATTGTTTCCTTCTTCCTGTTTGCATTGTTTTCTCTTTGACTTGATGATATTGGAATTTGACTACAATATTCCTTGCTGTTTTCAATTTGGGATCTATTTCAGGAGATGATCAGTGGAGTCTTTTGATGCCTGTTTTACTCTATGGTTCTATGGCCTCAGAGAAGTTTTATTTGATGGTTTTTTGGAAAATGACGTCCAGGCTCTTTTTTTCATGATGGCTTTCAGGTAGACCAATAATTTTTAAATTATCTATCCTGGATCTATTTTTCAAGTCAGTTGTTTTTCCAATAGGGCATTTTAAATTTAATTACTTTTTTTTCATTCTTTTGATTTTCTTTGATCAATTCTCTTTTAAAAAAAATTTTTTTTTTAGTTTATAACATTCATTTCCTCAAGCTTTTGAGTTTTAAATTTTCTCCCTTTCTCTCCCCTCACCCCTCTCTAGGACAGTATGAAATCTGATACAGGCTTTACATATATGTTCATATTATATATATTTTAACATTAGTCATGTTGTAAAGAAAAATTATAATGAATAGAATTAATAACGAGAAAGAAGAAGCAAAACAAAACAAAACAAGAGAGCAAATAGTATGCTTCAATCTACATTCAGACTCCATAATTCTTTTTCTGGATGTTGATAGCATTTTCCATCATGAGCCTTTTGGAGTTATCTTAGAACCATACATTGCTGAGAAGAGCCAAGTCTATCAAAGTTAGTCATCACATAGTGTGGCAATGACTGTGTGCAATGTTCTCCTGGTTCTGCTCCCCTGACTCAGCATCAGTACATATACGTCTTTCCAGATTTCTCTGAAGACCACCCACTCATTATTTCCTATAGCACAATAGTATTCCATTACATTCATATACCCCAACTTGTTCAGCCATTCCCCAATTGATGGGCATCCCCTCAATTTCCAATTCTTTGCTACCACCAAAAGAGATGCTATACATATTTTTGTATACATGGGTCCTTTTCCCATTTGAATGATCTCTTTTGGATGGAGACCTAATAGTGATATTGCTGGGTATGCGCAATTTTTCATATTTTTATTATTTAATATTTTTCATTTTCAACTTTGATTTCCATAAGATTTTGAGTTACAGATTTTTCCACATTCCTATCCTCCCCCCATTCTAAGATGGCATATATTCTCATTGCCCCTTTCCCCAGTCTGCCCTGCCTTCTGTCACCCTGCTCTCCCACCCTGCCATTATTCCCTTCCCCCTTACTTTCTTGTAGGGAAACATAGATTTCTATACCCCATTGCCTGTATATCTTATTTCCCATTTTCATGTAAAAACAACTTTTTTGAGGATTTATTTTTAGAACTTTGAGTTCCAAATTCTCTCCCTTCTTCCCTCCCTCCCCACTCACCCTTCTTGAGGAGGCAAGCAATTCAAGGTAGGCCACACATGTATCATGATGCAAAACATATCCATAATAGTCATGTTGTGAAAGATTGACTATATTTCCCTCCATCCTATCCTGTCCCCCTTTATTCAGTTTTGTCCCTTGACCCTGACCCTATTCAAAAGTGATCTGCCCTCCCTTCTATCATCCCCCCTTCCTTATTCCCTTCTCCCCTAAATTCCTGCAGGGTAAGATCCCAATTGAGTGCGTATGTTATTATCTCCTTAAGTCAAATCAGATAAGAGCAAGATTCACTCATTTCCTTTCACCTGCCCCCTCTTCCCTTCCAATAGAACTGCTTTTTATATTGCCACTTTTATGTGAGATAATTTACCCCATTCTATCTCTCCCTTTCTCCTTCTAATATATGCCTCTCCCACCCCTTAATTTTATTTTATTTTTAGATGTCATCCCTTCATTTTCAACTCACCCTGTGCCCTCTGTCTATATATTTATGTATGTATGTATGTATGTATGTATGTATGTATGTATGTATGTATATTCCCTTCAACTACCCCAATACTGAGAAAGGTCTCATGAGCTACAAATATCATCTTTCCATGTAGGAATGTAAACAAAACAGTTCAACTTCAGTAAGTCCCTTATGATTTTTCTTTCCTGTTTACCTTTCCATGCTTCTCTTGATTCTTGTATTTGTAAGTCAACTTTTCTATTTAGCTCCTGTCTTTTAATCAAGAAACCTTTAAAGTTCTCTATTTTATTGAAAATCCATATTTTGCCTTGGAGTACTACACTCAGTTTTGCTGGGTAGGTGATTCTTGGTTTTAATCCTAGCTCCTTTGACATCCGGAATAACATATTCCAAGCCCTTTGAAATGTAGAAGCTGCTAGATCTAGTGTTATCCTGATTGTGTTTAACAATTCTCAAATTGTTCCTTTCTGGCTGCTTGCAATATTTTCTTCTTGACCTGGGAACTCTGGAATTTGGTAACAATATTCCAAGGAGTTTTCTTTTTTAGGATCTTTTTCAAGACGTGATCGGTGGATTCTTTTAATTTTTATTTTGCCCTCTATTTCTAGAATATCAGGGCAGTTTTCCTTGATAATTTCTTGAGAGATGAAGTCAAAGCTTTTTGTTTGACCATGGCTTTCAGGTAGTCCAGTAATTTTTAATTTGTCTCTCCTGGATCTATTTTCCAGGTCAGTGGTTTTTCCAATGAGATATTTCACATTGTCTTCCATTTTTTTCATTGTTTTGGTTCTGTTATATAATATTTTGATTTCTCATAAAGTCACTAGCTTCCACTTGCTTGAATCTAATTTTTGAGGTGATATTTTCTTCAGTGATCTCTTGGGTCTCCTTTTGCATATGGCTAATTCTGCCTTTTAAGGCATTCTTCACCTCATTGGCTTTTTGGAGCTCTTTTGCCATTTGGGTTAGTCTATTTTTAAGGTGTTATTTTCTTCAGTATTTTTGGGTCTCCTTTAGCAAATTTTTTACTTGTTTTTTCATGATTTACTTGCTTTTCCTAATCCTTTTTGAGCTCTTCCATGGCCTGAGCCCAATTCATATTTTTCTTGGAGGCTTTTGACATAGGCTGTTTGACTTTGTTGACTTCTTCTGGTTGTATGTTTTGATCTTCTTTGTCACCAAAAAAAGATTTTATAGTCTGAGTCTGAGTCCTTGTACACTGCCTGCTCATGTTCCCAACAAACTACTTGACCCTTGAGTTTTCTGTCAGGGTATGACTGCTTTAAGAGTGGAAAGTCCCAAGCCATAGGGCCCTTGTGCTGCTGTTTTCAGAGCCACTTTTACTCCACAGTCACTGCAAGCTCTGCCACACCAGCATTCCTCCTCCCCCATGAACTGCCAACCAGGACTGTGACCCAGATCCAAGAAGAGCAAAGCAAGAGAATGCTGCCTCTACACCAGCAAAGCAATCTCTGCACTTCTACTCTGATCTGCCATTTGATTCCTCCCACCTTGTGGGCCTGTTGTTGGAAGCAGTTGTAGCTAGAGCTCTAGAAGCAGTTGCAGGAGCCTCCTGCTGCTGTGACTGTTCCACCTCTGCCACCCCCAGGGCTGGGGCCAGATTGTGCACTTCTCTCACCCAGATCCAGCAGTTTTCCCACTAACCTGCTCCATTGTCTTTGGCATTTGTGGGTTGAGAAGTCTGGTAACTGCTACAGCTCAGTGATTCATGGCCCTGAGGCCTATTGCACCCAATTCCCCATCTGTTCTATCCTGGTGTGGCCCATGCTGGGTTGCGCCCCACTCCCATTATGGTGTGATAGACCCTTCCCAGTGACAATCCAGGCCATCTTGGGCCAAAGACTTGTTTCCTTCTGTTATTTCCTGGGTTCTGTAGCTCTAGAATTTGTTCAGTTATTTTTTACAGGTATTTGGAGGGATTTGGGGGAGAGCTTAAATGAGTCCCTGCTTTCCAGCCACCATCTTGGCTCTCCCCCCTCCTTGGTATACACATTTTTGTAGCCCTTTGGGCATAGTTCCAAATGGCTCTCCAAAATGGTTGGATCACAACTCCACCAGCAATGCATCAGTGTTGCAATTTTCCCATATCTTCTCTAGAATTTGTAATTTTCCTGTTTTGTCATCTTAGCCAATCTGATAGGTGTGAGGTGATATCTCAGAGTTGTTTTGATTTGCATTTCTCTAATCAATAGTGATTTAGAGCATTTTTTTTATTTGACTATAAATATCTTTAATTTCTTCCTCTGAAAACTGCCTGTTCATATCCTTTGAGTGTTTGTCAATTGGGGAATGACTTGAATTTTTATAAATTTGACTCACTTCTCTATATATTTTAGAAATGAGGCCCTTATCAGAGACACCATTTGTAAAAATTCTTTCCCAGTTTTCTGCTTCCCTCCTAATCTTAGTTGCATTGGCTTCGTTTGTACAAAGTTTTTCAATTTAATGTAATCAAAATTATCTATTTTGCATTTCAAAATGATCTCTATCTCTTGTTTAGTCATGAATTCTTCTGTTCTCCATAAATCTGACAGGTAAACAATTCCTTGCTATCCTATTTTGCTCATAGTATCAGTCTTTATATCTAAATCATGTGCCCCTTTTGACTTTATATTGGTATATGATGTAAGATATTGGTCTATGATCAGTTTCTGCCATACTATTTTCCTGTTTTCCCAGGAGTTTTTGTCATATGGTGAGTTCTTATCCCAGAAGTTGGGGTCTTTGGGTTTATCAAACAGTAGATTACTGTAGTCATTGACTACATGTGTACCTAACATAACCAGTACCAAGTAGTTTTGATGACTGCTGCTTCATCACACATTTTTAGATTTGGTATGGCAAGATCACCTTCCCTATCATTTCTTTTTATTTATTTCTTGAAATTGTGGACCTTTCGCTCTTTCAGATGAATTTTGTTAGTATTTTTGCTAGCTCTATACAATAATTTTTGGTAGTTTGATTGGTATGGCACTGAAAAATTAATTAAAGTAGAATTGTCAATTTTATTATTTTAGGTCGGCCTACCGAAGAGCAACTGATATTTTTCCAATTATTTAGATCTGACTTTATTTGTGTGAAAGGTGTTTTGTAATTGTGTTCATATAGTTCCTGGGTTTATTTTGGCAGACTCCCAAATATTTCATAATTTCCACAGTAGCTTTAAATAGAATTTCTCTTTCTATTTCTTGCTATTGGGCTTTGTTAGTAATATATAGAAATGCTGAGGATTTATGTGGGTTTATTTTATATCCTGAAAATTTGTTAAAGTTATTTATTACTTAAAGTAGTTTTTTACTTGATTCTCTAGGATTCTCTGAGTCTATCATAATATCATCTGCAAAGAGTAATAGCTTTGTTTTTTTCTTGCCTATTCTAATTTCTTCAATTTCTTTTTCTTCTCTTATTGCTAAAGCTAATGTTTCTAGTACCATACTGAATAACAGGGGTGATAATGGACATCCTTGTTTCATCCCTGATCTTACTGGTAATGTTCATATCTTATCCTCATCACATATAATACTTGCTGATGGTTTTAGGTAGATGCTACTTATCATTTTAAGGAAGTCTCCACTTATTCCTATGTTCTCTAGTGTTTTAATAGGAATGTGGTGTTATATTTTGTCAAAAGATTTTTTTGCATCTATTGAGATAATCATATGGTTTCTGTTAGTTTTGTTGTTGATACGATCAATTATACTGATAGTTTTCCTACTTTTGAATCATCCCTGCATTCCTGGAATAAATCCTACCTAGTCATCGTGTATTATTCTTATGTTAAGTTGCTGTAATACTATTTCTAATATTTTATTTAAAATTTTTGAATCTATATTGAGTAAGAGAATTAGTCTATAATTTTCTTTCTCTGTTTTGACTCTTCCTGGTTTAGGTATCATATTTGTGTCATAGAAAGAATTTGTTTGCCCTACCTTCCCCCCTCCAAAATAATAATTTGGTAGGATTCCTCCTTCACTTATTTTCCCAAATAATCTATATAGTATTGGAATTATTTGTTCTTTAAATGTTTGATAGAATTCACTTGAAAATCCATCCAGCCCTGGAGATTTTTTCCTAGGGAGTTTATTGTTGGTTTGTTCAATTTCTTTCTGAGATGGGGATATTTAAGTATTTTATTTCCTCTTCTGTTAATCTGGGCAATTTATATTTTTGTAAATATTCATCCATTTCACTAAGATTGTCAAATTTATTGGCAGAGAGTAGGGCAAAATAGTTCCTAATTATTGGTTTTAATTTCCTCTTCATTGGTGGTGAATTAACTCTTTTCATTTTTGACACAGGTAAATTGGTTTTCTTCTTTCTTTTTTTAAATCAAATTAACCAAAGGTTTGTCTATTTTTTTTTCATAAAACCAACTCTCGGTTTTATTTATTAATTCATAGTTTTCTTAATTTCAATTTTACTGGTTTCTCTTTTGGTTTTCAGTATTTCTAATTTGGTATTTAATTGGGGATTTTTAATTTGTTCTTTTTCTAGTTTTTTTCATTTCATTCATAGTTCTTTGATCTCTTTCTCTACGATATTCATGTAAGCATTTAAAGACATAAAACTTCCCCTAAGAACTGCTTTGGCTGCATCCCATAAGTTTTGGTATATTGTCTCATTATTATCATTCTCTTGAATGAAGTTATTGTTTCTATGATTTATTGTTTGATCCACTCACTCTTTAGGATTAGATTACTTAGTTTCCAATTGATTTCAATCTATCTTTCCATATTACATATAATATTGCATCATTATCTGAAAAGGATGCATTTAATGTTTCTGACTTTCTGCACTGATTTGTAAGGTTTTTATACCTCGGTATATGGTCAATTTTTGGGTAGGTGCCACGTACCACCATTCAGTTTTCTCCAGAAGTCTACTGTATCTAACTTTTCAAAAATTCTGTGCACCTCCTTAACTTCTTTCTTGTTTGTTTTGTGGTTAGATTTATCTAGTTAAGAAAGGGGGAGGTTGAGGTCCCCCACTAGTATAGTTTTACCATTGGTTTCTTCCTGTAATTCCCTTAACTTATCCTCTAAGAATCTGGATGCCGTACCACTTGGTATGTATATGTTTAGTAATGATATTGCTTCATTATGCATTGCCTTTTAGCAGGAAATAGTTTCCATCCTTATCTTTTTGATTTAGATCTATTTTTATTTTTGCTTTGTCTGAGATTTATACCCCTACTTTATTTTTACTTCAGCTGAAGCATGATATACTAAACTCCAGCCTTTTACCTTTACTCTGTGTGTATCCCTCCACTTCAATGTGTTTCTTGTAAACAACATATTGCAGGATTACAGTTTTTAATCCACTCTGCTATCCATTTTCATTTTATGGAAGAGTTCAGCCCATTTACATTCACAGTTTGATTACTATCTGTGTCTTTCCCTCCATCCTATCCCACAGCCTGTTTATGCTTTTCTTTCTCCTTTCTCCCTTTTCCTCCTTATTACAGTTTTGGTTTTGACCACCACCTCCCTCAATTTGCCCTCCCTTCTATCAGTCCCTCTCCCTTTTCTTTCCCTTTTACCTTATTACTTCTACCTCCCCCCTTCTTTCCCTTCCTCTTTTCTTTCCTGTTTCCCCTCCAAGGGAGTATGTGATTCCCTCCTTGAGCCAAATCCAATGACAGTAAAGTTCAAACAATGCTCATGACCCTCTCTTCTTTCCCTCTGCTGTAATAGGTCTTTGTGCCTCTTCATGTGATGTAATGTACCTTTTTCTGCCTCTTCCTTTTCTCTTCTATTAAAATCTTTTTTTTGAGCACTTAATTAGGTTTTTTTATCTTCATATCAAAATCAACTTAAACCCACCCCCTCCATCTATTTATTTCCCTTCTATATGATGTAACAAAAATACAGTTCTCAAGAGTTGTAAGTATAATCTTCCCATGTTAGGATGTAAACAGTTTGTCCTAATTGAATAACATGTTTTGTTTTTTGGTTTTTGTTTGTTTCCCCCTCTCCTGTTTACTTTTTTATGCCTCTCTTGAGTCTTGTGTTTGAAGATCAAATTTCCCATTGAGTTCTGGTCTTTTCTTCAGGAAAGTCTGGAAGTACCCAATTTCATTGAATGTCTATCTCCTCCTGTAATGGTAATCAGGGCAGGATATTTTTGCTGTTCTTCTCTTTTGGGATGCTAAGACTATCAAATGCCTTTGATGAGTCTGGCCTTTGTTTGAATGCGGCAGGTAAAGTGGGATCTTTTGTCTTGGAATGCTTCTCAGCACTGAGGTGGTTGAGAATCATTGATTTGTATATGATGTGGTGCTTCCCCACACCCCGGTTTCCCACACCATGGATGGTGAGCCTCAAGCCCCCAGGGCCCTGAGCAGAGTATTTGTGTGTTGGAAGGTTAGAGTTTCATTTTTGAATGTCCACTTATTGAAAGGGTGACAAGACTCTGGGCAAGCCATTTAAATAACTCTGCCGCCCCCCCCCCCCCAACTTTGATAACCCAGACAAATGTTGGTGCTTCTCTGGTAACTCTGAATTGTGATTTGATCAGACGAGGTCTGTCTGTTGATGTTTGTAATTTCTGTTTGTATTTGCCCTGAACTTCAGGGATCTGACCTTTTCCCCCTGAACTAAGTGAATGATAAATGTATGTTTAATTAAACTAAGATTGTTAACCCCTAAAGTTGCTTTCCTTAGAAAAGCAGATCAAAGAACCTGTGTTGGCAGCCCTTCTGCGTGCTGGTGGTTTTGGTCTTACACAGCCACAGTAGCTGCTAGCAACATTGTTTTTACACCTCCCCTGAAAGATTATGTTCTATTTTTCTGAGTAGTTGATCCTTGTTTGTAATCCAAGCTCTTTTGCCTTACAGAATATCATATTCCAAGCCCTCTGATCTTTTAATGTAGAAACTTCAATGTCCTATGTAATCCTGACTGTGGTCCTGCATCTGAATTGTTCCTTCCTGGCCTCTTGCAGTATTTTCTCCTTGATCTGATAATTCTGGAATTTGGCTATGTGTGGGATGAAAGACCCTCACCAATTAAATTTATAATAAGGAGCCATCTCAGGGTGGGAACAGAAATAAATTTTATTCAATTCTCAAGAATAGGACATCCTCTGCTAGAACAAATCTAGCAAGGGAGGTGCTTTACAAGGAGCAAAGCACCAATAATTATACCTAACACAAGAGAATTCATGCCCACCTCTGACCCTTCTCACCATTGGCTGGGAGGTGGGCTTACAATCTGAGCACAAAAGCTAGACAAAGCACTGGGAAATTGAGGCACAGAAACTCCAATTCCCATTCCCTTAGTTAATGATTACAACAGAGGTGACATCTACAAATCTAAAGAAGCAGAATAGGACAAGGGGAGGGGGAGACCCTCTCCATTCTCTTACAGTACCTTTACAGTAAAGGAAAGCAGGTCACACTGACCCTATTCTTACTGAGCAAATCTTTAAACCAGAACCAGAAGAAAGAACAAAAAGTTTCAGGGTAAACTTTCCCAGAGGCAGAGCCATCTGACTCTCACAGCCTCAGAATTTTTTTTCACTTCCCTATTTCCCTATTTCTTGATTTGTAAACATTTCTTAATATAGATATAGATATATTTATACGCATCTTTTCTGTGAAGTCTTCACATTTTATTTACTTCACACAGCTACAATATTCCTTGGCATTTTCAATTCGGGATCTCTTTCCAGAGGTGATAAGTGGATTTTTTGATGAGTATTTTATCCTCTGGTTCTAGGACCTCAGGGAAGTTTTCCTTGAAAATTTCTTGAAAGATACTGACCAGGCTTTTTTTCATCATTGCCTTCAGGTAGACCAATAATTCTTAAATTATCTCTCCAGGATCTATTTTCCAGATCAGTTGTTTTTCCAATGAGATATTTTACATTTTATTCTATTTTCTCATTCTTTCGATTTTGTTTGACTGATTCTTGACATCTCATACAGTCCTTATCTTCCACTTGCCCAATTCAAACTTTTAATGAATCATTTTCTTCAGTTAGCTTTTGTACCTCCTTTTACATTTGGCTAATTCTTTTTAAGAAGTTGTTTTCTTCAGTGTACTTTTGTTTACATTTTGTCAATTGTGTTTTTAAAGGAATTGTTCAATGTTTCTTCTACTTCTCTTATTTGCCTTTTAAAATCCTTCTTGAGCTCTTCCAAGAAGGCTTTTTGGACTTGAAACCAATTCATATTCCCCTTTGAGGTTTTGGATGTTGGTATATTGACAATATTGTCCTCTCCTGAATTTGTGTTTTGATCTTCCCTGTCACCAAGATATTTCTCTATAATCACTGTTTTTCTTTGATACTTCTTGCTCATGCTCTTTACCTTTTTTCTGCCTTTTAAATTTGATCTTTGCTTTGGGGGCCCAGGGGACACTGTCCCAGAGATCTTGTGCTGTGGACTAGGGTCCTGGCTACTGGTTTTCTGCGCTGCGGCCTCAGGTGCTGGCAGCTGGGTGTTGTAGTAGTCTGTTGTAGTGTATCTGGTGCTGAGATGGAGCAGGTGGTGTTGACTGTTGCATGTACCTGGTGTTAGCACTTGCCTGCTCCACCACCCTGTGGTTCAGGATCTCCTGCTGGTTTGCTGAAGTGGGGCTTGCCACTGGCTTGCGGGGATGCCTCCTGTCCTGTATTGGTCCCCTTCAGCCCCAGGAAAAGGGACCTTTCCCATTAATCCCCCTAGCCTCCCAAGCTAAAAGACTGCTATACCCCATCTTTCTGCTGGCTCCATTATTCCAGGATGTTTCCTGTGTCAATAATCTCTGGGTTTTTCAAAGTCTATAAGGGAGGGTGAGAGCAACTTTCTGCTTACTCCACAATCTTGGCTCCCAGAAGTTTAAATAGGTGACTTTCAAACATTCAGTGTGTGGGCTGATAGCACCAGGAGCAGTTGCTGCCACTGCCCCAGACCTTGTGCTGGACTGAGATTTTCTCTCACCCAGTTCCAACAGATGCTCCTCACATGCTGAGGGGTCCAGGAACCACCCCTGCTGCCAGTGATTCGGTCCTCTGGGGTCTGCTCCAACTTCGATTGGGTCTACGCTGGTGCAGCCTGTGTGCTTGACTGTGCTCGTCTCCCCGCCTAGTGCAACAGAACCTTCCTGTCAACCTTTCAGGTTGTATTGGGCTGGAAATCTGCCACACTCTGTCTCTTTGTGGATGCTGCCATTCTAAAATTTGTTCAGATTCACTATTTAGAGGTATTTGAAGGGGTTTGGCAGAGAGCTCAGGTGAGTCCCTGCTGTCAGTCTGCCACCTTGGCTGTTTGACTGATTCTTGATGAATCATAGAGTCATTAGCTTCCACTTGCCCAATTCTAATTTTTAAGAAATTATTTTCATCAATTAGATTTTGTACCTCCTTTTCCATTTGGCCCATTTTACTTTTTAAGGAATTCTTCTCTTCAGTGGGTCTTTGTGCCTCCTTTTCCATTTGGCTGATTCTGCTTTTTAAGGAGTTGTTTTCTTCAGCACACTTTTCTCCCATCTGGCCAATTTTATTTTTTAAGGACTTGTTTTCTAGGGTCAATTTTTGTCCTTCCTTTTCTACACTATTGACTCTGTCTTGCATACTTTCCAATTTTTCTTCTACCTCTTATTTGTTTTTAAAATCCTTCTCAAGCTCTTCTAAGAACGCTCTTTGGGCTTGTGACCCATTCGTATTCCCCTCTGAGGTTTCGGATGTGGGAATATTCACAATATTGTCCTCTTCTGAATTTGTGTTTTAATCTTCCCTGTCCTCATAGTAAGAATCTATGGTCATTGTCTGTTTCTGCTTTTTGCTCGTGATGTTTGCCTATTTCCTGGTTTTTAAAGTTGAGCTCTACTGCTGGAACACAAGGGGCACTATCCCAAGCTTCTTGTGCTGGGGGCCAAAGACCTGAACACTCCGGCTTTTTTGTCCCAGAGCCTCTGATGCTGGCAGCTGGAGGCTATAGGGGTTTGGCCACTTATCTGGTGTTGATTTGGGGTTAGTAACACTGAAGCTCTTGGGGTGGAGTGGGGGGGTCTGGCCCCTGGAGGATGCCTGCTCACCCAGGGTGCTTTGAAGCACTGGAAAGTTTGGCTCTTGGAAGATGCCTGCCTGCCTGGAGTTGTGCCTCCTGGAGTTGTGCTTCCTGGAGTTGTTCTGAAGCACTGAGAGGTGTGGCTGCTAGAGAATGCCTACCTTCTGTGCCTCCTATAACTCTCCTTCTTGGAATTGTGCTGAAGCACAGGGAGGTTTGGTTGCTGGAGGATGCCTGCCATCAGTGCACACGGTAGTTTTCCCAGCTGGAATCTACTGGTTCCCCTGCCTGTACCAAAACACTCATGGGACCTGGTGTTTGTGCTTGCATGTTCCACCAGCTTGGGGCTCAGGATCCCCACCCTGGTTTGCTGAGGTGGGGCTTGGCACTGCCTTGCTGGGACACCTCCTGTCCTGTACTGCTCCCCTTCCACCAGAGAGAGAGGGATCTTTCCCATTAATTCCCCAAGTTTCCTGGGCTACAGGACTGCTGCACCCCATCTTTCTGCTGGCTCAGGTGTTTCAAGGTTTTTCCTGGGGCAATATTTTCTGGGTTTTTAGAAGTCAGCAAGGGAGAGTGGGGGCAACTGACTTCTTATTCCACCATCCTGGCTCCAGGAAGTCCATGACCTTTAAATTTTGAAAGGAAGATGTAGGTATCAATAGTGGACACTGTGGTCTCAGTGTGTCCACACCTCATAATCTATAAATAGAATGTTAGCTCTAATCTGAACCTGTTTTTTTATGACCTAACCATGAGGGAAAGTCCCTATCTGAAGCCGAGCATGGGGTTCCTTGTCTTATTTCAGTTTCTCCCAGTGGGTTCATGGTTCAGCTGCTCACACACTGTGAAGAGCAGCTATGAACAAGTAGTCCCAGCCCACGCGCTCTTTAATGGCTTAAAGAAAAGGACCACAAAAAGGTTCCTGGTTGGGTCAGAGCAAACACAGTTAGTTCTTTGGATATTCACCAGGAAAAATCACACTTACAGCAAGAAGGGAGTAAAGCATCAATCACATTTTAATAAGGCACCAAGAGTATAAAATATATGGGACACAGGGATGGTGGGATAGAGAGGGGTACATAGAGTCACTCATAAAACTGCAGATTGGAATTGCTAGACCTCAGGCACAATGGACCTATGAAGATGTGCTTAAGAGCTACGGTTTGGGAGTCCTGTTGTTATGTTCTGGTTGGGGGTGGACCAACTCTTATCTAAATAAGATAACCTTGGGGGGTCACCTACTAATATATCAATATAAATTTCAAAGTTATCAGTACCAGCTTAGGGTTCTTTAATTTGCATAACATTTTCTGACTTTATTTCACATGTCTGAAAGCCTATACGCAGCTAATAACCTGAAGGGGTATTATTGCAAAAGAGGGCTTTTAAATTGCCTCCAAATGTGACCTTAATTAATTGAGGAGGTAGTTTTTTGCAGACAGCTGTTATGTATGTTCCCCTTTACGCTCTTGAATCCCATTTCCTATTTATTATTAACTTTCATTGGTTACTTATATACCTTCTTACTATAGAAGCTAGTAAGGTAGTCACAGAGACTGTGACAAGATACAGTTTCAAAACAGAACCAATTTCAATCTGTTAAATATACACATATAGGTTCTTCTGAGAACCAAGATCGGAGAGTAAACAGTAGATTACTGTACCTCTACCATTCTCACCTATGAACACCCATAAAATAAAGCCCCAGAATACATCCTGGAACAGCAGAGCCAGAGGAAAAGATGAGGAGGGGCAGAAAAAAATAACTTCTTAAAAAGTAGAATAGGCCAAATGGAAAAGGAGGTACAAAAGCTAACTGAAGAAAATAATTTCTTAAAAATTAGAATTGGGCAAGTGGAAGAAATGACAATATAAACATAAAGAATCAATTAAACAAATTCAAAAGAATGAAAAAGTAGAAGAAAATGTAAAATGCCTCTTTGGAAAAACAACTGATCTGGAAGACAGATCCAGGAGAGATAGCTTAAAAATCATCAGATTACAAGAAAGCCATTCTCAAAAAAAGAGTATTCACAGCATCTTTTGAGAAATTTGCAAGGAAAACTGCCCTGACACCCTAAAAACCAGAGGGCAAAATAGTCATTGAAAGAATACACTGACAACATCCTGAAAGAAATCCCAAAATGAAAACTCCAAGGAATATCATAGCCAAATCCACAATTGTCAGGTCCAGGAGAAAATACTGCAAGCAGCCAGAATGAAACAATTTAAACACTGGAACCACAGTCAGGATTTGCAGGAATGATGAGCTTCTACATTAAAGGATTAGAGGGCTTGCAATATGATATTCCATTAAGTAAAGTAGATTGATTATAACCAAGAATAAATTATCCAGCAAAAATGAGCATAATATTTCAGGGGAAAAGATGGACATTCAACTAAATAGGGGACTTTCAATCATTCCTGATGAAAAAACCAGAGCAGAACAGAAAATTCAATCTTCAAATACAAGACACAAGAGAAACATAAAAAGGTAAAGAAGAAAGAAAAAAAGGTGTTATTCAATGAGGTTAAAATGTTTGTATCCCTACATGGGAAGATAATACTTGCAACTCTTGAGAACTGCATTTTTATTATGGCATTTAGAAGGAGTATGCATAGACTAAGGGTGTAGGAATAAGTTGTGTTTGATGTGATGGTAAACATAATTAATTAAGGAGTGAATAAAAAAAGGATTGTACTGGGAGAAGAGGAAAGGGGGAGGCAGAAAAGGGTAAATTGCATCACAGGAAGAAGTGCAAAGACCTATTACAGTGGATGGAAAGACGGGAGTGGGGCAAGCATTGTTTGAACTTTTCTCTTATCTGATTTGGCTCAAAGAGGGAATAACATACACATTCAGTTGGTTATAGAAACCTATCACACTCCATAGAGAAGAAGAGAAAGGGGAAAGAAAGAGGAAGGGGAAGGAGGGATAAATGACAAGGCAGAAGGGACAGCAGAAGTAATAGGGAAAAGGAGAAATAAAAGGGAAGGGACCTGATAGAAGGAAGGAAAGATTAAGGGGGGCAGTGGTCAGAACAAAACATTGGTGAGAGGAAACAGGTGAAAGGAGAGAGAAAAGTATAAATGGGCAGGTGGGGAATAGGATGGAGAGAAAGACACAGTTAGTAACCATAACTGTGAATGTGAAAGGGATTAACTGTCCTATAAAATGGAAGCAGATAGCAGAGTGGATTAAAAACCAATATGTTGTTTACAAGAAATACATTTGAAGCAGAGGGATACACATAGAGTAAAGGTAAAAGGTTAGAGCAGAATATATTATGTTTCAGCTGAAGTAAAAAAAAGGAAAGGTAGCAATCCTGATCTCAAAGTAGAAGCAAAATAGATCTAATTAAAAGAGAAAGAGAAGGAAACTCCATTTTGCTAAAAGGTACCATAGACAATGAAGCAATACTATTACTAAACATATATGTGCCAAGTGGTATAACATCCAAATTCTTAGATGAGAAGTTAAGGGAGTTACAGGAAGAAATTACAGCAAAACTATATTAGTGGGGGATCTCAACCTATCCCTCTCAGAACTAGATAAATCTAACCACAAAATAAATAAGAAAGAAATTAAGGAGGTGAATAGAATTTTAGAAAAGTTAGATATGGTAGACCTCTGGAGAAAAATGAATGGTGGTACATGGCACCTACTCAAAAGCTGACCATGTACTGTGGTATAAAAGACTTACAATTCAGTGCAGAAAGTCAGAAATATTAAATGCATCCTTTTCAAGATCATGATACAATAAAAATTACATGTAACAAAGGGCCATGGAAAGATAGACTAAAAATCAATTGGAAACTACATAATTTAATCCTAAAGAATGAGTGGATCAAACAATAAATCATAGAAACAATCAATAACTTCATCCAAGAGAATGACAATAATAAGGCAACATATCAAAACTTATGGGATGCAGCCAAAGCAGTTCTTAGGTGAAGTTTTATAGCTCTAAATGTTTACGTGAATAAAACAGAGAGACAGGAGATCAATGAATTGG
Organism: Trichosurus vulpecula; assembly: GCF_011100635.1. Lineage (NCBI taxonomy): Eukaryota > Metazoa > Chordata > Mammalia > Diprotodontia > Phalangeridae > Trichosurus > Trichosurus vulpecula. The sequence continues at coordinate 85,265,905 of NC_050578.1, read as the reverse complement.
ATATGCAATGAAAAAAGCTAGAATAGAACACATTAAAAATCCTCAATTAAATACCAAAGTAGAAATTCTGAAAATCAAAGGAGAGATTAATAAAATTGAAATTAAGAAAAACTATTGAACTAATAAATAAATCTAAGAGTTAGTTTTATGGGGAAAAAACAATAAAATAGATAAAACTTTGGCTAATTTGATTTTAAATAAGAAAGAAGAAAACCAAATTCCCTGTGTCAAAAATGAGAAGAGTAAATTCACCACCAATGAAGAGGAAATTATTTTGCCCTACTCTCTGCCAATAAATTTGACAATCTTAGTGAAATGGATGAATATTTTTAGAAATGTAAATTTCCCAAATTAACAGAAGAGCAAATAAAATAAATAAATAACCCCATTTCAGAAAAAAGAAATTGAACAAGCTACCAATGAACTTCCTAAGGAAAAAAAAAGTCTCCAGCACCAGAGTGAATTTTACCAAACATTTAAAGAACAATTGATTCCAATACTGTATAAACTATTTGGGGAAATAGGCAAAGGAGTCCTACAAAATTCTTTTTATATGGTGCTGATATAAAAATGGTGCTGATACGCAAACTGGGAAGAGCCAAAACAAAGAAACAAAATTATGGAACAATTTCCCTAATGAATATTGATGCAAAATTTTGAATAAAATATTAACCAAGATATTACAGCAAATGATCACAAGGATAATACACTATATCAAGGTGGGATTTACACCAGGAATGCAGGGGTGGTTCAATATTAGGAAAACTATCAGCATAATTAATCATTTCAATAATAAAATCAATTAAATCATGTGATTATCTCAGTAGATGTGGAAAAAACTTTTTGACAAACTACAGTACCCATTCCTATTAAAAACACTAGAGAGCACAGGAATAAATGGAGTCTTCCTTAAAGTGACAAATAGCATCTATCTAACACCATCAACAAGCATTATATATGGGGATAAGCTAAAACCATTCCCAGTAAGATTAGGGGTGAAACAAGGATGTCCATTATCATCACTGTTATTCAATATAGTACTAGAAATGTTAGCTTTAGCTATATGGGAAGAAAAAGAAGATGAAGAAATTAGAATAGAAAATGAAAAAACAAAACTATTACTCTTTGCAGGCAATATGATGGTATACTTAGAGAATCCTACAGAAACAACTGAAAAACTACTTGAAATAATTAACAACTTTAGGAAAGTTGCAGGATATAAAATAAACCCACACGAATCATCAGAATTTCTATATATTACTAACAAAGCCCAACAGCAAGAGATAGAATGCAAAATTCCACCTAAAGTTACTTGTAGACATTATAAAATATTTGCCAAGTCAAGCCCAGGAAATATATGAACACATTTACAAAACACTTTTCACACAAATAAAGTCAGATATAAATAATTGGAAAAATAGTTGCTCTTGGGTAGGCCAAGGTAATATAAGAAAAATGACAATTCTACCTAAATTAATTTACTTCTTCAGTGCCATAGCAATCACACTACCAAAAACTATTTTATAGAGCAAGAAAAAATATTAACAAAATTCATCCTGAAGAACAAAACGTACAGAATATCAAAGGAATTAATGAAAAGAAATGCTAGAGAAGGTTGCCTAGCCATATGAGATCTAAAACTGTATGATAAAGCAGCAATCATCAAAACTACTTGGTACTGGCTAAGAAATAGAGTGGTGGATAAATGGAATAGGTTAAGTACACTATAGTAATCTACTGTTTGATAAACCCAAAGACTAGCTTCTGGGATAAAAACTCACTATCTAACAAAAACTGCTGGGAAAACTGGAAAATAGTATGGCAGAAACTAGGCATAGACCAACATCTTACCCCATATACCAAGATAAAATCAAAATGGGTACATGATTTATATATATAAAGGCTGATACTATAAGCAAACTAGGAGAGCAAAGAATAATTTACCTATCAAATCCATTGAGAATGGAAGAATTTATGACCAACAAGAGACAGTGAACATTATGAAATGCAAAATGAACACTTTTCATTAAAATTGGAAGGGTAGCAGAAAGCTGGGAAACAATTTTTACATCCAGTTTCTCTGATGAAGTCCTCATTTCTAAAATATATAGAGAACTGAGTCCAATTTGTAAGAAAACAAGTCATTCCCCAATTGAGAAATGTTCAAAGGATATGAACAGGTGGTTTTCAGATGAAGAAATTAAAGATATCTAAATTCATATGAAAAAAATACTCTAAATCACTATTGATTAGAGAAATGCAAATCAAAACTCTGAGATACCACCTGATCGGTTAACATGACAAAACAGGAAAATGATAAATATAGGAGAAAATGTGGGAAAACTGGAACATTAATGCACTGTTGGTAGACTTGTGAACTGATCCAACCATTCTGGAGAGCAATTTGGAACTATGCCCAAAGGGCTATAATGATAAACTCAAGAAGTGACAATGTATATTCTAATAGCATTGTCTTTATATCTTCTCAAGTGGATGCTGAGAAATTTGATTTTAGGGACCTTCCAGGACCAGAAGGGTAGAAGGAGTGGTTGATATATATCAGAAAAAGTTCTAACACTGTATTCTCTTAGTTCAACTTTGACATTGGGACAAAAAAAAGGCACTTGTGTAATGAACAGTTTTGTTTTGTTTTAAGAAGTCTGGTTTGCAGACAACAAGAATATGCAAAAAGGATAGAGTGATACTTACCTTCCCTGGACACAACCCCTCTCATCTCTATAGGGAAACATGTCTAGTCATCAAGGAATAGTATAATAAAAGGCATGGTGACTCATATGGTCTTCATAAATCCACTAAATCCAAGAGGCATAGATTCTACATGACTGGGATTTTTACATGCCCTTGGATGAACAGAATGTTCTGTCAGTGAAGCTCTGGTCAATGAGGTCCCAGGGAGACGTTTGTCTTCTTTTTGGTAAAGCCTCTTCATGTTGTGGGTGGGAGGAAAGATGCTATCTCAGAGATTTCGGTCCTATCACAAGGAAGAAGCTCAGCAAAAAGAGAAATGAATTCTCATTGAATGATTGGGATACACCTGAGTAATAACCCACAAGATCCAGTTTACTGACTCCAATCTATTCCAAGAAAAACCTGACTCAATCATTTAACTGAAACTGCCCTTTCCAATTTTACTAATATCTTCTCAAATGCCAAATCTGATGGTCTTTTCTCATTCTCATCCTTTTCAACCTCTCAGTAGTATTTGCCACTATTGATCACACCTCTTTCAGTTTTCATGACACCGCTCTCTCCTGATGGCAGCTCAGGCATCTGACTGCTCTTTCTCAGTCTCCTTCATCCAAGTTTGCCCACTAAATTCCCCAAGTTTCTTTCTTAGACTCTCTTCTTTTCTTCTATAATATGATCTTTTTGGTGATCTCATTGACTCCTGTGGGTTCAATTATTATTTCTATGTAGATCTACTTATCTTTTCTTCTGAATTTCACTCTTGCATCAACAACTGTTGAACTAGGGAGGCTATGGATATCTCAAACTCAACATTTTCAAAGCATAACATGCACCCTTCTGTCTGCTCTGTCACCACCCTTTCTTCCTCACTGTCTCACCCTCAATATCCAATGTGTTAGCAAGTTCTGCTGTGTCTGTCTCTCTTATACTGCCCTTTCTCTCCTCTGACACTGCCACAACCACTGTGGATTCTCATCATGTCATGCTTAGACTACTGAAAAAGTTTGTCCATTGATCTCCCTGCCTCAGGTATTTCCATTCCATTCTATCATCCACTCAGCTATCAAACTGATCTTCCTCAAATACAACTTTGACCGTTTCTCCTCCCACCCCATTTAATACACTCCAGTGGTTCTCCCTTACCCACAAAATCAGATATGAAATCCTCTGTTTCACCTCAAGCGTTTTCCCTGGCTTCTACTATACCTGGAAATCTCTCTCCTCATCTCCACCTCAACTAATATCGCACCTTAAGAAAGAAAACTTTCCTGGTGCCCCTTTCTTCTGAGTGTATCTCCAATTTTCTCTGTATATATCATATTTGTGTTCAGTTGATAGCATTCCCTATTTGACTCAGAACTTCTTGAGAACAGGGACCATCTTTTACCTTTCTTTTATCCCTAGTCTGTCACACAGCAAGCGTTTAATAAATTGATCTCAACGATCAAATATAAAATCTTCTGTTTGGCATTAAAAGCCCTTTATTGCCTTTTCCATCTTTACATTCCCATTCTTCTTATATTTAACTCTCCTCCATGAACTCTATGATAAAGCTAGAGAGGCCTAAATTTCTATCACATATTGATGAAAATATGACACTGAAGCCAGTACGGATATCTCAGTAGAGTAAATGTGGTTTTCCTGGTATATGTATCCAGCTCCATCATGAACAATGATCCAGGCTTTATATCTCTCTTTATGATGCTTGGGTATGAACTATATCTTCCTAGCAACTCAAGCTTTGACATCTCTAGGAATGGAGAGACTGCCAACATAACCAATATATATCCTTGCAGAGACACTTACCCCCTGCTTACAACTTCCATTCAATAGAGAGCTGACAGAAACTAATGACAGTATGCCGATTACTATATTTTAATGTATGTTTCTGCTTTATTTTCTTATTCATGCTTATTTGCTTTTGTTCCAGTATCATATGTGCATCATAGCTACATCAGTTGGTTGTGCGTGGTTTTGCTGTTTACTTTTGCATATGATGTTTCTGCATATTTTTATTTCTGTCGGTTTATTTATGCTTACTTTACTGTTGTTTGCTGTAATGCACATTTGTTTGTGACTATAGATACATATGTACTGCTGAGAAATGTGCATTTCATATGTTCTGCATGTAATTTAGACATATAATCACTGAAGTAGCCTGTTAAGCAATGCTTTACACTGAACATATCATTGATCCATATTTGCTCTGGATGGCACCCTAAGGTGATTATTTAGGGTGCTAGGTTAATCAATGATCTGTTCATTGCTGATGTTCATTTTGATGTTGTAAAAAATAATTATAGATGTCAAGTGTACTGCAGCTGATTTTGCAAGGGACTGCCAAATTCCTGACCTCAGGGTAGAATAGAGCAGGACACTGGTGATCAGTTTCTCTGCTTGGCAAAATAAGCCTCTGGACATGTGGGAACTAAATGAGTATTAAAGGGACAGTCTTTTCCTCCTTGCTGTGGAAAACTCTCTAAGGAGGCCAGGCTGTAAGTAAAGAGATACTTAGCTCAAACAACAAAACAAGAGAGAGAAATGGAATGGAATCAAGATCAGGAGACTAGAAGTGAGTCAGCGATGGCAGAAAGCAAAGAGCTAACACTTGAAGAATTCCATTGTAAGAATTTCTGCCTAGCATTTCCAGTGGGTAAGTTTTGACCCTGAAGAGAATGTCTATACTACCATATTTCACCAAATAATCATCACCACCACAAAATCGTCACACCCTGGGGTGGTTTTTTTTGTTGAAAAATTGGTTTATAACCTTTCATCGCATAAACGTCGCATGGTATAATTCTATTCATCATGAAAAGGTAAATAGAGAAGCAACATATTCACCAGTGGCATATGGATACACATTTATCTCTCACACATTGTGAGCCATGAGCTTAGAATTCTCAGAGCACGCATGTTGTTGGTATATTTCTGAAAGCCAACTTGTGTGGTTTGTTTAGAGCATTGCAGTACTAACAGTATCACTCAACCCAATGAAAATCCATAGGCATAAGGGGAGTGGGTGGACAGACAAAGCTGCTATGAGTAAGTCACAAGATATAAGATTTGCATCTTCCAATGACAGCTAAACTGTACAATTCATCTGCCAGTGATACAGTTTAGCAATAAATTATTTTTAAGTAATACCAGCACAATTTTTAAAGTTTGACATAATGGTTACACCCCACTTTTTCCGAAAAAAAAATCTGGCGTAAAATCTGTGATGACTATGTGGTAGGCTGATCTTTGCTTAAACTGTTAAACTTTAACTGTTCCTTTGCAAGAGCTGATAAAATGAGTTGTTTTGTTTTGGATTGTTTGGCTTATTCATCATTCCTTCCTTTGCTCAATCCTGGAAGACTCATGTCAAATCTAAAGCTTACTTATTGTCTAAAGTTTATTTATATTCCTGCTTAATTAGTTCTGAATATCAGTTTAGATAATTGATCCACAGTAGTTGCTTCCAGTCTGTGTATTCCATTTTTGTGGATGGGGATTTTCAGCCAGCAAATTTTTCCTCCTTATACAAACAACCATTCACAGTCATAGTTACATGAGAAAAGCCCCCTACACAAAATGTAATTTGTTACTGTTAAGAGTAGAAGAAGCTCTTTAATATCAAAGACTGTGTCCTATTTCCCATTTGCATCATCCCTTGCCCTCCCCAACTCAGCCAAGTGACTTATATATGGCAGGTGTTTAACCAATGCTTTATGAATTGAATTTACAGTTGCAACCAAGGAATTGATTGTTTTATGACTTTTAAGTTCTTACTAATAAAAGAATCTGACAATATAATGATTATTGCTTTAAGCTGCTTATGCCATGAAGCTTTACAATATAAAATTTTTGAAGGATAGCAAAGGTGATGGATACTGAAAGTAACATGTCACTTCCTCATTTAGTAACACTTAGAAGCCCCAGCTGGAAGTCATTCTCTCAAAGATGTAGAAAGTAATAAACATGTTCTTGTGCTCCATAAGCAATTTTGGGGTCACCTGTAAGGAGCAGGAGTAGAAAGCATCTGTAGATAATCCTATTTCAGTAGATATGTGATTTCATCCATGTAGATAATGCCTCCAATAGTAAAGTTCCAAGCCACTGCTATAGGAGGTCATCAAGTCTGTGAATTTTTTAATTGATCCCATAGTATACATGAGAATACAAATTGAGTATTTATAACTGCAAGTGCTTTATTTTGCAACATAAAAGTAAAAATTGCTTGGTTCTAGAGAGTGAAGATGTTCATTGAACCTCACCCAGAAGACTCCCATATGTCCCTACTTGTGTATTATCCGATGGAATTTTCATATCCGATGTTTTGGAGGAATGAAAGCCCCCCCACTCCCACCCTACAAATTAGGAACAAAACTTAGTATTGAATCAAGCTGTTGCATGAAGTTAGATTTATTCAGTATATATAGTAACCACCAGTGGTATCGCCATTTGGGAATCTCAAAATGGAATGAGGAATGCTGTAATTCTTCTGCTTGATATTCTTAGAAGCTTGATTAATGTTCCTCCTCTTGTTCACTTTGTTGTTAGACTTACATAAAATGCTTATTTTTCTTTTGTTCCTGCTAAACCTGTTTTCCCTGGTAGCGTAATTTTATACATGGAGAGCAGATGTGGGAGCTTTGCAGGGCTGTAAAGATGCAAAAACTAAAGCGTATTAAGCACTATAGGATATACTGTAAGATACTTGTGATACAAATCCAAGGATCAGACCTTTTTTGTATAAGATTTTAAATAGAGACAACTATATGAGGTACTCCACTTATCAGAATTTTATAACTGGCAGGGACTCCAGTGGTCATCTAATCGAACCCATAAAGAAAAAGGAACCCTCCCTATAAAACATACCCCAACAACTGGTCATCCAATCTTTGCTTAAAGACCTCTAAAGGGAAAAATTCATTATTTCCCGAGGTAGTATATTTCACTTTTGGATACATATCATTGGTAGGAAGTTTTCCCGATATCAAGTTTTTATCTATTTCTTTGCAACTTCTAACCACTGATTGTGGTCCTCATTCTTGGAACCAAATGGAACAAGTCTAATCTGTCTTCCCCATGGCAGATAGATAGATAGATAAATAGGTATCTTTGTGATGGTACATTGGACCATCTTTTGTCTTAACTCTTACCCAGCCCTTAGTCATTGAATGAGCCTAGCCTCAGACAGACTGAGACCTGGGAGAGGCTTTAATTTAGAAAGGCCAAGATCACCCACTGCATCATGAGCTATTGCCAATTCTATTGCCAGCTGCTTTGACTTTTGTCTTACCGCTGGATTTCAACAATTCTGGAGGACAGAGTGAGGCTGACTTTGCACAGCTCTGCCTCACTTAAATCCA